>NC_138772.1:62442344-63042344 GCF_965119305.1 Pelophylax lessonae
GTGGTGCGGTGGGCTGCGCTTGCCGCGCTTGCTTAAAAGGGGCAGTTAACCCTTGGTTGTCTGGCATTACAGGGGCAATGGATTCTCAGGAGGGCAAATTTCCTACAGTATTGGTGGAAAGCCAGGGGACCGCTATTTCCCCCCCAGGGGGGGATTTAGCCACTATTGTGGCTGGCCTTGCTGCTCAGGTGCAAATGCTGGTGGCTGCTCAATCTACTAAAAGGCCCAGAGTTGCTCTTTCCTCTGATTCTGAGGGTGAAGGTGATGGGGCTGTTATGGCGGGGGCCTCCTTATCGGGGTCCCGCTCCTCTCTTGATCTAGTGGGGTCTGAGGTGGAGGCTGAAGTTGAGGGGGTTGATAATTCTCCCCCTGGCTCGCCTGAAGAGCTTGCAATCATGGATGAGTTGATTGCTTCCATTAAGCAAACGCTGCGTTTGCAGGACGAAGTGTGTCCCCCCGCTGCCTTGGCGGCTTATGGGACGCAGAGGAAACGCAGGACGCCGCAGGTTTTTCCCTGCAATGCTGATTTTCAGCGCGCTGTTAAGGATCAATGGCGCGATCTGCGCAAACCTTTTGCGGTACCAAGTAAATTCAAGCTGCGTTATCCTTTTTCGCCTGCCACTGATGAAAGGTGGTGTGTGCCTCCACCAGTGGATCATGCAATTGCGGTTTTGAACAAAGCCACTGCGATTCCTGCAGAGGGTTCCCCTGTTTTCCGTGATGCCACGGATAGGAGACTGGAGTCTCTTGCCCGTCATACTTATTCTGTTACGGGTTCTATGCTTAAGGCTCTGTTTGCTTCTCTCATGGCGGCCCAGGCGATCGCAAGTTGGACGCAGATGCTTAGGCGCGTCCTAGTGGCCGATTCGGCCTCGCCGGCGACCCTGGATATGGTGGATCAGATCCACCAGGGTGTCATGTATCTGTGTGATGCGGACCTGGACCTGATTCCGTTGGCTGCACGTGTGCACAGCGTGGCGGTGTTGTCTCGTCGCCTGGTTTGGTTAAAATGTTGGTCGGTGGACCAATCTTCACGTAAGACCTTAGCCAATCTGCCTTATGATGGGTCTCGCCTTTTTGGGGAGTCCCTGGATGTGTTGATTAAGGGGATCACCGGGGGTAAGAGCACTCTCTTGCCCCATTTCCCCAAGGCTAAGGGGGCTTCTGGGAAGAAGCATGCTAATTTTCGGCCCCCTCAGGGGTCCTTTCGTGCCTTTCGGCCGCACTACAAGGGCAAACCGTTCAAAGGTCAAGGCTCTCAGAAGAAGCCCTGGTCTGGTAAACAGAAGTCCGGCCAATCCGGACCTGCAGCCCATAACAGTTCGGCCTGAAGGGGCGCCCTCACCCAGTTTTGGGGTGGGGGGACGCTTGCTCGGTTTTCTTCAGCCCTGGTTGGCCCGTGTGCGGGACAGATGGGTTCTGGAAATCGTTCGATCTGGTTACAAGATCGAGTTTCTCTCTCGGCCGGAGAGCAGATTTTTTCCCTCAAATCTTCAGCTGTCTCCAGAGCGCTTGCGGGACCTGCACCTGGCGGTGCGGGACCTGAGGGCTCAGGGAGTGGTGGTTCCGGTGCCTCATCGGGACAGGTTTCGGGGGTTTTATTCCAATCTGTTCACCGTGCCCAAAAAGGAGGGCAAGGTTCGTCCGATTCTGGACTTGAAGGCTCTGAACCGCTCTGTGCGGGTTCGCAAGTTCCGCATGGAATCCCTGCGGTCGGTGGTGGCTGCCCTGGTTCCGGGGGAATTCATGGCCTCCATCGATTTGAAGGATGCGTACCTTCACATCCCCATATTCGAGGGTCATCAGAGGTACCTTCGATTTGCCATAGCGGGGGATCACTACCAGTTCGTGGCGTTGCCTTTTGGCCTCGCCTCGGCTCCGCGGGTCTTCACCAAGGTGCTTGCACCGGTTCTGGCATTATTGAGGGCCCAGGGCGTTTCTGTCCTGGGGTATCTGGACGACATTCTGGTTCGGTCTGCGACCAGCCAGGGTCTGGAGGAGGACCTGTCTGTCACGATGCAAACTCTGCAGGAGTTTGGTTGGACGATAAATTTTCCAAAGTCGACACTGAGTCCGTCGGTTCGTCTCCCCTATCTGGGAATGATACTGGACTCGGTGCAGGCGAAGGTCTTCCTGCCGGAAGACAAACTCAGGACTCTCCGGGAGGAAGTCAGGTCCCTCAGGGACGTTCCGAACTCGTCTCTGCGGACGTGTATGAGATGTCTGGGATTGATGGTCTCGGCCTTCGAGGCGATTCCTTTCGCCCAGTTTCACACGCGGGGTCTCCAAGCGGAGATCCTGTCCAGGTGGGACGGGCGACCTCAATCTCTGGATCTTCAAATCTCGTTGAGTCTTCGCACCAGGGAAAACCTTCTGTGGTGGCTCCAGTCCCCGTTGGTGTCCGGGGGCAAGTCGTTTCGTCCGATCTCGTGGACGGTGATCACCACGGATGCCAGCCTGTCGGGCTGGGGTGGTGTTCTGGGCGTTCTGTCCGCTCAGGGGACTTGGTCGGAGGGGGAGTCTTCCCTTCCGATCAACATTCTGGAATTGCGTGCGATAAGTCTCTGTCTTCATCGCTGGATGGACCGGCTGCAGGATTGCCCGGTTCGGGTGCAGACGGACAATGCCACGGCGGTGGCCTACATCAACCACCAAGGGGGCACCAGGAGTGCCCGAGCGGCTCGAGAAGTGGCCGACATTCTGTCTTGGGCCGAGACTCATGTCCCGGCGATAACGGCGGTTCACATTCCGGGAGTGGAGAACTGGCAGGCGGACTATCTGAGTCGCCAGACCCTGGATCAGGGGGAATGGTCTCTCCATCCGGCTGTCTTCCAGATGTTGTGCGCGAAGTGGGGTCTTCCAGATGTGGACCTGTTCGCGTCTCGTCTCAACAACAAGGTGATGAGGTTCGTGGCAAGGACGCGCGACCCTCGGGCAGACGCGTCGGACGCGTTAGTGGCCCCGTGGCATCAGTACAGGCTGATGTACGCGTTTCCACCGATTCAGTTGCTGTCCAGGTTCCTTCGCAGGTTACATTCGGAACGCAACACGGTGATTCTTGTGGCACCGGACTGGCCTCGCCGGTCCTGGTACGCAGACCTCGTGAATCTGGCGGTCGACGCCCCGTGGCGTCTGCCTCTTCGAGACGTTCTACTGTCTCAAGGACCGATATACCATCCTGCTTTACAGTCGCTGGCTTTGACGGCCTGGCTGTTGAGACCGAGGTCCTGAAGGAGAGGGGTCTCTCTCCGGAGGTCGTTCATACTTTAATCAACGCGAGGAAGTCTTCCTCGGGGAAGGTTTATTACCGTACTTGGAAGGCCTATTTTGCCTGGTGTGAGTCCAGGGGGTTTTCACCCCGCACGTACTCGGTGTCCCGTGTGCTGTCTTTCCTTCAAACGGGTGTTGATCAGCGTTTGGCGCTGGCTACGATAAAGGGTCAGGTGTCTGCTCTGGCCGTTCTGTTTCAACGTCCCGTGGCTTCCAACCCATTGGTTGGCACCTTTGTTCAGGGTGTGCGGCATCTGGTTCCCCCGAGGCGGGATCCTCTGCCCCCTTGGGACTTGAATCTCGTTCTATCTGTGTTACAACGTGCTCCTTTTGAACAGATCAGGGAGATCTCGTTGTCTATGTTGTCCAAAAAGGTCGCCTTTTTGGTGGCGATCACTTCGGCTCGCAGAGTGTCGGAGCTGGCGGCTTTGTCCTGCAAGTCTCCGTACCTGGTTATTCATTTGGATAAGGTGGTCTTGCGACCTAATCCTTCTTTTCTTCCGAAACGAGTTTCGGAATTCCATCTTAATGAGGATATTGTCTTGCCTTCGTTGTGCACGAAGCCTAAACATCCAAAGGAGGTGAGATTGCACTCTCTGGATGTTGTTCGGGCGATTAGGGTTTACCTTAAATCGACTGAGTCTTTTCGAAAGACGGACTCCTTGTTTGTTCTTCCAGAAGGTCCTCGGAAGGGCATGGCGGCTTCGGCCTCTACCATCGCCAAATGGATCAGGCAGACCATTGAACAGGCCTATGCTTTGCAGGGGAAGGTTCCCCCTGTGCCTGTGAAGGCGCACTCTACTAGATCTCTGAGTACGTCTTGGGCCTGTCGTCATGGGGCTTCTGTAGCCCAGGTGTGTAAGGCGGCGACTTGGTCGACCGTGCACACTTTCACAAAATTCTACAGAGTAGATGTTCAGGCATCGGCGGATGCTTCCTTTGGCCGCAAGGTTCTTAGTGCGGCTGTTCCCTAGGGTCCCTTGTTGGGGACTCCTGGCTGTTGGGATAAGTTTTGTATCCCCTGGTTTTTTGTCTTTTCCTGGGTTGTTGCTCCTGTTGAGCACTTGTTTTTTGCTGTTGCCCAGCTGGTTTCCTACCTTTGGTAAGGTTCCTTCTTTGATGCGGAGACTGCGTTGCCTTTCGGCGCGGATGCGTTTCCCACCCCTCATGTTTGCATTGCTTTGGGACGTCCCCATATGTGACGAATATGAAGAGGCGGCGACTGTCGGAGGACGTAAGAGAAAACGGAATTTTTGTAAAATCTTACCTGTAAAATTCCTTTCTCTGAGTCCTCCGACAGTCGCCGCCCCCGCCCCTCTTTTGGGGTTTGATTGTATACTCTACTGCTATTCCACTAAAACTGAGATATGGTTGCAGGAAGTAGGAGGGTATTGACTGAGGGGACCACCCCTTGAGGGTGGGATATGTTAAAAGCTTTATTGTTAACATATTCTGTTGCCTAGCTACTCCTTCGGAGCAAAGTCTAATACCCCATATGTGACGAATATGAAGAGGCGGCGACTGTCGGAGGACTCAGAGAAAGGAATTTTGCAGGTAAGATTTTACAAAAATTCCGTTTTTTCACATTTTTTATATGAAATTCCCCCCCAAAAAAATGTAAAAATCAAATTTTTTTTACATTTTTGGCCAATTTGTTTTCTGCTACCTATGTTTGGTAAAAAAAAAACCACAATAAGCGTATTTTGATTGGTTTGCGCAAAAGTTATTGCGTTTACTAACTAAGGGAAAGATTTATGTCATTTTTGGTGTGTTTTTTTTTTAACAAGTAATGGCGGAAATCTGCGTTTTTTTTTATGGGACTGCGACATTGCGGCGGACAGATCGGACCCCTGACTGACATTTTTGACACTTTTTGGGGGTACCAGTGTCATTACTGCAGTAATCAGTGCTATATATTTGCACTGTTACTGTAAAAATTACACTGGCAGGGAAGGGGTTAATTTTATTGGAGAGGGAGGGGTTAATGTATGCCTGGTGCTTACTAACGTGTGTGTGTGGGGGGAGGTGACTGAGTGACACAGGGACAGAGCTATGCTGAACCCTGCAATCTGTCACTGTTTGTCACTGAGGAGATCCGCCCGCTCTGTTTACACAAGCGGGCGGATCTCCAAACTGGATTCCCCGAGGATCGGGGAAGAGCGGTGGCGATCGCCGGCGCTCCTCCCCTGGCCCGACTCCCGCTGTGACTGAATACAGCGGGAGTGAGCCTCCGGCGGCGAGCGAGCGACGCCCACAAGGGGAGGAGTCCAGCAACGTAGGTCTACGTCGCTGGACGGGAACGAGCCACTGTGCCGCAGTAGAGGCACAGTGAGCGGGGGTAAAGAGGTTAAGGTAGTAATTAAACTCAGTGCCTTATGTGCATTATATCAGCCTCAGAACCTGTGTGATTCATATGTGTCCTGGATTAAAGGGATGAGGTGGCAACCCTAGTCATGGCCCTTAGAATGGGTCCTTCCTTTACTGTTGTATTTTTCAATCATTGTTTGTTCTGCAGAATGGAACAAAAGCCGTGAGAACACCCCAAACTTGTCAGGAACACACAAAGCTTTAGGTTTGGCAGGGTTCACTGACTATGGGAAGTCTTGCAGCGGGAGTTCCAAAAAGATATAGGAAGCCATCAGGTGACTAAGCTCACCAGACACCCGTATTACCACAATAGCTATCTTTTGGTGGACTGGCCCTGGAACATACTGAACAAAGTTGAATAGCTCATACCAGGCATACAGTTTCACTGTTCTGCCCCCATTACAAGGATGACAATGGTCTATGGGGTACACCTTTGCTCTTTGCACTCCCTCTTCTCAGCTGTTAGTGATATATGAAGAGGTTTTGGGGCTTTAGCCAAATCCTGAGTAATCCTGAGGGAGTAAGAAACTAAAGTGTTTAATTTCCCAACCTAATTGGATTCATTTACAAATCTCTTCAGCTCTGTTAATGCTTTGATTTAAAAAAATGATTAAGGGACATTAACCCAGATTTACAAACACTTCTAAATAATTGAGCTATTAGGGACATATAATAATCTGTCCCAGACCCTTGGGTTATGCCATTGTGATTATTTTGCCCTAGTATGCATGTTAATCGAAGTTTGACACACACATTTCTCTTGAATCTCTGCATTCTGTCGTTTGGTAAGAGTGCCCGCTATACCAAGATCTAGTAGTAGTAGTTAAAGGGTAACTCCACTTTCGTGGGGAAAAAAATAGCAAATAAAGAAAAAACAATATAGCGTATACAATTGCGACAAAAAATCATATTGTAATTGAATGTTATTAAAAATGACCTTTCCTTTTCAATCTGCAGCCGTTGTAATTTTCTGAAAATTAAATGCAATATGGCTACCTGGAACTGTTCTGTAAACATAATGCGTACTGACCACACCCCAGAAACATAATTTCCTACTTGTGTGATTGGCTCACCAATTTTCCCAGAAGTCTGGCTAAGATACAAGTCAGATTGCAACAAAAATTTAATTTTTGGTGAGATACTCCCAATAGGAACACATCTAAAGGGATGCAGGCCCAGCAGTTTTTCTCATTAGAGCCCTGCAGCTGCCACAGCCGACAGATAATTATTAAACCACTCCCATTAGACCCACTCAGCACAGAGGAAGAAACAGGGGTTTCTTCAGAATAACAAAAGGTAGGAATCTGCAACAAAGTTTATTAAAACCCTTGTAATGAACAGAGATCACCCAGAGGGGAATGTTTTTTTCCTCAACAAACGTGGAGTTACGCTTTAAGCCTTAGCTTTTTAACAAACCATGTCAGTAAAACAGAGCAGGGTATATACAACGAACCAATGGAAGGCATTGCAGCATAGACAAATCAAAAACGGGCCAACAAGACGGAATTGCTTAGAAGCCGAACGACAACATAGGGACAGGTCTAGCAGGACACCTTAAGTGGTCCCCACCCTAAGGTGGACAGGGGGGACAACCAGACAATACGACCGACACACACAAGGACACACACACACACTCACAAACCTACTTACACACACACACACACACACACACACACACACACACACACCTTCCCCTACCCTCAACCATCCAGGGGGAGCAGGAAGTATACTACATGCAGGTCAGATAATCCTCAATTCACATGGGACCTCCATGGTCTTATTCAGCAGACAAGCTGGAAGGCAGAGGGGTATCCGCCCAGAACAAATCTTCTACATCAAGCCAAGGTTGCCAAACTTTGGAAAAATTGCCAGGACACCCTCTACTCTTATAGATCAGTTTATAGAGTGGTACATCTCCTCGCACTATAACATAAAACTGCTGTACGGTAGGCGGTTCTACACTTTTCCAATGTAACAAGATAAGTTTCCTATTATAGAACAGTAATATGCGGATCAGGGCCCGGGGACGTACATGGTGAATTAAATCATTCAAGACGCCCAACAGGCCTACCTCCGGCGTATGTGGGACCGGCAGGTGTAATTTATTATTAAAAAAGGCGAAAATAGACGTCCAGTAACCTTTAATATGGTGGCAGGACCAAAACATGTGGAGGAAGTCTGCTGGGATGATTACACTTTAGGTTGGATTGAAGGATAGATGATCAGACTTTTAATTTGGATTGAAGGATAGATGATCAGACTTTAGGTTGGATTGAAGGATAGATGATCAGACTTTAGGTTGGATTGAAGAATAGATGATCAGACTTTAGGTTGGATTGAAGAATAGATGATCAGACTTTAGGTTGGATTGAAGAATAGATGATCAGACTTTAGGTTGGATTGAAGGATAGATGATCAGACTTTAGGTTGGATTGAAGGATAGATGATCAGACTTTAGGTTGGATTGAATGATATATGATCAGACTTTAGGTTGGATTGAAGAATAGATGGTCAGACTTTAGGTTGGATTGAAGAATAGATGATCAGACTTTAGAAAAAGCATAACATAATGTAAGTCCTGATGGGTTTAGTTCTCACCAGGGGCACTGTTGGTATAAAGTTTATATATGCTTGCTATATTTACTATGGGTGTTCTCCAGGCCCTCTGGAGCTGCTACACCTAGCAACTTTGTTTTATTTGGAAGGTAAAACCTGGTTGGATGATATTGGCAACAGCTTCCCTTGTGCTGTAGTTTTCTTTGCATAGTTTTAATTAATTAACCTGTGCATGGTAAGGCAGTATTTTAAGAGACATATGGCCAAAGCTTTTTTGGCTGTATTTCTCTTTTGAGTACACTTTTATTCTCCTCTGACCCAGAGTAAGCTGATAGTGGGCTATTGCCAGCGAATAGCTGATTGGCAAAAGCAAAGCCAGGTTCTGATAGGATCCTGAAAACACTGTCAGGATCCATCCAGTTGCCTGGCAGCTGGCTCTGCCTTTCAGCACACCGCTAAGAGCTGGAGCCAGCCCAGCATTCCAGCGAGCACTGTTGTAGCAGTCACTGCTATCTGCTCAAAGCAACTGAGAACTGAGCAATCGGTGGTCATAGGATCACTCCGTTCTCAGTCTTAGAGCCAGCATGGGGCAGCTGCAACATGAACATTGTGTCTACCAGAGCCGCTGATTGTCTCCCGCTGTGTCCAAGCACAGTGGGAGCGGGCCCCCGGTGGCACGCACGCATGCCCTGGAAATGTAAGTGACGTACAGATACGTAATTTCCGGGCTGCCAGTGGCACACACGCGCACCCCGGAGATGTAAGTGACATACAGATAGGTCATTTCGTGAGGAAGGGCTGCCCTGCTGCAGTATATGTACGTGGGGCGGTCCGGAATCAGCTAAAGAAGAATTCCAGGTATGGATATTTTTACATAGTTACATTAGTAGCGCTTGGACCCATGTAACTATGTATATACCATATCTGACAGACGTCCCTAGAAGCTGGAAATCACTGAAATAGATACCTCTGCAGTGACCTCCAATAGGGTCTTATGCTGAGTGACAACTCCAATGCATTTTGAATATAGAAAGTTAGATGCTCAGCACAGGCGTCATTCAGAGAATGTGTTGTGTTTTCTGAATGAATGCAAAGCGTTCTCTGATTGGACCAGGTGGGGAAGCGAGATAGTGGCGTCATGTTCTCCGCATTGTCCTATCAGAGAACACTTTGCATTCATTCAGTAAATGCAACGCACTCTCTAAATGGCGCCCATGCCAAGTGACCGATCTCCTGTGTTCAGAATGCATCAGGGCAGTTGCTCAGCACAGGACCTGGAAGCAAGTGTAGATCATTGGAGTAGCGGTGTCTGCTTCAATTATTTCTAGCTTCCGGAGGCATCAGCCAGGTATGGAAAATACATAGTTCCATGGGTCCAAGCTGGACCACTGTAACTATAAAAAAAAAAAATTTTGCTATGGCCTCTGTATGCCCCTTCACTCCCTGCGGGTTAGTACGGCAAGATCTCGCTCAGCAGTTTTACAAGAATAAGCTTATTTATCAGATCTTAACAGATCACTTAGTCACATGGTCAGACCTCACTGGAGTGTTTTGTAGGCCAAGTAAAATTAAGGGAATGTTTACTGTTAGTAAAACTGGTAATTTAGTTTTCATTTCATCATATGATAAGCAGATGTTTGAGTTAATAATTTTTTTTTTTTTCATTGCTTGCAAAATGTGACCAAGTTATTTCCCTGGGCATACAGTAAATGGTAGGGACACAATAGATTTATGTGTGTGTAGCAAAGTAAGCAAGTTCAAGGAAGAACTCGAGTCTAAATTAGTTTTCTACAGTTACCAATTACAGAACAGTTCCTAATATATAATCTATTTAACAATATCTAGCCTCTATAAATAAAAGTCCTTGTTAGATGCAGTAACCATACCCAGCAGTACAGGTCTGATTCTGATTTCCTGCTATATATTATTGGATTTGGAAACTAAAACATCATATTTATATTTCCTGCAAAAAGGTGGAGCTTTTGGCTCCAGGCTAAACCAAACTGTTTTGCTGGGGGGAAAAAATAACCTGTTCTACATAGCTCAATAGCTGATGTTGAAATAACACACATAGCTTGATTAAGAAAATGTACTCCTTTCATGTCAACAACCCCTTTAAGGAGTTTTATTTAGAGAGATAATTGGAAAGGAAACAGCGCCTGGTATGTTGTCACTTTAGAAAACTGATAATGCTTTGTATGATGTTAGTAGCATAATGCATTAAATGTTTGTGTGTGTATATAAATACAAATATATATATATAATATATATATATATATATATATATATATATATATATAGATATATATTTACACACACCATGCTCGGCATAAATGAGTACACCCCAACAGATAGGTCAGAAAACCTTTTCTTCCCTTTCAGAATGAACATTTTCTATGGGACGCTATACTACAAAATACTCCCGCAAATGCGGCCATTGATTGCAACCAAGATTTGTTAATTTGCACAGACAAAAAAAGTATTTTCTTATGAGGGTCCCCCCAGTCTGGCTAGCGAGCGTGCGCAGGCCTCGGTTCCCCACTGGATAGGTGCTGGCCTGCAAGTTAAACATCTTGCAAGGGTGCATACGACCTGGCCGACAGCCCCCACTATTCCGATTGGAGCGGTGTTCTGTCAGGAGTGGTGCCCACCCTGTACCTGGTAGCTGTCCCCCCTCCTCTAACCTTGGAGGTTTTTGGGGTGGTCGTGGGCTCCTCCCTGGGATGGCCAAACCCCCAGGTTCCCCTCCTTTGCAAGCAGCATTTCCCCCCCCCTTCTTGGTGGTTCTTTGCGGACTTGTTACCCCCATCTTCCCACACCCCTCCCATGGGGTGGCCATACCTTTTAGGGTCTGGGGTGTCGATCTGGCGATGGGGGTGAGGGGGAATCGCGCCGGTGGCGACTGGACGAGCAACCTTTGGGAGGGGGCGGTACCTGGTGGAGGCTTCTGCTAGGGCCCCCCTTCCTTCAGGGATCGTATTCGGTGCTCCTGGGTTCCCCACTGGGAGCCATGTGGTCACCATTTTCTTGTAGCCTTTTGTGCTGTAGATCAGCAGGCCATGTTTGTAGAGCCTCGGCGACCATTTTCTTGTGGTTTTCTCATTGAAAATAGCGACGGCCATGTTTTTGAAGCTGTATGACAGTGATTTCGGCAGTGAGAGACCCTCCTCATCCCCTAGTGCTGACTCCTGGATCTTTCTCTTCCTAATCGCCTCATGGTGTGCAGTATCCCTGGTGCTGTAAGTGCCTGATCAGTGGTGGTGTGTCTTTTTGTGGGGTTTTCTCTTCCCCTTTCTGCTATAGCAGTGGTAATGCTCTGTGCTAAACCCTGTGGTGCTGCCAGCATGGTGGGGGTGTCCCTAGCAGTGTTATACACCTTTTTTGTGTGCTTTCCCTCTTCTCTAATGGAGTCCCTGGAGCACATTTCCCCACCTGATCCCCTGTGAGTCTGCGGGTCCCAAGCATCCATCCATGCACTGACGGCGGTCCTGGAGTCCCTTGTGTCCCGGGTGGAGGTGGCTTTCGGACGGCGTGCTAGCAAAAAATCAACCCCCCTGCCTCATCTGTCTCATCAGATCCTGAATCTGATTCAGCTGCCGCAGACGTGGGTCACCCGGGGGGGTCTGCACCCCCGCGCCTGGATTCCTCTAATAATGAGAATGATTCCTCCACGTCTGGGACCGCACACAAAAAGGCCCTGGTGGATGCACTGATTGTATCTGTGCGTGAGACCCTAAAAATGGAGAAAGCTGTTGAAGCTGCAAGGGAGATACAGGTACACTTTGGCACTCACAAGTTATCCAGAGCAGCAAAGGTGTTTCCTTTCCCAGCCTATTTTGACAGAATTTTCGCTAAAAAGTGGGGATGGCCAAAGCGTCCCCGTGGGGTTCCTAAGCACTTTACTAGGCGTTACCCCCATGAGGAGTCCTTTCTTAAGTGTACTGTGCCACCGTTGGTGGACCCTCCAGTTTCCAGATTAAACAAGTCAATCGTGATTCCATCATGCATTCTCTCCGCTTTGCTGTGGGAGAGAAGCATTATCCGTTTGTGGCGTTACCCTTTGGTCTCGCCTCTCCTCCTTAGGTCTCCACAAAAGTGTTAGCCCCGGTGCTGGCTTGCTACGTCAATGAGGGTTTATGGTACTGGGCTACTTGGACGATCTCCTTCTGCGAGCGGAGTCTCCCTCTGCTTTTGTGAAAACCTGGAGATCACAATACGAACCCTGCAAGTTCGGCTGGATTCTGAATTTTCAGAAGTCTGCTCTGGCTCCGTCCACGAAGCTGAATTGTCTGGGCCTGACTTTGGACTCGGCCTTAGCCAGAGTGCAACTTCCTCTGGGCAAACTCCAGAAATTGCAGGCTGCAATTCGCCTCCTGCTGTCCAACAAATAATCGTCCCTCCGCACTAGCATGCGGGTGCTGGGCCTGATGGTGTCTACCTTCGAGGCGGTTCGGTTTGCACAGTTTCACACGAAGGTCCCTACAAAGGAAGATTCTGACCAAATGGGACAAGACTCTGCAGTCTCTGGACAATCAGGTCCGGCAGGTTGGGGAACAAGGGAGTCCCTTATATGGTGGCTTTGTTCTCCGGTGCTTCGGCTGGGAAAATCCTTCCTTCCCTTGTATTGGACAGTGGTCAACACGGATGCCAGCCTATCCGGCTGGGAGGCGTCCTCAGCAAGCATTCTGCTCAGGGGATCTGGATGCTGGAAAAGTACAGACTACCGATCCATGTCTTGGAACTCAGAGCGATCAGACTGTGTCTTGATCATTGGACGGATCATCTTCAGGGTTGTCCAGTGCGCATTCAATCAGACAATGTCACGGCTGTGGGTTATGCCAATCACCAAGAAGTGTCCTGGCGGCTCTAGAGGTAGACGGCATTCTAAGGTGGGCAAAATGGTTAATTCCAGCCCTCTCTGCCGTACACATTCCCGGGGTGGAAAATTGGCAAGAGGATTACCTCAGTCGGCAGGCGTTGGACCAAGGGGAGTGGTCCCTTCATCTGGAGTTGTTTCATCAGCTGGGTCTCCGGTGGGCCACCCCCGAGGTAGATCTGTTGGCATCTCAGCTCACCAGAAAGGTGCAGAGGTTTGTGGTTTGGTCAAGGGAACCTCTGGCAGACGCCACAGACGCGCTAGTGGCCCCATGGGGTCAGAATCGGCTGATTTTCACCTTCTCTAGCTTCTGCCAATACTTCTACGTGGCTCTGGACTGGCCTTGTTGGGGTTGGTACACCGATCTGTTGCGGCTGGTCACCGACGTTCCTTGGAAGCTTCCTCCCAGGGAGGATCGGCTGTTCCAAGGACCAATCTTCCATCCTGCTTTACAGTCACTGGCTTTGACAGCTTGGCTGTTGAACGCTAGGTGCTGAAGGATAGGGGTTTGTCTGAATTGGTGATTCCTACACTGTTGAAAGCTAGGAAATCTACTTATTTGGAGATCTACCATCATACATGGAAAATGCACATTGCGTGGTGTGGGTCGCTTCGGGTTCATCCTCACTCC
The DNA here is from genome assembly GCF_965119305.1 of Pelophylax lessonae. Lineage (NCBI taxonomy): Eukaryota > Metazoa > Chordata > Amphibia > Anura > Ranidae > Pelophylax > Pelophylax lessonae. The sequence goes on from NC_138772.1 coordinate 62,456,045, forward strand.
TTCTCGGTGGCTCGGATCTTGACCTTCCTTCAACGGTGGAGGTTGAACAGAAGTTGGCCTTGAGTACCATCAAGGGCCAGGTGTCTGCTTTGGTGGTCTTCTTCCAACGAACTTTGGCCACACACTCTCTGGCACGTACCTTTCTTTAGGGTGTCCGACTTTTTTGGTCCCTCGTACATCTAAGGCCACTGTTGCATTTCTAAAGAAAAACAGGGTTAAAGTGATTCAGTGACCAAGTATGTCTCCTGATCTGAACCCAATCGAACACCTATGGGGAATTCTGAAGAGACAAATTGAGCATCACTCTCCATCCAGCATCCAGGCTCTAAAAGAGGTCATTCGTGAAAAACCGAAAAATATAGATGTTGCAATATGTCGCCAAGAAGACTTGAAGACTATTAAGTCTTCAAGACTAGAAGACTTGATGTTGGCTTTACAAATCATGGAGGTCATGCAAAATACTAGATGTAGTAGTTTTTGCTGTGGGGTGTATTCATTTTTACATCAACTAATTTGAGTGCAGCTGAAGATTTTGTAAATCTAAGTTATATTATTAACCTTACTTTCATGTAATGAGCTAAATAAATGCTCTATAAAACTCAGTTTTGTAAAATTTTTGGAAATTGTTTTCGTGTTATTTGGGATATTGATTAAAATCTTGCTTTTCAAAAGGTGTGTGTTCATATATGCTAAGCACTGTATGTGTGTGTGTGTGTGTGTGTATATATGTATTTGTATATATATATATATATATATATACTTTGTGTGTGTGTATATATATATATATATATATATATATATATATATATATATATATATATATATATATATATATATAATATAAGGTGTTTATTTTCTAATAGGATATTTGGAAAAAGAAATTACTGCAAGATGTAACTTTATACCCTTTACATATCTAAAACTGTATTCTTGACTGAGAACCCCTCATTTTGCAGGATTGCCCACCTTCCCAAATTCCTCATCTTCCACTGGAATCCAAAGTCTGGGACTTATCAAGACACACATTTTTTAAAATCTATTATTAACTAGCCCAAATACATTGATTCAGCAAATGTATATTTAGCACTTTACAAGTCAATGACCTTACAGAAGCTCAATTTTCTGATGGTGTACTCACATTTTACACTGCAGAAAATAAAAACTGGCCTTGTTAGATATTTCTTATTAAAGCGCTCCTTAAGAGGGACATATGTTGTATGTTATATAATTGGATGGTGGCTTTCAAGCTGTCACATCAGCATTCACTGATGATATTTGCTCCTATTCCCAGTGTGCTGTCAGAGCCCATCCTCTCCGTATGCTAATCCCATATATTGCTTAACTCCAGCTCCATCAGTGAAGAAACAGATGCCACAACTGCTTCTATTTATGATGAAGAGTTAGAACTGCTGGTCCCAGGACAATCCAATCATCTCTGCTGGAAGCCTTTACTGACTAAATGGGTTCATTTTCTGTGAAATCTAAGCGTGTGAATCATCACAGAGAACTTCCTCAGCCACAAAATGTGTCTTACAATATCTTATATAAAAGTAAGATAATTTTAATGAAGAGCTCCATCCAGTTCTTGATATCCTCACACATCTAAAGCCCCAATTTTGCTTGAGACCTCTCCATATCCCTGGTTTGCCCACCCCCCCCCCCCCCCCCCCGAATTTCTTGTCTTTGATTGGGAGGAACAGTGTAAGACCTTAGTCCAGCATGCAATATAAACGTTTTTCAAAACAAACATTCTGATATGGTATGTAGAAACCCTCATGTGTTGGTTTCACAAACATACCTGTAGCACCCTCCTAGTTAGGTGCTAGGTAAAGGCATTTGTTTGCTCATCTGCTTATCAGGGAGCAGGATCTCTAGTTTTGCTTGTTACATGTGTCCAGGTGTGATTCACTGGGTCTGAGGGAGTGTATCCAATAGGGGAGCCTGTTGGACAGTGGAGGAAACCCAGCCAGTGACACACAGGCTTTTGTGACAGTCCCAGTGGGAGGGCACAACCGCAGTGCATCCTGGGATTGATCATAAAAGCCGGCTGCACATGTGACAGCGTCTTTGGGCAGGAAGCTAGGTCTTCCTCTCTGTCTCTCCTCCTGTCAGCAAGGAAGGTGGTCACAGGCAGTTGGCCTAGTAAGCCAGGTTGTGGTGCTGAGCCAGGAGGTCAAGGATACTGACAGTGGAGTTGAAGGCAGAGTGACCGGAGGAAAAACAGTGTCTGAGAGTACCCGGGAGCTTGCCAGTTGTCTGCCCAGGAAGGGGACCATTCCAGTGGGGTCAGTGGACAGAAGCTAGCACACATGGCAAGTGAGCAAGGGGGTGCCAAGTTAGACCCTACAGAGTAATCCAAAGGATAGTTCACCTTTCAAATCTTCACTTCAGTGGCAAGGTTAGCAGCGGCTTTGCCACACTCAATAAAGTTAGAAGTCCTCAAGATTTGTGCATAGTTGAGTATCCCACTCATCCCTTCTCCCATCCAAGTTCCAAAAAAAACACAAAAACCAAATCCCCTGGACTGTTTATTGACTGAGCCAAGTATAAATTGATAAGATTCTATAACCTGTTGCTATGGGTAACCCAGGGGAATCCACTTCCAGCAGCTCGCTAGGGGGCAGTGCTACATACCCTTAGAGAGAAGTATGGGGTTCTTTGAAAAAATGTTTGTACTCCGCTAGATGGATGTAGCATCAGTCCAATGCTTCATCTGTCCCCCGCTGCTTCTAAAACCACATTAGCCCACTGTTGATTGAAAATTGGTCGCAGGAGTGCAAAACAAACTGCACTCCTGTGATCCATATAAGAGAGGTAGGGCCAATAAAGCTTTGGCCGTACTTCTTTTAAGATCTTAAAAAAAATTTCAACTCCATTTCATGATAAAATATTCAGATTTTACAGTTCAGAAAAATCCCTTGATAGAAAAGTATTAAGGTTTTGCTGTATGTACAAAGTTCTGCATTTTGTTTTGCCTTTTTTTTCCCCTTCAGCCCCCATTCCTTCCTTATGGGTAAGCCATATTACACAGGACCAAAATACATATGTCCACCGGTGCAAACAAGTGCCTTTAACAAAATGCAAAGCAGCAGCTCAATAGTGCCAGATCCTTTGTGCATAAACCAAAAATAAATTTATAAAAGGAGCTGCACTAATTACAATATACATAAACAGTAAACACATGAATTAGTCCAGTGTTAGCTAAAAGTGCCAGTCCATATAAGTGTCCACAAAGAAATAGTATTATATACGATAGCTGTGCTCTTGTGTCGTCCGTTAAACACTCCAAGATCGTGATGTGCTCTCTCCACCACCATACAGATACTCACCAGATCTTGGTGCTCTGGTGTAGAACACTATTTCTTTGTGGACACTTATATGGACTAGCGCTTTTGGTTAACACTGGACTAATTAATGTGTTTAGTGTTTATGCACAGTATATTGTGTTTAGCGTGGTTCCTTTTATATGTTTATTTTTGTATTACACAGGACAGCTGGGTTATAGCTTACCCATTGCAATAAAACGGGCTGTATGCGCACTAAGAGGAGCAGGCAGGTGTATCCGGGACAAAGGCTGTCCAGGCTGGGCAAAACATTTTGTATCAACGTATACAGTTATCTATATATATTATATTTTATTCCATAGCAATTTTTTAGTGGTTATGGAGATGGCAGTTTCTATCAGCATATGAGGTAAGGAAGGTAACGGAGTTGAAAATCTTAGACTTCAGTGGCACTCACCTCTGATTACCATCCTCAGGATACGTTAAGCTAAAGTCTTTAAAATCTTTATAAATTTATACATTTTAAATAAGAGGCATGGAGGAGCTCAGCTATGAGAAAAGATTAGAGGAACTGAATTTATTCTCTCTTGAGAAGAGGAGATTAAGGGGGAATATGATCAACATGTATAAATACATAGGGGTCCATATAGTGAACTTGGTGTTGAGTTGTTCACTTTAAGGTCAACACAGAGGACAAGGGGGGCACTCTTTACGTCCAGAAGAAAACAGATTTTTTCTCCAAATATGGAAGGGTTTCTTCACCGTAAGAGCTGTGAAAATGTGGAATAGACTCCCTCCAGATGTGGTTCTTGCTCACTAGATTGCTTTAAAAAAGGTCTGGATTCTTTCCTGGGTGTACTTAATATACAGTAAGTGGGTACTAAAAAGATTTTTAGGTAAAGTTGATCCAGGGAATATCCGATTGCCTCTCGGGGGATCAGGAAGGAATTTTTTTTTCCCCTGCTGTAGCAAATTGGATCATGCTTTGCTGTTTTTTTTTTTTTTGCCTTCCTCTGGATCAACTGCAGGTATAGGATTGTGTATATGGGATTATATGGTTGTGTTTTCAATACTGTTTTTTTTTTTCTTTTTGTTGGTTGAACCAAATGGACTTGTGTCTTTTTTCAGCCTGACTAACTATGTAACTATGTAAATCTGTCATAAGTAAGACTGCACCTATGTAAAATAAATATTCAATTTTTGTCATGTTGTTAGGATCTCCTTAGGCTCCGTTCACATCTAGGCGTTTTTGGGGAGTTTTTCTGCTCTAGGATCAGCTCTCAAAACGCCCAACAAGACAATTCCTATTCATTTCAATGGCCCCTGTTCACATCTGAGTGTTTTGACGCTGTTTACAAAACGCCCAACGCTCAAAAAAGTACATGAGCTTCTTTTTGGGCAGATTACAGGCGTTTTCCATTGGTATCTATTCAATCAAAAAACGCCTGTAAATCGCGGTAAAAATCGCTGTAAAATTGCGGTAAAAATCGCGGTAAAATCGCGGTAAAAACCGTGCGAAAACGCTACGCTCAGGTGTGAATGTAGCCTTAGAGTCTAGCTCTGGGAAGGATAAAAAGCCTGCTGTCCTCCCTGCTCCTCAATATTTTATTACATTTCCTTTTTAAATCTTCTGAAACCAACTTACTCACCTAACTCTGCTATCAATTCTTCCTCCTTCTGGTCTTGTTTTCTAGTTTTGGCGGGTCCTTCTTGTAGTGCCAACGTCACTTCCTCGAGACGTGGCTGCCAGCAGTGTTCATCACAAGGTCTTCCAGTCTTCCAGCAGTGACTACTTGATATCACTGTGCAAGGGACAGCTACAAGACTGGTCGACTGCCATGCCTTGTGCTGTAATATGATTTCACCTCTGGAAGACTAAAAGACCTTGGGGTTTATTTACTAAAACTGGAGAATGAAACATCTGGTGCAACTCTGCATAGAAACCAATCAGTTCCTGTATTTTTTTTTTTTTTGTCAAAGCTTAATTGAACAAGCTGAAGTAAGAAGCTGATTGGCTACAATGCAGAGCTGCACCAGATTTAGCATTCTCCAGTTGTAGTAAATCAACCCCCTTTTGATGTACACTACTTGCAGCCATGTCCTCAGGAAGCAATGTGGGCACTACAAGAAGGAACCACCAAAACTGTAGATGAAGGAAGAATGTTGACCTGAGGTTTTATGTAAGTAAAGTGTGGTTTTAGTCACTTAAATTTAATTAGCTAGGGGTGGGGAAAGTGGTTAGATAAAATGTCTTGTTTTGGTTTTTTCTTTTGTTTTTTTTTTCCCTGAAGATCAACTTAAAGTGGACCTTTCGTGACAATGGAAGATTTATTTTATTGAAAGCTACTCCACCCTCAGTCAAAGTGCCTGCAAAGTTGCGTCATGGGATAGCTCGTTGCCACTTAAGAATAGGCCCCTGCCCTGAGCAGTCAGCTATCCCAGCAGCAGCGTGGCATGGTGACATCACCCACAACTCATGGAAGCCACAGAAGCCAGGGCCAAGTTTTGTTTGTCTTTGTTTTGTTTTTTTTTTAGGTAGTATCTAAAGAGCTGCACTTACCCCTTTTAAAACCAACATTTTTCCTGAAGTGCAAAAATAAATCACATATTAAAGTGCATAACTATAAAAGCTTTCCACAGTAGTGCGTCATCCAGACATCTCCTCCTCATGACGTCTGGGTTACAACGAAACACGTAGGGGCAGAGACTTCCGGCACTACTTCCTTGAGTTAGAGCACATGCTGGTTCTGGAGTATACCAGAGCGGCAGACCTGCTGCTTTATTCTGGCATTGGCAAATTATCCTTAGTGCTGGGAAGGGCACATCTTTTGTGAGTGCATTTGATTTTATGCTTTTTTGTGTTTTAATAGATGAGCAGAGTTATGCTTTGATCTTTCCTATGGTTTTTGTTTAATTGCATGGGTGAGTGGATCGAGGTTTCCTGGATCATGGTATGACACATGGGAGATACTGTACCCCTTAGCAAAGCCTGTGTGACCCACCTCAGTGTAAGCTTTTGGGGGTCAACATCTGCGGGTGAATACCCTGGTGGGGGCACAGATCATGACTTGTTATAGTGGCACTACTGAATGTATAGTCATTTTGGAGAAACTATTTAAAGGGACAGTCACCCAGTGAATCCATGCACAGTTGCACTTTAAAGACTCAGAGCACTTTATGATGGACTTTTTTATGTTTTCACGTACTACTTTGAAGCAATTTTATGGTTATGCACTTGGTTAATATGGGATTTATTTTTGCACTTTAAGAAAAATTTTGATCTTAAAGGGTTAAGGGGCAGCCCTTTACCTACTACCCGCATTGTATAGGTGTATATGTTTATACTCTATTTGAGGGCAGCAGCCACCTAAATATCACATATCACCTTTGTGCCAGTGTTTTTCACATTTCTTTTCATTTTTTTTTTTTTTAACAACAAATATATTTTTAAAATCTATCCAATGTAAAAGGATCAGGCGCCTTGAGAGTTTTTAAGGTTAAAAACTATTAATAGTATTTTGGTGAAAACTCTCAGAAGTGCTGCTGATCAACTATAGATATACTATATAGCAGGGATATGCAAACTGTGGCCCTCCAGATGTTGCAGAACTACAAGTCCCATGAAGCATAGCAAGACTCTGACAGCCACAAGCATGACACCTAGAGGCATGATGGGACTTGTAGTTTTGCAGCAGTTGGAGCCACAGTTTGCATATCCCTGATATATAGACATGAGGGAATAGAAGAAAATCAGAGCAATTTCTGTTACATCTCAGTATTGATGAACTAACAGAAATTGCGCTGATTTTTTTCTTTTCCTTCAAATATATTTTTAAATTACCTTTTCTGGCGATTTTACTTTTTGGGGGGGGGGTTGGGGGTTTTATTTGTATTTTAGGGTGACACACAAGAAGAGCTTTAAAGTGGACCCCATGCGAATTGACTGTATTAAAATTAAAGAAAACAAAAACCTGTGGGTAAAAAATGTTTACTTTTGCCCTACACCCACTTCTACCCGCGGCTCCAGGCAAGAGTGGCATCACCATATTCCCAGCAAGATCTCAAGGAATACTGAGTAGGACAAATCTCCCAATAGGAAACCCTTGCACTGTGCTGAAGCATCAATTGGCACTTTTCCACTGCATGGAACCGAACGGTTGGGCTCGCTTTTGTGCTTTTCCTTTGCTGGTACCGCATGGTATGGTGTAGGATCGGTACGGTACGGCGGCGCTTTTCCACTGCACGGAACCGAACGGTCCGGCTCTCAAAAACAGTACCACCTCGATTGTGGTTCCAAGAGGTACCATACCCGGTACCATATCCCACAATCCTTTGCATGCAGTCACTACTAGCCACTGATTGGTCAGAGAATCGTTGTTATCCCACCCACTTAACTTTAGTACTACTTTAGTGGAAAAGCAAACCATACCGTACCGAACCGTTCCATCACCGTACCATGCGGTACCAGCAGTGGAAAAGCAAACCGGGCCAAGCAGGGCTGAGTAGAGCCGAGCTGGTACTTGCAGTGGAAAATGAGATTTGGGCTACTCCCAAAGCATATCCTAGCATCCTATAGGAAGAAGCATAGCGTCACCCTTTGTAAAATAGAAGCTGGGGGTAAGAAAAGGTTATTAACCAACATTTTTGCAATTTTATGGTATGAGGGGATAGGGTACCCTAAGTAAATAGGAGTACCTTGCTTGTAGTGCAAAGTCTGTTTTGCATCTCCTCAATGGGTGACCTCTACTTGTCTGATCCAACAGCTTTCCCAGAGTGAAATGCGGTTTCTGGATGTATTTTAAGGCTACCTTTAATTTGGACAGCTTTCATGCATTTTTTTGGAGCCTGCTGGTTTCGTGGAGTTGCTGATTTACACACATTTATGTTGTATGAAAAGTTTAGGTTCTGCTTTTATGCTTTGTGTGCGGAATGAGATCTCCCCTCCTAATTAAATATTCAGCATTCCTGAGCTGTGCGGGTGTCATCATTTCACAAAGGCGGTGTCATTTTCTTTCCTTCACTTTAATCCCGTCCTCATTTCCACTACAAAGCAGTGCTGTACGGACAAAACTCTGGATTTCGTTTTTTTGCCTTTTTTTTTGCGCTCTTAAGTATCTTACCATCAGCAGGAAAACAAATAGTGTGAGCTGTGTAAACATTTAGGATTCCCTTTCATTCTGCTCTGGTTACATTTGCTGAACATGAAGATGAAACGAATTGTGGTAACATCTGACACATGAGCATGAATATTAACATGACAAAGCCATAGACGTCAGATGGCACTCGGGGACAGTCAGATGACACAATAGGAACAGTTGTCAAGTCAAAAGAAGGGCTACTTAACACGTTAAGGATGATTAAATATTCACAATTACTGAGCAGTTTGGCCGGTGGCTCCTGACAGGGGATGTGAGAATAAATACGTGGCATGAAGGGAATTAAAGCTGAACTCTAAGCAGATAGAAAATATGCAAATTAATGCAACTCTGTAATCAATAAAGCTGGATTCACACCTATGCATTACATTTTTTCTTGATGCTTTTTTCATTGGAATCAAAATGCATGTTGACGTCCATCAACATGTCCATGCACTGTATTGGATGTCAGCTTGCATCATAACCCACATCAATACTCATTAGTATGTTATGACACATTGACTCGCATCTTAACGTGGATTTCCAGGATACATCTAATATTAATGCTGCTCCCACTCCCCATGATATATTGGAGCTCCGTCAGAGGTTGCTAGGGGTTCCTTGGGCAATGAACAACTTGTGCCTCTCAGATAAATTCCCACTGACACCATTGATCCTTTTAGCGATCTGTAAGGGGGTAATTCTTCCAAATGACCACAAGTGTAAGAAACATTCTTTCCCACTGACCATCAAATTATTGTATCATGAGTTGTAGATATAATAATTTTTAGCAGGGGTACCCTCTCTGGACTGCCTTGAGGGGTCAGTGGTATAGGGGGCCACCCCACCTAGACTACCTGATGGTCTGTAGTAAAGGGAGACCACATCAATGCACTGCCTGGAGACCAGTAGTAAATGGGATCCCCTCCCTGGGCAGTGTGATGTTTAATGTAGAGCTTAACAAAAAAAAAGTAAACCGTGCCCTGCATTGTAAAAACGCAAGACACTGCCTGCTGAAGCCGGAACACAGCAGATCACTACCCCACAATGGATGGTTTCCCTGTGTGGGTAGAGTGAACGACCCCAAAGGTGGATTGCTCATTGCAATATTCTTCCTGTAGGCTTGATTTAAAAAAAAAAAAAGTAAGCTTGGTTATTTATTATTATTTTTATTAGTTAAATGACAAAGATTTAGAACATATTGGTACTAAATCACTTGCCAGAGGAATGGATGGTGATGGGGGAAACATCTGTGAAAGTGGAACATTTGGTCTCCCTTTTGCTGCAGTATTAGCCTTTTGTATTATCAGCAGTTAGTCATGGCAGAGACAACCCCACCATCTGTGACAGGAGACAGGCACTCTGCTGTATACAAATGTTATGTGTAACCGCATAGAGAAAGTAGGTTATGGGGCTCTGACCTGGTCAAATATACAGATGAAGTGTTCTTATTTGTGGTGAAAAAAACTCTTAAGGTCAGTAGTAAAGGGGGATCCCCTCCCTGGACTCCCTGAAGGTCAATAGTAAAGGAAAACCCCCTCCCTGAACTGCATGAAAGTCCGTAGTAATGAAAGACCTCTTCTCCGCACTGCCTGAAGGTTAATAGTAAAGGGGGGGGGGGCCCTTTTTGGACTGCCTGAGGGTCAGTGGTACAGAGAGACCCTATACCTAGACTTACCTAGACTGCATTAAGGTTAGTAACAAAGGGGACCCCCCTCCCGGACTGCCTAAAGGTCTGCAGTAAAGGGGCCCCCCTCCCTGGATTGCCTGAAGGTCATTAGTAAAGGGGGTCCCCCCTCCCTGGACTGCCTGAAGGTCTGTGGTAAAGGGGGGCCTCCTACCTGGACTACCTGAAGATTAACAGCACAGGAAGACCACTCTTTGCACTGTCTAAAAGTTGGTAATGTAGATGGTTTATCTTCCTATACTGTCTGATGGTCAGTAGTAAAGGGAGTCCACATCCCTGACTGCCTGATGAAAGGGAGACCTAATCCCTTCACTGCCTGGTGATCAGTATTAAAGGGAGAACCCATCCCTGGACTACCTGATCAGTAGTAAAGGGAGACCCCATCCTTGGACTGCCTGGTGATCAGTTGTAAAGGGAGACCCCAACCCTGGACTGCCTGATCATCAGTAGTAAAGGAAAAACCCATCTCTAGACTGCCTAAAGATCAGTAGTAAAGGGAGACCCCATCCCTAGACTGCCTGATGATCAGTAGTAAATGGAGACCTCATCCCTGGACTGCCTGATGATCAGTAGTAAATGGAGACCTCAGCCCTGGATTGCCTAATGGTCAGTAGTAAGGGAGACCCCATCCCTGGACTGCCTGATGATCAGCAGTTAAAGAGAGACCCCATCCCTGGACTGCCTGATGATCAGTAGTAAAGGGGACCTCCATCCCTGGATGGCCTGATGATCAGTTGTAAAGGGAGACCCCCCCCATCCCTGGACTGCCTGATGATCAGTAGTAAAGGGGGACCCCCATCCCTGGACTACCTGATGATCAGTAGTAAAGGGGGACCCCATCCCTGGACTGCCTTATCAGTAGTAAAGGGGGACACCCATCCCTGGAATGCCTGATAATCAGAAGTAAAGGGGGACCCCATCCCTGGACTGCCTGATGATCAGTAGTAAAGGGGGACCCCATCCCTGGCCGGTGTGATCATTTTAGAGCGGAGCCTAAAATATTGACAGTTCAACCCTATTGAAAATTTGAAGGCTTTTCTATAGATAGTCAGTTCATAACCTGATGGGATGCCCGCAAAATATCACCATAAAACATTTGTAGCTCGGAATTGAAGCTAAACTGTTGGGCGTTTTTTTTGTGGTTTTTTTTTTTTTTTTTTTTTTGTGTATGTGGCTCACATTCTTTGGAAAAAAAACATTAGATATACTAGTATTCAGTATCTCACAAAAGTGAGTACACCCCTCACATTTTTGTAAATATGTTATATCTTTTCATGTGACAACACTGAAGTAAAGTAGTGAGTGTACAGCTTGTATAACAGTGTAAATTTGCTGTCCCCCCAAAATAACTCGACACACATTTATTAATGTCTAAACCTCTGGCAACAAAAGTGAATACACCCCTAATTGAAAATATCCAAATTGGGCCCAATTAGCCATTTTCCCTCCCCTGTGTCATGTGACTCATTAGTGTTACAAGGTCTCAGGTGTGAACGGGGAGCAGGTGTGTTAAATTTGGTGTTATCATTTTCTCTCTCTGATATTGGTCACTGGAAGTTCAACATGGCACCTCATGGCAAAGAACTTTCTGAGGATCTGAAAAAAAGAATTGTTGCTCTGCATAAAGATGGCCTAGGCTATAGGAATATTGCCAAGACCCTGAAATTGAGCTGCAGCACGGTGTCCAAGACCATACAGCAGTTTAACAGGCCAAGTTCCACTCAGAACAGGCCTCATCATGGTCGACCAAAGAGGTTGAGTGCACATGCTCAGCGTCATATCCAGAGGTTGTCTTTGGGAAATAGACACATGAGTGCTGCCAGCATTGCTGCAGAGGTTGAAGGGGTGGGGGATCAGCCTGTCAGTGCTCAGACCATACGCTGCACACTGCATCAAATTGGTCTGCATGGCTGCCGTGCCAGAAAGAAGCCTCTTCTAAAGATGATGCACAAGAAAGCCGGCAAACAGTTTGCTGAAGACAAGCAGAATAAGGACATGGATTACTGGAACCATGTCCTGTGGTCTGATGAGACCAAGATAAACTCATTTGGTTCAGATGGTGTCAAGCGTGTGTGGCGGCAACCAGGTGAGGAGTACAAAGACAAGTGTGTCTTGCCTACAGTCAAGCATGGAGGTGGGAGTGTCATGGTCTGGGGCTGCATAAGTGCTGCCGACACAGGGGAGCTACAGTTCATTGAGGGAACCATGAATTGCAGCATGTAGGGGGCCATGCAGAAGCAGAGCATGATCCCCTCTCTTCAGAGCCTGGGCCGCAGGGCAGTATTCCAACATAACGACCCCAAACACATCTCCAAGAAGACCACTGCCTTGCTAAAGAAGCTGAGGGTAAAGGTGATGGACTGGCCAAGCATGTCTCCAGACCTAAACCCTATTGAGCATCTGTGGGGTGGAGGAGCATAAGGTCTCTAACATCCACCAGTTCTGTGATGTCGTCATGGAGGAGTGGAAGAGGACTCCAGTGGCAACCTGTGAAGCTCTGGTGAACTCCATGCCCAAGAGGGTTAAGGCAGTGCTGGAAAATAATGGTGGCCACACAAAATATTGACACTTTGGACCCAATTTCAACATTTTGGCTCACTTTTGTTGCCAGCAGTTTAGACATTATTGGCTGTATCCGCTTTCTTAGTGACGGCGGACGTGTCATCCATCTACACCATCATCCAACATGATGATGCTCTATTGGCCCTTAATTGGGCCCTGAGTAAGAGGGATGATTTACCACATAACCAGAAGTTGTTTATCCGGAATGCCCTGAACTTTTGTCTAGGGCATAACTATAACTATTTCTGGTATAATCAGTCCTTCTACAGCCAGAAGAAAGGTGTGGCAATGGGAGCGAAATTCGCTCCCAGTCTCGCCAACCTTTTTATGGCAGAGTGGGAGGACAAACATGTATTTTGTAGGGAGAGACCAGAACTCCTTTTCTATCGTCGATTCATAGACGATATTATTTTTGTATGGAACGACACAGAGTCCTCATTATTGAACTTCATGAGTTATTTGAATACTAATACAAATAACATCAAACTCGAGTTCAATTGGAGTTTAACGGATATCCACTTCTTGGACGTAAATATAAAGAAGGGTTCGGGCAGACTAACTACGTCTGTCTTCTTCAAGTCTACAGATAGAAACAGTTACCTGTCTATTCAAAGTGGACATCACCCGAACTGGCTGCGTAATATACCGCGTGGCCAGTTCATGCGAGTACGACGGAACTGTACATTTGAAGAAGACTATATCGCCCAAACCAATGTTCTTAAGGAGAGGTTTATCCAAAAGGGATATGACGAACAATGTCTTGAGAAAGAGATTGAAAATATTCTGGATATCCCTCGAGCTGCATGCTTGCAGAACGTGACGAGACCCACAAATGGATCTGACGATAAACAATGGAGTTTTTTGTCTGATTACTGTGAGGACCACAAAAAAGTAGAAGCCATCTTCAAAACCCATTGGAACATCTTGCAGATGGATGCAGTATTGGGACCTGTGTTGCCCGATGTTCCATCCTTCATTTACCGTAGGGCCCCGAGCTTTGGGGACAGGGTGGTGAAGAAGATCCTTAATCCCCCGGATACTTCCTTCTTTCCGGGTAGACGAGGGTTTCACAAATGTGGGAGATGTAAGTCATGTTCGTATACCCCCCAAAATCAGAGGAGACGTGAGTCCTTTTATGTTGCAGCAATTGACAAGAGTTTCGACATTAGGCATTTCATCACATGTGATACCACGCATGTGGTGTATGCTTTAATGTGTCCCTGCAAAATCATTTATATAGGACGAACTAAACGCACTTTGACAATTAGAGTTGGGGAGCACATCAGCAATATTATTAAGGGCAAAACAGAGCACAGTGTCCCAGCCCATTTCCGTTCACATCACCAACGGGACCCCAGTTGTTTACAATTCTGGGGTGTCGAGCGGGTGACACCCCCGTGGAGGGGTGCCAATTGGGTTAGGGAATTATCAAAGTGCGAAACAAAATGGATATTCCAGACCCAATCTTTGAGCCCTGTAGGATTAAATATAGAGTTGGATTTAAATTGTTTTATTAGTGATCATTGATTTTAGTTTCCAACTCTATATTATATTATATTATTTTATACTTGATCTTTTTTGTTTTTTGATCTTTCATCTTTGGATGATGTGCGTTGGGAGGACCGTGATCCCCCAAAGTGTCCGCACACACAAATGTCCCTAGGCTTGTGACTCATGCTGTCTAGCGTTGGTTATGGGCTTAGGGTTATTTTAAATATTTTAATGATTTTACTTATTTATATTTAGTTTTGCCTATTAGTTTCCAATAGATTCGTGTTCTTTTTTCTGGTGTGACATGTTTTTGTTTATTATTATGATATTTTTGGTATATGGATTATACTTCCATACAAATTTTCCTTACATTGTTACACTTCCATTGGTAGATGGCACTGTTGTGCATAGTCTCTTTAAATGTGCATATAATTAACAGGTGTATTTTCACAATGTCAGGACCCAGACTTGAACCTGTGACCTCCAGTGTGTTTGCCAATGACTCTACTTGCTGAGCCACCTGGAATGCTGGAGCTGCTGTTGTGCATAGTGTACTGAGTACACATAAATAACTTCTTGGTCTTCCTGGTGGGTGGAGCCCATACATCCGGCCGGGACTCTATGTTATTATTCTTCCGGGTCATGGAGACCTTACATCCGGCCGGGAATCCGTGCTATTATTGTTCCGGGTCATATGTTAATTAAGGAGGAAGTTTTAGCTGATTGGGCGTAAAGCTGAATCACTATGATTGGTCAGAACACGATCGTCACTACCAATGGAAAGTGATGTAATTTACAGCGTTTTAAGTATGTATATACACTAGCGATTTTGTATGGATACTATCGGTCTATTGGTGGTTGAGTGGTTGGTGTCTTTTTGCTTTCAGCATAAGGGTGCAATTAACTTCCTGTGTGCTATACTTCCGGGTCGTAGGACGGCCCATTGTAGTGAATAGTGGCGAGATGGAGGGTTACTGTGCTGTCTTAGCCTGCTATTGGCCAGTATTCTACAGGCATCCACCAATAACCGATGGTGTGAACCTCGGCACCACCCTACTTCCGGGTTATAGGGTAATGTACCATAGAGATTAGTGAATTGAGAGGAAGTGATCCTGTAAATCTAGTCTGTGATTGGTCGACACACCTGAGCAACCACCAATGGCCGATGATGTCAACCCTGGCCCCGCCCTGTGGGTTGATGGGCATGGGTATTTAAGGTTACCGCCAAGCCGCCGTGGTCACGCTCCCGGGGAAGAAGTGGAAATCACGAAACGCGTCGGGGCGTGACCAGGCGATGTAACCAGGCTGTGTAAGAGGAGTTCGGATTACCCAGAAGGCGCGGCGTCCACGGCGTGGAGCCTGGACATCATCTCCCGAAGGGCATCCCTCCCCTATTCGTGACTGTTTTTTTGCGTTGGATGACATACAAGACATGTGAGTGTGTTACCTTATGTTTTATTTTATTTAATAAAACCCTTTCAAACGGTATCACGCTATTGGGATTATGTTCTCTCCTCCCCATATGCTGCTGAGCTTTTTTTGACTGCGCTGGTGCGATTCCTGTTGTGGATACTCTGGACCAGTGACCATCATTATAAGCCTGAATGCTCAAACACGAAAGTGGGTTGGGCCACAGCATCTGGTGAGTGGGCAATTCTCCTCCCCCCTTGGAGCACGGTGGTGGTGGTGATCCTTTTGAGAAACACGTCTTTGTACATTATCATCCCAGGAGATAGAGTGAAGGATTATGGACTGTTTGAGTCATTTCTGAACTTTTTCCTGCTGCCTATGTGACATCTATTGCATTTCGGACTTTTGTGCAGTGGGCACAGTATTTTTTTGGCACTTGCTTCTTGACAAGTTTGCGCTACTATATATATATAGGGATATTGCTGAGTATCTATCTATTATATATCTTTCTCCATATGTTTTAGTTAAGTAGCTGCATAGCCAATTTATTTATTGGTGAGTGGTCCTCATTTGAAGCGCTTGGGATAGCTTATACCTTTATTTGGTTTTCGTTGGGCATTTAAGCTGTCATATTATATTATTGGCTGTGTGTTGAGTTATTTTGAGAGGACAGCAAATTTACACTGCTATACAAGCTGTACACTCACTACTTTACATTGTAGCAAAGTGTCATTTCTTCAGTGTTGTCACATGAAAAGATAGAATAAAATATTTACAAAAATGTGAGGGGTGTACTCAATTTTGTGAGATACAGTACATTAAAGTAAAAATCAATGCATTATTGCTATAAAACAAAAAGCTCTGCTAATCACCAACTAGCCATACAAATGTCACAGAACATAAAGTTATTAAAAAATATAAAAATACGTCTCCATGCTGCTTTCGGTCTTAAAAATCTGTATATCTAACCCAAAAAAAATGTTATAGTAAATGTAATATATTTAACCACTTAAGCCCCGGAGGATTTGGCTGCTAAAGGACCAGACCCCTTTTTTCAACTTGGCACTTCGTGACTTTAACTGATAATTGCTCGGTCATGCAATGCTGTACCTAAACGAAATTTACGTCCTTTTTTTCCCACAAACAGAGCTTTCTTTTGGTGGCATTTGATCACCTCTGCGCTTTTTATTTTTTGCGATATTAATAAAAAAAGAGCGAAAATTTTGCAAAAAAATGACATTTTCAACTTTGTCTTTTAAAAAATATCCAATATACTCAATTTATGTCATTTTTTTTGGCCAAAATATATTTAGCTACATGTCTTTGACAAAAAAAAAATCAATGAGCGTATTTTTATTGGTTTGCGCAAAAGTTATAGCGTCTACAAACTATGGTGTAAATACTGAAATTTACGAAGCTTTAATTTCTGACTGCCTATCTCATTTCATGAAGTGCTAAAATGGCGGGGCAGTACAAAACCCCCCCAAACTACCACTTTTTGGAAAGTAGACATCCTAAGGAATGTTCTGAGAGGCATGTTGAGCTCATTGAATATTTTATTTTTTTGTCACAGGTGTTTGAAAAATGACTAAAAAAATTTTTTTTTTTTTTTTTACACAAAGTTGTCATTGAAATGATATATTGCTCACACATGCCATGGGTATATGTGTAATTACACCCCAAAATATATTCTGCTGCTTCTCCTGAGTACAGGGATACCACATATGTGAGACTTTTTGGGAGCGTAGCTGTGTACGGGAGCCGGAAAACAAATCACCACCATCAGAATTTCAAAGGGCGTACATTTTTCATTGCATTTTCTCACTACCTATAACGGTTTAGGAGGCCCTGAAATGTCAAGATACCACAAAACCCCCCCAAATGACCCCATTTTGGAAAGTAGACACCCCAAGCTGTTTGCTGAGAGGCATGGTGAGTCCATGGAATATTTTATATTTTGCCACAAGTTTCGGGAAAATTACAATTTTTTTTTTTAATTTTTTTTTTTTTACACAACGTTGTCACTAAAAGATAAATTTCTCACACATGACATGGGTATATGTGGAATGACACCCCAAAATACATTCTGCCGCTTCTCCTGAGTATGGGGATGCCCCATGTGTGAGACTTTTTGGGAGCCTAGCTGTGTACAGGACCGCGAAAACCAATCAACACTCTCAGGTTTTCTAATGGCGTAAATTGTTCATGTCACCTCTGCACTACCTGTCGCAGTTTCGGAGGCCCTAAAATTCCAAGATAGCACAAAACCCCCCCAAATGACCCCATTTTGGAAAGTAGACACCCCAAGCTATTTGCTGAGAGGCATGGTGAGTCCATGGAATATTTTATATTTTGCCACAAGTTCCGGGAAATATATATATATATATATATTTTTTTTTTTTTTTTTACACAAAGCTGTCAGTAAATGATATATTGCTCACACATGCCATGGGTATATGTGAAATGACACCCCAAAATACATTCTGCTGCTTCTCCTGAGTACAGGGATACCCCATGTGTGAGACTTTTTTGCAGTCTAGCCGAGTACAGGACCCCGAAAACCAACCTCCACTTTCAGGCTTTCCAAGGGCGTAAATTGTTGATTTCACTCCTGACTACCTATCACAGTTTCGGAGGCCCTAAAATTCCAAGATAGCACAAAACCCCCCCAAATGACCCCATTTTGGAAAGTAGACACCCCAAGCTGTTTGCTGAGAGGCATGGTGAGTCCATGGAATATTTTATATTTTGCCACAAGTTCCGGGAAATATATATATATATATATATATTTTTTTTTTTTACACAAAGCTGTCAGTAAATGATATATTGCTCACACATGCCATGTGTATATGTAAAATGACACCCCAAAATACATTCTGCTGCTTCTCCTGAGTACAGGGATACCCCATGTGTGAGACTTTTTTGCAGTCTAGCCGAGTACAGGACCCCGAAAACCAACCTCCACTTTCAGGCTTTCCAAAGGCGTAAATTGTTGATTTCACTCCTGACTACCTATCACAGTTTCGGAGGCCCTAAAATTCCAAGATAGCACAAAACCCCCCCAAATGACCCCATTTTGGAAAGTAGACACCCCAAGCTGTTTGCTGAGAGGCATGGTGAGTCCATGGAATATTTTATATTTTGCCACAAGTTCCGGGAAATATATATATATATATATATATATATATATATATATTTATTTTTTTTTTACACAAAGCTGTCAGTAAATGATATATTGCTCACACATGCCATGGGTATATGTGAAATGACACCCCAAAATACATTCTGCTGCTTCTCCTGAGTACAGGGATACCCCATGTGTGAGACTTTTTTGCAGTCTAGCCGAGTACAGGACCCCGAAAACCAACCTCCACTTTCAGGCTTTCCAAGGGCGTAAATTGTTGATTTCACTCCTGACTACCTATCACAGTTTCGGAGGCCCTAAAATTCCAAGATAGCACAAAACCCCCCCAAATGACCCCATTTTGGAAAGTAGACACCCTGAGCTATTTGCAGAGAGGCATGTTGAGTGTTTTGCAGATCTCACTTTTTGTCACAAAGTTTTGGAAATTGAAAAAAGAGGAAAAAAAATGCATTTTCCTGTTTTTTCTTCATTTTCCAAAAAAAATGAGAGCTGCAAAATACTCACCATGCCTCTCAGCAAATAGATTGGAGTGTCTACTTTGCAAAATTGGGTCATTTGGGGGGGTTTTGTGCTATCTTGGAATTTTAGGGCCTCCGAAACTGTGATAGGTAGTCAGGAGTGAAATCAACAATTTACGCCCTTGGAAAGCCTGAAAGTGGAGGTTGGTTTTCGGGGTCCTGTACTCGGCTAGACTGCAAAAAAGTCTCACACATGGGGTATCCCTGTACTCAGGAGAAGCAGCAGAATGTATTTTGGGGTGTCATTTCACATATACCCATGGCATGCGTGAGCATTATATCATTTACTGACAACTTTGTGTTAAAAAAAAAAAAAAAATTATTTTCCCGAAACTTGTGGCAAAATATAAACTATTCCATGGACTCACCATGCTTCTCAGCCAATAGCTTGGAGTGTCTACTTTGCAAAATGGGGTCATTTGGGGGGGTTTTGTGCTATCTTGAAATTTCAGGGCCTCTGAAACTGTGACAGGTAGTCAGGGGTAAAATCAGCAATTTACGCCATTAGAAAACCTGAAGATGTGGATTGGTTTTCGGGGGCGCGTACACAGCTACGCTGCCAAAAAGTCTCACACATGGGGTATCCCTGTACTCAGGAGAAGCAGCAGAATGTATTTTGGGGTGTCATTTCACATATACACATGGCATGTGTGAGCAATATATCATTTAGTGACAACTTTCTGTAAAAAAACAACAAAAAAAAAAGAAATAATAATTTTCCCGACACTTGTAGCAAAATATAAAATATTCCATGGACTCACCATGCCTCTCAGCAAATAGCTTTGGGTGTCTACTTTTCAAAAAGGGGTCATTTGGGGGGTGTTTGAACTGTCCCGGCATTTTATGCTCAATCTTATCCACACATCACCCACTCTTCTAACCACTTGAAAACCAAGCCTTTTCTGTGCCTTTTTGTTTACATGAAAAAATATTTTTTTTTTACTAGAAAATTACTTTGAACCCCCAAACATTATATATTTCTTTAAAGCAGAGGCCCTATAGAATAAAATGGGGGATGTTGCAAATTTTTTTGTCACACGGTATTTGCGCACAGATTTTCCAAACGCAATTTTTGCGAAAAAAATACATTTTTTTTTAATTTATTGCACAAATACACTATATAATTCCAATTTTTTTGGTAAAATTTAAAAGATGATCTTATGCCGAGTTCATAGACACCTGACATGACATGCTTTAAAAATTGCGCACGCCTGCGCAGCGGCAACAACGTACATACATTTTTAAAAACTTTAAAAGTCTCTACAGGTTACCACTTTAGACTTACAGAGGAGGTCTACTGCAAAAATTACTGCACTCGATCTGGCGATCGCGGCGATACCTCACATGCATGCTGAAATTGCGGTTTACATATGACACTAGACCAACGCTTGCGTGTGCCATTGCGTGCAAGCACGGGGGGAAAGGGGGGGGGCTCAATTTTTTTTTTTTTTTTTTTTTTTTTGCTTTTTTATGTTATTTTGACACCTTTCCTTTAATTTTTTTTTTTTAAATCATTTTTATTGTTATCACAGTGAATTTAGATATCCCCTATGATAGCAATCGGTAGTGACAGGTACTCTTTTTTAAAAAAATTGGGGTCTTTTATACTCTAGATCTCTCCTCTGACCTTAATGTATCTGACCACGCCAAAATTGGTGTGATAAAATACTTTCCCAATTTCCCAATGGCCCTGTTTATTTCTGGCGAAAAAGAAGTCATGAAATGCTCGTAGCCTCCGGCATCTTAGGCCATAGAGATGATTGGAGCCATTCTAATCTTCAATTAGCTCTATGGTTAGATAACTGAACCACCGGCTGCACTCTCGGGTTAACCGGTGGGACAGGAGAGCCCGAGAAAAACCACGGAAGGCTGCGGAAGGCGGCGGTGGGGGGGGGGGGGGGGAGACCCCTCCCACTGCATGTAAAAGCAGTCTAGCGGCCAATTACCTGCTAGGATTGCTTTTACATGTTAGCCGACCGCTGGCTGTAAAAAACGATACCAAGATGATGCCTAAATCTGCAGGCATCATCCTGGTACAACCACTCAAAGTCCAGCAACGTACCAGTACATTGCTGGTCCTTGTTTGGCATATAGGTTTTTTTTTTTTCATGCAGCCTGTGGGCTGAACGGAAAAAAAGAGAACCTATCAGAAATCAGCACAGGAATAATGCGTAGTATTACTCATCATTAACCGCCCAAACAACCACCCACTGAATTTAATGATGGGTATACACGACACTATCCACGTATACCAAAATAGGATTTTAACTGCAGTGCTGAAATCAGAAAATCACCACAGCTGCTATCAGCAAAGGTATCCATATATGCTGAGCGCAAACACTGTTTGTGTCGGAATATATAAAATCAATGCGTGGTAGCCGACGAGGGACCTGCAAGAGAAACAGGTCACAAAAGAATGAAAAAACAAACAAAGTACATTAAAAAAAAGTACATTAGGAAGAGTAGGACATATAAAATGACTGACACAACAAAAGTTTTTGGATTCTCATCATTAACCGCCCAAACAACCACCCACTGAATTTAATGATGGGTATACATGGCGCTATCCACGTATACCAAAATAAGATTTTAACTGCAGTGCTGAAATCAGAAAATCACCACAGCTGCTATCAGCAAAGGTATCCATATATGCTGAGCGCAAACGCTGTTTGTGTCAGAATATATAAAATCAATGCGTGGTAGCCGACAATTACCTGCAAGAGAAACAGGTCACAAAAGAATGAAAAAACAAACAAAGGACATTGAAAAAAGTATAGTAGGAAGGAGTAGAAGGACATATAAAATTACTGACACCACAACAGTTTTTGGATCCTTTTATTTTACTTTCTAACTGTTCCTTTATTTCTTGATTTGGGAGGGAGTGCGATCTTCTGCGATCTTCTCTTCCAGCTTGGGTCTCTCAAAATGTCGATGGACATCCAACATCCTTCGAGACCCTGTGTTTGTGTGCCCTACACTGTGTCGTGCTGTACCCTACACTAATACTCCACTAGTGTATGGTAGCGCTCAAAACATTCCCCGATGCAGAGACCAGGATGGTCAGGACATTTGGGACAATAATAACGGGTGTCACGCCTAAATCCGCGCCTGCTACAGACACGACATCGTCTTTGGGGTCGTATTTGGGTAGGGGTACTCGGGAGGGCATAAGGAAAATGCCTCTCATGCAGCCGGCTCACTGCATCTGGAAGGGGAAGTTGGGCAGGCATGCCTCCTGGGTACAGGTAGGCAAGGATGACCGCTTCCTGGAATTCCCGGAAGGGTCCAGTTCGTCCTGACGCCCTGTATAGGACAAAGGCGTTCAGCATAGCCAATTGGAAAAGGTAAACAGACACTTTTTTGTACCAGCGTCTGGCTTTACGGGCAACTAAATACGGCGCCAAAAGCTGGTCGTTAAGGTCCACCCCTCCCATGTTAAGGTTATATTCGTGGACACAGAGGGGTTTCTCCATAACGCCAGTTGCCGTAGGGATTTGGACTGTCGTGTCTGCGTGAAGGGAGGACAGAACATAAACATCCCGTGTATCCTTCCACTTCACCGCAAGTAATTTGTCAGTTTTCAAGCAGGCTCTCGCCCCCCGACTAAGACGGGAATTTACAAGCCGTTGGGGGAAGCCCCGGCGATTAGGTCGCACGGTGCCACATGCGCCAATTTGTAAATCAAGCAGGTGACTAAATAGTGGCACGCTTGTGTAAAAATTGTCCACGTACAAATGGTACCCCTTTCCGGATAAGGGTGACACCAAGTCCCAAACAATCTTACCGCTGCTCCCTATGTAGTCTGGGCAGTTCGGGGGCTCCACAGTGCTATCTTTTCCCTCATAGACACGGAAATTAACTGTATAGCCTGTGGCCCTGTCACAGAGCTTATACAACTTGACCCCGTATCTGGCACGCTTGCTGGGGAGGTACTGTTTGATAGCAAGACGGCCAGTAAATTTAATCAGGGACTCGTCAATGCAGACAACTTGTTCGGGGGTAAACAAGGCTGCAAACCGCTGATTGAAGTGGTCTATGAGGGGCCGAATTTTGTGGAGCCGATCGTATGCAGGGTCTCCCCGAGGACGACAGATTTCATTGTCGCTGAAATGCATAAATCGCAGAATTTGCTCGTATCTCCCCCTGGACATGGAGGCAGAGTACATGCGCATATGGTGAGCTGGGCTAGTGGACCAATATAGCCGCAATTCACTCTGTTTAGTTATGCCCATGTGGAGGGAAAGGCCCAGAAAGATCTTAAATTCGGAAACCGTTATAGGATTCCAGCCGAATCGTCTGGCAAGGTGCGAATTTGGGTTGGCGGCGATAAATTGTTGAGCATATAAATTTGATTGATCCACAATAGATCTGAAAAGATCTTCCGTGAAGAACAGCTCAAAAAAGTTCAGGGGCGTAAAACCAGCTGTCTCCACGTGGATTCCAGGTTGGGCGGTGAATGGGGGAAGTACTGGCGCTGTAGAATCAGTGGGTTGCCAATTGGGATATGCCAGCGCATCAGGGAGGGCACTATGGGCTCTACGGGCCTGTCTTCGAATACGCGGTGGCTGCGGGCCACTACTTGTGCTAGCCACCGCACCAGCTTCAACTGCACTTAGGGGACTCGCCACGTCACCAGGTCTTACTGCAGTGCTGGTTGTACTAGGTCCAGGTTGTACTAGGCCGCTGGCGCTTGCCAGGTCGCCAGAAGGATGAGCGGCACTAGTACCCACACTCTGCTCCATACGAGCACCCTGCGATTCCTGCATTTCAACAACACCAGAATGGGGTCGGGTACGCCTGGGTCTAACAGGGACCCATCTGTCGTCGGAGCTGTCTGTCAGGGAGCCGCTGCTGTCATCTGGTTCGTATACTGACCCTGATTCTGCCGGTGAGGCTTCCCCATCGCTCTCACCTGACATGGACATTATACTGTAAATAGCTTCATCACTGTACGAACGTTTAGACATTTTGGTAACTAAATTTACCCGTACAGTGATGCGACTCACAGGTAATAAAAGCACCTGGTTGTCGAAGACTATTTCAAGTGCTACCAAAAAAACTGCTAATGCTAGCAGGGATCAGGCCTGACTCTGCTAACACAGCGGTTTTGTGTCTTGTGTTTTTTGTAAGTGACAGTAATCTATTGATTACTACACTTACCTGGGTGAAAGGGTTAAACGCAGGTGCTGGCCGGAATCAGTGCTGATCGTGCAAACACCGCGTTTTGGGAACCCTAAACTATGGGGGCGCTAGTATAGCTCTGATCAGATCAGATATTGATCTGTTCAAACACTATACTAGAAATGGAAGTGTAGGTGCGTGCGTGCGTGCGTGTGTGGTGATCAAGGGGTTACTTCTAAACTATGCGCCGGGGATCTGGGGGGGGGTGGCGGGGACCCTAAACCTCCTTTGGGAAAGAAACTAGCTAGCTAGCGCAACCTCAAGTCACAATGACACCAATACAAAATACAGTAAAAACAGTATATTATGTGTGTATTAGTGCTAATGTGACAGAGGGTGTAGGGGTTAACGGGATGTGATCAGGGGGGGATCAGGGGTTTAAATCTTTATTGGAAGGGACTGGCGGGTATCCTAAGGATAAAAGGAACGGTGACAAGCGCTAAACCTGGTCACAAGTCACACTTATACGGGTATATAGAAAATGCTATATACTGTATACAGTGTGCGTTGTGGCAGGGGGTGTAGGGGTGATCAGGGGGGGATCAGGGGATTAAATCTTTATTGGGCGGGTGGCGGGGACCCTAAACCTCCTTGGGACACAAACTTAGTCGCCTGCGCTAATTCTGATCACAATCACACTAATACAAAAATACAAAAACACAGTATATTACGTTTGTATTAGTGCTGATGTGACAGAGGGTGTAGGGGTTAACTAGCGGTGATCAGGGGGGGGTCAGGGGAGATCAGGGGCTCAAATCTTTATTAGGGGGGGGTGGCGGGTAATTCAAGTGGAAAAAAGGGGGTCGCAAGCGCTAGACCTGACCACAAATCACACTTATACGGGTATATAGCAAAATGCTATATACTGTATACGGTGTGTGTTATGGCAGGGGGTGTAGGGGTGATCAGGGGGGGGTCAGGGGCTTAAATCTTTATTGGGCGGGTGGCGGGGACCCTAAACCTTCTTGGGACAGAAACTTAGTCGCCTGCGCTAATTCTGATCACAATCACACTAATACAAAAATACAATAACACCGTATATTGCGTTTGTATTAGTGCTGATGTGACAGAGGGTATAGGGGTTAACGGCGGTGATCAGGGGGGGGTCAGGGGAGATCAGTGGGTTAAATCTTTATTAGGGGGGGGTGGGGGGTAATTTGAGTGGAAAAGGGGGGGTCGCAAGGGCTACACCTGTTCACAAATCACACTTATACAGGTATATAGGTATATGCTATATGCTGTATATAGTGTGTGTTGTGTCAGGTGCTGTAGGGGTTAATTGGGGGGGTGATCGGGGGTGAAATGTGCCTATCTAACTGTGTATGTACGTGCTTTGTGCTGTACTTACAATTAGATGTGCTCTCCTCTCACGCTGGATCCAAAAAGACCGTTGGGAGGGGAGGGCACATCTCCTCTAAGCCTGTGTTTACATTTCACAGGCTTAGAGGGAGATCTGATTGGGCAGGACCGATCAACAGGTCCAGACCAAAAATGATTGGCCTGGACCTGATGACTGATCGGTTCTGAACCCAATCGAGTCATCGGCGGGACCGCGGGTGCGCGCGCGCGCGCGCCAGAGCGGCGAAGGCTAGTGACGTACCGCTACGTCACTCTGCCTGGCCGGGGCTGACCGCCGCAGTATATAGTCGTGCGGCGGTCGGCAACCGGTTAATATGTAGCAGCTCATCAGACCTTTGATGTAGAGAGGCTTTCCTGTTCATATGCTTTTTTTTTTTCCCCATCTGATGATGATTTCAGAAACGCTTCCTGTCCTAGGGTGACAACGCATTCTAACTATTCAGTGTGTAGGAGCAGCGTTGTCACCCCAGAATTCTGGCTCCTTGTTTGGCCCACTGGTCACCTCTCCCTTCTCTCATCTCCATCATAAAGGGGAGCAGGTTTTTTGTAGTTCATAGAGGTAAACTGGACAGGGCTGATAATAGTGCTCTTTACTTCAATGTAGCAGATTTCACATGATGTTAAGAGCACATTTGACCATCTACCAGAATTTTTTTGCACTCATTAAACAGATATAATACAACTATTTTGGTTTGTTATTCACCAGACCAAAAGGGAGCTGTCGCTGTTGGTTGTCAGGATTTACGCGTGTTTTCTTTTTTTTTCTGTAAATTATTTGTTTTAGTATGAGAAGCTCATCGCATAGATACGTAAGATTCAATTAACTTTCTGTTTTTACACCAATACATATATAACATAGGGATGCACCGAAATGAAAATTCTGGGCCGAAACCGAAAATGCAGGATGCCCTTGGCCGAAAACCAAAACCGAAAATGACTTTTTTCCCCCCAAATGATTTTAAAATAGATAGAACAGGGGCATACGCCACAAACAGGCAGAGACATACACCTGTAGTCCAAGCAATAAATACAGTATTAAAGTCCAATAAAAAAACGGTCAGATAAGAATTTCCAATAGTGCAGTAGTGGTGTCACCCTCCATGCTAGTGCAATATAGTGTAGGCAATCCAAACTCACCGTAAGGTGTTGACCCCCAATACCTTACAGCAAGTGGGTCAGTAGAGGTTAGTAATAGATGTCCAGCGGGGTCCCATCCGTCCGGGGTGGTCCTGGGTTTCTCCTTCCAGCCAATCAGCGGCCTCCCCTCTACCTGTGCACCCAGATAACGTTGTCTGTGCACAGCGCTGTGTGTGCAGTGTACAATTCTCCAATGTACTCTGATGACCCAATAGACCACCCACCACAGATACTTTATTATTATTATTTTCTAGACATGCGCTGTTGGTAATATCTGGTTAATTTAATTACCAATGGTATTTGTATTATGCAGCATGAGGGGTTAATGAATTGCCACTGCTGGTCACTGATGCATTAGTGACCAACCAGTGGCAGTTAATTAACCCCTTTGTGTTGCATTAGTGCAACCAGTATCAGTGTTAATTAACACTGGTTGCATGTATCTCCCAGAGGCGGGACTTTTGAAACCTGCGCTGCGCCCGCGGCTACCATCGCTAGTTTCGGCATCTTTAACCCATTTTCGGCCGAAATGAAATAAGCCCATTTTCGGCCGAAAATTTCGGTTGCCGAAATTTCGGTGCACCACTAAACATAATGATGGCATAGATAGACATTGAAAGTTGGTTGTAAACCATTGTACTGGCTTGGAGAGCTCTTCAAAGCTCCAATGTATTCATTCCAGTGATCCACTCTACTATGGGTGCCGGCAGCTAAGATATTCATGTAAGAATCACGATCATCTCTGTGTTGTGGAGATAACGCACTGCCCAATGTGTGATAAAGGTGGGGAAACAACTTTGCACCTCCCAAACCACACCCTAAAGTATTTCACCCCACCCCAGGGGCATAGTTATAGAGGTATATGACTAAGCCCTGGGGCAGGGCGAAACGCGTCATTAGGGTGGCTTGGGAGGAGCTGAGGCTAAGTCAGTTTTCCACTTTTATCAAACATCGTGCTGTCGGAAGTGCAGCATCTTCACATCACAGAGTAGTCGCAAACCAGATGTGCTGCTATTCCATATAAGGAGAGAACAAGATAAATGTATTAGTGTATCATCTCTGCGACAGGTTTTCATACAGTTTTACATAGAGTGTAACTCTTTAATTGATTAAAAAAAAAAAAATGAGGTAGGGGCAGAAGACAGAGGAAAGAGTGCTAGGGAGAAGGGTAGAAGGTGGGAGAAAAAAATGTATAGAGGTAAAATGGAAGGGAGAAGGTAAACATGGCTGCCGAAGTCACTTCCTATGGAATGTATTCAATTACTGCCCATCAGGGTGGATAAAAATCAATGATTTATTTGATTTTTTTATCAAATTTATTTTAATAAAATGCTTTTGGACTAAAAATCCTAAAATAGTTTTCTATTTAACCACTTAAGGACCAGGCCTATTTCTGACACTTGTTTACAAGTTAAAATCAGTATTTTATGCTAGAAAATTACTTAGAACCCCAATACATTATATATATATATATATATATATAAAATGGCGGTCGTTGCAATTTTTTTGTCACGCTGTATTTGCGCAGCAGTCTTTTTAAACGCAATTTTTTGGGAAAAAATAAATTTCACTGCATTTAAAAAAAAAAACAAAAACCATAAAGTTAGCCCAATTTTTACTATAATGTGAAAGATAATGTTACACTGAGCAAATAGATACCCAACAAGTCATGCTTCAAATTTGCGCACGCTCGTGGAATGGCGACAAACATTGGTACTTAAAAATCTCCATAAGCAACTCTTTAACCACTTACCGCATACTAACGTAGGTCTACGTCAGTAAACTTTGCGGTAGTGTACCGGGATGATGCCTCTAGCTAGAGGCATCATTCCGGTACCGTGGTTTGAAGCCGACGGTTGGCTTTCCGTCGGTACTGACCGATGCGGCTCGGGAGCCGCTCGATCGGTACCCGGGGGGGCGGGAGGGGACGTCCCCCCCCCCTCCCGCCGCCTTCCGTGGCTTTGCTCGGGGCTCCCGTCCCACCGGGAGCCCCGAGCACCCAGCCGGCGCGTCCGCCGGCTGGATGGAGTCCCGATGAATGCCGGAAACAGCATCGATCGGGGCTCCGTTGACGTAACCCGGAGGCGGCGTCCATGACGTCACTTCCGGGTTACTGTGCCGCAAAAGGCGGCAAATTTGAAAATCGGCTGTATGCAAAAACGCAGTTTTTGGCATTTTGCATACAGGGAAGTGTAGTGGAGGGGTCTAGGGTCTTTTAGACCCTCGATCCCTCCATAAAGTGTACCTGTCACGACATATTGCTGTCACAAGGGATGTTTACATTGCTTGTGACAGCAATAAAAGTGATCAGATTTTTTTTTTTTTTTTAAAACTGTAATAAAGTTAAAAAAATAAATAAAATAAATGGGAAAAAAAAAAAAAAAAAAATTTAGCCGCCCCCGTCACCGTTAGCTCGCGCACAAAAAAAAACGTATACGCAAGTCGAGCCGCAAATGAAATCGCTGTTCAAACCACACATGTGAGGTATCGCCGCGATCGCCAGAGTGTGAGCAATAATTTAAAAAAAAGAGCTACACTCTACCTCTAAACTGGTAACCGTTAAATAAATTTAAAGCGTCGCAGATTGAGATCTCTATTGACCGTAGTTTGTCGACATCCCACGGGGGGGCGCAATTTTAAACCGTAACATGTTGGGTATCTATTTACTCGGCGTGACATGTTCTTTCACAATATACAAAAAAATGGGCTAACTTTACTGTTTAGTATTTTTTAAATGCAGTGAAATGTGATTTTTCAAAATTTTTCCAAAAAAATGGCGCTTTATAGACCGCTGCGCAAATACCGCGTGACAAAAATGATTGCAATGACCGACATTTTATTCTCCAGAGTCTTTTCTAAAATAATATATATAATGTTTGGGGGTTCTAAGTTGTTTTCTAGGAAAAAATACTGATTTTAACTTGTGAACAAAATGTGTCAAAAATAGGCTCGGTCCTTAAGTGGTTAAAAATGTCTACAGGTTACCAGTTTAGAGTTACAGAAGAGGTTTAGAGGTAGAAATATTGCTCTAGCTCTAACCATCGTGGCGATACCTCACATGTGGGGTTTGAATATGTGGGCGCGACTTGCGTATACAATCGCTTCTGCGCGAGGTGCTTTAAATGTTTTTTTTTTAATGTATTTTACCTTTTATTTTTACACTGCCCCTTTAAAAATATTTTTTTTTCACCTTTATTCCTATTACAAGGAATGTAATATCCCTTGTACTAGGAATAAGCAGGACAGGTCCTCTTTAATGTGAGATCTGGGGTCAAAAAGACCTCAGATCTCACATCTACACTAAAAAGCAAAAGAAAATGAGCCCTTTAAGGCCAATGGGAGGTAGCAACGTATGATGACGCTCCGGGCCTCCAAGGCCATAGAGTCGAGTGGGGCCAGCTTGCCTTCACTAGGGGGGGGAAAGGATCGGATCGTTTTCCCCACTACTGATGGCTCCGGTAAGTGGGAAAAACTACCAGGAAGCGGCGGGGGTGGGGGCACCTCTCCAGACGCCCTAAAAAGCGATCCCATGCCGAATCTGCTCCTCTGACCGCTTTTATGAAAGAGAGGACCGCCACCCAGTAAAAAAATACTGGGGTTATGGCAGCTGTCTGCTGCCATAACCCCGATATTTAACATCAAATTAGCGACGTATAACTGTGGCGGGCGGTCCGGAAGTGGTTAAGTAACAATAATAGTTTAGTTTATTCAGCATGAAATGGAGCTTAGTTATGTAGCATGAGGCAGTATATTCTGCAATTCTTACATTTTTGGTAAACTCGTTCAGTGAATCCAAGCTCTGCAAGCTGAGATAACATGCACTGCATTGATGCATTTATACAATTTCACAGTAACCATGAGATAAAACAAAGTTGAGGAATATTCCTTTATCCAATTGTTTTGCAAATCTATGTACACTACAAACTGTATGATTGAATCGGTTCTGATATCGCTGTTTTACTAACCTGACAGCTTATTATTCTAAATAGGAAACCTTCATTTTGTTTGCAAATATTAAAGATTCTTACTACCAGCAAAGTCCTTACATTTAAAGAGCACCTGTCATTTCAGATCCATTATGGCAGCGCCCGTTAGCGGGCATCCACTCACCTGCTGCCGCCGCGTCCCTCACCTTGTTGTGTCACTGCCGCATCTCCAGCTGTCCTATTAAAGTGAATGGGACTGTCGGTGAGTCAACAGTGGGTTGGAGGAGGAGCCGCTGCAGGACAGAGATGACAGTTGCTCTTTAAAAAATTATGATTTAAATCAAGCCTTTTTTATAAGTGATTTAATTCAAATCCATCAAGAGCTGCTGCTATTCCTGGTAGTATACAAATTCCATCCAGTAATGCCATGTTTTTGGAACTTTTAAAAAGGAAGTAAACCCTGCACAAAAAAATTAGGGAAAAAAAACCTGTAAGACAAAGGCATTATGAGCTAGTATGCATCGCATACTAGCTCATTATGAAATACCTTAGAACGAATCCCCTGCAGTGCCGCCCGCACAGCGACAGGACAGCCGACATGTTCGGCCGTCCTGGTTCGTGTCCTCCGGCCATCTGATTGGCCGGAGGCACGATTACATCACTCTCGTGAATGCGCGCGAGAGCCGCCGTTCATGGCACAGGGCTCTGAAGGAACGGCACTGGTGGCCGTTCTTTCAGAGCGCATGCGCCGATGACGTCATGGGCTGCATTAAAAGTAAATATCTCCTAAACGGTGCAAGTTTAGGAGATATTTACAGTGACTATAGGTAAGCCTTATATAGGGATGTGGCACAATATATCAGTCATTTTTTGCTGGGAATACCCCCTTTATAACATTTAGAGATGGGAACGAGGGACACCTATAAGTATGTATAAAAGTATGTAGGCATAGGACACCCCCTAATTATACAAAAACAGTGATTGAATAAACCCACAAGTGTTTTTTTTTTTTTACTACTACTATTCCTTTTTGTTGGCTTTTGGTCTTTATAAATGCAGCAGTTTAGAAGTTATAATAGTGCTACTATATAAATCAGATCAACAATGAGGAGGAAAGAGGGACCTTGTTCAAAATGAGGGATAGTCCCTCGAAATCAGGGACATCCCCCAAATGAAAACTCTTGTTTTGGGTGGGGGGGAATATTCACCCCTTCCTTTCACCTACCACAGTGCCCGGTGATGGAGCATCCAGAGTGGAAAGGCCCTTCTGTGGCTGTTGGCTAAGACTTGCTAAATTTTGCTTAGAAATGACTTTAAGTTGTTTAAAATTGTTTTGCTGCGATATTTATCATCCTATTGGTCTTGTTATACCACTGCTCCATCTAGTGGTCAGTTTTGTGGTTAGTTTTCTGTACAGTTTTAGGTTTATTGAAATTTAAGTTTTAACAGTTCAACAATAGAAGGAAGTGGAACATTTAAACGTGTGAAGTAGTGATAGTGTATATAGTAAACCTGTCATTCATTTTGAAGAAAAGACTTTTAATATATAGACACTTACCTGTCCAGGGAGCTTGCGATGTCAGCACCCCAGCCAATTTTCAGATTGCTGCCACCTCCATTCACTCTAAGGGAAACGGGAAATTAAGCCTTTTGGCTTCACAGCTGATTCTCTACTGCGCATTCGCGAAGCACGATGCGCATTCTCATTGGCTCAGCGGCGGGGGAAGGAGAAAGGGGACAGAAATTCCAAGGGACGGTGCCGAGGCGCTATTTCCCGGAAGTGGGAAAACTGGTACCCGCCCCTCCCCGTCCCCCTGCCCCCTGAAAGGTGCCAAATGTGGCACCAGAGGGGGAGGAGGAAGCAGATGAGCGGAAGTTCCACTTTTGTGTGGAACTCCACTTTAACTAGGGGAGTGTAGATCTGCGCTGGCTGATTTTCTCATTACTCTGTTTGGCATACCTGCAGATAGTTAGCGGCGGTAATAAATAAACCCCTCCATTTTTTGGTTGCTTGTAACTATTGATAACCTAGGCGCCAGATCCCTTTTCTGTATTTTACCAAAAAATATATAGCAGACATATTAGCCTTAATTTGAGAAAATTTGATTTTTTTTTTTTTTGTCGATTTTTTTTTTTTTTTTTTTTTATTATTTTTTTTATTTATTTATTTTTTTATTGGATGTGTTTTTTAACAGAAAGTAAAGAATATTGTTTTTTTTTTTTTCAAAACTGTCTTTTTTTGTATTTTTTTTGTTTAAAGTGCAATAATTAAAAAGCGCAGAGGTGATCAAATACCACCAAAAGAAAGCTCTATTTATGGGGGGAAAATTACATAAATTGTATTTGGGTACAGTGTTGTATGACCGCCCAATTATCAGTCAAAGTATCACAATAAATGGCCTGGTCATGAAGGGGAGGGGGTGTTAAATCTCCCAGAGGTCAAGTGGTTAAAGTTTGTGCTGTAAATACAAGAATTGAAATACAAAACAAGTAGCTTTTTTGGATGTTTTTCGTTAAACATGTTTGTACATGCTGTGAAAATATACCCACGTGTGATCTCTTGGATCTGTTCTGGATGTGGAGAAATAAGCTGCATCTGTTACAGTTTTCTGTCAGTCATTTACATGTTAAAGGACCAATAGGCAGGCTTACAAGGGCAGGGGGTGGGGCCAAGGTTGACAGTTACCGGAAAAGTCCAGATTAGAGTACAACTATAATTGCTTATATATTTCTGAGCCAATAAATGGTTTATTGAGCAGCAACAGTAGGTTACCATGTGTGCTCTGAGCTAAATAAACAATATAAAACAAAGTGAATACTCTCAGATAGTGATGATGCTGAACTGTGACGTGCAACATACTTTTATCTGTGAAATTGCTTTCTAAACCCTTCTTTCTTTCTTCTTGTACTTTTTTTTAGGAGCATGGGTAAAGAGCAGCCTCGGCATCATAAGGCAGGAGGGAAAGCAGCTGACTTGGACTTACATTGCCCCACAGATGGGCTATTGGGTTGCTGCCATGTCTCCTTCACACCCAGGTATTTTTTCAATACCATTTATTGTTACCATTTATTACTAAATTTGGTCCCTTTCAGTCCGATCAGGTCTGTCTGTCTGTCAGTTTTGCAGGTGGACCTGATCAGAAGCTCCATTATAATTTATCCACTTGAAGACCAGGCCTTATGTCCCACAGCGCAGTGGTTTTGCAAATACAATATTGTGGAAAAAATACACTTCAGTGAATTAAAGGCGTTGTAAAGTCAGGAAGGTTTTTTTTATCTTAATGCATTCTATGCATTAAAGAGGAAGTAAACTCTTCCTTTTTTTTTTTTTTAAGTTTTTTTCGTCCTTGCAAAGTAAATGCATAATATGCTAGTTTGCATCACATACTAGCACATTACGTGACACTTACCTCCAAACGAAGCCCTCGTAGTCCCCTCTGGCGGCCGCATCCATCTTCTGCTGTCTTCCTTCCTGGGCTGCATACTCCGGCTATGCTACTGGCCGGAAAACGTGTGACGTCATTCCCGCGCATGCTTGCGGGAGCCGCTGGTCACGGCACAGGACTCTAAAGAAACGGCACAGGCGGATGACCTTTTGGAAATTTCTTGGCCTAATTATCCTTCAGGGAGTGATGGGAAAACCCCTGCAGAAGTGGTATTGGACAACCAATTCATTATTCGCCACTCCATTCTTTGGCACGGTCATGTCAGAATACCGATTTTCCCTCATAATGAACAGCGGTCTGCCTTGTTCACATAGGCAGACAGCCGTTCTGTCTCTATGGGGAGCGATTGCGGGTGGCCAGCGGACATTGAGTCTGCTGGACCCTCTGATTGGCTTCTCCTCTGTTTATTTGGCGCGCCCCCACTATCTATTACATGAAACTACGTATAGGTACGTCCAGTGGCGTAACTAGAACCTTCAGGGCCCCGATGCAAGAAACCATAAAGGGCCCCCCGGACGGGGCCCTTCCCTCCCAGCCTGGTGGCGGAACGCCAGGGCCGGTCGCAAATGCAATGTTTGTGTGGTAGTTCTGCCATTGGTGTCAGTAGTTTTTTTTTTTTTTAATTACATTTTTCTACCATTTGCTTTATAAATTTTTTATTTTTTACAATATTATTCTAACAGACTGACCACAGCGTGCCCCCTTTCAATGCAGAGTGACCACAGCGTGCCCCCTTTCAATGCAGACTGACCACAGCGTGCCCCCTTTCAATGCAGACTGACCACAGCGTGCCCCCTTTCAATGCAGACTGACCACAGCGTGCCCCCTTTCAATGAAGAGTGACCACAGCGTGCCCCCTTTCAATGCAGACTGACCCCAGCGTGCCCCCTTTCAATACAGACTGACCACAGTGTGCCCCCTTTCAATGCAGAGTGACCACAGCGTGCCCCTTTTCAATGCAGACTGACCACAGTGTGCCCCCTTTCAATGCAGAGTGACCACAGCGTGCCCCCTTTCAATGCAGACTGACCACAGCGTGCCCCCTTTCAATGCAGAGAGACCACAGTGTGCCCCCTTTCAATGCAGAGAGACCACAGTGTGCCCCCTTTCAATACAGACTGACCACAGCGTGCCCCCTTTCAATACAGACTGACCACAGCGTGCCCCCTTTCAATACAGACTGACCACAGCGTGCCCCCTTTCAATGCAGACTGACCCCAGCGTGCCCCCTTTCAATACAGACTGACCACAGTGTGCCCCCTTTCAATGCAGAGTGACCACAGTGTGCCCCTTTTCAATGCAGACTGACCACAGTGTGCCCCCTTTCAATGCAGAGTGACCACAGCGTGCCCCCTTTCAATACAGACTGACCACAGCGTGCCCCCTTTCAATACAGACTGACCACAGCGTGCCCCCTTTCAATACAGACTGACCACAGTGTGCCCCCTTTCAATGCAGAGTGACCACAGCGTGCCCCCTTTCAATGCAGACTGACCACAGCGTGCCCCCTTTCAATGCAGACTGACCACAGCGTGCCCCCTTTCAATGCAGAGAGACCACAGTGTGCCCCCTTTCAATGCAGACTGACCACAGTGTGCCCCCTTTCAATACAGACTGACCACAGCGTGCCCCCTTTCAATACAGACTGACCACAGCGTGCCCCCTTTCAATGCAGAGAGACCACAGTGTGCCCCCTTTCAATACAGACGGACCACAGTGTGCCCCCTTTCAATGCAGAGTGACCACAGCGTGCCCCCTTTCAATGCAGACTGACCACAGCGTGCCCCCTTTCAATGCAGACTGACCACAGTGTGCCCCCTTTCAATACAGACTGACCACAGCGTGCCCCCTTTCAATACAGACTGACCACAGCGTGCCCCCTTTCAATACAGACTGACCACGGTGTGCCCTCTTTCAATGCAGAAAGACAGTGCACTTACCTGCAGCGGCGGCTTCTCCTCGAGTCATCCCGCCTCCTCCTCGACCAATGGCATGTGTTCGCCTTTCGGCCAATCCGGAAGCGGGTCTTGGACCCGCTTCCTGATTGGCTAGGAGGAGGATCCGTGTGACAATAGCGAATTTTCATTCGCTATTGTCACACAAATGGGTGGGCTCGGGCGAACTGCTCTGCGCCACGGGTCCACCCTTTTCTGAAGCTTTTCTGTGACTTGCACTGTCAGGATGGAGCCATCGGCTCCTTCTGACAGCTCCGCTGGCATACACAGGCTCAGCGGCATGGGGGGGGGCTGGACGCAATGATTCCCCACCCCTGCATTAGGGGGTTAAAACAGGCGGTGAGGAGGCAACATATTGCCTTTTCACCTCCTGTCAAATGCCTCTGAAAAGCGATATGAGCATGGATCGCTTTTCAGAGGGATAGCATTTTCTTGCTGGTACTATAAACAAGCTGTAAAAAAAAAAATAGTTCTGATTGTACACATATATGGGGTCAGGATTAAAAGTAATGTGCACATACACACATAAACGCACATGTACACACATACACACACATATACATACTCCTATATAAGCACATATATACACACACACATTATATATATATATATATATATATATAGATTACCATTCTGTGTAACATTCTGACGATCGGTTGGTGGCGGAGGACATTGAGTGCCCGGCAACTACAGATCAGCTTCTGCTGTGAATATTAACAGCAGAAGCAGCGCACGTGCACCCCCTGCTGGCAGACATGGAAAATCATGTGTATATATATATATATATATATATATATATATATATATATATATATATATATATATATATATTAGCATACACACGTACATATATCCACAAACATATACACACATACATACATGCACACACATACATATATAGATGCACATATGCATACACACACACATACATACACATACACACACATACACACACATACACAATACATACATATACATACATACACACACACACACACACACATACATGCACACACATACAGTACATATATAGATACATATAAACACATACAGTAAAAACACATACATACACACACACACATACAGTACACATACATACACACACATACAGTACACACACATACATACATACATAAATGCACATAGAAAGCCTTTTTTTTAAGACGGAGAGAGAGAGGACAGTACCTTCTTCCTGTGACTTCCTGCCGGGTATTGCACTGTAGGGGGAGGCAGAGAGCACAGCACACACTCTGCTTTCACTTTCCTAAGGGAGACCAGCTTCCTCTATGCCGATTTACAGTTCGGCTGAGGATCGAGGAGCTCCGGTCTCAGCTGCGGTTGCCGCTCCTCATATCTATACATACAGGGGGCCCTCTCAGGCCCCCTGCAGCATGGGGCCCGGTCGCCATGGCGACCCCTGCGACCCCTGTAGGTCCGCCCCTGGGTACGTCGTTCGTGTAATAGAGCCAACTGGCCGCAGTAAAACTGCGGCGCTGGCCGGCAACAGGTAATGAATTAAAAAAAACATAAATACAAGATATACCCCAATTTTTTTGTAAAATATGATGTTACGCCATGTAAGTGGATACCTAACATGTCACGCTTTTTGTTTACGCATGCTCGTGGAATGCCGACAAATTACGGTACTTCTGGAGAAATCTCCATAGGCGACGCTATAAAAACTTTTACAGGTTACCTGTTGAGAGTATCAGAGGAGGTCTAGCATTAGAATTATTGCTCTCACTCTAACATTTGCGGCGATACCTCACACGTGTGGTACTTTTACATAGTGAGCATTTTTTATTTTACTTTTTATTTTTACACTGTCCCTTTTAATAATAATTTTTTTTTCTTTTATCACTAAACATCCCTTGTAATAGAAATAAGGATGATAGGTCCTCCTAATGGAGAGATCTGGGGTTAAAAAAAAAAAAAAAAAACCCAATTCGCTTCTTTATCTTTTAACCACTTTGCCACTGCTCACTAGAGCTCTGCTGTGGCAAAGTGGTTCGTTATCGTCTGGCGACGTAGACCTACGTCGCCAGACACTCCCCTTTCTCGGCGGCGCGCTCCCGCTGTATTCAGTGGGGCCAGGGGAGGAGCGGCGGCGATCGCCGATGCTCTTCCTGAATCGTCGGGTAATCGAGTGTGGAGATCCGCCCGCTTGTGTAAACAAAGCGGGCAGATCTCCTAAGTGACAGGCAGGGTCAGATTGCAGGGTTCAGCGTAGCTGAACCTGCGATCTGTCCCTGGCTCACTCAGTCACCTCCCCCCACACATGTCAGTAAGCACCAGGCACAAGCTCCAATAAAATTAACCCCTTCCCTGCCAGTGTCATTTTTACAGTAACAGTGCATATGTATAGCACTGATTACTGTAGTAATGTCACTGGTACCCCCCAAAAGTATCAAAAATGTCAGTCAAGGGTCCGATCTGTCCGCCGCAATGTCGCAGTCCCGCAAAAATAATCGCAGATCGCCGCCATTACTCGTTAAAAAAAAAAAAAACACCAAAAATGACAGAAATCTTTCCCTTAGTTACTAAACGCAATAACTTTTGCGCAAACCAATCAAAATACGCTTATTGTGATTTTTTTTTTACCAAACATAGGTAGCAGAAAACAAATTGGCCAAAAATTAAAAAAATTTAGATTTTTACATTTTTTTGGGGGGGAATTTCATATAAAAAAAATGTGAAAAATATTGTTTTTTCAAAATTTACGCTATTTTTTTGTTTATAGCGCAAAAAGTAAAAATCGCACAGGTGATCAAATACCACCAAAAGAAAGCTCTGTTTGTGGGAAAAAAAGGACGTAAATTTCGTTTGGGTACGGCGTTGCATGACCGCGCAATTGTCAGTTAAATTCGCACAGTGACGTATCGCAAAAAGTTGCCTGGACGTAAGACAGCAAAATCCTCCGGTGGTAAAGTGGTTAAAAGCAAAAGATCCCCAAAAAATGATCTTTCGCTTTAAAAAAAAGAAAACAAATTTTCTTCCAGCCTGGAAGAGTCATGACATCATGGTGATCCTCCAAGGCCATAGAGTCGATGAAAGAGTTTTCACTCTTTGATCGCCTATGGGAGCAGCAGGCCGCACCGTTGGATCGTTTCTTGGGCGAAGCACAGAAACGGTAAGCCCATGAAACATCGGCGGAAGGGGGCCGGCTCATCGGAAACTGTTCTAGCGGCTCATGAGCAGCACGGACCGGTTTCATGAGAAAGCCAGCGGCTACTGAAAAAAAAACGGTAACGAGATTATGGCTGGTATCTTCAGTCATAATCCTGGTAAACCACTTGCAGACCACAACGCATATATACGTATTACAGTCGACATGTGGTTAATGTAAGCAGTGAAAGTACCTGAATTTGACTATTCCTGTAACCCCTGTATAGCAGAACTCAGCCTGGGAGAAGGAAAAACAGCACAAGGATTCTGCCAGTTGTGCTGCAGTGTTCATGTACTAAGAGAGGACAGAGCTGAGCTCATCAATCTTTTGCTTCTTTTTTTTTTTTTTTTACTGTCCAGTCAGTTTGCGGGTGCGACAAGACCTGTCAGTCTGCAGGTGGGACAGTACCTGTAAGTTTTTCTTAACTGCTGTAAATATGGAAACTGGTCTAGTGCCCTGTCAAGCAGGGTTGTGCTGTGTGGCAGAGCTGTGTAAATCTCAAAATTGGATGGACAGGAATACCAGGAAACTCCACTGCTCAAAAAAATTAAAGGAACACTTTGAAAACACATCAGATCCTAATGTGGAAAAATATCATGCTGGTTATCTATACTGATATGGACTTGGTAATGTGTTAGGAATGAAAGGATGCCACATCATTTCATGGAAATGAACATTATCACCCTACAGAGGGCTGAATTCAAAGACACCCCAAAAATCAGAATGAAAAAATGATGCAGCAGGCTAATGCATTTTGCTAAAATTTCATTGCAGCAACTCAAAATGGTACTCCGTAGTTTGTATGGCCCCACGTGCTTGTATGCATGCCTGACAACATCAGGGCATGCTCCTAATGAGATGGCGTATGGTGTCCTGGGGTATTTCCTCCCAGATCTGGACCAGGGCATCATTGAGCTCCTAAACAGAGTGAGGTGCATCGTGGAATGGACTGAAACATAATGTGCCAGAGATGTTCTATTGGATTTAGGTCAGGCGAGCGTGGGGGCCATTCAATGGTATTAATTCCTTCATCCTCCGGGAACTGGCTGCATACTCTCACCACATGAGTCCAGGCGTTGTCGTGCACCAGGAGGAACCCAAGGATTTCATCCTGATATCTAATGGCAGTCAGAGTGCCATTGTCTGGCCTGTAGAGGTCTGTGTGTCCCTCCATAGTTATACCTCCCCAGACCATCATTGACCCCCCCACCAAACCGGTCATGCTGAACGAAGTTACAGGCAGCATAACATTCTCCACGGCTTCTCCAGTCCCTTTCACGTCTGTCACGTGCTCAGGGTGAACGCTCTGTGAAAAGCACAGGGCACCAGTGGCAGACCTGCCAATTCTGGTGTTTATGGCAAATACCAATCAAGCTCCACGGTGTGGGGCAGTAAGTACAGGGCCCACTAGAGGACATCAGGCCACCCTCATGAAATCTGTTTCTGATTGTTTGGTCACAGACATTGACACCAGTGGCCTGCTGGAGGTTATTTTGTAGGCAATGCTCATCTCTCATTGCTGCCCTTCTAGTGCACCTGTTAATAAGCTGCTTTGGTGTTAATGAAATTAACAACCCCCTCTGCTACTTAACTGACCAGATCGATATCTAAGGAGTTTACTTGAATTGATGCTATACACTGATTAGTGTTCCTTTAATTTTTATAAGCATTGTAGTATTTTGGTAGGGATGCTGTGACATGCAGTAACAAGTATGGTGGCAGTGCTGATGGAGCGCCCCCCTGTGTTCTGTATGCAGAAGGACCCGGAAGGTGGCGGTGATCACTGTAGTAGAGATGATTAGTACAGTGATTGTCATCTTCCATAGCATCCTGTCAGGTATGAGATGTGCTTATGTTGTGCCAAGCTGGACCAATGTAACCGTGCAATTATAGATCATACCTAGAGTTCAGCTTTGAATGTTAATGAAACATTGGAAGGATTATTAACATTTTTTTCGGCTTTGCTTTTCAGATCCAGTGGTGACACCGGACATTACAACTTACCATACTCTCTTCCTCTTGGCCATACTAGGAGGGATTGCATTCATCCTCTTGGTCCTGTTCTGTCTGTTGCTGTATTATTGCAGGTAAGACTATACTGCAAACATTTATTCAGTAATATAGTTCATAGGACATCATCATACAGTGAAAAAAGACAGTTAGCTGCTTTGTCATTGCATAGGTGGCTGAAAGTTGATAGTTGCCTAGTTGAACAGACCTGGGCTCCTTTGTAAGTATTGGGTTAGGGTTTCTGAGCTTTCTGTACCCATGGCTGTTTTATCAGCCTTGTCTCTCCTCCTCCTTGTTCTCTCCTATAGACTATAGAACACCCACCTATTTCCATAACATACTGTGGGGAAAATAATTATTTGATCCCTGCAGAAGTTTGCCCACTTACAAAGAAATGAAGGGTCTATAATTTGTTCAAAGGTGTATTTTAAATATGAAGACAGAATATCAACC
Source organism: Pelophylax lessonae (assembly GCF_965119305.1). Classification (NCBI taxonomy): domain Eukaryota; kingdom Metazoa; phylum Chordata; class Amphibia; order Anura; family Ranidae; genus Pelophylax; species Pelophylax lessonae. Next base: position 62,497,910 of record NC_138772.1, read on the forward strand.
AAAAATCCAGAAATAAAACACGATACAAATGTTATAAATTGAGTTGCAGTTCAGTGAGAAAAAGAAAGTATTTGATCCCCAAGCAAAACATGACTTCGTACTTGGTGGAGAAAACCTTGTTGGCAAGCACAGAGGTAAGAGGTTTCCTGTAGTTAGTGACCAGGTTTGCACACAACTCAGGAGGGATTTTGGTCCACTCTTCTTTACAGATCTTCTCTAAATCCTTAAGATTTCTTGGCTGTCGCTTGCAACTTGAAGTTTCAGTTCCCTTCATACAATTTCTGTAGGATTAAGGTCTGTAGACTTGCAAAAGAAGTGATTATCAAATATAAAGGCAATCTATATTAATAAAATGCAAGTGTCCCTGCGTCCGTCCCTGTGTCCTTTGAAATGCGCTACTGCGCATGTACCGCACGAACAGCCGTTGGGACGCAGAGAACACCGGCCGGCGTTGGGTGGGCGTGTATACGAGCGGATCCCCGCCCACCTTTCATCATCCGCCTCAGTATTGGCTGTGGAAGGAAACCATACCTAGGTGGCGGAGAAGACTGCGGCTCCGGTATGGAGAAGACCGCGGCTTCTGTCTCATAATGCCTCCCGTGGAAAGATCCATCTGACAGGGTGTCCCTGTATTGAGAAGATCGCGGCTCCTGTCACGTTGAAAATTCCATCTGACAGGGGCTCCGCCATGGGTCAGGAGAAGAGGCAGGCGCCGGGGGATCTGGATAGAGCCACTAGAGGCCATGACCGGCCACACACACAATACGCACACCGACCGACCAAACTCACTGACAGCTCCGAGTCCGGGCAAAGAGCAGCAAGACTACAACTACGGAGAGCGGCCGGAGACAAATCATCTCCGCCTGAGGAAACCACCGCCATCTACTGGCCAACTGTGAGTATTACAACTGAAAATTCACCTCACAGGGCTGAGGACAGAAATCACCTCATCATATATTGTGATATCTTACATACTATAAACCCCAATATAATCACCTCATCATATACTATACACCCCAGTATCATCAGGATATCTGATGAGGTGATGATACTGGGGTGTATAGTATATAATGAGGTGATTATATTGGGGTGTATGTAGGATATCACAATATATGATGAGGTGATTTCTGTTCTCAGCCCTGTGAGGTGAATTTCCAGTTGTAATACTCACAGTTGGCCAGTAGATGGCGGTGGTTTCCTCAGGTGGAGATGATTTGTCTCCGGCCGCTCTCCGTAGTTGTAGTCTTGCTGCTCTTTGCCCGGAATCGGAGCGGTCAGTGAGTTTGGTCAGTCGGTCGGTGTGCGGATTGTGTGTGTGGCCGGTCATGGCCTCTAGCGGCTCTATCTAGATCCCCCAGCGCCTGCCTCTTCTCCTGATCCATGACGGGGTGCTCCTGCCTGGCTCCAGCATGCGGGTGAGTGTAGACTCTCCGGGGAATATGGATCTGGTCCGGAGCCGCCTGCTCAGAGGAACTTCCCTGAAGAGCACCATTATCGGGTGACCCCCAACACCAGGGACCCGACCTCCGACACAGAGGAGCTCCCCATCCTACACAGGTCAGTGTGACTTACTTCTGGGGCCCCTGACATGGTGCCCGCCCCCAGTCCCAACGGCTGTCCGTGGGGCACATGCGCAATCCCACGGACACAGGGACGGACGCAGAGACACTTGCATTAATATAGAATATCCTACATACACCCCAGTCGGGTGGCCGGCCAAAACTCTTGAAGCGGCGGGTGTGCGTGGGCACGCACTCGCACGCGAGAGTCGCTCGGTCAGCTCTGCGCATGTCTCTGTTGCTAGGGCAACAGGGACGCTATGCGCAGAGCTGGCTACGTCATGCGGCTCTCGCGTTGTTAGAAAAAAAAAGAGATAAGCGAGAGCCGCTCAGTCAGCCATATGTTCTAGCGCCCGTTAATTTAACGGGCTTAATGTCTAGTCAATAAATAAAAATGGTGATTTAGTCCCACCATATGGCCATATCGTGCTCAAGCCCACCACTATGTCATAGTACCCCATTGTCAGTGGGTCCTACACTATCCATAAAAAGAAGGATGAAGCCAGCTTCTCAAACCATTGGAGATACTTACTCCTTACTGGGAGAGATGTGCGACTGCACTATGAGGGACTCCTCCTATATCTGCTTGCTAGTGGACACTAATAGAGTACAGGTGTGGGAGGGTGGGGGTCTGGTCAGACCGAATCCAATACAAACAAAAAGGAGCTGGGGGGGCACACCCTGAACATGCATTTCTAAAGCTGGTGCAGCTATAGACCAAGAGATATGCATATTTACAAAAAATAGCGCACACATGCAAAAGAAATGACCATCAAATATAAAGGCAATCAATAAATAAAAATGGGGATTTAGTCCCACCATATGGGCCATATTGTGCTCAAGCCCACCACTACGTCATATTTTTTGTAAATATGCATGTCTCTTGGTCTATAGCTGCACCAGCTTTAGAAATGCATGTTCAGGGTGTGCCCCCCCCCCCCCCCCCAGCTCATTTTTGTTTGTAAGGTCTGGAGACTGGCTAGAACAGTAATATGCTTATTCTTGAGCCACTTCTTTGTTGACTTGGCAGTATGTTTTGAGTCATTGTCATGATGGAAGACCCATCCACGACCCATCTTTAGTGTTCTGGAGGGAAGCAGGTTCTCATCCAAGATATATATGGCCCGTCCATTTTCCCCTCAATGCGGCAAAGTAAGTTTGTACCTTTAGCAAAGAGACAGCCCCAAAGCATAATGTTTCTACCTCTGTGCCTGACTGGTAGGGTTGGTATTCCTGGGTCATAATCAGCATTTTTCTTCCTCCAAACACGGCGAGTCGAGTTAATGCCAAAGAACTCAATTTTGGTCTCACCTGACTACAGCACTTTCTTCCACTTTCTCTGACTCATTTATATGTTCATTGGGAAACTTCAGATAGGTCTGTACATGTGCTGCCTTCAGGAGATGGACCTTGCAGGCATTGCAGAATTTCAATACATGGTGGCGGATTGTGTTACCAATGGATTGTTTGGTGACTGTGGTCCCAACTGCCTTGAGATCATTCACAAGCTCCTCCCATGTAGTTCTGGGCTGACCCCTCACTTTTACCATGATCATTCTTACCCCATGAGGCGAAATGCTGCATGGAGTTCCAGATCGAGGGCGTATTTCTTTCATTTTTCAATAATCACTCCAGAAGTTGTCTCTTTCTCGCTAAGCTTTTTGCGGATGGTCTTGTAGCCCATGCCAGCCATGTGCAGATCTACAATCTTGTCCCTGACGTCCTTTGACAGCTCTTTGGTCTTGCCCATGATGGTGAGGTTTGAATAAAAGAAAGAGATTCTGTGGACAGGTGTCTTTTAAACACGATGAGTTGTCATTAGAAGCACCTTCTTAAATTGACAGGACTAATCTGTGTACCACATGAGCACATACTGCAGCCAGTCTGTGGGAGCCAGAATTGTTGGTTGGTAGGGGATCAAATATTTATTTTACTCACTGAACTGCAACTCAGTTTATAACATTTGTAGCATGTGTTTTTTCTGAATTTATAGTTGATATTCTGTCTCTATCTTTTAAAATACACCTATGATACAAATTATAGACCCTTCATTTCTTTGTATGTGGGCAAATGTACAAAATCTGCAGGGAGTAAAATAATTTTTTCCCACTTTAGTAGGGTGTTCTGTAGTCCTGAAGACAGAACTATGGCTCACAGCATTGCTTGGGAATTCAGTACACCAGAGGCACTGACCCTTATTTAACCACTTTACCACCGGAGGATTTTGCTGTCTTACGTCTGGGCCACTTTTTGCGATTCGGCACTGACAATTTAACTGACAATTGCGAAGTCATGCAACGCCGTACCCAAACAAAATTGACGTCCTTTTTTTCCCACAAACAGAGCTTTCTTTTGGTAGTATTTGATCACCTGTGCGATTTTTACTTTTTGCGCTATAAACAAAAAAAGAGCGACAATTTTGAAAAAATAACAATATTTTTCACATTTTTTTTTATTTGAAATTCCCCCTCAAAAAATTTTTTTTATCGTTTTAGGCCAATTTGTTTTCTGATACATATTTTTGGTAAAAAAAATCGCAATAAGCGTATTTTGATTGGTTTGCGCAAAAGTTATTGCGTTTACTAACTAAGGGAAAGATTTCTGTCGTTTTTGGTGTTTTATTTTTTAACGAGTAATGGAGGCGATCTGCGTTTTTTTTTTTTTTTTTGCGGGACTGCGACATTGCGGCGGACAGATCGGACCCTTGACTGACATTTTTGACACTTTTTGGGGTTACCAGTGACATTACTACAGTAATCAGTGCTATAAATATGCACTGTTACTGTAAAAATGACACTGGCAGGGAAGGGGTTAATTTTATTGGAGAGGGAGGGGTTAATGTATGCCTGGTGATTACTGACGTGTGGGGGGAGGTGACTGAGTGACACAGGGACAGATCGCATGTTCAGCTATGCTGAACCCTGCAATCTGACCCTGCCTGTCACTTAGGAGATCCGCCCGCTTGTGTTTACACAAGCGGGCGGATCTCCAGACTCGATTCCCCGATGATCCGGGAAGAGCAGCGACGATCGCCGCTGCTCCTCCCCTGGACCGACTCCCGCTGTGACTGAATACAGCGGGAGCGAGAAGGGGGAATGTCTGGCGACGTAGGTCTACGTCGCCAGATGATAACTAACCACTTTGCCGCAGTAGAGCTCTAGTGAGCAGCGGCAAAGTGGTTAAAGATGCAACCTTCTAAAAAAAAACTAGGGGGGCTATGTATAAAACATTTGCTGTACGGAAATAAAGCCACCAATTTAACTGTTCTCAAAACAGTAAATACAAGGCAAGCTGTAAATCGAGGTGCTTAACCAGTGGCACTCGGAGCCCTCTACTTGTCCTGCAACCTCAAACCAGGGAAGCGCATGCCCATGCTCTGGGTTGGTAGGTTGGCAAGACGAGATTGCGATTAAAGGGTTGCCAACCCGCCATTCCAGAGCATTGAGCCGGCAGCAGCAGTGTAGGAAGCAGGCGGCCGCGGAGGAAGCAGGATCCACATAAGCAGATGCTTCCTCTGTAGCGCTGGCTCCTGTTCCAGGCGAAGTGGTACTAGGTGCACTTTGTCTGGGACCTTTCTAGCAGCCTGGAGAGCAATGCCAGCAGAAGCTGTAAGTGGAAAAGGTCAGTGTAATAAACAACACATACATTGCGCTTTTGCAATGGGCATATTGGCACCAATAAAAGGTAACTACCGTTAGGCTGCTTTCACACTGATCCGCAGGTACAGCGCAGTGCACCTGTGGCTTTCCTGTGGGTTGGCTGCACTGAGCCATAGACTACTACTATATCCTATGGGTTTGGTGTGCTTTCTGAAAGTGCACCGCACCTGCAAGATATTATAGAAGTCTATGGAAAAGTGCAGCTAACCCACAGGAAGGCTGCATGTGCACTGTGCTGCAGCGTGGGTAAATGGCAGTGCATCAGTGAATAGGCAGCATTATAGGGGGTTCTGGACAGTAAGGGCTTGTTTACATTTGCAGTTTGTGTGTGGGGGGGGGGAGGATAAAACCCCATAGTTGAGATGTGTTTTTACCACACACCCCCAACCACTGGTGTAGCTTCTGGGGTCGCAATGGTGACCCTGCCCCATGTTCCAGGGGGGCAATGCGGCCTCCCTGTCGCATTCTGTTTACACTTGGACAGGAGGGGCATACAAATACATTGATCCTTTCCATTTTTTTCCTGCAACCTCTAAAATAGACATTGGGGTTGACTTACTAAAGGAAAATATACTGTGCAGTGCACTTGCTCCAGAGCTTAGTAAATGAGGTAAAGCAAACGTAATCACATGCAAGGAAAATAAACAGCATATTTACTTGTACATGATTGGATGATAGAAACCAGCAGAGCTTCTCCTCATCTGATCTAGAGCGAATGCACTTGTAGTGCACAGTATATTTTCATTTAGTAAATCAACCTCATAGAGTCCTTGTAATATGTAATCAAAGTCACACTTGTGTCATCCACTCTTTCTTTTTCTGATTATGATTATACAGTGGGTAAACATCCAACAGGGATTGGTCCCATGGTAAATGATGATCCTAATTGTTGTTTTTAATCTTTAATATGCTATTCAAAGTAAAAAAATCAAAATTCTGAACCATTTAATTTAATTGTGGCCTGCAACCGGTTACCAAATCACCTACGTGGCCCTCAAACTTTAAAAGGTTTAGCACCCCTGTCCTAAACCTTCCTACTACCATATTGTAAAAAAAAAAAAAAAAAATAGCAAGGAGTTGGACGTCTGGTTCTCAATTCCAGCATTTTCCACATTTTTATACAATAAGAAAGCTGTAAGTATTTTTTTAATGTATTCTGGATTAAGACATTTCTGATGTTGAGATGTGAGGGTAAACGGATATTAATATATATATATATATATATATATATATATATATATATATATATATATATATACATTTTTTTATTTTTTTTTTAAAAAAACACTGACGGGCAGGGTTTTTATAACAGAAGAGACCTTGGTGGTCTGGTGGGAGCTCAACCAGCTTGCTGTGACACCCCTGACGAATTCAGACGGCACACCCGGATGAGAGAGGCTGCCATATGGAACTAAATAGGTGCCTATTGGAGCACAGGTCTCTATAAACCATCTCATTGCAACTTTAATCATTTCAAATAAGGGGCACAGGCCTGGTTAATAGGCTAAGACCACTTTATCACTGAGCAGTACTAGTAAGTGAAAATAATTTAAAGTTGAACTCCAGGCAGATATAAAATACACACATTTTGCACACACTATATGAACACATCTCTAACTGTATTTTATAATGCATGCAGTGCAATTTGGCTTGGTATCTGCCTCTTTAAGTCTCTGTACAGCAGAATTCGGATGGAGAAGCAGTGCAAGCAGCCTATTAGTTATGCTGCAGTGCAAAAAGAATAGTGATAGGAGGGGAGGGCAGAGTGACAGAAAAAAAAGAGCTTGTGAGATGGTAGGGAAGAGATTTGTGAGTATTCCTGAAATGCAGCAGAAGAAAACCAATATTTTGCCTTGCCAGACTGGACTGTATAAATCTCAGAATTGGATGGGCAAAAATACCTAAAAAAAAAACAAAAAACTCCTACTTCAGGTAAATGAGCTCCCTTCTTTGCCTTTCAGATGTGTATTTAGTGTTAATCCTTCTTTAAACAGCGAAATTTTATATAATTTTTTTTATTGTTTTATAATCTGATCCGCCTCTCTGTCTTGATAGGAGGAAATGTTTAAAGCCTCGCCATCCTCATCGTAAGCTTCATCTCTCCTCTGCTTTGGACTCCTCCAAGAAGGACCAGGCCACCTCCATGTCCCACATCAATTTGATTAGCCCTATTCACATGGAGATGACATCCTCAAGTGGGGAGGCAGATATACATACCCCGATGCTCAAGCCTTCCTATAATACCTCACGGGATTTTAGCTCAAGAGAAGAGCTGCTTTCCCAGCAGGATGAGAAAAGCCGAATGTCTTTCGACAACCTGACTCCAAGTAGGACTTTGAGACAGGTGTACAACAAATCTCTGGATCAATTCCTTTTAAAATCAAGGAAGTCAGCTGAAATCTCAGATGGGTACGAGTCTCCTATGAAAGACGAGTACCGCCGGAGCTACAACTCGGTTATCTGCCAGCCTTTGTTTGAAAATAAAGATCAGCTGTCCACAACCAATGTTTCATCAGGAAGTAAGCCAAACCTTCAGGAACAAAGTCACCCCGTGCCTTCTGCTCCTGAAACAGAGCAGGTCATGGACCGACGGCCTAATGAATGTATGTCAAGGTCTGTAGATCACCTTGAAAGGCCAACCTCCTTTCCTCGTCCTGGTCAGCTCATATGCTTTAACTCTGTGGATCAAGTTAACGATAGTGTTTACCGAAATGTCTTGCCTACCCTGGTCATTCCAGCTCACTACATGAAGCTTCAAGCAGAACACCCTTTTGTCAGCCAGCAGTTGATTGTGTCTGCTGAACAACAGTATGAGCTTGAGCGGCTCCAAGCGGAGCTGTCCATATCTCACAGCCAACATCCTCAGCCATCCTCGCAAATAAGTTCCCAGGCCGTATCTCAACAACACTTGCAAGATGGAGAAGGAGTAGAGTGGAGTGGGCAAAACACTGTGATGTCTGAATCGGTTTCTATCCCCGCTTCCCTCAATGATGCTGCCATTGCTCAACTTAACGGCGAGGTACAGCTCTTGACAGAGAAAGCTCTGATGGAGCTTGGCGGTGGCCGACCATTGCCCCATCCCCGTGCCTGGTTTGTGTCTCTAGATGGTCGTACAAATGCACACATAAGACATTCATACATTGATCTCCAAAGAGCAGGAAAAAATGGCAGCAATGATGCCAGTTTAGATTCTGGTGTTGACATGAATGAACCAAAATCTGGGCGAAAAGGAAGAGGAGAAAAGTTTGCTTTCCTACAGCAGCAGCACCCAACCCTAATGGAGCACCAGCAAAAAGACCCGAAGGTGTCAGACAGCCCAGCCTATACTCAGCTGGTTTATTTGGATGATATGGACCAAAGTGGTAGTGAATATGGCACAGCTGTATGCAGCCCTGAAGATAACAGGGCTTTCAACGAGGCACCGACAAGAAGGAGCGGTGGCCAGTTACCCAGCCTTCAGGAAGAAACTGTTAAACGAACTGAAGATTCCTCACCTGTGCCATTAAATAGCCCCGAACATGAGTACTCCATCAACGATGATTGTTCTGATGACCAGGGAGAGAACAAAAAAAGTCCTTGGCAAAAGCGGGAGGAACGACCGCTTCTGGCTTTCAACATGAAATGAGTTGACGCACCACAAAGTGGGCTCAAAAAATTGCCAAATACCTTTCTTTGGGAATATTTAATTTGTAGGGTTAAGGGTTTGACTGGGACAGGAGAACTGATCAGCGACTAAATGGTTTCAAATTTTTTTTTTTTTTTTTAATTCGAAAAAAGGAGTGCATTTTATGGAACCTGTTACTGTTTGTGAAAAAAAGCCACAGCCCAGTGTAGCACTAACTCAATCTTTTTTTCTCTTTTGTTCATCGACGGACACAGCGCTCCATAAATCATAACTACTGGGTTATATTGCCTCCTCCAGGAGTAGGACTAGGCAGAACAAAAAACACCTGGCTACCCCCATTAGCTGTCCTCAGCTGGTATATATCCCCCTCTCTGCTCTAGGTACTCAGTTTTAATCTGTCTAGTCAGGAGTAAGGACCTAGGTTCCCAGCAGGATCTCTGGTCCTAGCAATTTTTTTCTCCTTCCTTATATGTTTTTTGTTTTTTTTCTCTTGGGAGATCTACAATCAACTACCGAGCTGGGCGATGGGCTGGATAATCTAGATTCAGTGGTCCCCCCAGCCCAGCCAGCGAGCGCGTGCAGATCACAGCTACGCATTAGGTCGGCTGCGACATAGCCTCACAGGCAGAGGCTGGCCCGCGAGTTAAGTGTTTCGCAGGGTCACATACGATCGGGCGTGGGTCTGAGTCACAGCGGTCCCTTGGCCAACAGCTCCCCTACTTCAATGGTGAGGATTCTGTTTGGAGTTTAACCCGCACCATGGAAGAGTAAGTACAGTCCCCCCTCTCCCCTTTTGCCATTTTTTTGCTGTGGACATGGGTAAACTCCAGGGACGATCAGACCTTTCTGCAGGTTCCATCCCCAAAACCTTAAAATCCCTCAGTTAGCTGGGCTTTCCCAACTCCCTTTCCCCCCTGTCTGGACCTGGAGTCTGGTGGGGGGTCCCAGGGCAGAGGATGCAGTGGAGACCCCTGAGGTCTCCCCTGCTATCCCCACTCTGTAAGGGTCTTGGGATAGTGTACTTTCTGCCCTGGTAGTCTGGAGGGGTCCCAGTGTAGGAGACCCCTAGGTGCATGCCCTACTGTTTGCAGTGTGGGTATAGTGCATAGTCTAGGAAAGGGAAGGAGCCTCGTCGCAGACGGTGGCCCTCCTTCTCAGCACATAAAAAATGATTTTGTGCTTCTGGGATTGCGAATAAGGGAAATAGATCTTTCAAACCTTCCTCTGAAGTTTTCAAGCATCCTTGGTCTGGTAAGCCTAGAGCTAGCTTCTCCAGACCCGCAGACAAGACCCCTTCAGCATGAATGTCTGCCCTCACCCATTATTGGGGTGGGGGGACATCTTTGTTGGTTTTCGGCCTCGCAAAACTCCTTCATGAGCGTCAAGGGGATCCACAAAATGATTCTTTTGTGGGTACCCAGAAAGGGGGACAAAGCTTCTCCTTTTCTGTTTTTTTAGGTCCTGAATTTCCTTGTGCGGATTTAATTCCTGCAAAGGTTCAGGTGATGTCCGAATTACCTAAAGTCCCCCCTATCCCTGTCTGATTTACCTAGGTCTGATTCTAATTCTGACTAGGATGGTCCTTCCTCTGGACAATTTCAGGAACCACAGGCTGTGATTCACCGGCTGCTGTCACACAGATAGTTCTCTCTATTTTGCATACAGGTTCTGAGTCTGATGGTATCCACCTTCAAGACAGTTGTTTGCGCAGTCCTACTTGCAGCTTCTTTAGCAGGTTCGGCTTCACAGGAGGATACCGAGGTTCCTGGCTAGATCATGGGTTCCTATAGCAGAAGCCGCAGGTGTCCAAGGGCCACGGTAAGGCCAGTATCATCCTCGGCTCAGGCTTCCTTCGCAATTCCTGCGAGGAATCAAGGGAGAGGATCTTCCAATCAGTGTGGTGGCCATAAACATCCCTTGGGGGCTTTCTCTCAGAGAAGACCAGTTGTCCCAAGGGCTGTTCTACCATCCTGCTTTACCGTCGCTGGTTTTAATGGCTTAGCTATTGAAAGCCAGGTACTGAGGGATAGAGGTCTGGATCAGTAATCCCTTCTGTGGTGAAGGCGAAGAAGTCGTCCTCCAGCAAAATATACCATCATACGTGGAAAGCGTACATTTCTTAGTGTGAGTCGATTGGCGCTCATTCTCGATCCTTTTCTGTGGCTCGAATCTTAACCTTTCTTTGACAGGGCGTTGATCAGAAGTTAGCCTTGAGTACCATCAAGGACCAGATGTCTGTCCTGACAATTGTCTTTCAGCGACTCCTAGCCATGCTTTCTTTAGTTCATACCTTCATTCAGGGGGTTCGACATGTGGCTCCACCTGTACTGTCTCTTGCCGCCATGGTATTTAAACTTAGTATTTCGGTTCTCCAGAAACCTCCATTTGAGAATATTTGGAAGATTCCCTTGCCTAAGTTAACCCAGAAGGTTACATTCTTAGTGGCAATTACCTCGGCCTGCAGGGTATTGGAATTGGTGGCATTATCATGTCTCAGTTCCTATTTAGTGGTCCATAGGGATAAAGTGGTTCATTTTCCCTGTCCATCGTTCCTGCCCAAAGTTGTCTCTAACTTCCATTTGAATGAGTACATTGTGTTGCCTTCCTTGTGTCCCAAAATGGCTAATCCCAGGGAATTTGCTTTACATACATTGGATGTGGTTCGTGTGATTCGGGTGTATCTGGCAGCTACTGGGTCCTTTTAGAAGGTCAGACTCGCTTTTTGTTGTTATGGACAGACCAAGGAAAGGGCTGGCCGCTTATTCGGCTACCATCTCCAGCTGAATTAGGCAGACTGTGACTCAGGCCCATTCCGTTACAGGTCAGGTTCCACCTTTCCCTGTCACGGCACATTCTACTCAGGTGCTGAGTACTTTGTGGGCCTTCCGTCATCAGGCACAAATATCGCAAGTTTTCAAGGCGGCCACTTGGTCGTTGGTGCATACCTTCACAAAATTCTATAAGGTAGATACTTTGGCATCTGCGAATGCTTCTTTTGGCTTCAAAGTTTTGCTGGCTGCTGTTTAAGAGGGCTGTTTTTCTTTAAACTTTTATTTTTCAGATGGGGCTCCTATGACCCGTTTAAGGCTCCCGTGTCCTGGTTAAGGGCTCTTATATTTAGCTTTGGGTTATTTTCTCCACCCCTCATTTTTCTTTTGGACTGCTTTTGGACGTCCCAGTAATTATGATTAATGGAGCGCTGTGTCCATCGATAACCGAAAGAGAAAATGGGATTTTTGTACTTACCAAAAAATCAAGAGTTCATCGGCAGAGCACCCACCCCTCTATGGAGTTCTGATATTTCTAATACTGCTTGCTACTAAACTGATTACCTAGAGCAGAGGGGGGTTATATACCAGCTGAGGACAGCCCATGGGCGTAGCCAGGTGTTTTTGTTCTGCCTAGTCCTACTCCTGGAGGAGGCAATATAACCCAGTAGTTATGATTTATGGAGCGCTGTGTCCGTAAACGAATTCAGACAAAAATAGATTTCACGGTAAGTACAAAAATCCCTTCTTTTTTTTTTTTTTAACAAGTGGCTAAAGATTTGAAGAATACGGGACTTTTTTTCTCTTGATAGGTTCTGACCACTAACCTCCCGAGAATGGGGAGCATGTGACAAGTTTGTAGTTCTGAAAACCAATAGTATAACAGTGTTTACTGTACCTCAGCATTGTACAGCGGAATTGATATTCAGTATCATAATGTAGACATTTTTGAAAAAAACAAAAGGCTATGCATTGATGCTTATACACCAACTGACATTTTTGCTTAGGCGCTGCTTTTTTTAATTTTTATGAGGCTGTAAAAAGAATACTTTTTTTTTTTTTGTTTTGCATTATAACCTGCTTTTACCTTCTTTACTCTCTTCGTTTTGTAATGTATTTCTACACAAAAAGCTGTGAGTTGAACTTTTTTGGTATTAATTTTTTTTTTTTTTTTTTATTGTTTTTCCTAAACTGACAAATTTAAACAAAAAAAAGTGCATTGTCCGTTTGTCTACGTAGAATTTGATCCCTATTCTCAAAGTGCCTTTTTAATAGCTTCCCAAAAGTTTAAAGGTTTGTGTACACAGGTAGAATCATATTCTTATCCTTCTCTTGCTAAACTGGAGAATTTAGTTGACATTACTGGAATCACTGATGTCTACGATAAAATAGGCTTTTGCATTGCTTTCTGAATAACTCCTAAATGGCCCCAGGTTGGTAGTGCAGGCCTAAATTTCGGTCCCTTAAAGAGGTGGGGCAGAACTTGCATGACTTTGTTAATATGGCTACGTTTGGGTCTGAACTGAAATGTTTCCTAATTTTTTTACATTTTTAGCCTTTTTACTCTAGCATTTTTGGTATACACCTCTATGAATTACCACATTTGAGAGATTTTTTGCCCATTCAAGGTAAAGTGAAAGTTTCTCTTGAAAAACCATTTCTCCACCCAATGATGGTTGCCTTCTCCCACACTATTCCATTTCTTTATTAGAGCTGGAACTCTATGTATGCTCAGTGTCTGAGCTTATACAGGGTTTACTTCCTACTCTTAGTGTGACAATGTCTGACCCTGGCCATCGGCCGCTCAGCCCTATTTACTGTATATTGAGAGGGAGGTGGTCACGTGCTCCTCCATACCCAGAAGCACTGGGAATTTAATGAGGGCTCCAATGTTACAGTCGGGGGAGCACAGCAAAGGTGAGTTTCAGTAGGTGGTGGGTTCTTGCCTTAATAGGACTCTTTTTAATGACCCCAGAGGTGTCAAAAACCTTTTTGTGTTTAGCAGAAGATATCAATTAACAGGAGGCGGAGGATTAATAGACTGCTTGTGTGCACAAAGCCGATTTCATCCATTTTATTAAACTATTATTTTCTTTCTGTTTGTATTTTGTTGCTTTGTTTTTTATTTCCTCTGCGTTTTTTTAATGTTTTTGCATGCCCCAGAATCCATCTTGGCTCAGTCCATCTCATTTCAGTACAACGTATGCTTTTCACTACCATTGTGTACTGTAGAATTCCACGTAGCTGAAGAGAACTAGGAGACATCTAGACCCCCTTAGTGTCACAAGCATATTATTAATGTAAATAGTTTTTTTTTTTCTGTTACTTTAGAAGCTGATACCTCTGCCCCTTGTTGACTTGGACATGGGACGTGAGGACATTATCTAACATTCTGAAGTGCTGGAATGACTTTTCTGTGCATTCTCTTTAATGAACTGCTTGGTTATACAAGAATTATAATTAAAATAAACCTTTTAAAACTTTTTTTCGTGGATGGTGTTTTTCTTTTATTGTGGGTTTGTGAACATGTTTTAAGGAATATTGAAATAGTACTGATAAACCTGGGAATCAAGGGTATATTCCAGTATGTGGATTGTGGGACTTTAACGGTACTCAAAACACAAACATACAGAAAAAATGCTACCATGTATAAAAATATATACATTTATTTCATACAAAATATAAAAGCATTATCCAGTTAAATACAATGCATAGATGTAAGTGTTTACTAAACTTCTGTGTCCAACCAGTTTCGCCGGATCGGCTTCTTCAGGGAAATGGAGACATAAATATAAAAAGAAATAATAATAAATACTATGGAACATTTTTGACACCATTTGCAAATCATTGTAATCATTTACATATATCACCATCACAAAAGCACAAGAAGAAAATTGTATCATATTGTATCATACCTGTGGCATGGAACTCCATTGGCTGAGAAGAGGTGTATTGGAGTTCAATCAAAAGGACCCCAAATTAGCCAAGAATGGCGGAAAATACTTCACCACAGAGGGTCACCCGCAGAGGGGATATTCAGCCCACAGAAGACAGAAAAAATTCTAAAAACCTGTCAAAAATAGATACTCAGATACACCATGTAAAGGCATCATGCCTGAATTTACACTACATACTCATGTGAAACCCAATTAAATCTGTATCACATACTTACATGTATTCATAATATAACCAAGTCACCTAGAGCGCCTCATCATTCCATCATGCCTTTTCATTTGTCAAAGGGATCCCCCAGATAAGGTAGATGTTAATAAGGGAATAATGCCAATGGAGTTCCATGCTACAGATATGGCATCCCTCTATTTTGTCATTGCCTGGCTGGTTTGGATTTTCTGCAATATGACACAATTATCTTTTCTCTATCGCTCATTGACAGACGTAGTCCTCGGTGATACAGCACCTTCGGGTTATGTTGCCTCCACAGGAGTAGGACTAGACAGGAAATGAAAAATGCTCTGGCCACACCCCAGGGGCAGTCCCCGAGGGTATATCCTCTCTCTCTCTGCCACAGCAAATCAGTTTTTTTCTGTCTAGTCAGGAGTAAGGACCTAGATACCTTGCTGGGATCTTCGGTCCTGGCAGGATTTTTTTAAGACAGCTTTTTTTCTCCAGTGTTCCTGTGAGATCTTCAAGCAAGAAAGCTGAACTGGGCGACGGGCTGGATGTTGAGATCCAGTGGTCACCCCAGTTCAGCCTACGAGCGCGTGCAGGCCATAGCTCCGCGCTGGGTCGGCCGCGACATAGTCCCACTGGACGGGGACTGACCCTGCGAGTTAAACGTCTCGCTGAAACGCCAAAGACCATGAGTCACGGCGCCCGTATTGGTCGACAGCCCTCCTACCTCGGTGGAGAGGGGTACTGTCAGGAGTTGGCGCCCGCCTGGTTCCGGTATGGTGAGTAGTATGTTCCCCCTTTCCCCCTGACGGGTCTTGTGGTGAACGCGGGCCCCTCTCTGTAATGGTAAGGATGGGTTCCCCTCTATCCTATAACATGTCACAGATCCCCCTAATTGAGTGTGATTTTTGTGTACAAGAAGCCAGGAGGCTTGGTTTGGGAGCTGACAATCTAATTGTAAAAATGTGTAAATGATTGTAGTCAGTGGCAGTACTAGAACTTTACTGTGATAGTATAAGGTATCCTACCTGTCAGTAGCCACAGGGCGATGTCTATACATGTATACTGCATTCCAGATCATTCCTCCAGCTAAGCAGATGCCTCCCGACGGCCAGGGACCGCATACGGCCCGCCAGGGTCCGGTACCGCCGACCACGCTGACCACCATGAGGGTGGAGGGTTGTGAGGCCGAGATCCTTCTGCAGACATGTAGATCGCACGAGGCCGCCATTTTGGTGTAGCCTCGTGTCTCCAGCATGGGGGCGGCCATGTTTGAGGTGACTCAAACACCTCATGGAGCCAGGGGGAGGAGCCGGCAGGCGTGTTAAGGGGCGGAGCCGCCTCTTTTACCCAGGAAATAGGGCCAAAGACTTCCTGTCTGTAACAAGACAAGCACTGAGCAAGCTGATGAAAACTTCTGTGCATCAGGGATGAGCCTTGGGGTCTGTCTCTCTCTCTGTGGGGTCCAAAAAGGCAGGTAACACTGAGGGGCGCTGTTGCGACTGGGGGACAAAAAAAAAAAAAAAAAAAAAAAGTTTTTTTTTTACTTTGTCATTTTTTGTCGCTGGCAAGTGTCTTGTATAATCATTGACCCTGCCGCATAGGTATCCCCACCTGATCCCCTCAAGGTGGCCGCAGGACCCTCCAGTACCCCACTTGTTTTTAATGCATTATCTGCAGTTTTGGAGTCTTTGGTATCCCAGGTGGAGGTGGCCTGTCAGGGACAGGGATCAAGAAGCGACCCCCGCCTACCCCTATTGTTTATCAGATACTTCAGATACGGATTCGGAACTGGTCAATGCAGTTGCAGGTCCCTCTTAGGGGGCTGTTGTCTCAGGTAATATCTCCTCAGCAGTGAGGAGCACGTTTTCTGCCTCCGCCATAGCACAAGAGTGGTGGATGCACTAGTTGTGTCCATCCGGGAAACCTTTAGTCTTGAGGTTACACCGGCAGAGGTAGCTGAAACTGAGATTCCTTTTTTGGTACTTGTTAGCCTACCAAAAGGGCGAAGGATTTTCCTTTACCCAAATGGGGTCGTTTAGAAACGAACCCCTGTTATTTCCAAACGCATGGCTAGGTGCTATCCGTTTGAGGAATTCCTCTTTATAGGATAGACGGTACCACCTGCTGTCTTGCCACAGACTGTTAGGATAAAAAGACCTCGTAACTAACGAGGACCTTCCTTTTCTGCTCATATAGAGTTGTTCGTTCCGCGAGGGCGGGCGATAATGCGAAACCCTCCAAAGCCCCTTTAGAGGGGTTTCAAAGGGCGCTGGTCGGGTAAACAAAGAGTCCGGCTCAGCCAAGCCTGAAGAATATAGCCTGATGCGCCCCTACCCATCTCTGGGGTGGGGGGGGATGTCTTCACCGGTTTCTGGAGGACACAGGATCGAGTTTCGATCACTTCCACCGGTGCGATTCTTCCCTTCTAACATTGAACGGTTTCAGGGGTTCTATTCGAACCTATTCACAATGCCCAGGAAAGAGGGCAAGGTGCATCCAAATCTGGACTTGGGAAGAAATAGAGTCCATCCGTACAGTGGTGGCCTCCCTGCATCAAAGAGATTTCCTGGCGTCCATAGACATATAGGATGCCTATCTTTATATCCCCATCATCGCAGGACATCAGCATTTTTTCGCTTTCCCAAAGATCATCCCTGGTTCCCACCAGGAGACTGAACTATCTGGGCCTAAGGTTGGATACATCCTGGGCAAGAGAGTTTCTCCTTGCTGGGAAACTCCAGAAGGTTCAGTCAACGATTCGGATGTTGCTGTCCGTCAATTGGCTGGGACTGATGGTGGCCTTCTTAGAGGCAGTACCGTATACCCAGTCTCATACCCGAATTCTCCTGAAGGAGATTCTTTTTTAATGGAATCGGAATTCCGATTCCCTGGACAATCGGATCCGGTTGAGCGAGCGGACCAGGAAGTCTCCGATGCTCAACCAGGGGAAGTCATTTCTTCCGATAGTATCCAGATTACCAATAAGGGTATCGGAACTGAGAGCGATCAGATTTTGTCTGATTTACTGGATCAAGCAGCTCTAGAGCAGCCCGATTCGGATCCAATCGCATATGGCCTCTTCATCCCAGAGGTTTTTCCCTAGCTGTCCCTTCATTGGGACATCCCGGATGTGGATCTGTTGGCACCTTGGCCTAACAGGAAGGTGCGGAGGTTTGTAGCTTGCGCCACAATCCTCTAGCGGACGCAGCAGAAACGCTGATCGCCCCGTGGGGGCAGTATCAGCTACGGCATGCCTTCCATCCTCTCAAGTTGCTGCGGGAACTTCTTCGCAGGATAGAGGTGGAGGGAATTCCAGTTATTCTGGAAATTCCGGATTGACCTCGTCGAGCCTGGTAAGCCGACTTGGCGAGGCTAGTCGCGGACGCTCCTTGGAGACTTCCTCTCAGGGAGGATTTGCGGTCTCAGGGACCGATCTTCCATCTTGCTTTACAGTCGCTGGCTTAATGGCCTGGCCATTGAGACCCAGGTACTGAAGGACAAGGGAGTGTCAGCTTCAGTTATTCCTACCTCCAGTTAAAGCAAGGAAAGCGACTTCCAGCACATGGAAGTCTTATATTGCATGGTGTGAATCTATTGGATTTCCCCCACATACCTATTCGGTGACCCGAATTTTGGTCTGTCTGCAACAAGGGGTTGAGCAGAAACTATCCTTGAGCACGATCAAGGGTCAGGTTTTCGGCGTTAGCAATCTTCTTTCAAGAAACCTTTGGCTAATCATTCCTTGGTGCGGAATTTCATCCAGGGGGTGCGACATCTGGCTCCGCCAGTGTGCGCACCCTTACCGCCTGGTATCTTAATTTAGTGTGGTCGGTTCTTCAGAAACTTCTCTTTGAAGATATTAGGGAGATTCCCTTGCTTACATTCCCAGAAGGTGGCCTTCTTGGTGGCCATTACTTCTGTACGCAGGGTGTCAGAACTGGCCGCATTATCCTGTCGTTCCCCAGATCTGGTGGTTCATAGGGATAAGGTGGTTCTTCTTCCGAATCCATCCTTCCTTCCTAAAGTGGTTTTCGTAAGACGGACTCACTTTTTGTGATCACGGATAGCCCTTGAAGGGGGTTGCCTGTGTCTGCCGCGACCATATCTACATGGATCAGTCAGACGGTGGTACAGGCTTATTCTATTAAGGGTCAGAATCCTCCGTTCCCTGTTAGGGCGCACTTCACTCGAGCGCTCAGTACTTCCTGGGCCTTTCGCCATCAGGCGTCAGTGGTCCAGGTATGTAAAGCGGCCACCTGGTCGTCGGTACATACCTTTGCAAAATTTTATAAAATTGATGTGATGGCATCGGCAGATGCCTCATTTGGCCGCAAGGTTTTGCAGGCCGCAATTTGAGGAGACCGGTGGTCTACCTCGAGGGTTTTTTTCTGTTTGAAAATTTTTTTGTTGAGTCTCATCATTAAGGATGAGCATTGTAAACTTCTAGTTGGCACCGGTTGGCCCTTCTAGATTTGGATTTGATTTCCATTCTCCCACCCCTCATTTGTGATACTGCTCTGGGACTTCCCGAAGGTGCTGTATCACCGAGGACTACGTCTGTCAATGAGCGATAGAGAAAAATGGATTTTTGTAAAATCTTACCGTAAAATCCTTTTCTCTTAGCTCATTGACAGACGTAGTACCCGCCCCTCTGTTTTTGAGTTGGGTTGGGTTAAATTCTCTAAGCACTGCTTTTGTGACATAACTGATTTGCTGTGGCAGAGAGAGAGAGGATATACCCTCGGGAACTGCCCCTGGGGTGTGGCCAGAGCATTTTTCATTTCCTGTCTAGTCCTACTCCTGTGGAGGCAACATAACCCGAAGGTGCTGTATCACCGAGGACTACGTCTGTCAATGAGCTAAGAGAAAAGGATTTTACGGTAAGATTTTACAAAAATCCATTTTTTTGTTTTTGTGATGGTCATATTTGTAAATGACTACAATGATTTGCATATGGTGTCAAAAATGTTCCATAGTATTTATTTTTGTTTATTGGTTATATTTATGTCTCAGTTTCCCTGAAGAAGCCGATCCGGCGAAACCAGTTGGAAACAGAGGTTTAGTAAATACTTACATCTATGTATTGTATCTAACTGAATAATGCTTTTATATTTTGTATGAAATAAATTTATATATTTTTTATACATTGTAGCATTTTTTCTGTATGTTTGTGTTTTGAGTATCGTTAAAGTCCCGCAATCCACATATTTGAATTTTGTTTTAGACCAAACTGGGGTGGGTGATTTAAAAAGTCATTTCCGTGTTCAGTAGTGTACTTCATGGTTAGGATCTCTTTTATTCATACTTTGAGAGTCCTGGAATTAACTTGCTCTCCCTATGGTTCACTAATATCTGTAGGGTCGGCCTGTAGCAGCCAAAATGGCTTGCTGGGATTGCTATTGATCATACTTAGGAATTCCTTGGTGAGATGCCCTCCAATTGATTTATTTTACAATGATGGCTGTATATTAGTGTTTATATTTATTTGATACTATATTTTTGGCAAATTTAAAATTAATGCTTGTTCTTGATGTCAGTTGTATCATTGTGTAGTGCTTTGAGTGCCAGTTCTCACATATGTGATGCAGGAACCCTGCGAATCCCCTGCAGGTTCCCGCATCGGTGTACCGGAAGGACAGGGTAGGGAAAAAGAGGGGGAGGGGTATGTCTCTACGTCAAGAACAATGTAAGGATGATAAAGAGGAGTGACATTACGGAAGGGATGAGTATGGAGTTAGAATCCGTGTGGGTAGAACTCCATAGGGAAGGAGAAAAGGGAAAAGTAATTGTGGGGGTGTGCTATAGGCCACCTAAACAAGGGAGGAGGTAGAGCTGGAATTTTTAGCACTATTGGGTAAAGTGGCAAAACTAGGATGAGTCATCATATTGGGGGACTTCAATTATCCCAACATTGACTGGGTAGAGGGGGCTACACACTCACAAAAGGCCCGTCTATTCACGGAAACCTTACAGGATAATTACATGTCTCAATTGGTGGACTTTCCGACTAGGGAAAACGCAGTCCTGGATCTATTGGATCTATTGATCACTAATGACCCAGACCTAATCTCGGAGGTTGGAGTCCAGGACTACCTGGGCTCTAGCGATCACAGGATGATCACATTTAGTGTAAATAACAATATAACACGGCAAGTGGGGAACATAAGAACCCTAAACTTCAGAAGGGCAAATTTTCCAAAATTGTACTCATTGATGGAAAGGGTAAACTGGGACCAAACCCTGGGATCACTGACCACGGAGGAAAAATGGGAATGCTTTAGGAACATATTAAGCAAATGCATCTTGCAGTGCATTCCTATGAGAAATAAATTTAGAAGAGACAAAGCCAAACCTGGCTGGCTAAACCGTAGCGTTAAAAAACTTATTAGGGGGAAAAAATTGGCCTTCAAGAAATATAAATCAGAGAGCACAGTATCGGCTTTCGACCAATACAAGGAGGCAAATAAGAAAAGTAAACACGAAATCAAGATGGCTAAAATAAACTTTGAGAGACAAATAGCGGAGGATAGTAAAAAAAAAAAACAAAGAAATTCTTTAAACATATCAACAGCAAAAAAACTAGGGCAGAGCATATTGCACACATAATCAACGATGATGGGAGGATGGTTACAGAGGATACTGAAAAAGCAACCGTGCTGAATGCTTTTTTCTCATCAGTATTTACACAGGAAACGGAGGGGTACACTGACCATGACTGTTTGGTTAGTAGTAATACACAGGACTTGCCACTATGGCTTACAGAGGGTGAAATCAGGGAAAGGCTGTATAAACGTAACACAAACAAATCACCAGGCCCGGATGGCGTACATCCGAGAGTACTCAAGGAACTCAGTAAGGTTATATCTAGACCACTGTTCCTGATCTTTGCTGACAGTATTAAGACAGGTGATGTACCAGGGGAGTGGAGGAAAGCAAACGTGATTCAGATATTCAAAAAGGGTCAGAGGCATATACTGGGAAATTATAGGCCTGTCAGTTTGACATCGATAGTATGTAAACTTCTGGAGGGGATGATGAGGGACTATATCGTAGAGTTTGCTAAAGACAACATCATCAGCAGTAACCAGCACGGGTTTACAAATGGGCGTTCTTGTCAAACCAATCTCTTAACATTATACGAGGAGGTGAGCTGTGAGCTAGATAGGGGCAGACCAGTGGATGTGGTGTACTTGGATTTCGCTAAGGCGTTTGATACAGTTCCCCACAAGCGCTTCATTTATAAAATAAGGTCTGCAGGTATTGACAGCAGGGTTTGCTCTTGGATACGGAACTGGCTAAAAGTGCATGTCCAAAGGGTGGTAATAAACAGCGCATACTCAGACTGGTCTGAGGTGGCAAGCGGGGTGCCCCAAGGCTCAGTCCTGGGACCAACCTTGTTCAATTTATTCATAAACAGCATTGAGGACGGGATCAGTAGTTCTATATCAGTTTTTGCAGATGACACTAAATTGGGCAGAGCAATAACTGCACAGCATGAAGCAGATATCCTACAGGATGACCTGGACAAAATAACGGAGTGGGCAACGACTTGGCAAATGAGGTTTAACATGGAGAAGTGTAAGGTTTTGCACTTGGGGACTAGAAACATAAAAGCACAATACACATTAGGAGGGGAACCCTTGGGGGAATCAAAAATGGAGAAGGATCTGGGAGTCTTGGTAGAGGATAGACTAGGCAATAGCATGCAATGTCAAGCGGCAGCTGCCAAAGCCAGCAGAATATTAGAATGCATAAAGAAAGGTATGTATTCCAGAGATAAGTCTATAAGCCTTTCACTTTATAAAACTCTGGTCCGACCGCATCTGGAGTATTCTGTCCAGTTCTGGTCGCCAGTCCTCAGGAGGGATGTGTTGGAGCTGGAGAGAGTCCAGAGAAGGGCAACTAAACTAATTAGGGGATTGGAGGACCTTAATTATGAAGAACGTCTGCCATCGCTTGATTTATTCTCCCTGGAGAAGAGATGCCTGAGGGGGGACATGATAGCAATTTTTAAATATCTCAATGGGGATCTCAGCTTAGAAAAAAAGCTGTTCAGTCGAAGGGATTGCATGAGGACTCGAGGCCATACAATGCGATTAGAGGAGAAGCATTTTAACCTCAGGCAACGTGGGGGCTTCTTTACTGTTAGGGCTACAAGATTGTGGAATTCTCTACCACAAGAGGTGGTTTCTGCGGGTAGTATGATGGCTTTCAAAAGACTCTTAGACGTACATCTCAAGGATCAGAACATTCAGGGCTATGTGAGATGATTACAGCCACACACACCTACACAGGTTGAACTGGATGGACTATTGTCTTTATTCAACCTCACCTACTATGTAATTTGGAAATTCTGAGAATAATACACTGCTCAAAACAATTAAAAGAACACTTTTTAATCAGACTATAGCATCAAGTCAATTAAGATTCTTGGATATTGATCTGGTCAGTTTAGTAGCAGAGGGGGTTGTTAGTTTCAGCTGCTTTGGTGTTAATGAAATTAACAGGTGCACTAGATGGGCAACAATGAGACAACCTCCAAAACAGGAATGGTTTTACAGGTTGGGGCCACTGACCTTTTTTCCCCTACTCCACTTTTCTGACTGTTTTTCACTAGTTTTGCATTTGGCTAGGGTCAGTGTCACTACTGGTACCATGAGGCAATACCTGAACTCTATAGAGGTTGCACAGGCAATCCAACTCCTCCAGTATGGCACATCAATACGTGCCATTGCCAGAAGGTTTGCTGTGTCTCCCAGTACAGTCTCAACAGCATGGAGGAGATTCCAGGAGACAGGCAGATACTCTAGGAGAGCTGGACAGGGCTGTAGAAGGTCTTTAACACATCAGCAGGACCAGTCTTTGCTCCTTTGTTCAAAGAGGAACAGGATGAGTCCTACACAATGACCTCCAGCAGGCCACTGGTGTGAATTTCTTTGACCTAACAATCAGAAACCGACTTCATGAGGGTGCCCTGAGAGCCCAACATCCTTTAGTGGGCCCTGTGCTCACTACCCGGCTCCGTGGAGCTTGTTTGGCATTTGACATTGAATACTAGAATTGGCAGGTCTGCCTCTGGCAGACAGGGTACTTTTTACAGGTGAGAGCCTTAGCACATGTGACATACGTGAAAGGGTCTGGAGATTGTTAATGCTGCCTGTAACATCCTTCAGCATGATCAGTTCGGTGGTGGGCCAGTGATGGTCTGGGGAGGCATCCATGGAGGGACGCACAGACCTCTAAAGGCTAGACAATGGCGCCCTGACTGCTATTAGGTATCAGGATGAAATCCTTGGACCCATTGTCAGACCCTATGCTGGTGCAGTGGGTCCTGGGTTCCTCCTGATGCACGGCAATGCCCAGGCTCATGTGGTGAGAGTATGCAGCCAGTTCCTGGAGAATGAAGGAATCGATACCACTGAATGGCCCCCACGCTCGTCTGACCTAAATCCAATAGAACACCTCTGGGACATTGTTTCGATTCATCCAACGCCACCAGGTTATTCAGGAGCTCATTGATGCTCTGGTCCAGATCTGGAAGGAAGTACCCCAGGACACCATTCGTTATCTCATTAGGAGCATGCCCCAACATTGTTAGGAATGCATGCAAGCCCGTGGGGGCCATACAAACTACTGAGTACCATTTTTAGTTGTTGCAATGACTTTCCGGGAAAATGGACTAGCCTGCTGCATCATTTTTCACTTTCATTTTTGGAGTGACTTTGAATTCAGCCCTCTTTAGGTTGATAATTTTCATTTCCATCAAATGATGTGGCATCCTTTCGTTCCTAACACATTACCCAGTCCATATCAGTACAGATAACCAGCATGCTATTTTTTCTCATTGAGATCTGAAGTGTTTTCAAAAGTGTTCCTTTTACATTTTTTTGAGCAGTGTATATTTCTATTGGAGTCTCCAAGACATCTAAGAACCCAAGGGCTCATTCAGCTCTTTGAGCTCCACCTACAGTTAAAATACCCCATTTGGTTGGCTGAAAATGTATTCTGAATGACGTGGTCAATTACAGGTGCAAACGCATGCCATGAGAACTCTTCAGTACTGTGTTATGCATGTTCCACTAATCACAATGTTTGCACATCTGGTGTTTGAATGGTATATACTGTACTAAATACTTTGGCTTGTACACCCCTTTTTTCAAAATAAATATATATATATATAGTGCAGTGAAAGTATTCACAGTGCTTCACTTTTTAGATGTAAATTTTGTGTTTCCTGAAGGGTTCTTATATACAGTGCATCCGGAAAGTATTCACAGCGCTTCACTTTTTCCACATTTTGTTATGTTACAGCCTTATTCCAAATTGGAATAAATTCGTAATGTTCCTCAAAATTCTATAAACAATACCCCATAATGAAAACATGAAAGAAGTTTGTTTGAAATCTTTGCAAATTTATTAAAAATAAAAACCGAAAAAAATCACATGTACATAAGTAATCACAGCCTTTGCCATGACACTCAAAATTGAGCTCAAGTGAATCCTGTTTCCACTGATCAGCCTTGAGAGGTTTCTACAACTTGATTGGAGTCCACCTGTGGTAAGTTCAGTTGATTTGATAGGATATGGAAAGGCACACACCTGTCTATATAAGGTCCCACAGTTAACAGTGCATGTCAGAGCACAAACCAAGCCATGAAGTCCAAGAAATTGTCTGTAGACCTCTGTGACAAGATTGCATCGAGGCACAGATCTGGGGAAGAGTACAGAAAAATGTCTGCAGCATTGAAGGTCCCAATGAGCACAGTGGCCTCCATAATCTGTAAATGAAAGTTTGGAACCATCAGGACTCTTCCTAGAGCGGGCCGCCCTGGCCAAACTGAGCGATCGGGGGGAGAAGGGGCTTGTTCTGGGAGGTAGCCAAGAACCCGATGGTCACTCTGACACAGCTCCAGCATTTCTCTGTGGAAAGAGGAGAACCTTCCAGAAGAACCACCATAGACGCAGACCAATTGGGCCTGTATGGTAGAGTGGCAAACCTTTAGGCAGATGAACCTGAAGAAGCAGCTCCAGCACATGCACCATCCCCAGGCCAGAGCCTGGGGAGAAGAAAGCTTGCATCAGCCAGCCTAGAATATTCGTAACCTTTACCATAATGCGCCACTGGCACAGGAAACTCCTACACATGGGCTGGGAAATGATATGCGTATTCATAATCCAGACCCACTGGTGATCTCTTGCTAATACCAGAGGTGACCGTGCCACCTACTGACAGAAAGGAGAACCAACAGCCAGGCTTAACTTAGAGGAAAACTGAACAACACACAGACTATAAATTAGCATTGGCTGACAGCCATCATAGAGAACTGAAGCCTTAGATTACCCTGCTTCAGGGCAGGTTCACATCACATGCAGTCCATTGCCTTTTTTTCTGCATCAGAAACACGTGGATAGTAGGTTATGTGGTTTTTAATGGCATAGTTCACATCAATGCGTTGCAGTTCCAGAAAAAAAGTAGAACATGCTGCATTTTTTCTGCACTGAACTGTACTGGAATGCAGTAAAACACACCAAAAACACACCGGAACTCACCAAAAAAGAAAAAGAGGTGAAAATGCACTGGAAAGCTTTACAAACGCTCATGCAGAAATGCATCCAGAACACATCTGGACTGTGTTTCTATAGTGTGAACTTGCCTTAAGATCAGCAGTGAGGCATAATCCCATCCCCCCCAGAGAGACCAGAGAAAGGGCTAAATGACACCAATGGTGGGACACCATTCCTCTCAATGACACCAGCAATTGGGCCCAATGACATCATCGGGACCTTTTTTACTCCCAATGGCCACAGTCCAGCCCCTCCAAAGTCTGAAGGACAGAAACTGACCCCGTTTTCAGGAAGTTGGCAGACTCCTGCCCTGGTGGATAATATGCAAATTATGGAGAGTAAGTGTTCACTCATCTGTACCAGTAAATACACCTTCATTTCAAAAACGTAGATAAACATGCTGGCTCTTTCTCAGTGTAAAGTCAAATTTGTCACACACAGATAGGTAGGGATAGCTCACCACATGGCCAGACAATCCGAAGAAGAGAATTCCACCACATCTGCTGCAACTGTTGGCTGTGCTGTTCACAAGCATCATAGGTGCTGAGTAGAACCTTCTACACACAGGGGAAATCTGAATTCCCTACAAGAAAAGAGCATCAGTCAAAAATGTAAGAGTGTTGGATGTAAAGGACTTATGCTTTGCATGAATCAATGTGTTATGTGTTGGGAGTTTTTACCAACTCTTGTTTATCAATGTCAAAAATGACTGTACATCCAGACAGCATATAAAGCAGTATAAAACATATACAGTGTAAACATAAAAAAAAATTAAGATAAGAGCCAGTCATGTCATATACTACATACATAAATACTTTTGTAAACAAAAAGAAAACAAATAAACAGGTCAACCAGAATTTGTTGTTGGACATCATCATAGAACAACAAGACTTAAGCTGGCCATACACTAGCCAAAAAATCGTTCGAAAATCTGTCATTTGGTCCGCTTGTTCATTTTTCATCCAGTTATTGGGCATAAATAGAAAATCGAAGGAACAGTTTGGAAAATTCTGCCGAATGAATGATAAATTGAAGGGTTAATGTGTTTCTCGCCCAAACTGTTTGCACTAGGCATATGTGATAAAATGAACGAAAAACCGATTCATTTATGTCCGTTGAACGATTTATCGTTCAAAATTCGTCTGCTCTCACGGCCGAGTGTTCGTTTTTCGAAAAAGAGTTTGAATGATTTTTCATATAGTGTATGGCCAGTATTAGTTTCTGACAACACCCTGAAGTTTCCTAATTCCAAATTTGGTCCATACTACAGGATCAGGATAAGTATAGAAAGGTAAACTTGGGTTTTTACCACAGGGGAGTATGAGGTGAAATAGAAGATCTTTTATTTCTCACCCCAGGCTCTAATAACAGAGCGCAATAAAGGAGCTATGACTAAGCACTAAGGGAGCGTGAAGCACATTAGCTAGTGATGCTGTTCCCCTCTATTTGTGTTGAATATGTTTTTATGGACTTGCTGAAATAAAGGTGATTTTACTGGATTTGCGGCCAACCAGAATTCTTTTCACTCATTGGAATCTGCAATGGATGGGGCCAACACCTGGTCTGTGTGTTAGTGGGGGTGGAGATGGGAGACTGACCTAGAGCGGATTTCACGCACACATTAAACAGAAGCAATTGTCTCTAGAGGATCTCCTGTCACATTGGCGGAATTTAACTCAAACTGAATATAAAATGCTTAAAGTTCTAACAGAACTAGAGCATGAAAGTTCAGCCTGCAATGTAAATTTGGAGATTGATCAGGATCAGGATAATGTACATATGGAAGAGCAAGCACATGAACTTGAGGTTCAGAAATATAAAAATAAATCTAGTTAATCATCCTCTCGGTTTCTATGCATTAAGATAAAAACTCTTCTGTGTGTAGCAGCCCCCTTAATACTTACCTGAGCTTCATCTCTATCCAGTGATGTGCTTGACTGCCTTGGCTGTCCGGGAATTTCCCTCTTGATTTGCAAAGACACAGCAGCAATGCCATTGGCTCCCACTGCTGTCAGTCAAAGTCAGCCAATCAGGAGAGAGATGGGGCGGGCCGGGCCATGGCTCTATGTCTGAATGGACACACTGAGCTGTGGCTTGGCTTGAGTGCCACCATAGCAAGCTGCGGGGGGGGGGGCACCGAAGAGGGACCAATAAGAGGAGGATCGGGGCTGTTCTGTGCAAAACCAACTGCACAGAGCAGGTAAGTATACCATGTTTGTTATTTTTAACAAAAAAACTGAGACTTTGCAATCACTTTAAACCCTTGGACAGGGGGGGGGGGGGGGTGGTAATCAGGACACAAGAGCAATAAGTACACATACAGTACATGTGTAATAAAACCATTAGTAATCCTGCCTAGTCCCGGAAAATCTCCCCTAGCCTTATTTTGGAGTTCCAAAATTTTTTTTTTACTCCTATTGACCAAGCATATGGGGTTCAGCTCATCAATAAGGAGGCTAGAGACTACATAAAGGTTAAGTTTCCCATCACTCGTCCTTCTAAGTTCCCCCCCAAAATGCATAAAAATCTCAAACAATCACCAAGTAGACCGATAGTCTCAGGCATTCAGAGCTTAACACACAAGGCAAGCATCTTGATCGATGATTACCTTTGCCCCCATGTTGAGGGACTTCCCTTTTATCTAAAGGGTATGATCCATCTTTTGGTAGTTCTAGAGCATCAATTGATGTTAAAGCTCTTTATTTGAGCATTACCTACTTCAAGGGAATTAAGGTGTTTATATTCCTTCAAGAAAGAAGTATTGAATACTCCCGATACAATCTGTTTGTCTTGGAACTGTTATCATTCATATTGACACACAATGTTTTTATGTTTGATGGCTCACACTACCTCCAGGTGCAGGGGGTGCGATGGGGACTACCTGTGCCCCATTGTACACCAACCTGTACCTGGGGGTGGTGGAAACAGAACATTATCTCCTCCGAGGCTATGTCAATGTACCCCTGCCAAATATCCTTGTGGAGGAGTTACATTGATGATATTTTGATCCTTTGGATGGGCCCTTGGTCATTTCTGCTTGAGTTTGATGAAAAACTTAACATCAATGAGTTCAACCTTAGTTTCACCCTTCATTTTAATCAGTGTTTAGATATTACTATCAACAAAAGTGGGGATGGTATGATAACAATTAATCTCTACCAAAAACCTTCAGCAGGAAATATAGTACTTCATAGTGGAAGTGCCCATCCAGACATCATTAGGGGTATACCTGTTGGTCAGCATCTACGCATCAGATGGAATTGTTCAAAGGATGAGGATTTCGAAACCCAGCCCAAGCTATTGAGGGACCATTTTTTCTAAAGCGGGGGACATAGCAAGAAATACCTTTAAATAAAAAAAAGCTTATTTGTGGGCCATGAATAGCTCACAGAACCTACTCCTTTTTCAAGGAGAGAAGGACCATGAGGAGATTAGGGTCTGTCCAATCATTTCCTTTAACCATCAGGCCAAAATCATTAAAGGAATTATGCCGACATATTGGCATGTCCCAACGATTGACCCCGTTCTAAAACATATTGTTGATGAAATGCCCAGAATTACATTTAGGAAAAGTGAATCCCTGGGAGACTTGCTTACCTCAAGTAATTTTTCTCATGATGGTAAAGAAAAACTCCAAGAGGTTCTTTCAAATGCAGTGAATGTGCTTTTTGCCAGTTCTTCAATGCACAGGGTCTTGAGGTGCTCCCATGGGGCATCAAGTTCTCTCCCTATCATTTTGTTAATTGTAAAACACGTGTGTACTTACCCACATGTGGTTGTAACTCTTTGTTACGTGGGCAAAACTGGAGGGATGTTCTGGGAAAGAATACGGGATCATGTGAATGAAATCAAAGGCAGAAACCTTGAAAGTCCCGTTGGACGTAATTTTGCTTACTATCATAGATATGGCATCACATCTCTACAATTCATGGCATTAGCAAGGATCCATCCGCACCCTGGTGGGGATCACTTCAAAGAAAAGCTTTTGTGCCTGGAATCCACCAGGTCTTAATGATCATATTAGTTTCACATAATTTCTGGAAGACTAAATCAAGTTAATTTATGTCTTATATTCCTTCAGGGTTTTTAATGTGGACTATGTTGTTCCTTCAAACCTGTATACATACTGTATAGTCTGCCTCAGTCACATGCCTTATCTTTATTTTAATACTACGTTTTGTAGATTTGTGAGTCGACTCAGCTACTGATGGTGGGCTTGTGTTTTTTTTTTATATTCCCTTTATCCCATCTTTGCCCATCTCTCCCCCACCCTTTTTTTTTCTTGCCATTTTTGTTTCCTTTTTGTTTTTGGTTTTGCTTATTTTGCTTTTGTTTTTTACTCTGGCTGGGATTGTTTTGGCTGCAGATATTTCCCCCTTTTTTTTGTTTTTACTGGCCTGTGTCCCTGCATTCATTGTGTCACTTGTTTGGCTTTTGTCACTGGTTTGGTGTTCCCGAGATGGATTGGGCCTTGGTGCCCAAGATTGGATTGGACCCTTGAGTTTCATGGGGCCCACTTATTAGGTTTTTAGCATGTTCCCTGGCCTGCTTCTTGGATTGGCTGGTTGGTGCCTGGTTTGGTTTTGTCCTGGGCTTTTCGTGCCACTTCCAGTTCGGTTGACGTCATATCCAACCAGGTGGATGCGATCTCTACCCTCAGCCTCCTTGTACATAGTTATGTGGGGAGGGGACCTTCTTCTTCCATCCCAATTGGCAATTCTTAATACTGAAGTCTGGTTTTCCTTATGGGGACCTTGTTTTCCCTCTTCTATGTTTAGAGGAGGTATTTTATTTTGTCTCCTTCCCCCTCTAGACTGTGAAGTACCCTTACCAGAGTTGCAAGGTTATAGACTGACCCTTGGAATATTCATACATAAAATCTATAATCTGAATAGTGGAGATAGGAAAGGTGCGCTGCTATGTATAAACCTAAAAATTGCTATGTGAATTGCTGCTCCCACTAGTTACAAGTACTCATAAGCCTTGTTAAACATATAAATCATATAAGTGATAGTGGTACGCTATTCATAATGATATATAGATCAACCATAATTCTCATCAAAAATATACTCATAAAGAAACTATGATTGCAAATTCCATAATATCAAGACAATACCGTGGTTGGAGGAGGATTATAGAGGAATCAGAGGGATCCCTCAGGTGGATATGAGATTGGTTTTGTACTGCACATAACCTTTGTGCTGCGGGTAAGAGGCCATTGCACACACAGGTGATTTTTTTGGTGGATGGATTTTGGCACATCAGAGCACAATCATCCTAAATAAAGAAGCATTGCAACAATCGTTTTTAAGACTTGTATACCACATGAGGATGTAACTAAAAAGCACTTTATGAACTTAGATATATGAATTCTGATACACTATATATTAATTTGGATTCACTGCCTTTGGTTTTATTTTGTCACTTCACATTTATTAACCACTTGCCTACAGTGCACTTTCACCCCCTTCCTGCCCAGACTGATTTTCAGCTTTCAGCGCTCTCACACTTTGAATGACAATTACTCAGTCATGCAACACTCTACCCATAAACAATTTGTGTCCTTTTTTCACACAAATAGAGCTTTCTTTTGATGGTATTTAATCACTACTGGTTTTTTTATTTTTTGTGCTATAAATAAAAAAAGACTGAAAATATTGTGAAAAAACGCATTTTTCTTTGTTTCTGTCATAAAATTTAGCAAATGAGTAATTTTTCTTCACAAATGTTGGCCAAAATTTATACTGCTACTTATCTTTGGTAAAAATAACCCAAGTAAGTGTATATTATTTGGTCTTTGTGAAAGTTATAGAGTCCGCAAGTTATGGTGCTAATCATTGAAAATTGATCACACTTGACCACACCTGATGTACTGAAGGCCTATCTCATTTCTTGAGACACTAAAAAGTCAGGAAAGTACAAATACCCCCCAAATGACCATTTTTTGGAAAGTAGACATTCCAAGGTATTTAATAAGGGGCATGGTGAGTTTTTTGAAGTTGTCATTTTTTCCCACAACTCTTTGCAAAATGAAGATTTTTTTTTTTTTTTTGTTACAAATTGACGTATTAACAGGTTATTTCTCTCACACAGCAAATGTATACTTGCAACTACACCCCAAAACACATTCTACTACTCCTCATAAATATATGGCGATACCACATGTGTGAGACTTTTTCACAGCCTGGCCACATACAGAGGCCTAACATCCAAGTAGTACCGTCTGGCATTCTAGGAGCACAAATTACACATATAATTTCCTGACAACCTATCGCACTTTTGAAGGCCCTGGAGCACCAGGACAATGGAAACCCCCATAAAATGACCCCATTTTGGAAAGCAAACAGCCCAACGTATAATTTTTGAGGCATAATGAGTCTTTTGAATATGTCATTTTTTTCCACAAGTTTTTGGAAAATGTGGAAAGAAAATGAAAACACATTTTTTTTACACAAAGCTGTCCATTTATGCAATATTTCTAACACATAGCATGTACATAGCAAAAAATGCACCCCAAAATACATTCTGCTATTCCTCCTGAGTATGGCGATACCACATGTGTAACACTTTTTCACAGCCTGGCCACATACATAGGCCTAACATCCAAGTAGCGCTTTACACAAAGTTGTCCATTTATCCACTTTAAGACTGGGCCTATTTTTGACACTTGGTGTTTACAAGCTAAAATCATTTTTTTTGCTAGAAAACTACTTAGAACCCCCAAACATTATATATTTTTTTTAGCAGAGACCCTAGAGAATAAAATGGAGATCGTTACAATATTTTTTATCACACCATATTTGCGCAGCAGTCTTCCAAATGCGATTTTTTTGAAAAAAATTCACTTTTTTGAACTAAAAAATAAGAAAACAGTAAATTTAGCCCAATTTTTTTCCATAATGTTACGCCGAGTACTTAGATACCCAACATGTCATGCTTCAAAATTGCGCATGCTCACAGAATGGCGCCAAACATTGGTACTTAAAAATCCCCATAGGCAACATTTTAAAAATCTCTGCAGGTTACTAGCTTAGAGTTACAGAGGAGGTCTAGGACTCAAATTATTGCTCTCGCTCTAACGATCGCGGCGATACCTCACATGTATGGTTTGAACACCGTTTACATATGTGGGCGGGATGCGTTTGCTTCTGTGCGCGAGCTAACGGGGACAGGGCGCTTTAATTTTTTTTTTTTCCTATTTATTTTATTTATTATTTTTTTATTTTTACACAGTTTAAAAAAAAAAATGTTTTGATCATTTTTATTCCTGTTACAAGGAATGTAAACATCCCTTGTAATAGAAATAGGCATGACAGGTCCTCTTTATTGTGAGATCTGGGGTCAAAAAGACCTCACACCTCACAACTACACTAAAAAAGAAAAAAAAAAATTGTTGAAAAAGGAAAAAAAAAAAAGCGGCCCTTTAAACCGGTTGCTAGGCAACGTCTTTTGACGTAGCTCCGGTCCTCCAAGACCATAGAGTCGAGTGAGGGCCCTCTTGCCCTCACTCAACTTCCTGTCTCTGAGGATCCGGGACCGGATAGTTTTCCCCGCTGCCGGCTGGTCCGGTAAGCTGGGAAAACGTCTGGGACGCGTCAGGAGGGGGGGGGCACCTCTTCCCCTGCACCGTAAGGGTAATTCCGCGGCGAATCCGCCACTGGGACCACCCTTATCTGAAAGCCAACCGCCCGCCGTTTAAAAAAAAATACTGGGGTTATGGCAGCTATCTGCTGCCATAACCCCAGTATTTAGCTTTTAATGGCCGACGTATATAGTCGTTAGGCGGTCAGTAAGTGATTGCATGTATATGGCAAACAGGTGACGATGACTGATGGGGTGACAGGTGACGATGACTGATGGGGTGACAGGGGACAATGACTGATGGGGTGACAGGTGACGATGACTGATGGGGTGACAGGTGACGATGATTGATGAGGTGACAAGTGACGATGATTGATGGGGTGACAGATGACAATCACTGACGGAGTGACGATGATTGATGGGGTGACAAGTGACGATGATTGATAGGGTGACAGATGACGAATGCATCAGCTATATAAGCATATGTATCTTTGGAACACATTTTTGTAAATATTTTATTATATCTTTTCATGTGACAACACTGAAGAAATTACACTTTGCTACAATGTAAAGTAGTGAGCGTACAGCTTGTATAACAGTGTACATTTGGTGTCCCTTCAAAATAACTCAACACACAGCCATTAATGTCTAAACCGCTGGCAACAAAAGTGAGTACACCCCTAAGTGAAAATGTCCAAATTGGGCCCAAAGTGTCAATATTTTGTGTGGCCACCATTATTTTCCAGCACTGCCTTAACCCTCTTGGGCATGGAGTTCACCAGAGCTTCACAGGTTGCCACTGGAGTCCTCTTCCACTCCTCCATGATGACATCACGGAGCTGATGGATGTTAGAGACCTTGCGCTCCTCCACCTTCCGTTTGAGGATTCCCTACAGATGCTCAATAGGGTTTAGGTCTGGAGACATGCTTGGCCAGTCCATCACCTTTACCCTCAGCTTCTTTAGCAAGGCAGTTGTCTTGGAGGTGTGTTTGGGGTTGTTATGTTGGAATACTGCCCTGCGGCCCAGTCTCCGAAGGGAGGGGATCATTCTCTGCTTCAGTATGTCACAGTGCATGTTGGCATTCACGGTTCCCTCAATGAACTGTAGCTCCCCAGTCCTGGCAGCACTCATGCAGCCCAAGACCATGACACTCCCACCACCATGCTTGACTTGTCTTTGTACTCATCATTTGGTTGCCGCCACACATGCTTGACACCATCTGAACCAAATAAGTTTATCTTGGTCTCATCAGACCAGAGGACATGGTTCCAGTAATCCATGTCCTTTGCTTGTCTTAAGCAAACTGTGGGCTTTCTTGTGCATCATCTTCAGAAAGGGTCTTCCTCCTGGGACGACAGCCATGCAGACCAATTTGATGCAGTGTGCGGCATATGGTCTGAGCACTGACAGGCTGACCCGGCACTCCTTCTACCTCTGCAGCAGTGCTGGCAGAACTCATACGTCTATTTCCCAAAGACAATCTCTGGATATAACGCTGAGCACGTGCACTCAACTTCTTTGGTCGACCATGGCGAGGCCTGTCCTGAGAGGAACCTGTCCTGTTAAACCGCTGTATGGTCTTGGCCACCGTGCTGCAGCTCAATTTCAGGGTCTTGGCAATCTTCTTCTAGCCTAGGCCATCTTTATGTAGAGCAACAATTATTTTTTTTTTCAGATCCTCAGAGAGTTCTTTGCCATGAGGTGCCATGCTAAACGTCCAGTGACCAGTATGAGAGAGTGAGAGTGATGACACTAAATTGAACACACCTGCTCCCCATTCACACCTGAGATCTTGTAACACTAACGAGTCACATGACACCGGGGAGGGAAAATGGCTAATTAGGTCCAATTTGGACATTTTCACTTAGGGGTGTACTCACTTTTGTTGCCAGCTGTTTAGACATTAATGGCTGTATGTTGAGTTATTTTGTGGGGACAGCAAATTTACACTGTTATACAAGCTATACACTCACTACTCTACATTGTAGCAAAGTGTCATTTCTTCAGAGTTGTCACATGAAAAAACAATAATAAAATATTTACAAAAATGTGAGGGGTGTACTCACTTTTGTGAGATACTGTATGTAGAGAGAGAGAGAATAATATCTGTTCCAAAAACAGGAAAACATTACTAACATTGCTTAAAAAAAAAAAGAAATAAGAAGCAACATAAAAACCAGCAAGGACAATTTATTTTAGGAATGAAAGAGTTCATCTCAAAATTAAAACGTATGTTTTTGTGGAAGTAACAGTTCTAAAATGAGAATCAATGGTTGACACTTGCATTTATATATAAATAGTACATAGTTTGCTAGCTCTCACAAATTCACAGTCGTGAACGCTTGTTTGGCATTCTCACATTTCGGAATTCACTATAACATGAAATGAGTGTAGGCTTGTGACTAGTTTTCAGACTGGGCATGCTCAGTTGTGTCAGTAGAGAGTTCTAAAAACAGGGTGAATTTCTCTTCTCAGACTTTCAAGCATATTTCTGCTTTCACAACAATATTTAAAAAAATGGAAAAGCAGATAATCTCCAAACAATATACTGCATGTTTCGGAACCATTTAATCTATGAGAATAAGCGTTATTTCCATGTGCTATTCACCTGCTTCTACCACGAGTGCTGGTTTAGACGGTCACTGATTTATGTGATCTATAGTGAATTTGATTTCCTGACTATATATATATATATATATATATATATATATATATATATATACCGCGTGTTATAGTGAATATCTTTTCTGACTAGATTTAGTATTTTTCTATGGATTTTAGTCGCTTTTGACCATTTGTTCACCCATTTGCCAACTAAGTGCTATAGTGAATTAGGCCCAGAGTGACACTTTTTGCAGACCAGTGACACCGATACAGTGATCAGTTCTAAAAATATGCACTGTCACTGTACTAATGTTATGGGTTTTCCTTGACTTGGCTCATTGTGGGCGGCTGAGAGGAGAGTTCGGAGGCTTCACCCCCAATCTCCGTTGGTTGGCACTTGAGGTCCGGTCCTCTGCACTGATCCATCATACCATCAGGCTATTTGCATGATTTTATTACCGTCTGGTAAGGAGATTTCATTTATTTCTGGTTTATTATCCACTTGGAACTTTTTTGGATTACTTTACTACAAGTCCTTAAAACATTATTTTTTGGTAAGGAGTATTTATACCGGTGGAGGCGTTTCTTCTTTGTGAATGCTCACAGATCAGCTTTGTGTACTATTCATATTTGGTAAGGAGTATTTAACCACTTGCCGACCGCCGCCCGACTATATACGGCGGCGGTCAGCCCCTCCCAGGCAAAGTGACGTAGGGGTACAAAGCCGACGCGTGTGACCGGCGGACCGGATGTCCGCCGGTCACTCGCGATCGTCGGGTAGAGAGGGAGAAAGGCAGGCGGGTAATGTAAACAAAGCCGCCTGTCACTCTCCCCTGTGTAAAAGCACAGATCACTCGGTCCTGCTATGTAGGACCGTTGATCTGTGCTGTTACACACACAGCCACATCCAATGACAGTAAGAAACACGCCCCTAGGGACACACTTAACCGATCCCTCTCCAATAAAGTTAACCCCTTCCCTCCCAGTGTCATTTTTACAGTAACAGTGTATATGTATAGCACTGATTACTGTAGTAATGTCACTGGTACCCCCAAAAGTGTCAAAAATGTCAGTCAAGGGTCCGATCTGTCCGCCGCAATGTCGCAGTACCGCAAAAAAAATCGTAGATCGTCGCCATTACGCGTTAAAAAAAACAAAAATGACAAAAATCTTTCCCTTAGTTAGTAAATGCAATAACTTTTGCGCAAACCAATCAAAATACGCTTATTGTGATTTTTTTTACCAAACATAGGTAGCAGAAAACAAATTGGCCAAAAATGTAAAAAGATTTTGATTTTTAAATTTTTTTTGGGGGGGGGGGGGGAATTTCATATAAAAAAATGTGAAAAATATTGTTATTTTTGCAAAATTGACGCTCTTTTTTTGTTTATAGCGCATGATCAAAAAATCGTACAGGTGACCAAATACCACCAAAAGAAAGCTCTGTTTGTGGGAAAAAAAGGACATCAAATTCATTTGGGTACAGCGTCGCACGACCGCGCAATTGTCCGTTAACCACTTGCCGACTGCCGCACGACTATCTACGTCGGCAGTCAGCCCCTCACAGGCAAAGCGACATAGGGCTACGTCGCTAGCCTGTGAGGGTCTAGGGAGCGAGCGCGCGCCGCCGGAGGCGCGCTCCTGCGTGGTCACGGACCCCCCCCCCCCCCCCCGCGCGTGTGACCGGCAGACCTGATGTCCGCCGGTCACTCTGCGATCGCCGCTGCAGAGGGAGAAAGTCAGGCGGCTTGTGTAAACAAGCCGCCTGTCATTCTCCCCTGTGTAGAAACTGTGATCACACGGCTCTACTATGTAGAGCCGTTGATCACTGTTTTTACAGCTAAACAGACAGCCAATCACAGTTAGAATCACGCCCCTAGGGACACACACAGCCCCTCCCTCTCAAATAAAGTTAACCCCTTCACTGCCAGTGTATTTTTACAGTAACAGTGCATATGTATAGCACTGATTACTGTAGAAATGTCACTGGTAACCCCAAAAGTGTCAAAAATGTAAGTCAAGGGTCCGATCTGTCCGCCGCAATGTCGCAGTACCGCAAAAAAAATCGCAGATCGCCGCCATTACGCGTTAAAAAAAAACAACAAAAATGACAAAAATCTTTCCCTTTGTTAGTAAACGCGATAACTTTTGCGCAAACCAATCAAAATACGCTTTTTGCGATTTTTTTTTTTTACCAAACATATGTAGCATAAAACAAATTGGCTGAAAATGTTAAAAAATTTTGATTTTTACATTTTTTTGGGGGGAATTTCATATAAAAAAATGTGAAAAATATTATTTTTGCAAAATTGACGCTCTTTTTTTGTTTATAGCGCATGATCAAAAAATCGCACAGGTGATCAAATACCACCAAAAGAAAGCTCTGTTTGTGGGAAAAAAAGGACGTCAAATTCGTTTAGGTATAGCGTCGCACGACCGCGCAATTGTCCGTTAAAGTCACGCAGTGCCGAATCGCAAAATACCCCCTGGTCAGGAAGGGGGTAAAATCTTCCGGGGCTTAAGTGGTTAAAGTCACGCAGTGCCGAATCGCAAAATACCCCCTGGTCAGGAAGGGGGTAAAATCTTCCGGGGCTTAAGTGGTTAATCGATTCTGT
The DNA here is from genome assembly GCF_965119305.1 of Pelophylax lessonae. Classification (NCBI taxonomy): domain Eukaryota; kingdom Metazoa; phylum Chordata; class Amphibia; order Anura; family Ranidae; genus Pelophylax; species Pelophylax lessonae. Next base: position 62,537,023 of record NC_138772.1, read on the forward strand.
TTGATGGTGGAAGTTTCATCTAGATTTCACTTAAACCTGATACATTGCGTGGATTGTCACAACATTTATTGTCTATATATTATTCTACTCTGGTAAGGAGTATTTATTCAACACCATATCACTTGAATTTATGGTTGGTGTTAGTCTCACATTGTGAGTACACCTAGTATTTTTGTTTTCACCAGTTTTGTTGGTTTTAGGCTATGGCGTTTTTTTATTTTAATTTCTATATAAACTCCATTTTGTGACCCTCTGAGATTCTGCGTATCAGCTTCGACAGATGCCCTCAGGTTCCCATTGGATGCTTATGTTATCATCTGGCATACTTTTTACTGATTTCTGGTAAGCCTTAGCCCTAAAGGGATACCTACAGTTACATCTTTTCATCCAGCCCTTTAATGGACTTTATGGACATGTTTTGCTAATTTTGTTAATTCGTATTTCAATGATTTGATCACACCAAGCGCGACTTATTTTGGTACCACTGTACTAATGACACTGGCTGGGAAGGGGTTAACACCAGGGACGATCAAAGGGTTAAATGTGTCCCTAGGAAGTGCTTTCTAACTGTGTGGGGGTGCTTGTACTGTGGGAAGGCAGAGATCCATGTTCCTGGTTAGCAGAAACACAGGATCTCTGTCTTCCCTTGTCACAGAACGGCAATCTGTTTACATAGACAGACCTGCCTCTGTCAGAAACGATCGTCGGGTTCCGACGGACATCTGATTGGCTCCTGCTGTGTCCAATCATAGCGGAAGCTAGTCTCTGCTGCAAACCTGAAAATAACATGCAAATTACAGGTATGTGATTTCACCTGTAGGAGCTGCTGCCCCGAAGTATATGTACGTGGGGCGGTAGGCAAACATATGAATGGGTTATTTACCAGCACTGTGGATGCCCCACTAAATTTGAGAGGGTTTGGGGAGGTTGTCTTAATGTACCAGAATTGGCTCCAGTAGACCTAATTATTGATAGGATATTGGGGTAGAATGTCTTTGATTACCTAATGGTCCACCGAACCCACTGATTGGTTAATGCTATGTCCAACCACAGCAGAAGCGCGTCTCTGCTGCAAACCTGGAAATAACATGCAACATACAGGTATGTGATTTCATCTGTAGGAGCTGCCACCCCATAGTATATGTACGTGGGGCAGTCGGCAACTGGTTAAGATATGAACGGGTTATTTACCAGCACCTTGGATGCCCCACTAAATTTCAGAGGGTTTGGGGAGGTTGGCTTGATGTACCAGGATTGACTCCAGTAGACCTGATTATTGATATGATATTGGGGTAGAATGCCTTTGATTACCTAATATTGGTCACTACTATCTGACTTTTGAATGTGCCAAAGTGGTGCTCTATTGGTACTGTAATTTCTGTTTTCAGCCACTAGGTGGGGTTGTATGCTCTCTTCAGTGAGCTGATATCAGTATGTATGTAGTTCTATAAAGTTGGAAGCAGTAATTGACTATTTGTTTTTGTACATTATTACATCTTTACATTCTTTTGTGAGGGTTTATGGAACACGTATGCTTCAATGTGTTAAAAAAACAAAACATAAAAAAACGTTATTTAAGCAAAAAAAAAAGAAAAATCCTAAAGATTCAGATCATGTGGGCATTGTTCAGGCTGATCTGCATGCAAATACAGCCTGCCTATGAACACCCACTCCTCCAGATTGACATCCAATCATGTAAGGCATTTTGATATTTGCATAACTCCTTCCAAGAGTCAGCCCATTGCTTGTATCAGTACTGAGGGATCCGATGGTTCTTGAAAGAAGTACTGAGGCTGGGTGCTGTGATGTGTTCAGAAAGCTATGCACAGCACCCTGCTGGCCCCTCCTACCAGCCGTGATCTGCCTGCAATGCATAGAGAAGCACATAGACCCAGTGAGCATGTCACTGGATCTAAAATAAGATCACAACATATCAGTGCCAAAAATTTCCAGCGCAACCATGTGACCATGCTGACCAACAAGAAGCTTGTGCCTGTAAGGTATCCCAGAAGAAAGGTTATGCTGGTTATGGTTATGCTGACCAGTGCAAGCATTAGGATGGATCAGTGGCGGTTGGTGCTCCATGGGCCGGGGGGGGGGGGGGCTGACGGACCACACCATACCGCCCCCCCCCCCCCCAGGACCACAGCGACACAGGACAGGACCCCCCGCTCACTTACCCTGCCTGGATATCTGCAGCAGGCGGTGGCGGCTTTGGCTTCTTCCCCCTGTCTTCTGCGTCTCCTCCCTCCTCCTCCATGCCAAATGGCATGGCTTCTCTTTTTCGGCCAATCGGGGAAACGGGTCTCAAGACCCGCTTCCTGATTGGCCAGGAGGAGGATCCATCTAAAAATAGCGAATTTTCATTCGCTATTGTCACACAACTGGGTGGGCTCACTGCGCCCCGAGCCCACCCTTTTTTTTAGCCAGTGAGAGCCTCTGGCTCTAGTCACATGGTTAAAAAAAGAAAAAAATCACCATTGAACTCCATGTGTCCAGCGCCCCATATGCACCAGCCGCCACTGGGATGGATATTCACTCCAGGGCGGTGTACTCTATACAGACTGCTACACCGGGAGCATAGGGCATCGTGGCCGCTATGTGCAACAGGCTGTGGAGGGGTGACCAGGACACATGGAGTTACATTCAACTTTTCATTTTTTTATAGAAAGGTGAACTTACCCTGTAAGGACAGACACACAGATCGCCAAGCATTGTGACGCATGGCAGTGTTGATTGAATAAACTGGCTTTCTCATTCTACAACTGCCTGGGGAATCTCTTATTGCTGCAGGGATATAATATACAGTCATATCTGGAAGATGACTCAGACTGCTGCAATACAAACTCCATGCATATTGTACAGCCTGCTGAATACAAAGTGCAATAATACTGAGCTGCTACCTATACAACCGTTACCATAGAAATATAACCTCTTGCAGACTGGTACGTCAATGAAAATTAGTCTGGTTGAGAGTTTTTAAGTGCTTCACAGATACCAGCAAATCTTAAAGGCGTTACTAAGGATTGCAAACAGTAAACGGAAAACACAATTGAGCCATAGATATCTAATGGGGGGGGGGATGGGGGGTAATATGTGTACTGACCTTGATGACTTTTTGTATTAGATAAAGAAGCATTGTATTTCATTATTTAAAGCTGCGCTCCGAGATGAGCAAATATTGTCCAAATACATTTGCCATGTGTATTCTCACCTATGTAGCACCCTACAGGTAGGTGCTAGGTAAAGGTATATTGGGCCTGGTCTGCCTAACAGCAGGGTTGTGGTTTCTTTAGTCAGGGTGTCATGGTTTCCAGGTGTGCCTGCTGAAGGGGGGAGTCTCCCCACTGGCTCCTGTGAGAGGCTTCTCATAGGGCAGTGGAGGAAACCCAATCAGGGGACACATCCAGGCTTGGGGTACCAGAAGGCAGATTATGCTGAAAAGGATTCTGGGAGTGGGTATAAGTTGGGGATGACGCATGACGCAATGTCTTTGGCGGGAACAGAGTCCCAGGAAGGAGAGTGCGGCTGTCTCTCCTCCTGTCTGAGGAATGTGGATGTCTTGGGGTGTTGCCTGCAGATCCAGAGAGTGCTGAGCTAAGCTGAGGGGATCCGGTGTGCCGAGAACCAGCGGAGAGTCAGAGAGGTCCAGTCCCAGGAAAGCCTACACAGGTTGAGAGTACTGAGGATTGCCCCTGGGGGTCTGCCTGAAGTTAGAGGGGACCGCTCCAGTGGAGGTTCGGGGATCCAATGCCAGCTAGTGGTGAAAGGGGGTACCTAGGTTGAGGACCCTGAAGTGACAGGGGGGGTACATAGTCAGTGGACCCTGAAGAGTTCAAGGTTATAGGGGGCGCCTGCAGTTGGGCTCTGAATTGTACAAAGTGTGCCAGTTGGAAGTTGCAGTTTTTCCAGAATCCCACAACATACTACCTCAAGCCACTGCAAGGTGAGAGGGAAGCATTCAGTGACTTTGCAGTGTCAGCAGTTCTACAATTCACAGTCCTGGATCTTCTGGACTTCAAGTCGAGGATTCAGCACTTCTATTGAGGGACAGAGTGCTCTCAGAGTCAGTGAGCGTTGGCTGGCACCGGCCGGCGTCGAGCAAGCGCCAATGGCATTTTTCAGCAACAAAGTCCCAAGTGTATAAAGTTAAAGCCTAAAGGAGTATCCCACTCATTCCCTTCTCCCCTTTAAATCAAATAAAACAACAAACAAAGATGCCCGAGTTGTCGATGTCTCAGTTCTCACACCCAGGGTCACAGCTCAAATAACCGGTACCGATGGCAGACCCACATCAGACCACAGGCCTGGAAAACCTGCTACACTTAGATCTTGGTGTGCTTTGTGTATTTCTTCCAGGCCTGTGCTGTAACCCAGTGTGAAGCTTCACCTCTGTGTAGGAGCTTCCTGTAATAAGGACTGCTCAGTGCTACTCTCTCTCCTGGTCTGGTCTTGTCTCCGCCCCCTTCTGTAGCAATCTGCAGGAAGCCTATAGTAGGTGGGCCTGCTGTGCCACTCCCACAGGTCAGGCCAGCACAGTGCTGATGTCACCAAAACTTTTACAAGGCAATATCTGAATCTGCAAAGGCAATTGGTGCACACAAAGTAGATCTATATCCATTGTGGCCATAGAATAATACACTGCTTAAAGGAACACTTTTAATCAGAGCAGGGCCGGGACAAGGGGTGGGCAGGAGGGACAGTTGCCCTGGGCACAATGGTTTATTGCAGGGATGTGGGGGCGCCTTGACCCTAACCCTAAGGGAAGGGGGGGGGCACAGCTTGGCATCCTTGCTCTGGGCGCTGGATGACCTTGTCCCGGCACTGTATCAGAGTATAGGACCAAGTCAAGTAAACTCCTGGGATATTGATTTGGTCAGTTAAGTAGCAGAGGGTAAGGTTAATCAGTTTCACCTGCTTTGGTGTTAATGAAATGAACAACAGGTGCACTAGATCGGCAACAATGGGGCAACCTCCAAAACAGGTATAGTTTTACAGGTGGAGGCCACAGACATTTTTTTTCCCCCTACTCATCTTTTCTGACTGTTTTTCACTAGTTTTGCATTTGGCTAGGGTCAGTGTCACTACTGGTAGCATGAGGCGATACCTGGACCCTATAGAGGTTGCACAAGCAGTCCAACTCCTCCGGGATGGCACATCAATATGTGCCATTGCCAGAAGGTTTGCTGTGTCTCCCAGCACAGTCTCAAAAGCATGGAGGAGATTCGGGGAGACAGACATTTTCTCTAGGAGAGCTGGACAGGGCCGTAGAAGGCCCCTAACCCATCAGCTGGACCGGTATCTGCTCCTTTGTGCAAGGAGGAACAGGATGAGGACTGCCAGAGCCCTACAAAATGACCTCCAGCAGGCCACTGGTGGGAATGTCTCTGACCAAACAATCAGAAACCGACTTAATGAGGGTGGCCTGAGGGCCCAACATCCACTATTGGGCCCTGTGCTCACTGCCCGGCACAGTGGAGCTCATTTGGCATTTGCAATTGATCACCAGAATTTTCCAGGTCCGCCACTGACGCCTGTGCTTTTCACAGATGAGAGCAGGTTCACCCTGAACACATGTGACAGACGTGAAAGAGTCTGGAGAAGCCATGGAGAATGTTATGCTGCCTGTAACATCATTCAGTATGACCGGTTTGGTGGTGGGTCAGTGATGGTCTGGAGAGGCACATCCATGGAGGGACACACAGACCTCTACAGGCCAAACAATGGCACCCTGATCTGCCATTAGGTATCAGGATGAAATCTTTGGACCCATTGTCAGACCCTCAACTGGTGCAGTGGGTCCTGGGTTCCTCCTGGTGATAATACCCGGCCTCATGTGGCGAGAGTATGCAGCCAGTTCCTGGAGGTTGAAGGAATTAATGCCGTTGAATGGCCCCGCGCCCGTCTGACCTAAATCCGAAAGAACACCTCTGGGACATTATGTTTGTCCATCCAATGCCACCAGGTTGCACCTCAGTCTGTTCAGGAACTCAGTGATGCCCTGGTCCAGATCTGGAAGGAAATACCTCAGGACACCATCCGTCGTCTCATTAGGAGCATGTCACAACATTGTCCGGCATGCATACACAGGGCCGCTCTTAGAAATCACAGGGCCCTATACAGACCTCCTGATCCTGATTTTTCTCCATTGAGATCTGATGTGTTTTCAAAGTGTTCCTTGAATTTTTTTGAGCATTGTATATATCTACTAGAGCAGGGGTGTCAAACTCAATTTCATTGGGGGCCGCATAAGCACTATGGTTGCCATCAAAGGGCCAGTTGTATCTGTAATACTAGATGCCCAGAGCACACCACCCCCTCTTACATCAGATGTAAACAGCTCCCCCACCATCAAAAGTCAAGAGCCCCCCTCTCTCCCATACAGTGCACCCCCCTTACACTTTGTGCTGCTGAAGAACCTTTGGGGCGAAGCTGGGAAGCAGAAAATGCGGGGTCTAGAGGAGGACCAGAGGAGGGCTGGAGTCTGCTGAATGCTAAGACCAGGGAAGGCGGAGACAAAGGGGTGCTGCAGCTGCAGGAGAGGTGTGAGGGCCACGGGCCTTGTGTTTGACACATGTGGCCTAGAGTATAGCTTCAGGGTACTTGCTAACGGTACTGATGTTTTAACATGAGTATTACTGGCTATCATTTCTTGCATTTATTTATTATATATATTATATTTCTTATATACGCATGTTTTTAGGCAGCAGTGTGTAAAAGGCCTTGTAATTGTAAATATGTTTATCAATTCTTCGTCAGTGAATTTAAAATAAAAAACTTTTTGTTTTAGTTTGCATAGAATGTGGAAGGGTTAGATCCTTTATCAAGCTCCTATTGCTGTCTGTGTCCCTACTGGAAAGATTCAGGAGGAGGAGAAATCTCCAATGAAGACAAATGTTCCAGTAACAATCGTCTAAGATGAGAATTCCCCCTAACTACTTCAGCTCCGGAAGGTTTTACCCCCTTAATGAGCAGGTCATTTTTTGCAATACGGCACTGCGTTGCTATAACTGACATTTGCGCAGTCATGCGACGCTGTACCCAAATAAGCTTTCTTTTGGTGGTATTTGATTACCTCTACGATTTTACTTTTTGCGCTATAAACAGAAAAAGGCCGACAATTTTGAAAAAAAAACAGTTTTTTTTCTGCTATAAAACACATCCAAAAAAAAAATTTACAAAATCAAATGTCTTCTTAAAATTTAGGCCAAAATGTATTCTGCTACATATTTTAGGTCAAAAAAAAAAATCCCAATAAGCGTATATTGATTGGTTTGCCCAAAAGTTATTGCGTCTACAAACTATGGGATAGATTTTTTTTTTTAATACATTTTTTACTAGTAATGGCAGTGATCAGGGAATTTTAGCGGGACTGCGACCTTGCGGCAGACAAAAGTGACACTTTTTGGGAACCAGTGACACCAATATACAGTAGTGATCAGTGCTAAAAAAAAATGCAGTCACTGTACTAATGACTCTAATAACACCAGGGGCAATCAAAGGGTTAAATGTGTTCCCTATTAGTGCTTTCTAACTTTAGGTGGGTGCTTTGACTTAAAGCGGAGTTCCACCCTGGGAAAGTTTTTTTTTTAATAAAAATACCCCCAGGACAGTCAGGGCTAGTGCATTCCACAATGGCTAGCCTCTGATCTGTCCCGGGTTGCACTTACCTTTTAGGAGAAATACTTACCTTGAAAATGTATTGTCCAGCGCTGATATCTCAGGTGTGGGCAGCTTGAAGCCAGCGCGATCCTCTTCTGTGTCCTCTTCCGTCTTCTTCGGTCCCACGATGCACTGCACCGGCCCCGCCGTCACTTCCGGTGCCGCATCGTCATCCCTGCACAGCTTCTGGGCATGCCCAGAAGCTGTTTTGCAAGGTATGACGGCGCCTGCACCGGAACTGACGTCGGGGCCGGTGCAGGCGCATTGATTCCTGGGAGCGATGACGTTCAGCTCCCAGGAATCATTGCAAGCCAGGAAGTGACGAATCGCCGTGGCCGCCGAGGGGAGGAAGAGGAAGTAAGGTGAGTATATTTTCTTCTAAACCAGGTAAGTAAAAAAAAAAAATAAAAAATTGCGATTATCCATTTGTTTTTCAGGTGACCCGGAGCGAGAAGATGAAGGTACGTTTTATTTTAGGGTGGAACTCTGCTTTAAGGAAAGCAGAGATCTCCATTTACCTCTTTACACAGGCAGACCGCCGTTCTGCCTCTCTATGAATGATCGCCGGGTTCTCGTCGGATATCGCGTCTGCCAGACCCACTGATTGGCTCCCTCTGTGTCCAATCACAGCAAGAGCACCCCAGAGCCAAAGAAGAAGATAATGTACAGGTAAGGGAATTTGTGCTTATGGGCTGCCCTGCTGTAGTTTATGTATGAGGGGCGGTCCTTAAACACTTCCGGACAGCCCAAAGTGTACTCATGTCGCTACTTTTACGTTAAATAAGATAGCTGCAAAAATGTCATAATGTGACTATGCTAATTTTCTTAGGATCCTTATCTTTGTACCATATTGTGTAACTTGGTATATAACTTTTTATATTGTTGTTCATTCCTTTTCTATTCAACTTTTAATAAAATAAGATTGAAATAAATAAAATAGCTGCCATAACCCTGGTATTTTCTTGCACAGCAGGCGGTCCGCTTTCAAATTAAAGTGGTCCCAGCAGCAGATTCGGCACGGGATCACTGTCCCCTGGTGGTTTTCCCCAATTACCGGAGCTGTCGGTAGCGGGGAAAATGATCTGATCCCCTGTGCTGATGGGCAGGAAGTTGAGTGAGGGCAAGATGGCCCCCACTCAAATCTATGCCCTTGGAGGACCGGAGCGACATCAAACGTCACTTCCGGCCAACGACCTTAAAGGGACAATTTTTTTTTCTTTTATTCCTTTTAAGTGTAAATGTGAGATCTGAGCTCTTTTTGATGTTTGGGATGTTTACATTCCTTGTAATAGGAATAAAAGTGATAAAAAAAAAAAAAAAGAAAAAGTTTTAAAGGGACAGTGTAAAAAGTAAAATAAATAAGAAAAAAAATTAAAGTGCCCCATCCTTCCTAGCTCGCGCGCAGAGGGGAACGCATACGCAATTCATGCCCACATATGTAAACAGTGTTCAAACCACACATGTGAGATATCGCTGTGATCGTTAGAGGCAGAGCAATAATCTGAGCTCTAGACCTCCTCTGTAACTCCAAACCAGTAACCTGTGAAAACTAAAACAAAGTTAAAACGCTGCCTATGGAGATTTTTAAGTACCAAAAAGTTGTTCGCCATTCCACGAGTGCGCAATTTTAAAGCATGACATGTTAGGTATCAATATACTCGGTGTAACATTATCTTTCATAATAAAGAAAAATATTGGGCTAACTTTACCGATTTTTTTTTTTATTTCTTAATCCAGAAAAGTGTATCTTTTTCCAAAAAAATTGCGTTTGTAAGACCGCTGCTCAAAAACTGCGTTACATAAAGTATTGCAAAGATCTCCATTTTATTTTTAAGGTCTCTGATAAAAAAATATATATAATGTTTAGGGGTTCTAAGTAATTTTCTAGCAAAAAATACTGATTTTTCTTGTAAACAGCAAATGTCAGAAATGGGCCTGGTCCTTAAGGCTCCATTCACACCTGAGCATATCGTTTTCTGGCATTTTTTGGGCTTTTTACAGGCTTTTTTTGGGCTTTTTACAGGCCTTTTTGTTGGGCTTTTTACAGGCCTTTTTTTTTTGGGCTTTATACAGGCCTTTTTTTGGGGGGGGCTTTTTACAGGCCTTTTTTGGGGGGCTTTTTACAGGCCTTTTTTTTGGGGGGGCTTTTTACAGGCCTTTTTGTTGGGCTTTTTACAGGCCTTTTTTTTTTTGGGCTTTTTACAGGCCTTTTTTTTTTGGGGCTTTTTACAGGCCTTTTTTTGGGGGGGCTTTTTCAGGCATTTCTTCTGGCTTTTTTCAGGTGTTTTTTGCAGGTGTTTGGAGGAAGGCATTGACATCTAACAAAAATGCTTGTAATCAGCCAAAAAAGAAGCTTGTGTACTTTTTTGAGCTTCAGGCGTTTTTCTTCTGGAGACAAAACGCTCAGATATGAACAGGGGCCATTGAAATTAATGGGATTTTGCTTGTTGGGCATTTTGAGACTTCAGGGATGAGCGTTTTACGAGTTGAAATGCGCTCAGGTGTGAACAGGGCCTTAGCGGTTAAGCGGTTAATTTGCGGAGGTTTCCGCTTACTTCCTCCATTAGAGAAAGTGAAGGAAAATCTCCAAAGCAGGACTCAGACAACAAAAAATGTCCTGATAGGTTTTAACCCTTCCCTACTCCATTCAAAACTAAAAAGAAAGTTTTGAATATGTTTGTTATATTGTTTAACCACTTCTTTACCGTGCTATAGCCGAAAGATGGCTCTGTTTTTATGGGAAGGCGTCCATGGACATCCTTCCAGAACCACGCATAGGGCACACTCTGTCCTTCGGACACAGCTGATCACAGAAAAGGGATATGTGCAGCGGCCCTTTACCATGTGATCAGCTGTGTCCAATCACAGTGACCACAGTGTAAACAGACCTGCCGGTTATCAGCAGTACTTTCCTCACGCGCTGTCACAGAGCGAGAAGATGAAAGCCCGTAACCGGAAATGACAGGGGACATGTACACAGATAATCAGTGCAGCCCCAATCAGTGTAGCATATCAGTGCCCGTCCGTGAAGGATTATTTGCAAAATTTTATAACCGAAACTAAGAAAAAAAATTTTTTTTTTTTCAAAATTTTCTGTATTTTTTTTTTGTTTGTTTAGCAAAAAATAAAAACCCAGTGATGAGTAAATACCACCAAAAAAAAAAGCTTTGTCTCAAAAAAATTAAAAATGTCATATGGGTACAGCGCTGCATGACTGCGCAATTGCCATTCAAAATGTCACAGCGCTGAAAGCTGAAAATTGTCCTGGGCAGGAAGGGGGTGAAAATGCTGGTAAACAAAACTTGTTTCTCACAACCCATTCAGTTTAAAACAGAAATGAAAGGCAAAACATTTGTGTAGAGATATTAAAAAAATGATATGCACCTTTATTTCCCCTTTTTTTCTAACTGATCACATACCCTTTTGTTCTCAGCTGCATAAGAGCTAGGGGAGGGAAAACAGCAAGACACTGATCTTCCCAGTGAAAGGCTGTGCAGGAAAAGGGGGAGGGGGTGCCAGCAGAAGCCTGATTATTGGAAGAGAGGAAGCTGAGTTCCCAGCACAGCTGGAGAACTGACCACAGTGTATTCTCATGCCTAGTGTAGTCAGTTTTTTAATAGGAAAGCAGAGGGACTGGCAGGAACACAAAGGAAGCAATGCCTATAAAACAGGATACTTTTTCATACAAGTACATGGTACAGCAGGCACATATCAGGAATATGAAATGTTGTGGTTACATGTTCAATAATATGCAATTATATATAGCAAGTAAAGAGAGACAGCAATATTTCCTTATTACATAGTCAGGCTCTGCTTCCTCCTATGCAGTGCTACACAGCGTTTCGAGATATCTGAAGGTTTTCTCTTCGCCAGGGGTAAAGGGTTAGGGTACAGTAGTATCTATGAATCAAAAAAAAAAAAAATATATATATATATCTTATTAGTGAGCTTATAATACATCAAAATGTTCTGTTGCGAGTATCAAAAAAGGAAGACATACTGACCCACAGAGAATGTACAACCAAGTCAATAACCGCATGTAATTAAAAATCATACGTAGGACTGATATACTTCTGGTGCTCCTGTACAAAGCCACACAGGGGAAGGCGTGAACCGATGCATAGAAAATGCTCCACCAAAAGGGCCAGAATGGGACCTATGTATAGTATAGGTAAAAATCAGTAAAAGTATAATATACATATTGGGATAGTGTATTATATGAACAATATCAATAAATATTTTTGCATTTTTCTACATACACATAATTTTTCATTGTATGCCCTATAAAGTCCTACCCTAGGGGGTTCATATCCATTTTCTCTGATATTTAAAGGATGTAGGCAATTACCCACATTTTTCAGCAGTACAGTACTGTTCTCTTACTTTTGAATATCGGTCCTCTATAGGTGTTGGTGCCTGTGTGCAAGATTGGGAATGACATATTTTCCAAGTAATTATTTTTGGTATTTCGGCTGTGGTTTACCTGTTTGTCCTCAATAAGGCTCCATTCCATTACCTCTTTGCAATTTGTAATTGCGGGCAGAATCACCCAGATTCTGCTTGCAATTCCAAAATGCGTGACAATGGTAGCACAGCCCGCATTTTAGTGCTAATATCCTTCAATGGCATTTGTCAATTGTCGAGCGGCAAGGCTTGCAGCAAAGCAAAACCCTGTGAGGTTTGTTGCCCGAAAAAGAGCAGGAGCTTCTTTTCAGGTGACAAATACACATACAACATCCCATTCAAGCAACACACAGAATCACGTGTATATCGTAAATCGTCGTTCCCGCTATGCAATATTGTGAATGGAGCCTTAGGCAGAGAGAACAATTAATAAACAAAACAAAGTAAAAAGGTGTTTTAAAGTAGAACTATTGGGTCAAAGTCAAGCAATTGCAGCAAGTCACGGGTCATACCATCTATAGCCCCCTTGGCATAGCACGGCTGTACCTGAACTAGCTAAACTACAATACACTTCTAAGTGGAAATCCTATGGAGTGACACATCTACGGCATATATTTTACCTTTTTTCACACTTTACGTTACAGGTTTACCCTACCAGAAAATATGCTGTTCTACTTCCAGTTAAAACACATGGTCTTCTCTCAGGGCGTCAATTCTATGGCATTCCTCCCCTACCCCCATTTTTAATCACTTGCAAACAGCTACGACTAATAAGGAGCTAATCTCCCACTGCTATAGTCTGCGCCTGTCAGACAATTTGGAGAAGCACCCGAGCAGGGCAAGTGAGAAATGGGAATGAGATGTTGGGGCCTTTGGGGAGGACCAACGGGAATCTGCCCTACAGTCAGATCAGCTCTGCTCTTTAAATGTTTCTAATTGTATACAGTGCCTTGAAAAAGTATTCATACCCCTTGAAATTTTCCACATTTTGTCATGTAACAACCAAAAATGTTAACGTATTTTATGGGGATTTTATGTGATAGACCAACACAAAAGTGGCACATAATTGTGAAGAAGGTGGAAAATGATAAATGGTTTTTACATTTTTTTACAAATAAATATCTGAAAAGTGTGGCATGCATTTGTATTCAGTCCCCTTTACTCTGATACCCCAAACTAAAATCTAGTGGAACCAATTGCCTTCAGAAGTCACCGAATTTGTAAATAGAGTCCACTCATGTGTAATTTATTCTCAGTATAAATACAGCTGTTCTTTGAAGCCCTCAGAAGTTTGTTAGAGAACCTTAGTGAACAAACAGCATCATGAAGGCCAAGGAACACACCAGACAGGTCAGGGATAAAGTTGTGGAGATGTTTAAAACAGGGTTAGGTTCCAAAAAAATATCCGAAGCTTTGAACATCTCATGGAGCACTGTTCAATCCATCATCCGAAAATGGAAAGAGTATCGCACAACTGCAAACCTACCAAGACATGGCCGTCCACCTAAATTGACAGGCCGAGCAAGGAGAGCATTAATCCGAGAAGCAGTCAAGAGGCCCATGGTAACTCTGGAGGAGCTGCATAGATCCACAGCTCAGGTAGGAAAATCTGTCCACAGGACAACTATTAGTCGTGCACTCCACAAATCTGGTCTTTATGGAAGAGTGGCAAGAAGAAAGCCATTGTTAAAAGAAATCCATAAGTCCCATTTGCAGTTTGCGAGAAACTATATGGGTGATACAGCAAACATTTGGAAGAAGGTGCTCTGGTCAGATGAGACCAAATTTGAACTTTTTGTCCTAAAAGCAAAACGTTATGTATGGCAGAAAACGAACACTGCACATCACTCTGAACACATCATTCCTGTTACCCAGAAGATATGAGATTTAATTTATCTCAGACAATATTTGGGTTAAAAATTAGAGTTCTTTGACTATAAATGAAAGCTTCAAAACAGCAATATTAGTTTTATTGGTATATAGTCTGAAAGCCTAAATTAATTTACAACAATCTATCTGTAGTACATACAACAAAATGGAAAATATTCCTAGTTTAACTGAACAAATATAGAGTATATACTCATATACAAACACAATACGACCGACACAAAGAGGACAAGCAATGTATACCTTAAACGTTCATAGTTACCCTTCCCTTGAGTGTTTCATCCCGGTCTGCCATGCAAGAGAGGAAGTCCCTCTCTTTCCACCTTTACTAATATAGAACCATATCGCATAGACTTGTATAGGGCTATTCTGATTGGTTCAGCTATCCTGCCCTTTTCCTCCCTCTGGGCGTATCTCATTCAGGATTGGACAACTTCCCCCTTGCCTAGCTTAGCATAATTCAGCCCCTTGCTAACCGCTCCTCTCTGTTGGGGGGAGAACCTGATAATTGATTTTGAAATTGAAAATTAAGATGCAAGGTTCATCTAAAGGGGCCATTGTCCAACCCTTCAACCAATAGTCAATCTTCATTGCATATCTTAATGAGGGTTCTTTGATATGGAGGATTAAAATAAGGGCGGACGTGACGTGATCTATTCCCCTAGTTTCATTGGCCCCAGGAAGTCTGGATTACAGGTTGATACTATTTGGCATATCAGCCAGCCACCTCCCGGCTAGCAGACAACTCGTCATTCAAACAGACTTGTTGAATGGGATTCATTTTATGTGTTTAAATGTGAATAGCCGGCTGGCCATTCAAATGGACTTGTTAAACTGGATTCTTACTACTGACTGTTTGCCTGTGTTACACAACTTACACATCTACCAATCATATAGCAAATATGAGTTTTGAAATCAAAAATGTGTACATTACTATTTACATTAATATTTGCAATTACAAAATGGAGATTTATACATAAACTCCTCACCAGGCAACAGTCTAATGGAGATTACACATAAACTCATAAGGCAACAATCCCCACCGTGAAACATGTTGGTGATAGCATCATGTTGTGGGAATGCTTTTCTTGAGCAAGGACAGGGAAGCTGGTCAGAGTTAATAGGAAGAGGGATGGAGCCAAATGCATGGCAATCTGTTAGAGCAGGGGTCTTCAAACTATGGCCCTCCAGTTGTTCAGGCACACCACATGCCCACTAAACTATATACTATAAGGGCGTGGCAGAATTCTTTATGTAGCAGGTGCAAACGGGAACATGGGGACCTCATCCACATACTATGGTGTTGCCTGGAATTACACCAGTGTTGGTAGGGGGTAGTCAATACTCTTAACTAGGTGTTTCAAACTACCTTAGTTCTTGACCCTAAGAAGTGCCTATTGGGAATCCTAGATAATGATTACGCAAGATGAGTTTGTGCTGAAAGCCCTCTCCAAGGCCCTGTTTCAATCGCGCAAAGCCGTTCTCATATATTGGAATTTGGAGGTTCCCCAGACTGTGGAGGACTGGAGGCGGAATATGGGAACTGTCCTGCAATAGAATTCATTTATTTACATTGTGGGTGTCCTGGTAAGTTTGATAAACTTTGGGAAGCCTGGTTAGCTACCCCAGGTCTTGACTTGGTATTGTATACATTGTTATATTTACCTCCATTCTATGTCTCACGGGTGTAGCACTCTGTCATCGCACAGATATGTCTGCCTTGTTTATATTTCAGGGTTGTCTTTTATTTGATCTTTTTTGAAAGTTCATGCTAGATTCAGAACAAGAGATCTACTGTCTTACTTTTGGTCCTATATGACTCTGTTAATACAAATAACCGCTTTTACTCTTTTGTAGTTTGGTTGGCTGTACACATTGATCAATATTTACTCTGTCTGTTGATTGTTCTGGTTTATACAATTTTTAATTTTTAATAAACTTAACCTCTGATTTAAAAAAAAAAAAATACTTTTTTTATTTTATTTTTTATTTTTTTAATTTTAAAACTCCGCCTACAAACTTTACTAGGAACTGATACAAGTCACAAGGCTGCTATATACTGCTGATGAATAAAGGTATTTATCCATTTAAATTTACTAAAATAATTGAATTTCCATGTTCTGTGTATCGTGGGAGACCAGATATAGTGAATGCAGGTTCTGAGTTTAGTAACACTGTAAGGGAACTCCTTGGGGACCACCAGGTCACCAGAACTAGTGACCCCATTGGAATATTTTCCCTCTATTACTTTTCTGGGGACAACCCAAAATTTGGGATTTTCTTTTACTTTCACTTTCATTGACAATAAACAAATAGAGAGGGCGAATCTCCCTAATGGGTGCGCAGATAGCAATAGAAAATTATAAACGTTCAAATCCCTCTCCACGATATCGAAAACCAAAAAAAGTATTGCCTTTAGTTATACTTTACCTCTCACTTATTCTATCCCCCAAGCCCCCTCCTCCGCACCTTACAAAATCGCTGAATATTTTAAAGGGTTATGAACTTTAAATGCCTTTTTTTGCTATATTTAGATTAGTGGTAACCCACTTCCTGATTTTTTACTTAAGCGAGGGTGATGTACAGTATGTATTGGCTGCATTTGTATCTCAAAAGTCCTTGTCACCCTAAGAGTCAAGTATCACAATATTTTACACTGCAACCCTTAAAAAAATATTACATGGTACTGTTATGTAACAGTATCAGCCAAATGATCAGACCAGTGGTGATGTGCAATTTCTACTTTACTTAACAATGTGGAACGTAGATTACACAGGAGATCATGTGAACAGGGGTTTGCAGTACAAAACAGCAATATGAGGAAAGGAGAAACATTCATAAAACACGTGAAAACAATTCTATTGCAGTTCTAGTAATGGCCACTAGATGGCAGCAGAGTGTTCTGAGTTCAATTTACTGATAGGATAAAGATCTGAAGATTCTCACGTGTTCCCAGAGATTGATCGTTCATTTTAGCAGACTGGGAGCTGAGGGGATTTCCGGCTGGCACAGACTTCACACAGGCACTGCTGATGCTGACTTTGGTCAGGAGGCTCTGGGGGCCGTAGATAGGACCAACCCACTGCTTAGACAGCTTCTCCACATGGACTGTAACAGAGTCCTCTCCAGTGACTGGGGCTTGGATAGATGCTGCGTGCTCTTGTGCTCACTGCTGGTGGCCCACACACCAGACCGATCGAATGAGGACCCAGCACCTGGGGACAGCTCACTTGCCCAGTCACTGCTGTCCCATCAGGCAGGATCTCTCTGAGCACAGGAAGCTGGGCGGAGCTGGCATTTATACTCCCTGGGCGTGTCCTGGAACTCAGGGGATGCTGGGAGCCCAGAGGATTGTGGGGAATCGAGTTAAAGGGACTTGCATGTGGATAAAGGGGCACACCACTACAGTACTATCTGTGCATGCATGAGATCTGATATTACATAGTTAGTCAGGCTGAAAAAAAGACACAAGTCCCATCTAGTTCAACCAATAAAAGATTGGTAGGGGGGGCGGTAACAGTAGTATACAATCCTATACCCACAGTTGATCCAGAGGAAGGCTAAATAAAAACCCAGCAAAGCATTATCCAATTAGCTCCAGTGGGGGAAAATGCCTTCCTGATCCCCCTAGAGGCAGTCAGATATTCCCTGGATCAACTTTACCAATGGTTACCGACTGGTTAGTATCCAGTTATATTATGTGTAGCAAGGTTTTCAGGCCTGTGGCCTGATGTGGGTCTGCCATTAGAACCGGTACTCTCTACAGCCCATGTGAGCTGCGGTCCTGGATGGGACAACTGAAGCAATGACAACTCCAACATCTTTGTTTGTGGTTTTTATTTGATTTAAAGGGGATGAGAGAAGGGAATGAGTGGGATACTCCTTGCGGCTCAAACTAATTACATATGGGACTTTGTTACTGAAAAATGCCCATTGGCGCTTCCTTGACGCCAGCCGATGCCAGCCAACGCTCACTAACTCTGAGAACTCTCTGTGTAGCTGAAGAAGTGTTGAATCCCCGACTTATAGTCCTGTAGATCCATGACTTAGAGCTGTAGAACTCCTGACACTGCTGTGCTGTGGAAGTCACCAAATACTGTCCCCCCCCCTCCCCCCCTCCTGCTAGGTACAGCTTGAGGTACTATCTTGTAGAACTTTGTGGAACTGTCGCTTCACTGACATTCTCTGTACAATTCAGGGCCCAGACTGTTAAAAAACGTGAAAAAATAGGTTGCAGCGCTAAAACATAAAATTAGTGAACATACAGTGCATATGATCAACAATAATGAACTCAGTCCATAAAACTGCAAAAAAAGTCCATATGGATAATCAGTGTCAGTGTAAACAAGGTCAATCCTCCACCAGTGGTCCTTCACCCAAAAACAGAAATGCGCACTCTCCAGACCATGTTGCTGTCTTATTAGGACAGCTAATGCGTTTTTGTATATTATACAGCAGGTTTCGAGCCAGAAAGCAAATCAGAAGAGAGGATGACACCAGAGAAAATTCCTTCAAGTACTCCAACCGGCAGGAAGTTATATCAATAGATATGCAAGAGAGAAAATGCTTTCCATAGTGTAGTATTTATTAAAAGACTAAACTAACTAAAAACAAGAAAAAGCCAAACACAAAGGTCCAATCTTCAGAACATCACTTACATGAAAAGCCACCAGAACCCACAATAGCACTGGTGGCTAGGACCTCTGGCATGTAATACTGCTGGTACCCCCTTTACAACTTTAGGGTCCTCTACCTAGGTACCCCCTTTAAAGCTAACTGACACTGGATCCCAGAACCTCCCCCGGAGTGGTCCCCTCTAACACTTCAGGCGAACCCCCGGGGGCAATCCTCAGTACTCACGACCTGTGTAGGCTTTCCTGGGACTGAACCCCTCTCTCTCTCCGCAGGCTCTCGGCACACCGGATCCCCTCAGCTAAACTCAGCACTCTCTGGATACTCAGGTGACACCCCGAGACATCCACCTTCCTCAGACAGGAGGAGAGACAGCCGCACTCTCCTTCCTGGGACTCTGCTCCCGCCAAAGACAACCTGTCACGCACTTCCCCCCAAACTTATACCCACTCCCAGAATCCTTTGCAGCCTAATCTTCCTTCTGGGTTAGTTACAAGCTGGAATGTGTCCCCTTATTGGGCTTCCCACACTGCCCTATGAGAAACCTCTCACAGGAGCCAGTGGGGATACTCCCCCTTAGCAGACACATCTTGAAGTCCTGACACCCAACCTAACAAATCACAGCCCTGCCGTTAGGCAGACAAGGCCCACTATATATTTTACCAAGAACCTAGCTGTAGGGTGCTACATATGTATATTTAGGAAAGAATCCAGGCCTTTTTTAAAGCAATCTACTGAGCTGGCCAGAACCACCTCTGGAGGAAGTCTATTCCACATTTTCACAGCTCTTACTGTGAAGAAACCCTTCCCTATTTGGAGATGAAATCTCTTTTGCTCCAGATGTAAAGAGTGCCCCCTTGTCCTCTGTGATGAGCTTAAAGTGAATAACTCAACAGCAAGTTCACTATATAGACCACTTATGTATTTATACATGTTGATCATATCCCCCTTAATCTCCTCTTCTCAAGAGAGAATAAATTCAGTTCCTCTAATCTTCTCTCATAGCTGAGCTCCTCCATGCTTCTTATCAGTTTGGTTGCCCTTCTTTGCACTTTCTCCAGTTCCCTGATATCCTTTTTGAGAACTGGTGCCCAAAACTGAACTGCATATTCCAGATGAGGTCTTACTAATGATTTGTACAGGGGCAAAATGATATCTCTCTCTCTGGAGTCCATACCTCTCTTAATACAAGAAAGGATTTTACTAGCTTTGGAAACAGCAGCTTGGCATTGCATGCTATTATTAGGCTTAGGATCTACCAGAACACCCAGATCCTTCTCCACTATGGATTCTCCAGTTCTACTCCCCCTAGTATGTATGATGCATGCATATTCTTAGCCCCCAAGTGCATAACTTTACATTTATCAACATTAAACTTCATTTGCCACATAGTTGCCCAATTAAACAGTGCATTGAGGTCGGCTCATCAGGTGGGTTGTTGCGTCATCAGAGAAGGGGACAGGTGGCTCCTGATAAAAGAGCGCGGTGCAGAAGGAAAGCCACATCCGGAGACTTTCTGCCGCAATCTGGATGATGCTGGATTCCATGGCCTTGTAAGTATTTATTTATTAGTGATATGCAGGAACCTTTTACGGTAGAATTTTCACTGGATCAAGGGAGCTGATTCATTTGAATTGGCTGCCAACGCACCAGAACAGATAAAAAAAATGCATCTGCTCCTTTTTCCCCCAACACAAGGCATGGTGGTGTGTTACCGGGGTTACAACAAGTTTTCCATAGTATATAGTATATTCTTTAAAAATGGCACTGTAATGCACTGATGCGCTTTGTGGTGATGCGCACGTTGTCGCGGTTCATAGGTGTGAAGGGGTCCTAAATCCAATCTTACATGATTATAGTTACATGAGAAAGCAGAACACTATTAAAACTGACAAAGAATTTGTATTTCATTAAACTTCTTGCACTGCAGCACAGCTGATTGGCTCATTGTACTGCTTGTCCCTCTCTCAGTCCGAGCTCTGCTGTACAGGAACTGCAAGATGCTGATACCAAGTTAAAGGGTAACTCCACTTTTGTGGGGGAAAAAAAAAATCAGCAAATAAAGAAAAAAAAAACAATATAGCGTTTACAATTGCAACACAAATCATAATGTAATTGAATGTTATTAAAATGACCTTTCCTTTTTTAATCTGCAGCTGTTGTAATTTTCTGAAAATGCAATGCAATATGGCTACCTGGAGCTGTTCTGTACACAGAATGTATACTGACCACACCCCAGAAACATCATTTCCTGATTGTGTGATTGGCTCACCAATTTTCCCAGAAGTCTGCCCAAGATACAAGTCAGATTTCTGGCATCCCCTGCAACAAAAATGTCATTTTTGGTGAGATACTCCCAATAGGAACACGTCTAAAGGGATGCAGGCCCAGCAGCTTTCCTCATTAGAGCCCTGCAGCTGCCGCAGCTGATAGATAATTATGAAGCCACTCCCATTTGACCCACTCAGCACAGAGGAACAAACGGGGATTTCTTCAGAATAACAAAAGATAGGAATCTGCAACAAAGGTTGTTATAATCCTTGCAATGTACAGAGATCAGAGGGGAATGTTTTTTTCAACAAAAGTGGAGTTACGCTTTAAATCTAAAGCTACATTTAGGTACTTTAACTGCTTGCATTTAAAAATATATATTATAAGATGTATTACCAGCCTAGTCTAACCTGTAGTACCCTTCATTACAAGATAATTTTTATGGTTTCAATGCTGTGATACTTTGACTGACAGTTACTTCTTCATGCAACACTGCACCGAAATTTCTATAATTTTCTGACAGATAGAGCTTGGAGGTATTTAATAACTACTGGATTTATTTTTTTTGTTTTAACTGTAGAAATGAAAAAAAGACGAACATTTTCTAAAGAAAAATGGGTTTTCCTTACTTTCAGTTACAAAACATAGCAAATAAAAAGGCCAGAACATCACAAACACCTCCAAAATGATGTCTTTTTGAAAAATAGATACCCAAAGGTGATCACATTTTTGTAAAGGAAGAAAATGCTTGTATTGAGGGGGTTAAAACATAGAGATTGGTAACAGTACACTAGATACAATAATGTACAGATCATACACGGGTGTACAAGTCGCATACAATGGGAGGGTGGGGATGAAGGGGTTAATGTTTAAATGTGCAGAACCATGTTCATGGGTGTCCACAGAACTTTTTTCAGGGGGGGGGGGGGCATAATTTTAAGGTCACCCATGCTCCGCCCCTTTGTAACAATGTCATAAAGGGGAGGGGCTTAGTCATTATACTTATTTTGAGTATTTATTTTTAAAGAGCAAACAGCAGCATTTATTTTTAAAGCATTTGTTAACCTAAAAAAAAAAAAAAAAAAAAAAAAGATTTGGTTCCCTTAAAGCATGTTATACAGCCCAGTGCTTTGCTGTGTAAATTGGCCCCTTCTATCACCTGCAATACCTGGCTGATTCTGCCTGGCTATGTCCTCCCCTCTGTAAGCTGACCACGGTATACCATGGCTGCTGAGCCCTGACACTGTGGTCAGTTTATGTGCCTCCGTCATCCCCAGCCCTCCTGTCCTCCTCTGTCCTCTTTCTCCCCTCCCTCCCTGCCTGTCTACTCCTTTGTTAATGCCCCCCACTCTCCTCCTGCTGCTGTAGTTTCATTTAAAGTTTCATATCCTGTCTACAGTCTGTTTAATAATCCTGTGTGCCCCTGTGTCTGTGTTTTATAAAAATTAAGCCATTCTTTACCAGTTTTCAGAGCGCCAATCTCCGCTCACGTGACCCGCCGCCTCTCTCCTCCTTTCCCCCTCCCCTCCTCCTTCCCTCCCAACTGACATCAGTGAGGAGTCCTCGGCCCCGCCCACCGCAGGCAGCTGTCAGACATGGAGAAGAGAGCCGACTCCATCATGTGAGCGGTGCTCGGCCCTCTGAAAACTGGTAAAGAACGGCTTACTTTTTTAAAACACAGACACAGGCACACAGGATTATTAAACAGACCAGACAGGATGGAATAAAGTGGCTTAACAACCACTTGAAAGAGGAAGTTGAGATTCCAGGGGGCAGTTTCCCCCCTTGCACCTACCTGTGGATGCCCAGGAACATGTTACTCCTTCGAATATTCATCTGCCTTATGCGACTGTACAACAACAATCGATCAGATGTCTGACACGGTCATTTGATGCAAAGTGAGTGCTAAACATGCCTGTATAAATCGGATCACGCCAAAAGGATATTAGAGAAAGCAAACAACAATCTAAAGGCATTGTATAACAATCCAACAACTCATTGCCTGTCCTGTCCTATCTGATCGCTTTCATCATCAATATCTGATTTATGATCATTCGTTAGGATAAAAAAGTTATATAGTTACATAGTTGTTGAGGTTGAATAAAGACAATGGTCCATCCAGTTCAACCTGTGTAGGTGTGTGTGGCTGTAATCATCTCTCATACCCCTGAATGTTCTGATCCTTGAGATGTACATCTAAGAGTCTTTTAAATGTAGCCATACTTCCCGCAGAAACCACCTCTTGTGGTAGAGAATTCCACAATCTTGTAGCCCTAACAGTAAAGAACCCCCTGCATAGCCTGAGGTTAAAACGCTTCTCCTCTAATCGCATTGTATGCCCTTGAGTCCTCATGCAATCCTTTCGACTGGATAGCTTTTTTTCTATGTTGAGATCACCATTGAGATATTTATAAATTGCTATCATGTCCCCTCCCAGGCGTCTCTTCTCCAGGGAGAATAAATCAAGCGATTGCAGACGCTCTTCATAATTGAGGTCCTCCAATTCCCTAATTAGTTTAGTTGCCCTTCTCTGGACTCTCTCCAGCTCCAACACATCCCTCCTGAGGACTGGCGACCAGAACTGGACAGAATACTCCAGATGCGGTCAGACCAGAGTTTTATAAAGTGGTTGATGTGAACAGGAATAGCATCTCTACATAAGTAACAGGACACACACAGCATATGCAATATATCCACAATTTCTTTTAGACCTCATTGGCTAAAACACATTCCTGTGCAGCTTTTTAGTGCCCAAAACAAAAAGCTGATTCCTATTAAAAAATGGAAGAAATACTGTATGGTACACACTACTAGACCATACATTTCTGTGAAGCCTTATTTGTTAAAACACTTCTCTCATACAGCTTTTGAGGACAAAGCAAGAGGAATATTGTACATACTGCATGGACAGTATAGCAAAAATGGCTTCCAGGTATCATTTTAGAAATAATAGAACACAAACTTTGAGGCAGTAAAAATTCCCATATTTTGCAGCTGTGGGACAACTGCAGAAACATTAGCTGTGGTACCCTGACAGTGCTGAAGTACTGGGCTAGAGCTGTATCAGCTTATGGTAATGTATGGCAGGCCTACAGTGGTCTCTGGAGATGATAATGAATGGCATGCCAGTAGTGGTGGTAAAAGATGGTAATGCTGTATGTTATAATGTTTTTTTGGGAAAGATTTTTATAAAGGTGAGCCGGTCAAATGTGTCTAGGGACAGGTGCCCATTCTTTTTTTTCTTTTTTTTTTTTTGAAAGTTGTTTATTTTTGAATTTTGCAAGAAAACACATAAACAACTGAACAGAGAAACAAATCAGCATACGGTGCTAAAGGCCATAACAGGTACAGAAGGAATATCATTACCTCAACAAAACATGGTGCAAGGCCAAACAGTGGCTGACAGGATAGGGGGGTAGGGACTTCACTCTGAAAGGGGGCCCACCCCAGAACCTGAACAGGGCTAATCATAGCCTAAAATCTACCAGTACCCCTGCAGAGGCACTGAAGGTGTAATTGAACGAAAGACAACCAGCCAAACACACACATACACTAACCACACACACTCACACAAATACACATCACCCTCCACCATCCATGCCCCCCACAAAGGGGGGTGAGGGGACAAACAAGATATGTTAGTAGCATCAGAGGAAGTATTCTGCCTCATTTCCATGACTTACAAACTCTGAGACAACGGAGTGTCCATCCAGAAGGAATTCTCAATATCTATCCAGGGTTGCCAAATTTTAGAGAACTTGTTGGGACATGCCCTACTCTTGTATATCAATTTATACAGTGGCACATCACCATTTACCATACCATAGAATTGTTGTACCTTTGGCGGCTCAGCATTTTTCCATTTCAATAATATTAATTTCCTAGCATAGAAGACAGGTGCCTGTTCTAAAAGAACGCTGGTCGCAAGCAAACCTAGCATCTTGATGGCATGCTGGGCAAGCTCAGGCCATTGGTCTCACCTCGATACCCAGTAGTCATGTGGGTTGTCCATTGTCAGAGTGTCCACATTCTCTTTTGACCCCTTTTCACTGTTCAGTTGGGGTCTTCTGTCTGAAAGCAGGCTCTTTCATCACTATTCCTCCTTTTGCCACCATTAATATCTGAGGTATGTTAGCCAGTAAAGGAGATCCTACCAATCTCTGGGAAAGCTGTTAGGAGATTTCTTTGCAGCACCTCTTGCAGATGGCACATTTTGTCGTTATATGTGATGGCAGCATGAGCTCTGGTATTTTCCCCTTATAACGCAGATCCAAAATAGTGGCCAACCAGTAGTGGTCCCTTTCCTTGATGGCCCATATTCTGGGATCCTTGCATAGGCACCACAGCAGGAATGAGCCCATCCCCTGCAAATTTCAGGTGGCATCAATGTCGCTAAAGGCAATTGTGTGCCTAATCATCTCAGCTCACCCACATACCACTCCTGATATGGAGACTGGAATCATGCCCCACATCTTCCTAGTCACCAGCGATTGCGCTGCTGTGTTTTATGCTGAGAGTGTGCCGCACAGCGGGCTCCCAGTCCCAGCACAGAGACTTATCACACAGAGTTATTATCAACAGATCCAGGGTCAGTAATAACAAATAGGAACCAGGAGGCCTGGTACCTGATCTCTGTGATAGCCTCTGATTGGTTATTACAGTGATCAGTCATTTTACAGCCCGCCCCTGTGCTGTTTTCTTCTCTTGAATGGAGAAAAAGATACATAGATGTAGACATACAGGATATATAATTGAATACATTGTATACAGACAGGGTACATGATCTAACACATTGTTATACATACAAGATACATGATCTAATACATTGTTTACAGACAGGATACATGATCTAATACATTGTATACATACAGGATATATGATCTAATACATTGTATACAGAGAGGATACATGATCTAATATTGTTAAAATTTAAAGTCCTGAGCTACTAGCCAGGCCTTAAGAGATTCTCGCCATCAGTTGCCCCACCCAACCCCTACCTGCCCCGCCCCTAATTCCATCCCTAAACTCCGCCTCATAAATTATCTCATGAAATGACACTGTTAAATGTTTTATGCAGAATAAGGTTAAAAAAATATTAACAACAACTTCAGCAGTGCCTATCAGTGCAGCCTCATCAGTGCCCATAAGTGTAGCCTCATCAGTGCCCATTAATGCAGCCTACCAGTGCCCATCAGTGCAGCCGATCACTGCATAGGGATCACAGGGAGTAGAGCTGGCCAGATCACACAGAGCTGGGATCTCCCGCTGTAACAGCTTGAATCTGGAATGACAGCGCTGTCAAACAAAGTCCCCCCTGGACCGAATTCTATTATAGACGTCACACTACTTCAATTTGCCAGCATTTGAACAGTGTTCTATCTATCATAGGAACCGGTCCAGGAGGCAGGACTTTGTTTGACGGTGCCTGCGTTTCAGATCCAAGCTGTTACAGAGGTTGATCCCTGCTCTGATCCAGATGGGTCTCCTCTTCCTCACCTCCCCACAGTTTTCTGGCAGATGGCTGGGAGAACAGCTCTCGTTCAACCCCACACAATAATCCCCCCTCCACCAAATGATTTGGACCAATGCACAAAGCAAGGTCCATAAAGACATGGGGAAGATTCGATCTCTATTATCCTATCTGTAGTTGGATTTTGCCGTCGTCCTTGGGTCAAAATGTATATGTCTGTCGGAACCTCAGGCCAATTGTTATGGGACTTTTAAGGCAGGTATTGAATAATATTCGAACAAGTATAGAGAAAATAAATAATATGATTTAATATTAAAACCATGTACAAGGTAGGTACATATAGAGGTGTAGGGTTAAAGACCCTCGTGTAGGGGTGAGATAGGTAGAAGGTTAGTTGGTCGCAGACAGGGAGCAGAGAGGACGGACAGCGGCAATCCCTGAAAATACATGTAACATCTCCCTGGAACAGAGTTAAAGGGAACCTCCAGGTTACAACCTAGGATCCTTGCTTATACCTAAACCGAAGATTGTTCAGCTGACACATACCAATAACTAAAGATGGCACAACTATTCCTCTAGGAGGTTTGGATCAAGGCACACCACATGACCCATACAGCCACCTTTTGGGAACCCCAACACCCATCTTTCTCCATAACTATATGAGGCAGCATAGGTTCTCGCTGTTCTAGAAGGGAGCTACCCCACTACACAAGGATTAAAACAAACATATAACTGGTGACCGACACCCTTGAGAAAGGCTCCATATGAGCCGAAACGCGTTGGGAACAAAGGAGACCCTCTCTGATCTGAAAACCCAAGCATATAGCATGGAATGACAGAGAGACACATCCTTAAAGTAACCATAACCACGTGTCACTAACCTTCTACCTATCTCACCCCTTCACGAGGGTCTTTAACCCTACACCTCTATATGTACCTACCTTGTACATGGTTTTAATATTAAATCATATTATTTATTTTCTCTATACTTGTTTGAATATTATTCAATACCTGCCTTAAAAGTCCCATAACAATTGGCCTGAGGTACCAACAGACATATACAGGTCCATAAAGACAAGGATGAGCGAGTTTGGGGTGGAGGAACTTGATCTGATAGAACACCTTTGGGATGAATTAGAGTGGAGACTGCGAACCAGACCTTCTCATCCAACATCAGTGCCTGACCTCTCCAATCCGCTTCTGGAAGAATGGTTAAACATTCCCATAGACACACTCCTAAACCTTGTGGACAGCCTTCCCAGAAGAGTTGAAGCTGTTATAGATGCAAAGGGTGGGCCAACTCAATATTGAACCCTACGGACTAAGACTGGAATGCCATTAAAGCGGAGGTCCACCCTAAAAATAAACTTTGTAGCATCAGTTAGCTTAAAAAAACCTTTAAAAGAATTGGATAATTAATATTTTTTTTTTCACTTACCTTGTTTTTAATGAAAATAAACGTACCTTCCTTCCTCTTCCTCCTTCCTTGCCCCTCGACGTCACTTCCTCCTTTGCATTGCGTCCTGGGAGATGAGCGTCATCAATCCCAGGATGCAATGTGAACGGCCTGCTGCTACTCTGATTGCCGATCGCAATCTACAGCGCATGCGCGAGATTGTGATCGGCATTCTGGGTAGCCATAAACCAGGAAGAGGGACACCACGGCTTCAGATGCCCACACCGGAGATGGCCGCGCTCTGCAATCAATTTTAAAGGTAAGAATTTATCTTTATTTTCTAACTGTAATGACCTGTAATGTGGGGTTAGTGTTAGGATAATTGGGGATAGTTTAGGATTAGGGAGGTATTTTTAGCTCAAAAATGTGTATGTGGCCGGAACTCCACTTTAAAGTTCATGTCATTGTTGCCAACATTTGAAAAAAAATTCCAGGGACACTTTGCAGCACAGCTTTTAAATTACTTACCACACCCACTTCCTGAAGCTCCGCCCACTTATCATCAGATTATAGGGTCTACTCAATATATAGAGAATTACAGGAAATTAAAAAGGGAATTTCAAACTTAAGACCACAGTAGGAGAGTTGGAATAATTCTCCCATTCAGCTGCACTTCTTAACAATTTACGGGCAGCCCAATTAACGGGCGCTTCCAGGGACAATGTAAATTACCTGGGACAGGCTCCTATTTGCCGGGACTGTCCCAGCAAAAACAGGACAGTTGGCAGGTATGTCATGTGTGTGTAAAGGCAGGCGTCCCAATACTTTTGGTAATGTAGTGCACAGCTTTACTAATGTAAAAGTTGCAAAACTGCATTCATGCGTTAGGATTTGTTTTACCCTCCGTCATGAAAGGGTTAATACATATATATTATTTTTGCCTTCAGTATCACTTTAAATAATGACGTCAGCGATCAATAGGCAATGAGCCCCAGCAGTGGCCGCTATGGAGAAGGGAGAGCTCCCCCTGGCGGCCGTAGAGAACTAGTGAGAGAGCGGAGGCGTGCTTGCACCTTCCTCTCCTGGCCGCTAGATGTCGCTGCGCGGGATGCTGTGGCTGGCTGCGGGCGCCCGTCCTCCCCTCTCTGTGTCTGAGTCGTGATGGCGGAGGACAGCGAGTCTGCGGCCAGTCAGCAGAGCCTGGAGCTGGACGACCAGGACACCTGCGGCATCGACGGCGACAACGAGGACGAGGCCGATCATGCCAAGGGGTGAGAGAGGGCGGAGGAGGTGGGGGGGAGGGGATGAAGCATGGTGCTGGGCACACATCACCCATACACACTATGGAGGAGCTGAGCTGCCACTACCAGGATCAGCATGTCTAAAGGAAGGCCCTGGGGCCCTCACTGACCTGTCACCATGGGGCCCCCCCTACAGTGTCAGTGCCCCCGGTGTAAGAGGTGCCCACCGTGTGCTCCGCGGGGCCTGGTGCAATCGGTTGGTGCTGTCCCTGTATGTGGCATGTGGGGGGCAGGGCCCTAGGCTGATTTTGGGGCCCCCGGTACGCTCTTTTTGGGGTCTCAGAACATTTTGGCTCTGTGTGTTGTGGAAACGCGCGGCGTACATAAATAACGCCAAGTCTGCGGCGTTGTGGGGCGCAGCGTGATGGCGCTACACAGCGATCAGCCGCAACATTATGACCACTGACATAAAGCATTGATTATCTCCTGATAGGCAGGCGGGATATATAGGGCAGTAAGTAAACATGTTGTCCCTGAAGTGTATGATTGGAAAGCAGAAAATAATGGGGGAGGGGGGGGTGTAAGGATTTAAGCGACTTTGACAATCGCCAACCTGTAATGGCTGCATGACTGGGTCAGAGCAACTCTGAGACTGCAGCTCTTGTGGGATGCAGTGGTCAGGACTGACCAAAAGGGGTCCAAGGAAGGTGAACCGGCGACAGATCACGGGATGACAGGATCACGGGGATGACAGGATCACGGGGATGACAGGATCACGGGATGACAGGATCACGGGGATGACAGGATCACGGGGATGACAGGATCACGGGATGACAGGATCACGGGGATGACAGGATCACGGGGATGACAGGATCACGGGGATGACAGGATCACGGGGATGACAGGATCACGGGATGACTGGATCACGGGATGACTGGACCACGGGATGACAGGACCACGGGGTGACAGGACCACGGGGATGACAGGATCACGGGGATGACAGGATCACGGGGATGACAGGATCACGGGATGACAGGATCACGGGGATGACAGGATCACGGGGATGACAGGACCACGGGATGACTGGATCACGGGATGACTGGACCACGGGATGACAGGACCACGGGGTGACTGGACCACGGGGTGACTGGACCACGGGGTGACTGGACCACGGGGATGACAGGACCACGGGGATGACAGGACCACGGGGATGACAGGACCACGGGGTGACTGGACCACGGGGTGACTGGACCACGGGGTGACTGGATCACGGGGTGACTGGATCACGGGGTGACTGGATCACGGGGTGACTGGATCACGGGATGACTGGATCACGGGATGACAGGATCACGGGCGGCCAGTGCTCATTGGTGCACATGGGGAGCGAAGACTGACCTGCCTGTCATAATCTACGTTGGCACCACATTGGTAATCAAACTTTGCAAAACGTGCAATGCCTACTGTGAGTTAAAGAGAAGCTCCAGTCTCTGCACCCCCCAAAAATAAATTAAAAGTCAGCATCTACAAATAGTGTAGCTGCTGACTTTTAATATTAGGACACTTACCTGTCCAGGGATCCCGCAATGTCGGCACTCTAGCCGATTTTTCAATCATGAATCGGGTGCTGGCACCGCCATCTTGACTAAGGGAATCCAGCAGTGAAGCATTTGCGGCTTCACAGCCAGTTCCCTATTGTGCATGCGCTGCACTTTGTGAACGGGCTGGCTGCGGGAGTAGAAGGCGAACTTCTGGGTACCTGTCAAAACCAGGTACCCCCTCCCCTCACAAATTGCAAAATGTTGAAGGGGGAGGGAGGAGGCAAACAAGTCTTTTTTGGGTGGAGCTCCGCTTTAAGATCAATTATCTCTATTACTTTTATGTGACAGGTTTATAACACTTCAGCTGTGAGAGGAGCGAAGCACACACAGCAGCTATGGCCCACTCCCCTCTGCTGCCCATTCACAGAAGCCTTTGTATTTTGTGACAGAGTTCACATAATAGGCTTCTGTGAATGGGCAGACGGAGGGGAGGAGGGCATAGCTGATATGTGTGCTTCTCTCCTCTCACAGCCGAAGTGTTATAAACCTGTCACATAAAAGTTAGACAGATAATTGATCTTAAAGCGGAGCTCCACCCAAAGAGGGGTGGGCATAGCAGTTCCAGCAATTCTGCTCTTGAATGAGCTGATGCCACAGTGAGCAGCGTGGGTGCTCCTAAAGTTATCTTCCTGGAGCACAATAAACCTGTCCGATGTGAATTATAGAAATAAGGCTATGAGGCGGAAGGCACCTTGTTAGGGCCGGCCATAGACGGTGCAAATTTGTGGTTGCAGGAAAGAAATTCATGCGACTCCCCCATCAACACAGACAGTGCTGACAGGGGAATCCCTTCTGCTAAGCTGTTGTCTGCTCCCGGCGGGGGAAGCCATCACCGCCAGGACAAGACAGTGATTATTGCTAGCAGATATTGCAGCCACTACCATTATTCCCAAGGGAATCCGGCAGGCTGGTTATACCGATCAACTTGGTACATTTAGCCTGCCCACACACGGTTCCTGCTGAACTAGCTGAGATTTGAACTGTCTATGGCCGGCCTTAGACTTTAAGTGTTACTAAACCCACAACGGTAAAATCAGTCTGGATATGCAGTAAAGCATGCTTGTTATATTCACTGTGGAACCTGTTGTGTATAAAGGCTGTATGCTCCTGTCTTCTCTGATCCTCCCCTTCTTTAACTGACTCCAACCTATCTCCTGATAGAACAGAGCCTAGGGGGCACTCTGCACATGCTCAGTTTGTTATGCATTGCTAGAGAGTTTTTATTCTTGGGAGGGTGCATGTGATCAGCACAGGGCCAATCAGCACTGTCCAGACAGAGGGTCAGGGGTCATGCAGCCTCATAGGACAGTCAGAGGAGAATGAAAACTCCGCCTACAAGCTTTAACCTGACACTGATAAGTCACAAGCCTGCTATATACTGCTGATGGGAAAAGGTATTTAGCAGTTTATATTTACTAAAATAATTGCATTTCTGTGTTCTGTGGGAGACCAGATATAGTGAATGCAGGCTCCTGGGTGTAGTAACACTTTGACTCATGGTATGCCTACAGTCTTTACAATGTAGCTGAATTCCTGGAGTTCAGCTTTAACGTGAAATCAAACTCGCCTCCCCTCCAGCATCTGCGAGCTCCAGCGCCAGCTTCTCCAGGTCTTCATCTTGATGGGCCGGCGTGGGATGGCGCATCTGTGGCTCATGTGCAGTCTGAGCATCTTGCATGGAGGAAGATAACCAGTGCAATCAGGTTTCCTCAATTCCCCCATCCAGTCACTCGATGTCCACGGGGGAATCCTCCTTACCAAGCTTTTTTTATTCTGTCAGCGGGGAGACTTCCCTGCCATCAGAATACACTGATCAGCACTGCCAGCTATAGCTGGAAGCACCAATCAACCAGCAAAAAAAAACTAACGGTGGTTGTACAGAAGTCAATCAGTAGATCCACTTCTGTACAACCAACCTGCCCATACATGGATTGAAATTCAGCCAGTCCCTGCTGAACCCACTGAATTTCAATCCATGTATGGCCGGTTTAAAGCGGAGTTACACCCAAAAGTGGAAGTTACGCTCTGGGTCCACCTCCCCGCCCCTTCTCTACCACATTTGGCAGGTTATTCTTTTCAAGGGGGGGTAACCTAGTTTTTACAGGTTCCCACTTCCGCTCGGATTGCCTAGGCGATCTGAGCAGCAGTTCTCTCCTCCCTCCCCGCAATCTTCAGTGATGCATCACAGATCCCAGAAGACTGCGGGACCCTTCACAAAGCGCAGCACATATGGAGTGGGCAGCAATCTTTGAAGCTGCAAGCAGCAGAGCCGGCTTCCCACAGTTAAGATGCTGGAACCCCAAGGTTAGTGAAGAACTTGCCCAGGTGAGGACAATGCTGGATCCCTGAACATGTAAATGTCCTGTTATTACGCCTGGGTTCACACTATTGCGAACACCGACATTGCATGTGATTCTCACCGCATTGCTGTGCCGATCATATGTGATGTCTGTGTGATGCGAATCAAGCCATACAGTTTGCATTCGCTTGAAAATGCTGCAGGAACCTTTTTTTTTTTTTTTTTTCCTGCACTGGAATTACCATTCCTGTCTGAATTCACCGTTCACATCGATCTGTGAACAGATCTGGGGGTGTCATTAACTTTGTATTGACACCCGCAGCAGTGTGAACTGCCTGCGAGGGAGATGCGATGCGGGATACTGCACTAGAATTGCTCTGGTTCCTGCGTTGCAATCCTGCACTAGAATTGCTCTGGTTCCTGCGTTGCAATCCTGCACTAGAATTGCGCTGGTTCCTGCGTTGCAATCCTGCACTAGAATTGTGCTGGTTCCTGCATTGCAATCCTGCACTAGAATTGCGCTGGTTCCTGCATTGCAATCCTGCACTAGAATTGCGCTGGTTCCCACATTGCAGTCCTGCACTAGAATTGCGCTGGTTCCCACATTGCAATCCTGCACTAGAATTGCGCTGGTTCCTGCATTGCAATCCTGCACTAGAATTGCGCTGGTTCCCACATTGCAGTCCTGCACTAGAATTGCGCTGGTTCCCACATTGCAATCCTGCACTAGAATTGCGCTGGTTCCTGCATTGCAATCCTGCACTAGAATTGCGCTGGTTCCCACATTGCAGTCCTGCACTAGAATTGCGCTGGTTCCTGCATTGCAATCCTGCACTAGAATTGCGCTGGTTCCCACATTGCAGTCCTGCACTAGAATTGTGCTGGTTCCCACATTGCAATCCTGCACTAGAATTGTGCTGGTTCCCACATTGCAATCCTGCACTAGAATTGTGCTGGTTCCTGCATTGCAATCCTGCACTAGATTTGCTCTGGTTCCTGCATTGCAATCCTGCACTAGAATTGCGCTGGTTCCCACATTGCAATCCTGCACTAGAATTGCGCTGGTTCCTGCATTACAATAGTGTAAACCCATGCTGAAGGTCAGCAGCCTCAGGATTTGTAGATACTTACTTTAGATTTTTTTTCTCTCCGGATTGGAGAACCACTTTAAGAAGCCTTTATTGTAGAAGAGGCATAGTATAGGGTCCGCTTATAAAAAAAAATTCTCCTTGTGAATGCAGCTACGCGGATGTCAGATTGGGAGCAGCGGCTATGTACGTGCAACTGCTGCATCCCAATACAGATGAATGGGACTGCCTGCACACAAATGCATGAAACACCTGTATATCCAATGTGGGCAAAGATGGCTCTTGGCACGGGTGTGCCCATTAACTCAAAAACTCCTGCCGAAAACTCCAACCTGCCGAAATCTCCAACCACGTTATTTCCGGTGAATGTACACTGGGAATAATTGGAGATTCCGAGCACTTGGTGTTTTCACACAACACCGGCAGCCTATACACCCGAGTACATGGTATAATTAGTGCAGATTCTTACACCGCCCGCTAGTAACCAAAAACATGGCCGCCTCCAAGGCGGCGACAACTCCCGGGCGGAGTAAGAATCTGCACTAATTATACCATGTACTCCGGTGTATAGGCTGCCGGTGTTGTGTGAAAACACCAAGTGCTCGAAATCTCCAATTATTCCCAGTGTACACTCACCGGAAATAACGTGGTTGGAGATTTCGGCAGTACACCGGTAACAGAGTTTTTTTTTTTTTTTTTTTTGGGTGGAGTGAGTACAGATTTTTATTGGTCCATGCTCCCATTTCTGCAATCCTTGCCCCTTCCCCTCCCGCAGCCAACTAGCACACATCACTACCAGGCAAGCTTCTGTATGTGCAGTGGGGGGGCAGCTATGGTTCCTCAGGAAGCCACAGCCGGCTCCTGTATTCAAGATGGCAGCGCCCAGGAATGGCAGCAGTGAGAAGAACTGGATGCAGGAAGTCAGCACTAGACTCCAAGTACCTGATTTTTAATAGGCAGCAGCTACAGCATTTGTAGCTGCTGACTTTAAAAAACAAAATACAAAGTGAATTTCCTCTCTAAAGTCCAATGCCAGGAATTTGGCCTCATGCACACTGGATGTTTTTGACAGGGCTGTTAGGAACTTTATGCCCATGCATGTTAGCCTGCATGTCCATGCACACATGGGAGTTTAGAGGCCAAAAAAAGCCCACGGCAGCAGAGTTTTAGTAGAAATAAGCTTGACACATGTAAACACGTCTAAGCAAGCGTTAATGCTAGTCGCATTTACTGCTTGAGCAGTATTTAATTTTAAGGGCCAGAATAAATTATTCTGGCCAGTGAAATTAATTAACGCTCAAGTGTTTGATGCGCCTTAACGCAGTACATGTGTTTACAATTGTCAAGCTTTGTTCTGCCAAAATGCTGCTGCCAGGAGGAAAGGCGTCTAGGCGAGCGAGCACAATGCCCTGTGTGCATGAAGCCATAGAAAAGAAAATCCCCATGACAGTGCGCTCGTTATGTGTAAGGGGTGCTGGAATAGGGAGAAATACTAAGTCCCCTTTCACATGGGCTTTCCGATCAGGTCTGCCTGAAAAAACTAACTGATGCTCCATGTACCTCTATGGAGCGGCGGATGTCAGTGGTGACATGTCTGCTGACACCCACTGCTCTCCGATCCGATGTGGTCTGTGAAATCCAGACGGATGGAAACCCTATTTTCCATCCGTCTGGAGGATCGGATCAGATAGGATCGGATTAAAACAGACAGGCGGTCCGTTTTCATCCGATCTTCCATAGAGGAGAGCGGGGATCTGACAGCTCTGTCTCTGCAAAGTAAGCTGAGATGGAGCTGTCATCCGCTTGCTCAGCAGGGATCGAGGGATCGATGCCCGCTGGGCAAAACGAAGTCTGCTGGGGGGAAAGCTCGTGTGAAAGGACCCTTAAGCTGGTCGAAATTTGGGTGGTTCAGTTGACAGATGTCAGTTATTTGGACGTCTGATAAAGAGACATGTTGAAAAAGTCAATCAGCAGTGGTAGCCAATTAGTGTCGTTTGACAGTGGTGGGTCCAGCGTTAGAATACAATATTCTGGGGGAGGAGATTCCTTCATCCACCTCATTTGTCTGTTGGCTAAACAAAAACCCCGAGTGTGTATGGTCAACTTTTCCTCATTCTGTAAGATGGGTACACATGGGCCGCAAATCAGACTAAAGCCCCGTACACACG
This sequence comes from Pelophylax lessonae, assembly GCF_965119305.1. NCBI lineage: Eukaryota > Metazoa > Chordata > Amphibia > Anura > Ranidae > Pelophylax > Pelophylax lessonae. The sequence continues at coordinate 62,573,139 of NC_138772.1, forward strand.
TAGAGATTGTCGGCCGTAAATATTCAGCCGCCGAACGATCGGCCGATTGTAGGCTTGTTAGTATGATGCTTCCGACAACCAACAGCGACTTTTGGCCGAACAAAATCTGTTGTGCAGGCATTAAAATTTTTGTTGGCCAACACTAGAACGGCCGATTGTTCGTCAGTCAGTACAGAATTCGGCCGACAAACAGCAGATTAGCAAGACTGGGCATGCTCAGAGAAGAAAAAACACACGGAAAGTTAACCATCACATGACATCACTTCTGCAGTCGGCTGTTGTTGGCCGACAAAATTCGTGTGCACTCTTTTGCACTTTTCAGCCGACAGGACAGCACCGGACAAAAGACGGCCGACATTCGGTACGTGTGTACGGGGCTTTAATCAGTCGATTCGTCAGGAATCGGCTGAATTTCAAACGGTGTGTACAGCTGTCTGTTCTATAGAAGCTGGTCTTATTACTGGCTTCTGTCGAGTGGCATACTGGAAAACCAGCATCTAATTGGCATTCAATCAGTGCTGGCAGCCAATGGCTGCCAGCGCTGATCAGTGTATTCTGGTCGGGGGGCAGTCCCCCTGTCTGAACACAAAGGTACAGCGGGGGTAGATTGCCACACTAACATTGTGTGTGTTAGTGTGGCGAAGTGTCAGGTTTTGAAGGAAAAAAAATTGGGTTGAAGGCTAAAGCTGGATACACACTCTACAATTTTCTTTAGATTTTTTTCCTTTAGATTTACCAAATAAACTCAATTGTTCCCTCATAGGAGTGGGGATTTTTTAGGCAGGCATGACAACAATGTAAAGAGAGTGAAAAGTACACATTTTTTTTATTTATATCATATTAAAATAACTAATAATGATGTATAATTAATAAAACCAAAACAAGTACAATGGACTGAGCAACAAGCATCTTCATGACAATATGCAGCCTAATGTTGTGAAGCATAGGTAGTACAAATAAACAAATTAGGGTGATATGGATGATATTAGGGTGATATGGATGATATTAGGGTGATATGGATGATATTAGGGTGATATGGATGATATTAGGGTGATAGGGTGATATTAGGGTGATATGGATGATATTAGGGTGATATGGATGATATTAGGGTGATATGGATGATATTAGGGTGATATGGATGATATGGGTGATATTAGGGTGATAGGGTGATATTAGGGTGATATGGATGATATTAGGGTGATATGGATGATATTAGGGTGATATGGATGATATGGGTGATATTAGGGTGATATGGATGATATTTGGGTGATATGGAGTATATTTGTACTACCTATGCTTCACAACATTAGGATGCATATTGTCATGAAGATGCTTGTTGCTCATTACATTGTACTTGTTTTGGTTTTATTAATTATACATCATTATTAGTTATTTTAATATGATATAAATAAAAAAAATGTGTACTTTTCACTCTCTTTACATTGTTGTTAGGCCTGTCTGAAAAATCCCTATGGGTGAACAATTTGGGTTTATCTGATATTGGCAGGCGGACACCTGACTCTAACCGTGAAACCTCTCCTTTAGATTTACCAAAACCCTATAATATGAGGTCAAACCTCAACACTTTCAATTTGTATGCAATTAGGCCGGCCCTTGCACTACATAGTTGAGGGTAAATCTAAAGGAAATCTAACAAAAGTTGTATAGTGTGTATCCAGCTTTACTCCAGCAGGGTCCCTGCTCTGTAAAGCCGAGTACACACAGGCAGAATATTGAGCTTCAGGGGCCGGTTCAATAGAAACTGGCTGACATTCAGCCCATGTGTACGGCAGCTGGTCTGCGAGAAGCCGGCTGGCTTCTGTCGAAGAGGCATGACTGAAAAAGGTCTGCCGATCGGCATCCAGCAGAGGGACAATCTCTGAGAGTGCTGACCGGGGTGTTCTGGTGCAGGGAGCATCCCCCTGTCAGAACACAATAGCTCAGTGGGGGAGATCGCTGTACTAACATTGCATAGTTAGTACAGCGGCTCCTCTCGAGCTCTTTAGTTTTTTGGTGTGTTTTTTTTTTTTTTTTTTTTCACCCAGCCTGCTTAAGCCGCTCCCAACTCTTTTTGCAAAAGTAGATTTTATTTGAATTCCCAGAGCTGGGCTTTAAGAACATTCTTAAAGTTATGATGGTGACTGTTTCCAGCACAATCCCCCTGCATAGACAAGGCAAAGTGCTATTCTGTGCTCTCAGTTTATGCCACAGTGATGCTGAATAAAAGTCCTGCATGCGCTGTTTTCTTTTCAGAGAAGCAGATTGCAACACAAACCACTGCAACGCCGCTATGCTGAATAGAGCTTTATCAGAATGTGACTTGAAACAGTGTGATGTGCCATGCTAGCAACCGTACATTTATAGTTACATAGTTAGTCTGGTTAGAAAAAGAAGCAAAGTCCTTCTAGTTCACTCAATAAAAAATGGGAAAACAAAACAATTTTTTTTACAATCCTATATACACTAACCCATACCCACAGATGATCCAGAGGAAGGCTAAACCCTCCAGCAAAGCCTGATCCAATTTATCCTGCAGGAGAAAAAAAAAAAATAATGATTTCCCCCAAGAGGCAATTAGATGATCCCTGGACCAACTTTACCTATAACGTTAGTACATTAAGTTTAACTTGTTCGTATTCCAGCAAAAATCAGCTCTTGCAGGCAGAGGCTGCAAGCGCTGATCAGTGTGTTCTGGCGGGGGGAGCCCCTCCTGTCAGAACACAAAGGCACGGCATTGAAAATTGCTGCACCAACATGGCTTGCGTTGGTATGGCGATCTGTCAGTTTTTTTTGTTCAGCCCGCTGGGTTGAATGAAAGAAACTGAGTGTGTGTGTACCCAGCTTTACAGGATTAGACCTGTTCATATCTGTGAAAGTTTGTAATAGAATGTTCATATGGGGGGGAATTGCTGTACCCAGTTATATTATCTACATTTAGGAAAGAATCCTGGTCTTTTTTTAAAGCAATCTATGGAGCTGAAAAAATCTATAGTAGCTGCGCTAACCAGTGTGTGGATAATTAGTACCCAAATCAACAAGCAAAATAAAATGCAATATACGTGTTCCAACATCACCAAAAAATTGTGAAAGTAAAAATAAAGTGTCCATTAATCCATTCTGTTCCAGTAATAGTGTATAAGGTTACTCATATGGTGATACACCCAACTGGTACCTGCTTATATCCACCACCTTCCAAACTTCACACTCACCATATTGGCCTGATCAATATAACTGTCTCCCAGGAATATGGCATTCCACTGCCACAGTTCCAGGTATATGTCACAATCCTAGGCCTAATTAATGGTGTTCCACTGATTCCTTATTAGGTCCAATTGGCTCCCCTCTTATGTAATCACGTAATTAAATGGCCATCATTGCGCAATGTCCCATCCAATTTTAATTAAAATATTTTTACACTCGCGTGTGGAAGTGCCCTCAGACCGGCACCAAGTCTGTCCAGTCATCCACAAAGCCTGTGTAACTGCCGCTCCATCGGGTCACACCTTGATTTTGATGCGGGTCGGAACCGGAAGTAGCATGAGCCTCACTCCTCCAGTCTATTTGAGTGCCTACGAAAAGTTCAAGGGGAAAAAAGGGGTAGCCCCTGGAAGTCACACAGCTGTGGTGTCTTGGGAAGGTGAATGGAGTGGCAACCTCAGCCTGGACTCCGACCAGGCCACGCCTCCAATGCGTTTCACTCCGCCCCCGGAGCTTAGTCATGGGGGTGCTCCAATGGGTAGAGTGAAACACATTGGGGGCATGGCCTGGCCTGGTTGGAGTCCAGGCTGAGTTTGCCACCCCATTCACCTTTCCAGGACAACACCGATGTGCAACTTCATGGGGCTAATCTCTTTTTTGCTTTGACTGCAACGGGAGCCAATGGCGTAACGCTGCTGTCTCAGCACACAGAAGGCTTTTTATCCTAATACAAAGAATGCATTAAGATAAGAAACCTTCTGGCTTTACAACAACTTTAAACATAACTAATATTACTGTCTCCTCCCCCCCACAAAACCTATGTTGACTAAGCTGTTTAAGAAAGCTGTATATATTACCTCTTTTCAGCTCATTCCTGTCACATGATCCCTTGTGTCAGCAGCGATTGCAGGGAAAAGGAGAGAGCGCTCGACAATGGCTGGGAATTCTGGGAGCAGTGATGTCATCCATAGGCTTCCTATGGCCCATCCGTTGTCAGCGTTCCCTCTTCTCCCCTGCAGCCACTGCTAACTAACACAGGAGGGCTGGATCATGTGACCGGACTAGAGTGGCCTGAAAATAGGTAAGTATATACATTTTTTTTTTTTGACACGGGTCAGCCTAGGTGTTTGAGGAAGAGGGGGGATCCTTCTTTTTTTTTTTTTTTTTTTGTATTAGTTATGTTTTAGCTGGAATTCAACTTTAAAGAACTTTCAACCAGTGAAAAAAATTGCCTTACAATATAGACTTAGCACATTCGAGCAGAAGGAGAAATAATATGAGGGAGACGGATGCCCTGTGTACAAAGTGTGTGGAGATTCCTGTGCTCACCTCCCAGTGTAATGAACCAGAACTCTGCAGAGAGTGAATTGATATACAGAAGGGTGGTGAGCACAGCAGTGTCCATACACTTTGTAGACAGGGCAGCGGTCTCCCTCATTTCTTCTGGTTGAATGTTCTTAGCCTATGATGTTAAGCCGACAATACATGGATCGAATTTCGGCTGGTTCGGCAAGAAAAGGCTAGGCTTTTGATCCATGTATGGGCAGGGAGGTTGTACACTAGTTGGTCTATTGATCAGCTGGTGTACAACCAACTTGTCGGGTTTTTACAAATTGATTAGTGCCGCAGACACCACTGATCAGTACTATTCTGACAGCGGAGAAAGTTTCCCGCTGTCAGAATACAAAGGATCAGTGGGGAGAATACATTGAGTGTGGATGGGGGAATTAGCTCCTAATTTTTGCTGGCTTGTTTGCTAATGTGAACAGAGCCTAAGAGTCAGTTCACACTAATCCGACTCGAAGTCGCCCCGACTAAGGGGCGACTAATGAAGTCGCCTGTGCAGCGCGACTTCAGCGTGGCTTGCAACGACTTCTCATAATAGAAGTCAATGCAAGTCGCTCCGACTTTGCAAAAAAATAGTGCAGGAGCCTTTTTCTAAGTCGGAGCAACTTGAGTCGCTCTGATTAGAACGGTTCCATTGCACAGCATTGGAAGCTACTTGTCAGGCGACCAAGTTGCCTGACAAGTCGGATCAGTGTGAACCGGCAGTAAGAATTGAATGTAATATTTACTCTGAACGGCAACAAATAGAAATTGAAGTTAAACGCATTACAACTAGCATTATTATTCCTGACTTTTGTGCAAATGCTGGGAGATTCACACACAGAGAATTAAATTATAAATGGACCCAATAGTATGTCTTTTCTGCAATAAAAATTCTTCCTGCTTGCTAGTTTTTCAATTGAGGGCTCTGTTCTTCTTTAACCACTTAAGCCCCGGAAGATTTTACCCCCTTCCTGACCAGGGCCTATTTTGCGATTCGGCACTGCGTGACTTTAACGAACAATTGCGCGGTCGTGCGACGCTGTACCTAAACGAATTTGACATCCTTTTTTCCCACAAACAGAGCTTTTTTTTTTTTTTGGTGGTATTTGATCACCTGTGCGATTTTTTTTTTTTTTTTTGATCATGCGCTATAAACAAAAAAAGAGCGTCAAAAATAACAATATTTTTCACATTTTTTTTTTTATATGAAATTCCCCCCAAAAAAATTTAAAAATCAAAATTTTCTAACATTTTAGGCCAATTTGTTTTATGCTACATATGTTTGATAAAAAAAATCGCAAAAAGCGTATTTTGATTGGTTTGCGCAAAAGTTATTGCGTTTACTAACTAAGAGAAAGATTTTTGTCTTTTTTTTTTTTTTAACGAGTAATGGCGGCGATCTGCGATTTTTATTTATTTATTTTTTTTTTTTTTTACACTTTTGGTGTTACCAGTGACATTACTACAGTAATCGGTGCTATACATATGCACTGTTACTGTAAAAATTACACTGGCAGTGAAGGGGTTAACTTTTTTTAGAGGGAGGGGTTAAGTGTGTCCCTAGGGGCGTGATTCTAACTGTGATTGGATGTGGCTTGAGGTGTAAGAACAGATCAACGGTCCTACATAGCAGAACCGTATGATCTCCATTCTTACACAGGGGAGAATAAGTCGCGGGGGAGTCCGTGAGCAAGCGGGAGCGCGCCTCCGGCGGTGCTCCCGCTTTGCCTGTGAGGGGCTGACCGCCGACGTAAATCGTCGTTAGGCAGTCGGCAAGTGGTTAAAGCGGAGTTCCAGCCTTTTCTGTGTTTATTAAAAGTCAGCAGCTACAAAAAGTGTAGCTGCTGACTTTTAATAAACACACACTCACCTGTCCCACGGTCCAGCGATGCGGTGCCCGAAGCCTCGATCCTCTCCCTCTGGTCTCGGCGGCGCCGGCATCACTGGTGTGGGCACCCGGCTGTGACAGCTTGCGGCTTCACAGCTGGGTACACGCTGTGCGTCTTGATTGGCCGGCAATCTTCTGGGACCTCTGACGTGTCCCAGAAGATTGCAGGGAGGGAGGGGGAGAGAACTTCCGCTCAGGGAGCCGCGGCGCTCCGCGCGGAAGTGGGAGCGGGTACATGTCAAAACTAGGTACCCGCTCCCCCCAAAAAAATAAAATTACATGCCAAATGTTTTGGGTGGAACTCTGCTTTAAGACCCATCTTTCAGCAAAGCATGACTCCTCTAACTCTTAAGCCCCGTACACACGTACCGATCGTCGGCATACAAATGTTCGTCTTTTCTCCCCGGGATGTCGGTGTCTGTTGAAAAGTGCAAAGACAGCACAAGGACAGCACAAGAATTTTGTCTGCAGACTTCAGCTGACTGCAGAAGTGATGTCATGTAATGGTTAACTTTCCCTGTGTTTTTAATTTTCTGAGCATGCCCAGTCTTGCAAATCTGCGGTCTGTCGGCCGAATTCTGTACTGACAGGCGAACAATCGTCCGTTCTGGTGTCCGCAGACAAAAATTTTCATGTTTGCACGAAAGACTTTTGTCCGCGGATTGTGCGCAGACATCTGTCGGAGGCACCATACTAACACGCGTACAATCGGCAGATCTTTCGTCCGCCGACGTTTGTATGCCGACGATCGGTACGTGTGTACGGGCCTTTAGTGACACTCTTATCCCGAGACTTCTCTCCTCTTCTGTTAACATCATCGGGGGGGGGGGTCCATCTTTGGGTGTCCACAACACTGCTTGCTTGACGTGGACATTTCTTATTAGCTGTTTAGCGACCTGGTCCTCTCAGGATCCAAATAAGGAGTGACAACAGTGTGTGTGGGTGGGGGGAGGGGGGGAGAATAGGAGTGTCAGAGACCAGCCAGTGTGGGCACATCTGCAACAGCATCAACATGGGACCCGCACAGCAAACTTTGATATGTATACCTTGCTTTACAATGTATAAAAAAAACATGCAGCATTAGTTGGATAGAGTTTGGAGGGCGGTTATATTTTGCCCAGAGTTGAGCTTGGTGTACTACAACAGTCTGATTGATTGGCCCTGAATTGTTACATGGGGTCTCAGAAAAACAGTACACCAATCACATCCTCTCCGATTTCATCAAGCCTGGACGATTGGAGCATGTGGAGGTGATGTACAAAGTGACAGGTTCTCTTGACCAGCCACCCTACAACCTACCGATAATGTCCTTCACTGTACTCCACCACTGTCTGTTGAAACCCTTGGAAATACACGGTTATGGGGGGAGTATGTGACTCCTTTCCAGGATGCAGTTCTTAGCACCTGAATAGCCAACTACCTGGTCGGCCTGACCACTTTTCCGTGCGAGAGGGAGAAGGTCATCAAACCCTTTGTAGCCTCCAACACAGGTGGCCATAGATCTTACGCAGGGATTAGAACCCTGATGGATAAAGGAAAGTATCAGTGAGTGAGGAGTGCACTGCCGAGAAATCATGTTACTTCAGCTTAAAAGGGCAAAGTGACCAATTCTCTCTAAAGCGGACCTTTCACCTTAGTGGCAAGGTCTGCTTATTCAAGGTGCCCACCTATCCCCAAAAAGCTGCAAAAAGTACGTTGGGTAAAATTATTTGGATAATATACCCATCTTTCTCCGTCTTGCATACTGAAGAGGATGACCTCATCATCCTCCCACCAACAGCATCCCCGGAATGCTGAGCAGCTCAAATGTCAAAAGGACATGCTGCAGCACAGTGCAGGATCATCTTCTCATGAGATATCGGCGACTCCACATTCGCTGAGATCTGTCAGGAAGCCTGATGATGTCGCTCTTGCCTAGGCACTGTGAAGGGAAGTCAGGAAAAGATAAGTATATTAACTGTTTTTCCCTCCACATACATTTTTATGCAGTTTTTTTTTGTGGCAGGGCAACTTGGTTAAGTGGACCTTGTCACTAGAGTTAAAGGTCTGCTTTTAAAGCGCCCATCCATGAAGTTGCTATGCCCCCTCTGATCAGTGTCTGGTCCTGGTTCTGGATCAAACACCCTTCCTTGTGTGTACAGCTCAGGTCTGGTATCACCCAACCCTTAAGTTTGTCATAGTAGGCATTGACTAGATTTCGATTCTAACTTCAGTCACACCTGAGTGGGCACCATGCAGAAGCATTAAACCAGAGCAGGCACCCATAAAGAAGCAATAAACCAGAGCAGACACCCATTGAGAAGCATTACACTGGAGCAGGCACCCAAGGAGTAGCATTACACTAAAGCAGGCACCCACGGAGAAGCATTACACCGGAGCAGGCACCCACGGAGAAGCATTACACCGGAGCAGGCACCCACGGAGAAGCATTACACCGGAGCAGGCGCCCACGGAGAAGCATTACACCGGAGCAGGCGCCCACGGAGAAGCATTACACCGGAGCAGGCGCCCACGGAGAAGCATTACACCGGAGCAGGCGCCCATGGAGAAGCATTACACTGGAGCAGGCGCCCATGGAGAAGCATTACACTGGAGCAGGCGCCCAGGGAGAAGCATTACACTGGAGCAGGCGCCCACGGAGAAGCATTACACCGGAGCAGGCGCCCATGTAGAAGCATTACACCGGAGCAGGCGCCCATGGAGAAGCATTACACTGGAGCAGGCGCCCATGGAGAAGCATTACACTGGAGCAGGCGCCCAGGGAGAAGAATTACACTGGAGCTGGCGCCCAGGGAGAAGCATTACACTGGAGCAGGCGCCCACGGAGAAGCATTACACTGGAGCAGGCGCCCAGGGAGAAGCATTACACTGGAGCAGGCACCCACGGAGAAGCATTACACTGGAGCAGGCACCCACGGAAAAGCATTACACTGGAGCAGGCACCCACGGGGAAGCATTACACTGGAGCAGGCGCCCACGGAGAAGCATTACACTGGAGCAGGCACCCACGTAGAAGCATTACACTGGAGCAGGCACCCACGGAGAAGCATTACACTGGAGCAGGCACCCACGGAAAAGCATTACACTGGAGCAGGCACCCACGGGGAAGCATTACACTGGAGCAGGCACCCACGGAGAAGCATTACACTGGAGCAGGCACCCATGGGGAAGCATTACGCCGGCGCAGGTGACTTACAGAAGTGACTGCCATCCTCCCAATGGATTTGTGTACTCCTTCCTGTCTTTCATGAAGAATTTGTTACGTCTTCAATATTAAGGCTGTGTGTACCTATTAAAATTACTATGATCCCTCTGGTCAGTGTCTCTACATAAAGTACCCAACCTTGTGCCTGCAGATCATTTCTTTATATTGGTTCCCCCCAGACACATGTTCTTCAGATCAGAGCTTTTACTGTACCCGTCTTCTGATTCAAACCCATTTGGTGTCCTCATCCTTTTGCTCAAATATTGTATTTCTGGATCAGCCATGCTGGTGAATATGTTTGCACTGCTCTCTCCTTCCTTGACCCCCCTTTTTTTAATCCAGGCGTTCATAGTACCTCTCTGCAATCACTGTTACTCTCTCTAGGTCACACTCACATTGTTGCATGTAATGTCCCTTTCAAACCTCTCATCCAGCAGACGCGCCCTTTGCTCCAATTTGTTTCCTGGAAAAATGACTCCTGCCCTCTGACTTTTCTGGGTTATCCACTGTGTGAGCTAACACATATACAGACTCTGGTCAGAATTGTCTGTCTAGGACAGTCACCTTATGCTCTAATCAAAGTGGACCTGTCTATTGAAGTGCAACCCAGCTAGATGTGAAGTAGGTGCACCCCCACCTTACCTAAATGTACAACACGTCAGTGCAGACTTGTACTTTGCTTTTTAAAATGCTTATTGTCTGACTGTCATTCAGTTTCACTGGTTAACTTACAAAAACTTTCTGACCAGAAGCAAGTCTGCCAGTTCCAATTTTACTGGTTGCCTATTTATTCCCAGTCAAATTCCCAGAGTACAGAATTAGGAAAAAGGCAGCTATAATATTCTGAAGGTCAACAAAGGCAGCTGCCATTTTTCTGTCAGAGCAGGTTTCCTTTGGTATAACATGGTTATTGTTAGACATTTACTGCTTTATAACTACATGGTCCTATTTTGAACTTACTACAGCCTGTCAAAATAGCTTTTATTACAATATTTACCTTCAGTACAGAGATTTCCTCCGCAGTACTTTTTTTCCACCACTAGATGTCTTATGTCCAGCATCATTCAACCCACTTACTCTGAGTACAGGTTGTTCTGGTCCCACTCCACCCTGTGACTGGACAGTGAAATTAGAAGCAGCACAGTGATGATCTCTCTTCTCCTATCAGCATGCTCATTGTCAGCACACTCATTATTAGCACATGAACTGATTGGCTTTGAGTTTTACTTCTTCACTTCAGCCAGAGACCGCCAAAGGTGTATCAGGTCAAATTGGAGTTCTTACAATGCTTGTATTTAAAACATACATTTATAGTATGTTAGAAACTACGAATATATCAGGAACGAATATATTGGGTGCTGCCATCTCCCCTAAGAAAAAACAGCAGTTTCCCACCATGCATGCACAAAGCAAATTGGGCCGGCTGTGGGAGCAGGTACCTGCTCCCCCCCAAAAGGTGCCTAATGGGGCAGCGGAGGGGGGAGGCAGATAAACAGAGATTCCCCTTTTGGGTGGAGCTCCACTTTAATAAACTGTTTGCCCATTGCTGCGCTCTCTAATTTGGCCGGCTGCAGGAGGAGGAGGGTGGCCGAACCAGGTACCTGCTCCCCCCCAAAAGGTGCAAAATGTGGGTGGAGCTCCGCTTTCTTTAACTGTTTGTACATTGCTGCACTACTTGATTGGTGCATCCCTGTCTTTCCATACTGGAATCACACAGGAGCGGTGGTGGAACAGCATGCGATTCGGACAGGAATCACACCGCATTCCTGTTCAAATCGCATGCAATTCTTTGCAGTGCAATTTGAGCCCTTTCATTTTCTATCGGCTCAAATCACATGGCAAAGGTATCTGTTTCGGATATCAGGAGCATTTGTACGAGTACTTGTGCATGTACTCGGTATTTGCACCAATACCAGTATCAATGCAACCCTACTAGCAGGTATTTCAATTTGCTCACTCCTGTGAGAGTAAAGAAAGGTGAGTATATGCAGCCAGGGAGAGGGGGAGCTTTGTGACCCTTTCCTTTTTCCCAGCATTTGCATGCAAGGTAAGGGTTCACTCTTAGGGCTTGTTCACACTAACTGCATTGGCCGGTGTTGCTGGATGCGTTACTAACAGAAGAACATGCCAGTTTGTCTTATATCCTATAGCTTCAGTTCACTCCAGTGTTCTGCGTTGGTGTATACTGAAAAAAAAAAAAAAAGACGTGTTGCATTTTTGCAATGCTTGCACACCTGTGGGAGGATCAAGCATTGCAATGCTGCTGAACATGTGCTCAATGCACACCAACACACATTATTCACACCTTAATGATTGCCTGCTGGTGTGAATGAGCCCTAAGTTTTTTTTATTTTTTTTCATATATTTTATTTGAACCTTAATAAAGTCAGTTCCATGTCGCCAAGTCAATAGTACATAGATAACGGTACATCAATCCACATCATTTAACCAAGTTAATAATAAATGAAAGCTGAATATTCATAGAATTCAATAAATCAACAAAGTGAACTATTCAAGTATAGATTCACCAATCCCTTACAGCAGTGGTCCTCAACTCCGGTCCTCGGGGCCCACTAACAGGACAGGTTTTAAGTATTACCTTGGGGAGATGCAGACTAGAATACTGCAATCACTGAGCAGCAAATGAGATCACCTGGGATGTATTTCAGTTGTCTTGCAAAACTGGCCTGTTAGTGGGCCCGGAGGACCAGGGTTGAGGACCACTGCCTTACAGAGCCTAAACGTTTCCACAGGATTGGCCGCTAATGGAAAATCATGGGACTACCCAATCCATTTTTTTCCTTTTACTTAGAAGCACCAGCAGTAGGAAAGGGGAGAAAGGTAAGGAGAAAAAAAGCGGCTGGGAAGGGAGGGTGGAGGTGATAAGGTGGATAAAAAGTAATCAGAAGTGTTGCCTGATGGATAGGTTATGATTTAAAAAAAAAAAAAAAAGCCCCCCTCCCTCAGAACAGATAAACATATTCCATAACCTCCAAGTCTTTGTGTTTGTGAGGATTAGGTTCTCCTTCTTATTTATTTCCTCCACTTTATGAAGCCAATGACTGATGGTCGGTGGCTGTGAGCTCTTCCATTTAAGGAGGACAGAAGATTTGGCAGCTTTAAATGAGTCCCAAATTTTGTCGACTCTCCCTCAGTCTGCTGATCTGCTACTGAAGCCCAGAGAATTTTTTTGACATTCTGTGTATAGGGGAATGTGACATTCTCCCTCCTCCTCTCTCAGTGGAGGAGCAACTCTTTATTGCAGGAGAGACATGCTGTGCCCTACCTGCCTGCTCGCAGTCTTCTATTGAATGTACATTGAGCTGCATGTTCCTGGCACACTCTAGCTGTGCTGGATTGACTGACTCCTGTGTGTGGGGGGGGGAGGTGACATCAATCCCCCACTGGCCAGTCATGAGGCCAAAAACTCTGCACCCTGAAGTAGCTGGAGAAAGGATAACAGTGGTCAGCAAGGGATGCAACCGTCGCATCGCTGGGAGTTTAGTTCAACTTTGGCAGCAGATCTGGGTGGAGGGAGATTGCAAGTAGTGAAAATACAACATGCTTGCTGCGTCTGCTGTAAAGAGAACCTGTTACTTTTCCTACTTTGGGCAAAGTAACCAGACCATAGACCTTCGTCAGACAAGACCCATTTCATTCTGGTTTCTCTAGTTCTTGGATTGATATCCTTGGTACGGACTCGCTACAATGCTCCATGTGCAGGTTGATATTCTAGTTTTATGTTCAGATGTATGGTCATTCCCAAGGCCCCTTTCACACACATGGTCCGTTCAGTTCATTAGTCCAGTCACGTAAAAATGTATCAGTTTTTCATCCGATCAGTTTTTTTTGACGGATGAAAAATAGGGCATTCATCCGCTCCAAAAAAACGGACATTGACGGAAGCGGATGAAAACGGATGTTAATGGATGATCATCCTTTGTCGTCCGTTTTTACATAGAGATGCATTGATGTCCATTTTTCATCCGTCAACGGATCAATGAAAAACGGACGAATGTGTGAAAGGGGCCTAAACCTTGTTATATCTCGATGGCTGAAATTGGTGACAGGTGGATAGTCCTGCTGCTGATTATGAAATAGAGCTTCTCTGTTTATCACATTGAAGGGGATTTCCAGATAAGGACTGATTCAGACAAGCTTGGATTTTATTCTACAGACTCAGAACATCACTCTACAATTTTCTGAACAGTTGGATGGTCTTTTCTGCAGGATTATGAGCTCCGTTTATCTTTATGGACAATTGCTATCAGGGAGTGTTTTGAGTGTGTGCATTTATTCATAGAGGTGAGTGGATGCAGATAGGGGTGCAGCAAAGGCCATCTAACTACTCCTAAAATGCGATGTGCTTACATCTGTATATTTCACCCATTCACTGTGGGTCCCTGGTTGTAGTTTCAGGGTGCCAGAGAATGGTAATCCAGTGATGTAGAGGTGCCTGCACCGTCTGGTCCTCGATGGTCCCTTTGCTGACACGACCACTGAGACTTCTTGATCCTAAGGCCTCATGCACACTGGACGTTTTTGGAGCTGCTGTTAGCAGCGTCAGACGTTTTTTTTTTTGCAGCTGCAGAACGCCCATCCATGTTATTCTATGGCCTCATGCACACATAGAGCTTTTAGGAGCTCCAAGTGGCATAGGCGTTTTACAGCTCCAAAAAAAAACCAGGAACTGTGCGTTCTGGAGCTGCAGCGTCAAGCTGTAAAAACGCCTGATGCTGCTAAAGGTTGAATAACGTTGCTTAACGTGCGTTAAGCCACGTTATACATTTTTTTTCTTCCATTCAAAATCAATGGTTCCCTATGGGAGCCTATTGATTTGAATGGAAGTCGCACCGCAAGTCGGATCAGGATGATCCGACTTGCGGTGCGACTTGCGCTGTGAGAATCTTGAGGGGGAACTCCACGCCAAAATGGGGAAAAAAACGGCGTGGGGCCCCCCCCAAAATCCATACCAGACCCCACGCCCTTTTTTTCAGGCAGAAAAAACGCTGCTAAAAGCTACGTGGCCAAACGTGCAGTAACGCAAATGGAAAAATCTACTAAAAGCACGTTTTTACAGCTGCTTTTTCCTGGCATCAAGAAACAGCTTTGGAGCTCGTTTTTATGACGCCCTGTGTGCATGGAGCCTTAAAGTACCCTTCCACTGGACATTCAATAGGAAATGTCCATGTCACACTAGAATGATGTGGGCACTTGAAGGACCCCAGCTCCCATCCACAGAAAAATAAGGTAGATTCTGGATCGGCCTCCTGATTTTTGGCAAGTAAAGCATTGTTAGAAGCAGGTGTTCAGTTTTGAATAACGCAAGTCAATGTATGTTGAGGGTCACATTGAAAACAAGGTGCTTATGAAAACACACATCATAACATGCATTGACACATTAACATGTGTCGTTTGTTAAAAAAAAATAAATGCATGCCGATGTTACATAATTAGTCGGATTAAAAATAAAAGTCCATCCACTTCAAAAAAGCACACAAATAGAAAACCTCCATATACACAATCCTATACCCACTATTGGTCCAGAGGAAGGCAAAAAAAAAAAAAAAAACCCCAATAAAGCATAATCCAATTTTCTCCAGCAGGGAAAAAAAAAATCACCAACAGGGAATCCGATATTCCCTGGTTTATCTTTACTTATAAATATTCAAATCCAGTTATGTTTTGTATACAGAATACATCCAGGCCTTTTTTAAAACAATCAACTGAGTTGGCCAAAACCAGCTCTTGAGGGAGTCTATTCCACATTTTCACAGCTCTTACTGTGAAGAAGCCTTTCCATATTTGGAGATTAAATCTCTTTTCCTCCAGACGTAAAGGGTGCCCCCCTTGTCCTCAGTGATTTTAAAGTGAATACCTCTACACCAAGTTCACTGTATGGACCCCTTATGTATATACATGTTGATCGTATTCTCACTTAATCTCCTTTTCTCAAGAGAGAATAAATTCAGTTCCTCTAAGGCTGGGTTCACACCTAGGCAAATTGGATGTGGGTTTCCCTGCCTTCAATTTGCATGACAGTAGACTGTGACTGGCTCCCAATTGAGCCGGTTCACACACCTTTGGGGCAGCTGCAGTCTACACTAGGAAAGGGTCCAGTAAATCTTTGGCTCAGTTTCAGGTCTGACGTCAGGCTAAAATTCGGACCTGATTCACACCTGATATGAAGAACGGGGATGCACAGGACCCCCTGCTGTGACCCGTGGCTGCAGCTAGTGTGAACCCGGCCTCATCTTTACTCATAGCTGAGCCCCTCCATGCCTCTTAAAAGTTTGGTTGCCCTTCTCTGCACTTTCTCCAGTTCCCGATATCTTTTTTTTGAACTGATGCCCAAAACTGAACTGCATATTCCAGATGAGGGCTTACTAATGATTTGTACAGGGGCAAAATTCTCTCTCTCTCTCTCTCTCTCTCTCTCTCTCTCGTTCTCTTTTTTTTGCTGTGTGTTGTAAGAGACATTCACACTTTTGTGATTTGAATGAAAGTGCTCTCTGTACCACAATGGGTCACACAACGCTTTTTTTTTTTTTTTTCGTTTTAATAGGAGCGCACCACAGTGCATCATATATGTATCGTGATTCAGTGTAATTTGCATTGCTGTGTTATGTACAGTGCATTAGGGTTGCATTCACAATGAATGCCACCACTATGCACCGCACATAGAGCAAGTGTTATTACAAATGAATGGCTCCTAAATAAGTGTGGATTCAGACTGGTATTGACAGTTGTTAAAACTCTCAAAAGTATCAGTTAACAAAAGCACAGCGATTGGTGGATGTGGGAGATTCTTGTTTGTGCAAATGAGCTACTAAAATTGCCCACAGTGGTTCATAATTAATATCTAGCTACCAATTGACTGGTACATATTAGAAATATTTGACGAGGTGCAAGTAGGAGTGAACTCTCAATGATCGCACAATGCTCCAAACTTATGCAACCAGTCGCTGCTTCATGCAACTACTGAAAATGGATTTCATACAGAAAAAATAATTCCACACCAATATAATTATTTTTTGTGACCACTTCCCGGGAATCCACGTACCCATACATCGGCTCAGATAATTGGTTGTACCAGAATGATGCCTGCAGCTGGCAGGCATCAACCCGGTACCGTTCTTTAGAGCCGGCGGTTGGCTTTCAGAAGATAACAGCCGATGTGGCTCGGGAGCCGATCAGCCATTATCCAAGCCAGCGGGAGGGGATGTCCCCCCCCCCCCCCCCGCTGCCTTCAGCTGTTCTGCCTCTGGTCTCCAGTCCCACTGGGGGACCCGAGCAACCAGCTGGCACGTCCGCCGGCTGGTTAGAATCCTTAACAAAGCTGGATGTATTCACCTGGAATCATGACGCCACTTCCGGTTTACTCGGCTGCTAACGGCGCCGAATGTGAATAACTCAGTATTCAAAATTGCAGATTTCGGCATTTTGAATACATGGAAGTGTAGTGGAGGGGTCTGGGGTCTTTTAGACTCCCGATCCCTCCATAAAGAGTACCTGTCACTGCCTATTGCTTTCACAAGGGATGTTTACAAGTGATAAGATTTTTTTTTTTTTCTTTAAAAACAGTGCTAAAAATTTAAATAAAATAAATAGGAAAAATTATTTTAATTCCCCCGTCGCTGTGAGCTCGCACACAAAAGAAAACGCATACGTAAGACATGCCCACAAATAAAAACGGTGTTCAAACCACATGTGAGGTATCACCGCGATCGCCAGAGTGAGAGCATTAAGTCTAAAAAAAAAGATCTACGTTGTAACTCTAAACTGGTAACCATTAAAAAAATTGAAATTGTCACCTATGGAGATTTTTAAGTACCGTAGCAA
The DNA here is from genome assembly GCF_965119305.1 of Pelophylax lessonae. NCBI lineage: Eukaryota > Metazoa > Chordata > Amphibia > Anura > Ranidae > Pelophylax > Pelophylax lessonae. Next base: position 62,590,601 of record NC_138772.1, read on the forward strand.
TTTTAAACTGTAACATGTAACATTTACTCGACGTGACATAATCTTTCACAATCTACAAAAAAATTGGGCTAACTTTACTGTTTAGTTTTTTTTCAAATGCAGTGAAATTTTTTTTTTCCCCCCAAAAAATTTAGTTTGAAAGATCGCTGTGCAAATATCGTGTGACAAACAATATTGCAACGACCGCCATTTTATTCTCCAGAGTCTTTGCTGAAAAAAATAAACAAATATGTTTGGGGGTTCGAAGTAATTTTCTAGCTAATAATACTGATTTTAAACAATGTGTCCGAAGTAGGCCGGTCCTTAAGTGGTTAAAAAAACATCAAAGTAAAATGCTGCATGCAGCTTTGTGATTTGACACTTGGATATTCTATTTTTTATTTATTTTTGCTGTATGTGGCACCCTGACTGCTAAACATCCTGTTGCAAAGTTTGTCTTTGTGTGCTTATCATACCCGAATGGTGCAAACTATTAATCTACTTCCTGTTTGAAGGTCTTCCTTTATCTGCTCCAGTATTGTTACTCATGCTTCAATTACGAATGGCTTAAAACCTATGGAAAAATTGATTATTATAATATATATATGTATATCATATAAAATGTCAGGTTTCTATGATGTAAAAAAGCAAGACAAAGATTATTTCAGTTTTTTTCCACCTTTTTAACCACTTCAATACAGGGCAGTTACACCCCCTTCCTGCCCAGGCCAATTTTCAGCTTTTAGCGCTGTTGTATTTTGAATGACAATTGCGCAGTCATGCAACACTGTACCTAAACCAAATTTGTCATTTTTTCCCCCCACAAATAGAGCTTTATTTTGGAGGTGTTTGATCACTGCAAGGTTTTTTCTTTTTTGGTACACAAATAAAAAAAGTTTGAAAAAAAAAAAAAAGTTTTTTTTTAACTGGATGAAAAGCGAACGATCAGACCAAATGTCAGATTTTCGAACGATTTTTTGGCTAGTGTATGGCCAGCATTAGTGTGGTTGCCTGTACTATGATTGTAGATTGTGAGTTGAGACCCCCGGAGCACTTCCAGCTACACTAACAGTGCTTAAAATGGAGTTCCACCCTAATTTTATACTTACCTCCATCTTCTCGCTCCGGGTCACCTGAAAAAGAAATGGATAATCGCATTTTTTTTTTTTACTTACCTCGTCGCGAAGAAAATATACTTACCTTACTTCCTTCTTCCTCCTTCCTCGGCCGCGGCCCGTCGTCACTTCCTGGCTCTGCAATGATTCCTGGGAGCTGAACGTCATAGCTCCCAGGAATCATTGCGCCTGCACCGGCCCCGACGTCAGTTCCGGGGCGCGCGTTATCCCCTTCTAAACAGCTTCTGGGCATGCCCAGAAGCTGTGGAGGGATGACGCGCACGACCCGGAAGTGACGTCGGGGCCGGCGCAGGGCATCGTGGGACCGAAGAAGGCGGAAGAGGACCCCGAAGAGGATCTCGCTGGCTTCAAGCTGCCCCCAACTGAGATGGCAGCGCTGGACAAGACGTTTTCAAGGTAAGTATTTGTCCTAACAGGTAAGTGCAACCCGGGACAGATCAGGGGCTAGCCATTGTGGAATGCACTAGCCCTGACTGTCCCGGGGGTATTTAAAAAAAAAAAAAAAAAAATTCCAGGGTGGAACTCCGCTTTAAATTGGTAAAGGAACTAGGTTTTTTTTTTTTTTTTTTTTTAACCTTCATACATTTTATATACATGAAGGTAAAAAACCTGTGTGCTGCAGCCCCCTCTTATACTTACCTGAGCCCTCTTGATCCAGTGATGTCCATGAGAGCCTTGTGTCTCCAGGGACTCGCACTCCTGATTGGCTTTTGCCAGCAGCGGGAGCCATTGGCTCCCACTGTAAAAATGAAAATAGATTGGCGCTATAGCATAAAAATCAGAAAACAAACATAAAATGCAATTAATGTATAGAAATTTAAAATCATGCTAAAAAATAACAAAGGTGATAAAGTAATCCCACACATGATATACCATACACAGAAGTGAAAGGCAAAATGCTAAAATAATAATAAATATATAGAATCAAACTATAAAAGTCTATATATAATGTGAATCAAATTGAATGTGAATGGACACAGCCGCATCTCTAGGGCACTCCTGCTTGGGTGTCCCCAGAGCATGCTGTTTGTTGTGGGGCCATCCGGCAGGAGGGAGGGGCCAGGAGTGCCAGCGCGGGATCTGAGAAAAGGAGGATCTGGGCTGCTCTGTGCAAAACCACTACACAGAGCAGGTAAGTATAACGTTATTTTAATGTAAAAGAGGGTTTAGTCACACTTTGACTGAACAAGCTGAAGTTAGAATCTGATTGGCTACCATGCAGAGCTGCACCAGATTTTGCCCACTCCAGTTTTAGTAAATCAGCCCCAGTGAGTGATCGGTACTGATCACTCGCTGTGCTCGTTCATAACTAGAGTATCGTAAACTGTGTGTTTTAGTATGCTTCAGTTTTTGAATGAATAGGGGATTGTACAAAGCTTTTCCTGTTCATTCATTCTAAGCATCTGAGGTTGCAGAGATGAAGATTGAGCGTGGGCCTGAGAAACCTATTAAGGTATGCTGCATATGTACAGTGGCTGGTCGTTAAAGCCCATCTTTGTTGTCTCTGCATATATGCGATAGGCAGTGAGCAAGACGTTAATATACACATTGCTCTTAGACAAGCATAAGCCCACGGAAACAAGGCCTATTGGCTAGATTTGTGCCTCTACCATGGCACCCCAAAGCCATGACCAACACATCCCCTACATAACCAGATTCCCCGGTTGTTTGTATATTGTAAATACTAAAAATGATCCTGGGAGAGTGACACCATCACTTGCTCTTGTAATGGTTGTAGTGTGGTGGGGGGGAATATTTTGCCTGCAGTCTTTTTGGAGATTTGCCAAGTTGTCATGCGATTCAACTGTCTGGCAGCCATGCTAAGTAAGGCTAAAGAGGAGCTCCAGTCTGAGAAAAAAAAATAGGTCCGCAGCTACAAATACTGTAGCTGCATGACTTTTAATATAAGGAAACTTTCCTGTCCTGGGATCAACTGACCCTGAGCCTTTTTGTTAATTGGCTTTGGGTGCAGGCACTGGCATTGTAATAATGGGAAATCAGCAGTGAAGGCTTCACAGCTGATTTCCTGCTGCACACGCGTGAGTTGCGCTGTACTTTCTGAATGGTCCCGCCGTCTTCTGGGACCTGTGTGTGTCCTAGAAGGAGGAGGAACTGGAATTGATCCTAGATTGGTGATTTTACCCAGAAGTGGGAGTACTAGAGCTGCACGATTAATCATATGAAAATCGCGATCTCAATTCACCCCTCCTGACGATCTAAACCTGACATATGCTCGATTCTTTGCATAGGAAGCAGAGAGAACAGCTGTGGGAAAAAAATAAAAAAAAGCCTCCTGCAAACTCCTATCAGCATTAGTCTCCCAGTAACTATGAACAAAATGATTACATTGTATCTTTTCCTTCCCTCTGCCAGGGAGAAAGGACTAGACCTTTTACTGACACTTGTTGCTTGCAAGTTAAAATAATTTTTTTTGCTAGAAAAGTACTTAGAACCCCCAAACATTTTATATATTTTTTTTAGCAGAGACCCTACAGAATAAAATGGCGATTGTTGTAATATTTTATGTCACACTGTATTTGCGCAGCAGTCTTTCAAACGCAATTAATAGACTTTAATGAATAAAAAAAAAAAACGTAACAGCAAAGTTATCCCAATTTTTTTTTTGTTACACAGAGAATCGTGAGAGAATCGTGATCTTTATTCCAAGCTAAAAAATCGTGATTCTCATTTTGGCCAGAATCGTGCAGCTCTAGGGAGTACCTGTCAAAACCTTTCTTTTTGCATGCAAAGCATTGCAACCACAATCAGTGGATCCCTGCTGCAGTGCCCTGGCTCCTGCAGACGCTTGCTCCTGCTACAAAGCTAGAGGAAATAAGACTGCAAGTGCTCCATTGATAACCACAGTCCCTTTGCCATGGCGGAAAATGAGGCTTGTAGTACATTCATTCACCGACTCCTGCGAATTGATGACACAGCTGTGTGGACGGAGCTATGCACAGCCATGCTGATTTTAAATGCGACAGGAACCTGCATGGAGAAGAACCACGCAATCCTGTTAGTTGGGATTGGGCCCGTGAATGCTGGAGATGTTTCATGATATACCCTAAATATGAGTGTAGTATGAAACCTGGTCAGAAATCTAGGGATACCTTTTTAAGTATACACTGAATTTGCATTACTAGTTTGAATTGTGATACCGTATATTAGTTATTTCTCCATATAGGGCGATGGTTAGGTGGGACATACAAACAAAGCATGCATACATCACATCCTCCCCTGTGCTTGTGTTACATGTAGAAGGTGGGGGTGGGGGGGTCCTCAATGCAGTTGTAAGATGCGTCATCCACTGTTGTGGCCTCAGTGCTAAGCACTCGTGTGTGGGCTGCAGAATACACCGAGCTTTTCTCTTACTGTCAGCCTCTCTCTCGCTGGCTCCTCACCCACAGGCTGCATTGTGCTGCTCTGAATTCCACCATTAGCCCCGGAGCTGGCCTGGTAATCCTTTGTGTTCTACTGGGGTGGACAGAGCTTCCCATTCACCTTCCTAACATGCTTCAGGCTCAGTTTTCGCTCTTTCCTCCTGCATGGTTTGAAGAATACATAATAAATGCACCCAGGCTTGTAGCAAGTGTCACATTCATTATTTGATGTGTAGCTGGAATGTACTGAGCGTTTTGGCAGTACAGATTATATTCTTGTGTGTATATATGAGTGATTTACATAGGAATAGACATACAGCCTACTGAGCTATATTAGGATATCTCAGGAGTTCACTGACCTCACACCTTTATACACGGGCGTTACGTGTTTTACTGCTGACGTGTGTTTGTAAATCGTCATCCAGAGGTCTGGAGAGCATTGGTTGAGTTGGATTGTGTGCCGCAATAATACCTTTTTTCCTGTTTTAGTCAAAAATAATGTTACTTTGCATTTATGTAAAGGCAGAATGTCCTGTTTTTTGGTTTGTTTTAACTGCTTCTGTTCCTCTATACAGGCAAGGTGGAAGGCAATAGGAATACATGGTAAATGCATCTTTAAAGATATATACAGTATATACACACACTTCCACTGCATTACTCAACTCTTCTCCTGCTCTGTTCCCCACTGATTGGCTACTCTCTGATACAGTACTGGCCTCTCAGGAGAAATGATGCCCAGCATCATCCAACCCCCTGGGCCTCATGATAATGACTAACCGCTAACATTTGCGCAAAACGCGTCTACCTCTTTTTCCCCTACTCCATCTGGTAACCAATTGTCATATGACCAAAAGACAAGATCCCCTAGAGGGTGGGACTTTGAATGGCAATAACCAGGACTTGAGTAGTATATGTATAAATATTTATTACATGAGTATACAAAATTTGAATTTTGGATCTTGTATTTTGGTCTTACATTAGGGATGTCGGCAATTCCCAGGAAAACCACTGAATCTGAATTTTCTTTTCTACAATTGTCATATGAAGCTTCAATAAAAGGAATTTTGGAAGTGTAGCCGTCCGGAATTATTTCCTTATGATATACAGCGTGCGAGCTGGGCTAGCACCTGACTAGTGTGTGTGGGGAATAATTAGACTCGCCTGGAGCGACTTTTTTTGTATCAGTAAGCCAAGCCTACAAACGTTTGAATATTGAGGTGGTGCGCTATTCTACTCTTTAGACAATGTGAGACTTTCATAAACACATAATGTTGTTAATACAAAGTGTATAATAATAAGCAAAAAAAAAAAAGTCCATATAAAAAAACATGCCGGAAGTAAAATCCGTCAATAAAATGTGATCACTTATGGTGCAGATAGCGGCTTCAGCTCACTGATGCGAGTCGCGGTGACACCGGATCTGATGTCACTGGCTCCTGCTACGTGTTACGTCTCCTGTCACGTGACTTCTTCAGGGTCACATGAGCACTTGATTTGGTGGTGGCAGCAGTTCACCCAATTTTTTTGTTTTAATCACTAGTTAGCTTGCCAAAGCAGTGCACCAGTGCCCCTGATTACCTTAATAAACAAATATAATAGCAAACTATACAGTTCTAATTTACTATACACAGATTTTACTGCCCCCAACTCCTTTGAAGCAGACATTTTTTATTTTTATTCGGATCATCTCTTACTGTTTTACATGGGTCTTTGATCTGATTGCATTTCACCACAGATCTGCTTTGCCCTCTTTGGCTTTGGGCAGATACTAATTGCTGCAGAGTACATTACAATGTAAATAAATGATGCCACTTTCTGCAGAATTCTCCTGTGAGCCCAGGGTAGTTCCATGACAGGTACCCGGGAAGAGTGTCCTTGATTTCCTGGGCTTACAGGACATGCGTTCAATGACACCAGACATTCAGGTTTGAAGAGAACCCATGGTGGTAAGTCTGTAGATGGTAGAAACGAAGATTGAGTGAGTATTGCAATAAAAGTTGCTTACACAAGTATGTTTTTTCATGTGTATATTAAAAATGTTCACGTTATAATTTCTCTCTTATTGGGAACTATCTTTTTTGGGGGTTTTCTGTATGTTATTGCATTTAGCCACCTTAGTCACTGCCGTGTATAGTTTTCTGGTTTTATGATATATATATTTTTTTAAAAGTCAAAAAAATTTTGAGGCGTCTTGCTTAAGTACAGTTCTATTGGTTCATTAGCAGAGGTGGATGTGACAGTGGCTGCCCCTATGCAATATCACTGACACACTCTTATTTTTTCTTTAGGTTTATATGGGTAACACAGAGGTATCTGTACTGTTCCTGGTGTCCTGGGAATACATTCACACTCATTCAGGGCTGGCCTCTTGTAAAAAGCTCTGCAAAGTTTTGCTGTTGATTTGCCAGACACATTTGTGTTGGTATCTAGCTGACGGCCAAACTGTACAAATGTATAATTTGAATGTTGGCTTATCACAGGCTGTCTGGTCATTTTCGTGTCCCTTTCTGTGCTATGGATACATAAAAAGAACTCTACATTCCTAAAGTGATATTGAAACATCAATATAGGCAAAACTTTTTTTCTCTTTCGTTCATTGAAGGACACAGCTCCTGATATTCATAACCATTGAGTTATACTGCCCCCCACAGGAGTAGGACACTAGGCAGAAAATAATTCTGGCTACACCCACGGGCAGTCCCAGGGGGTATACTCTCTCTGCTGTAGCCAGGACCCATTTCCTTGCTGGGATCTTTGGTCCTGGCAAAATTTTTTAGATAGAAATATTTTTTTTCTCCTGGATTTTTTCCTGAGATCTACAATCATCTGCTGGACTGGGTGACGGGCTAGATATTCTAGATCCAGTGGTCACCCCAGTCTGGCCAGTGAGCGTGCGAAGACCTCAGCTCCACTCTAGGTCAGCCACGAACTAGCCCCACTGGACAGGGATGGCTTGCGAGTTAAACGCCTTGCCAGGTCGCATACGACCGGGTCTCAGGCCCGAGTCGCAGCGCCCCTCCTGGCCGACAGTCCCCCCCCATTTCGATGGAGAGGGTTTCTGTTCTGTGCCCACCTTGTTCCTGGTATGGTGAGTAGCTGTCCCCCTTCACCCTGGGGGTTTTGGGGTTGACGTGGGCCCCTCCTTGGCACGGCGGGACCACCGAGTTCCCCACCTTCCCGCAGGCACCCCCTCGCCAAGTCCCTCATCCTTTCCCCCCCCCCTCCCATGCTGGGGTTATTTGGGTGGTTCGGCCACTTTCCTGGGATGGGGCAGGGAGCTAACTGTAACAGTGGGGTCGGGATTGTCCCTTAGCAGTGTTTTACACTTTGTGGGGGATACCCCTGGTGACTCCTGAAGTCTTTGGAGCACATTTCCCCACCTGATTCCCCCTCCCTGAGGCTGCGGAGCCCTCCGGGCCCCAACCATCCATCCATGCACTGAAGGCAAACCTAAAGTCCCTTGTGTCCCGGGTGGCGGTGGCTTGCAGGCGACGGGCTAGCAAAAAGCTCCCCTTGCCTCATCTTTCTCATCAGATCCTGAATCAGGTTTGGCCACTGCGGACCTGGATCACTCTGCTGGGTCTACATCCCCACGCCTGGAATCCTCTGAAGATGATTCCCCCACGTCTGCGACTGTGCACGAAAAGTCGCTGGTGGATGCACTGTGATTGTATCTGTGCGTGAGACCCTGAAGATGGAGGACGCAGCTGAAGCTGCGACGGAGACGCAGGTGCCCTTTGGCACTCACAAGTCATCCACAGCGGCAACAGTGTTTCCTTTCTCTGCCTATTTTGATGGAATTGTAGTTATAGAGTGGGGACAACCAAAGTTACTCCATGGGGTCCCTAAGTGCTTTACTAGATGATACCCCTATGAGAAGTCCCTTCTTAAGAAGTGGACTGTGCCACCGGTGGTGGACCCTCCAGTTTCCAGATTAAACAAGGCAACCATGATTCCGGTTGAAGAGTCCCCGGCCTTTAAGGATCCGGCTAATCGGAAGGCGGAGGCTTTGGCCCGCACTATGTACACTCTGGCTGGTTGGGAAATGAGGCCAGTATTCACCATTTCCCTAGTGTCTCAAACTCTGACCGAGTGGGTTAGGGCTAAGCTCTTACACTGTGACCTGGAGGGGAAACTGCTCCCCCTGCCTTTGGGGAGCTGGCGGACCATCTGGTTTAGGAGCTGCAGTTTTATCTGTTATGCCTCTTTGGATGCGGCTCCCCTGATGGCTCGCCTGTCTATTTTGGCAGTGGTCCTTCGGCGTGCTTTTTGGCTCAAGTGCTTGTCTGCAGATCAGACTTCAAAAAAGGCCTTGACTGATCTTCCTTTTCAAGGAGGTCGTCTGTTTGGAGCTACCCTGGATGACATCAAGAAAGGTCTCACAGGGGGGAAGAGTACTTTTCTTCCGCAGGCTACTAAGGGCAAGGAACCTCGTCGTAGACGTAGGCCTTTCTTCTCAGCTCATAACTTTTTTTCGTCCCTCAGGGTCAGGCTCAGGGTCGACTGACAAGGACTCAAAGCCTTTCAGGGCCTCTTCTGGAGGATCCAAATTAACCTGGTCTGGCAAGCCAAGATCAGACTTCTCCAGACCCGGGGACAAGGCTCCTTCAGCATGAAGGTGGGCCCTCATCCGTATCAGGGGTTGGGGGACGTCTTCGCTGGTTTCCGGACCTGTGGACTTCCCGGGTGAAAGACAAGTGGGTCCACAAAGTCATTTGGTCCGGCTACAAGATCGAGGTTTGCTCCTGTCCCCCAGGAAGGTTTTTTCCTTCCAACTTGCGCCTGTCCCCAGACCGCTTAAACTTTTTTGTGTGGGTACAGAAGTTCAGAATGAAGTCCATTCGTATGGTGGTGGTATCCCTGCATCAGGGGCATTTCCTTGCCTCTATCGATATCAAGGAGGCCTACCTTCACATTCCAGTATGCGCCAGTCACCAGCGTTTTCTCCGCTTTGCTGTGGGAGAGGAGCATTATCAGTTTGTGGCGTTACCATTTTGTCTTGGGTCTTCACAAATGTGTTAGCCCCGGTGCTAACTTTGCTACGCCAACGGGGGATCACAATACTGGGCTACTTGGACAATCTCCGGAGTCACCCTCTGCTCTGGTGGAGATGCTGGAGATCACATTACAAACTCTGTGGGAGTTTGGCTGGATTCTGAATTTTCAGAAGTCTTATCTGGTTCAGTCCACAAAGCTGGACTATCTGGGTCTGACTCTGGACTCTGCTTTAGCCAGAGTGCTCCTTCCTCTGGACAAAATCCAGAAATTGCAGGCTGCAATTTGCCTCCTGCTGTTCAATAAATGGTCATCCCTCAGGACTCTTGTTATTTATTGTAATACATATTCTACATCACTTGCACTCTCATTAGTACACGCAATTACTTTTTTTATTAGTCATCCACTGAGTTGCACTGATTTTTACTGTTTTGCATAAAGTTGTGGCATTACTTTATTACAGCCACCAGTGTCTCTTACCTGGTTTAAAAGTGTGAATGTTGTTGGTATACAGTCAGGTCCATAAATATTGGGACATCAACACAATTCTTATCTTTTTGGCTCTATACACCACCACAATGGATTTGAAATGAAACAAACAATATGGGCTTTAACTGCAGACTTTCAGCTTTAATTTGAGGGTATTTACATCCAAATCAGGTGAACGGTGTAGGAATTACAACAGTTTGTATATGTGCCTCCCACTTTTCAAGGGACCAAAAGTAATGGGACAATTGGCTGCTCAGCTGTTCCATGGCCAGGTGTGTGTTATTCCCTCATTTATCCCATTTACAAGGTGCAGATAAAGGTCCAGAGTTCATTTCAAGTGTGCTATTTGCATTTGGAATCTGTTGCAGTCAACTCTCAATATGAGATCCAAAGAGCTGTCACTATCAGTGAAGCAAGCCATCATTAGGCTGAAAAAACAAAACAAACCCATCAGAGAGATAGCAAAAACATTAGGTGTGGCCAAATCAACTGTTTGGAACATCCTTAAAAAGAAAGAACGCACCGGTGAGCTCAGCAACACCAAAAGACCCGGAAGACCACGGAAAACAACTGTGGTGAATGACCAAAGAATTCTTTCCCTGGTGAAGAAAACACCCTTCACAACAGTTGGCCAGATCAAAAACACTCTCCAGGAGGTAGGTGTATGTGTGTCAAAGTCAACAATCAAGAGAAGACTTCACCAGAGTGAATACAGAGGGTTCACCACAAGATGTAAACCATTGGTGAGCCTCAAAAACAGGAAGGCCAGATTAGAGTTTGCCAAACATCTAAAAAAGCCTTCACAGTTCTGGAACAACATCCTATGGACAGATGAGACCAAGATCAACTTGTACCAGAGTGATGGGAAGAGAAGAGTATGGAGAAGGAAAGGAACTGCTCATGATCCAAAGCATACCAACTCATCAGTGAAGCATGGTGGTGGTAGTGTCGTTGTGTGAGCATGTATGGCTGCCAATGGAACTGCCATAGTTGACAGATGAAAAACAGACACCAATGTATTTCTATGGGCAAGCGGACATCTGCCTCAATTAACATCAGTTTTTTGAAACGAAAGAAAGCCTTCTTTTTTTCCACTTAAGAAACCGAACGGACAAATAGTCTGTTTTTGCATTGGTAGTGGATGTCAAAAAATTGATAAAAAGTGGATGTACAAACCCGATTTCAAAAAAGTTGGGACACTGTACAAATTGTGAATAAAAACATAATGCAATGATGTGGAAGTTTCAAATTTCAATATTTTATTCAGAATACAACATAGATGACATATCAAATGTTTAAACTGAGAAAATGTATAATTTTAAGGGAAAAAATACGTTGATTTTAAATTTCGTGGCATCAACACATCTCATAAAGTTGGGACAAGGCCATGTTTACCACTGTGTGGCATCCCCTCTTCTTTTTATAACAGTCTGCAAACGTCTGGGGTCTGAGGAGACAAGTTGCTCAAGATTAGGAATAGGAATTTTGTCCCATTCTTGTCTAATACAGGCTTCTAGTTGCTCAACCATCTTAGGACTTCTTTGTCGCATCTTCCTCTTTATGATGGGCCAAATGTTTTCTATGGGTGAAAGATCTGGACTGCAGGCTGGCGATTTCAGTGCCCGGATCCTTCTTCTACGCAGCCATGATGTTGTATTTGCTGCAGTATGTGGTCTGGCATTGTCATGTTGGAAAATGCAAGGTCTTCCCTGAAAGAGACGACGTCTGGATGGGAGCATATGTTGTTCAATACCTTGGATATACCTTTCAGCATTGATGGTGCCTTTCCAGATGTGTAAGCTGCCCATGCCACACGCACTCATGCAACCCCATACCATCAGAGATGCAGGCTTCTGAACTGAGTGCTGATAACAACTTGGGTTGTCCTTGTCCTCTTTAGTCCGGATGACAGTTTTCCAAAAAAAAACTTCAAATTTTGATTCGTCTGACCACAGAACAGTTTTCCACTTTGCCACAGACCATTTTAAATGAGCCTTGGCCCAGAGAAAATGCCTGCGCTTCTGGATCATGTTTACATATGGCTTCTTTTTTGGCCTATAGAGTTTTTTAGCCGGCAACGGCGAATGGCACGGTGGATTGTGTTTGCCGACAATGTTTTCTGGAAGTATTCCTGAGCCCATGTTGTGATTTCCATTACTATAGCATTCCTGTATGTGATGCAGTGCCGTCTAATGGCCGGAAGATCACGGGCATGCAGTATGGTGTTCCAGCTTTGACACTTACGCACAGAGATTGTTCCAGATTCTCTGAATCTTTGGCTGATATATGCACTGTAGATGATGATAACTTCAAACTCTTTGCAATTTTTCTCTGAAACTCCTTTCTGATATTGCTCCACTATTTTTTGCCGCAGCATTGGGGGAATTGGTGATCCTCTGCCCATCTTGACTTCTGAGAGACACTGCCACTCTGAGAGGTTCTTTTTATACCCAATCATGTTGCCAATTGACCTAATAAGTTGCAAATTGGTCCTCCAGCTGTTCCTTATACTGTATGTACATTTAACTTTTCCGGCCTCTTATTGCTACCTGTCTCAACTTTTTTGGAATGTGAAGCTCTCATGAAATCCAAAATGAGCCAATATTTGGCATGACATTTCAAAATATCTCACTTTCAACATTTGATATGTTATCTATATTATATTGTGAATAAAATATGTTTGAGATTTGTAAATTAGTCCATTCCTTTTTTAATCAGAATTTGTACAGCGTCCCAACTTTTTTGTTATTGGGTTTATAAACTGAATCCATTTTTCTTTAAAAATAATCATGACTGAACTAATGAAACAAATGGAACGCCTGTGTGAAAAGACCGTAAACGTAATTGGTGATAAATCAAGGAGTGTGAAACCGATTGATTATATATCGGGAAGTGTGAAAGTGGTCGGTGATATATCGTGAAGTGTGAAAATGATTGGTCATATATCGGGAATAGTGAAAGCGATTGGTCATACATCGGGAAGTGTGAAAGTGGTCGGCGATATATCGGGAAGTGTGGAAGTGGTCGGTGATATATTAGAAAGTTTTAAAATGATTGGTCCTATATCGGGAAGGGTAAAAGTGGTCATATATCGGGAAGTTTGAAAGGGATTGGTCATATATCGGGAAGTGTGAAAGGGATTGGTCATATATCGGGAAGTGTGAAAGGGATTGGTCATATATCGGGAAGTGTGAAAGGGATTGGTCATATATCGGGAAGTGTGAAAGGGATTGGTCATATATCTGGAAGTGTGAAAGGGATTGGTCATATATCTGGAAGTGTGAAAGGGATTGGTCATATATCTGGAAGTGTGAAAGGGATTGGTCATATATCGGGAAGTGTGAAAGGGATTGGTCATATATCGGGAAGTGTGAAAGTGATTGAAGATATGTCAAGCAGAAAGAGGTACGCGGCACAGGTTTCACAAAGTAAACTTGTCCACCAAACATGTAGGGTGGTCTGTGTATTCTGGTTGCAGTGCATCAGAGATTGGGATCAATTCAGGGCCCATCATGACTTGAGCACAGATGTAGGATTTGCTGGAATGCAATAGTCTCTTATCGACTTCACATTCTGCTATGGACCCAGTGTCAGTCAGGTGCTTCTGTGTTAGAAAGTACAGAATTTTTTTTATTTTTACCCACGCCTACTGCTGAATAAAGTAGTGGAGGAGCAAAAGAGCTGTAATTGTATACCACAGGGAATAGATGTTGGGTAATGCAAACTGTTGGCTTGCCGTGTATGGGCAAAGAACAGGTTAGCTTTGTAGCACCCAAAGAAATGAGATGATGGATGTTCTATGTATGTGATATGGGCGATGATCTGTGGGATCCTGACACCATCTAGGAGAAAGTGATCAGAGAGGTTAGTAGTCTTTTGCCGTTTGTTTTTCGGTCTCTCTCTGAGATAAGTGGGAAGTAACGAACGAGGACACAACGCTCAGAGAAGCAGAACTTTCATGTTTATGGAAGAGCCAGTCCAGACACATTAACTTCTTGCCGACCACCTGCTGTAGTTTTACTGCGGCATGCCGGCTCTTTCCCGCGAAACGATGTACCTGTACGACGCTTCGCAGGACCGCCAGTGGGGACACGCGTGTGGTGATTGGCCACAGGGGGGAGCCAATCAGCGGGACAGAACCGTCGGTCTGCCGTTGAAAACACGGCAGACCGCTGTTCTGTCAGTAATGAACACAGGGATCCTGTGTTCCTCCTATTTAGGAACACAGATCTCTGTGTTCATTCAGCAAGCCCATTCCCCATACAGTTAGAAAGCACCCCCTAGGGACACATTTAACCCTTTGATCGCCCCTGGTGTTAACCCCTGCCCTGCCAGTGTCAGTACAGTAACAGCGAATATTTTTTAAGCATGGATTACTGTAGTAATGTCACTGGTCCCCCCAAAATTGTCAAAAATGTCAGTTAGGGGTCCGATCTGTCTGCCGCAATGTTGAAGTCCCGCTAAAAATCTCTGATTGCTGCCATTACTAGTAAAATAAAAATGACATAAATCTTCCCCCTAGTTTGTATTTGCGATTAACTTGTGTGCAAACCAATCAATATACACTTATTAGGATTGTTTTTTTGTTTTTTTTTTAACAATTTGTAGCAGAATACATATTGGCCTAAAATGAAAAAAATTGGATTTTTAATTTTTTTTTTTTATTATTGGTAATTTTATATAGCAGAAAGTAAAAAATATTGTTTTTTTTTTTTCCCCCAGAATTGTCGCCCTTTTTTTTAACGCAAAAAAAAAAAAAATTTGCAGAGGTCATCAAATACCACCAAAAGAAAGCTCTATTTGTGGGGAAAAAAAGGACATACAATTTTTTTTTTGGGTATAGCGTGGCATGACCGTGCAATTGTAAGTTAAAATAACGCAGTGCCGTATCGCAAAAATGGCCTGGTCATTATGGGGGTAAAAAGTTCCGGTCCAGAAGTGGTTAACAAGGAAAGTCCAGTCACAACTTCCTATCGTGCTGCTCGTTTCTGTCTATGGCTTCACTTAAATCACAGAAGCCTTCCCACTGACGCCTTTTAAAAGCCGATAAGAGTTTTTCAGGCTAAGTGTGCTTTAAATATATTTAAAAGAAATATATTAGTATGACCTCTGCATTCATTTATTAAGGATATTTGCATTGAATTCGAAGATCTGTGACCTTTTCTATCTCTGACAGCCTGCAGCCTGCGACATTTATATGGTCACTGAACTCCGCTGTGAAATCTAATATTCTCCTCGTTTACAGCGGGAGTTACATTATCCCATATATAATGAAATTGCTGGTAATTGGAGTCTCTTGCAGATTAGCCATTTGACTCGGGTCTTCCAGTGATGAGCAATTCCTTGTTTTTTTTGTTCTCTGCACAATGCCTGTTTTTTGGGAGCACCAAAGATCTGATGCAGCAATGTACAGAAGTTCATTTTACACCTGTTTGTATCACATTTTTTTGGAATTCAGAATTTTTCTGTTATTTTCGACAGGGAAAAATAGTGTACTTGGGTTCCATACAAATAATTTTACCTCTATTTAATGTGGTTGTAAACCTCAGACATGAAATATGAACAAAGCATATCCCTTTATAGTGTGTACTTGTCTCAATCGAGAGCGCTAAGTGTAATTTCTGCCTGCTGCTTCCTTCCTCTGCTATCAGCATGAGTCACTTCTGACAAGTTTTTTCCTGACACCAAGCGATAAAAGGTGACAGGGGAGGGACCTCCTGCTGATTGACAGCCTCAGCTCTGTTCCTGTGTGCTGTGCAGAGGGGTTGTGTGTGTTCCCTCCAATCAGCTCTCAGAGCTCTCTTCGGTTCTTTGCCCCCTTTCTTTTTTCGAAACTCTGACCAGCTTAAAAAAATCAGCGGATGTAGAGCACTGCAGATAAACAGGTACAACTTATCTAGGAGGTTTTTTTTCCATATCTGTGTATCATCTGAGGATCGTCCTTTCACTGGATATATGGAAGGGTTTACAACTGCATTAAGGGACAGGCTCAAGTTACAATAAAAAGTCTCTAACCGAAAAACTTTTCCATGCTGAGCCACCCCCCCCCCCCCCGCTCAACACCCACATGGCCATTTATCTCTTTCACTTCATGGTGGACTTCTGCTATGTTTCCTCTAAGCTTGAATGGGGTCTTATTCCAATGGTAAGGATGTGTCTCCTTCCCTTGCTCTCTTCCAGTACTGCAGCTTCCATTAGACCAGTGTTTCTCAACCTTTTTTCAATCAAGACACCCTTTAAAATGATAGACAATCTCAAGGCACCCTATACTAAATTGTAAAAAAAACTATTCTAATAGCTTTACATAATGCAACAACATCCACATGTAGGACACCCAATGTTAGAGGGGATTTATTCTACCAAAGCAAATACACTTTTGCACACTGGTACTGACTAGTATTCCAATGTTTCTCTTCTTCCTCAATTTCTCTCCATCAGTCAGCTAATGTCACCCCAGTGCTGAGGGAGAGAGGCACAGGAGGGTCAAACAAGGCTGCTGTGGAGGCAACAGATACCCTCCTTATTAACTGATTATGTCATTGGTTGTTAGGATGCCAGTGTCTAGAAAGTCATAATGGTGCAAAATGAAAACCCGTGGCTTTGTGTAACTAAAATACAGGCTTAATCCACCTGCTGGCTGTATACAGGTTTTGATCCATTTTAAGGCATTTTGCCAAGGCACCCCTGAAGAAACCTCAAGGCACCCCAGGGTGCCTGGGCACCCTAGTTGAAAGACTGCATTAGACACTCACTGCAATGTTGGATGGTTACGCCCCCTGCAGTGCGCTGTATGTAGCTCCTTCCATAGGGCCTGGAGGATGGAACTGCCTGAAATGTGCCAGGAAAACATTTCACCTCTGGTCAGTTCACCTTCACCAAAAGACTAGCCAAGCAGTTAAGGGGATGCCTCTAGCTTTGACTCAGGTCCCTCTGACACTGGAGCACTTTTCGAGGTTGACAAAAGGGCATTAAAATTATTTACAATTACATCCTATGTAACTGTACACACTGCAGTTGCGCTGCGATTTGAGAACTCCTCATGCTACATCTTTCTTGCAGTTTTCAAAAATGCACCTTCCATTGTTAGTCCGTGGGAACGCATCAAAAGCTCATCAAATATGCATCAGTGGAAGTGCCCTTAAAGGAGAAGTACAGCCAAAGCTGGTTTGGCTGTACTTCTCCTGTGGATGACAGCTCATTCTGCACTCCTGTGACCCGTTTTCAGCAGACAGTGGGTTGAAGCCTGCTGTCGCCTGATGTCGCAGTGCCAGTCAGTTCAAGATTGTGACAATATGGTCAGGATTTGCCCACAACCCTGGTCAGGCACCCGACTCAGCCTCTCGGACAGCTGAGCCAGCTGCTCCCTCCCTCTCCACAGCCCAGCGCTCCATTGAGTGTGTGGGGGGGGGGGGGGGGGAGCAGACAGCGGTGACTGACGTTCACCTGCTCTCTTTCTCTTTTTAGCTCTGAGAACCAAGCAATCGGTGGTGTTTGATCGCTCGGTCTTAGAGCTGGCGGGGGACAGATGCACCATCGGACCGATGCTGCATGCAGCTAGGTAAGTATATATCTTTGGAAAAATGCTGAACTACCCTTTTTTTAAGGCTCCATGAACACTTGTATGACCCTGGAGTGCAGCTTTAGATGGGTGCGACTTGGATGTGATTTGTCCCTCTGTAAAGTCAAACCCACTGTTGCATGCAAAACATTCAGTTATGACTTTCATGCAACTTTTGAGGGTTAACATTGAAGTCTTTGACGCCCTCAAGTTTCATGAAAGTCGGACCACAGTAGTGCATGAACTACTTTGAAGTCGCACATATATAAATGGTTATCGTTGTAAAAACATGGGGTACAAATTGTCACTCCATTATGATGTCCAAAGTCACATGACAAGTTGCAGAAGTGTGAATGGGGTGTAAGCTGCGCAAAGGCACATCAGTGTGAAAGGGCCCTCGAGTTAGATGATGACAACATTGTTCTAGGCGTAGGCCGTTTTACGTACTTCCCAAAGCCTGGCCAAAAATCTCCCAGAGATGGTATTCATCATGTCCTGCCTTGTTGCTAGGATGTTGCTAAGAAACTGCCAGCTATTACTGCTCACCCCCACCATCTCAGGAGTGAAGTTTAAACCTCCACATATGTGTGATCCACTATCTCTCCTCTGTCGCAGCATCGAACGTGTATGGAAGGGGGGTTGAATAAGATGTGAATGTGTTAGCAACATGGTAGGATAAGAGGATGCCATCTCTTGAGTTTTTTTGGCCAGGCTTCAGGAGGCACGTCATTTGGCCTGCACCAATAGCAAGGGCATCGTTGACTTTGGCTAAAGATGCACAGATTTTTTTTTTATCTACAGGCTCTTCTTACCTGCATATTGTTTGCAGATCATTATTGGCTCCAATGTTGTTGCTTTTTCTTTCAATTTAAATTTCAGCAACTCCAGGCTCCTGAGCAAAAGCCATGGCGGTCCAATGGGTGGTGTCACGGAAATTGAGCCAATTGATGGCTCTGCTTGAACCTCAGACCCACACGTCTTCCTATGGCTGTGCTTGGGAGCCTAGAGCTGAAAATGTATAAGATTATGGCATTCTTTCTTCACTCTTTAGATTTTTGGTGGTGTAAAAGATTTATTTTCATACCAAGGCTTTGGTCTATATTGAAACCGCTTCCTGTTCTTAATTAATCCGGCACTCTTTGAAATTTAACCATAAAGGGTGGGCTATGCGTTTCGATAAACACACGGTCCCATTACAGTCTCAGCTTTTTTTTGTTTTTCGTTTATATCGGCGTTGCTTTCTGATCTTTGTTTTCCCTTTACAGGAGCCCAGCGGGGGATCTTGGAGCTAAAAAGAAAAAGAAGAAACAGAAGAGGAAAAAGGAAAAGCCGAATTCTGGGGGGGCCAAGTCCGACTCTGCGTCTGATTCTCAAGAAATCAGATCACAGCAGCCTGCAAAAGTCAGTGTCCTCTCTAAGTTTTTATCTTTAATGGGAAATGCTACATCATATCAGTTGTCCAAAAGTGTCAAAATGTATATGTTGTTTTACAGATCTATTTATATAGATAGATACAGTTGATACATAGGTAGACGGATATAGTGGATAGTTAATGCTAGGTAAATGGATACATTGGATAGACAGATACAGTAAGTTAGATAGAGTAGCCACTTGCTGCCATATCACGTACCTGGTACGTCATTTGACTTCATGTGGCTTTGCATTCGCAGGCATCACCCAGGTCCTGTTTTTTTAGAGCCGACGGTCGGCTCTCCTGTAATGGCAACCGAAGTGGCTAACTAGTCCCCTTCCCGCCGCCTTCCATGGTTCTCTCGGGCTCTTCCGTCCCACCGGGACACCCAAGCTACCAGCCGGCACTTCTGCTGGCTGGCCGGAGACCCAAATAAAGCCGAATTTAGCTTTGATCGGGTCTCCGCTATGGCAACCCAGAAGCCATGACACAACATCACTTCCGGTTTACATGGCTGTCATCAGCAGCATTTTTTGAAAATCAAAAGTATTCAAAAACACTGATGTTGGTCTTTTAAATGTTTTCAAGTGCAAAGGAGGGATTTTGAGGTCTGATTGACCCCAGATCCCTCCATAAAGGGTACCTGTCACATTCCTATTGCTGTCACATGGATGTTTACATTCCTTGTGACAGCAATAAGTGCCGGTTCACATTATTGCGGCTGCAGAGATCGCATGTAATTCGGAGCGCACTGCTCCTTCATTACATGCGATCTCATGTGCAGATGCAAATTCAGCCATACACTTTGTATGGCTGAATTCGCACTGTATCCGCACCAAACACGCACATCCCCTGCGTATCGCATATGGCAGTGTGAACTGCCAGATGTGCGGATGCGATGCGGGAACAGGCTACGAATTCGCAGCCTTCCCGCATTGCACAAGTGTGAACCAAACCTAAAAGTGATATAAAAAATTAAAGCAACAATGTCAAAATAAAAAAAAATTAATAAAAAAAAAATGTAAACTGCCCCCGTGCTAGGGCGCAAAGGCAAACGCAATCGTCAGTCCCGCATACACGCAAATAGCGACCATCCCACACATGTGAGGTATTGCAGCGACTGTCAGATCATGGGTAGTAATTCTAGCATTAGACCTCCTCTGTAGATATAAAGTGGTAATCTGTAAAGGCTTTTAAACCATCGACTGTGGATTATAAAAAGTACGTCTCTTGTCCACGATGCCACAGGCATGCGCAATTTTAAATCATGACAGATTTGGTATCTATTTACTCGCCTTGACATCTTTTATATTTTACAAAAAAATTGGGTTATATATTTGTTTTTTGCATTTAGATTTAAGAAAGTGTATTTCTCTTTCACTCGTTGACGGACACAGCGTTCCATATTCAGAACCATAGGGTTATACCGCCCCCTACAGGAAGAGGACACTAGGCAGAAAAAATACTTGGCTACGCCTTTAGGCAGTCCTAGCTGGTATACATCCCCCTCTCTGCTATAGGCATTGGGTTTTTTTTTCTGCCTAGTCTGGAGTAAGGACCTAGCTCCCTGCTGGGATCTTTGGCTCTGATAATTTTTTCCTTTTTAAATGCAATTTTTTTTTTTTCTCTCCTGGTTTTTTTCCTCTTGAGATCTACAATCTTTGGGGGTGTATTGTTCAGGTTGGGCTCTAGTTGTTTTTTTGTTGAGCTCCTGTTACCTGGTTGGCTACTTGTGTTTTAGCCTTGGGATTTTTTCTTTCCCACCCCCTCATGTTTTGGCACTGCTTGGGGACATCCCTATGGTTATGAATATGGAGCACTGTGCCTGTCAATGAACGAAAGAGAAAATGGATTTTACGGTAAGTACACAAATCTTATTTTTCACAAAAAAAAAAATTGCTGTGCAGATAACATGTGACATAAAAAATTGAAATGACCGCCATTTTGTTCAATCGATTTTATTAGAATTTTCATACATAAGCACGAAGAATGTAAAAAAAAAAAAGAACAGAAATGATACGTAAATGAACGTTGTTACATTTTGTGAAACAGGATACAAATCAGAGACTTATCGGTCAAGTACAGTAAGATATCCTATGTCAGTATAGAACTTATACTCTGAAAAACATGCTATCATTAATCTTATGATAGGATGTGTGGACCTTACGCCCCGAAACCCCAACTGGACACATGCTGTGTCTTAGGGCATAGGGCAGCACACCTAGTTTCAGTTTCATTTTGAACCGGTGTTTATGCAACATAAATCAAAATGGATAATAACACAACTGAAAACAAAAGGGAAACCTATGTTCATGTTAAAAATCTACTATAAAGTATACCTAGAGATCAGAAAAAAACAACATGTCCATTATCGCAAGGTAATAATGCGATACAGGTCTCTGAGGCATGGAGGGAACAGGTAAGATAACTGAATTTTCTTTTCTTGTTTTCTTTACAATGGGCCAGTAGACAACAAAATATAGTTGAAGAATGTGACATACATAATATGTTTAGTGGTGGTACAGCCAATATACCCATACTAGTCTGCAGAATGTAGTCGAATGAGGACTAATAAGAAGAGCAAAAAAAAAAAAAAGACCGCCATTTTATTTTCTAGGATCTCTGCTAAAAAAAAATAATATAAAATATTTGGTGGTTTTAAGTGATTTTCTAGTTTAAAATACTGATTTTTACTTGTAAACAATGAATGTCAGAAAAAGGCCGGATCCTTAAAGTGGAGTTCCACCCTATTTTTATACTTGCCTCCATCTTCTCGCTCCAGGTCACCTGAAAAAGAAATGGATAATCGCATTTTCTCTAGCGCTCATCGACAGACGTAGTCCTCGGTGATACACCACCTTCGGGTTATGTTACCTCCGCAGGAGCAGGACTAGACAGGAAATTAAAAAGCTCTGGCCACACCCTAGGGGCAGTCCCAGAGGGTATATCCTCTCTCTCTCTGCCTCAGCAAATCAGTTATTTTCTGTCTAGTTAGGAGTAAGGACCTAGATACCTTGCTGGGATCTTAGGTCCTGGCAAGAAATTTTTTTCTAAAAGAATTTTTGGACAGCTTTTTTTCTCCAGTGTTCCTGTGAGATCTTCAAGCAAGAAAGCTGAACTGGGCGACGGGCTGGATGTTGAGATCCGGTGGTCACCCCAGTTCAGCCTACGAGCGCGTGCAGGCCATAGCTCCGCGCTGAGTCGGCCGCGACAAAGTCCCATTAAAGGACTGAACCCGCGAGTTAAACGTCTCGCTGAAACGCCAAAGACCATGAGTCACGGCGTCTGTATCGGTCGACAGCCCTCCCGCCCCGGTGGAGAGGGGTACTGTCAGGAGTTGGTGCCCGCCTGGTTCCGGTATGGTGAGTAGTATGTTCCCCCTGTTTTCCCTGACGGGTTTTGTGGTGAACGCGGGCCCCTCTCTGTATGGTAAAAAAGAGTTTCTTTCTATCCTATAACATGTCACAAATCCTCCTACTTTGAGTGTGATTTTATGTGTGCAAAAGCCAGGAGGCTTGGTTTGGGAGCTAACAATCTATTGTATACATGTTTTAAAGATGTAATCTGTGGCATTCTGGGAATCTTATGGGTTAAGTATAAGCTACCTACCAGTCAGAAGCCATGGACATGTAGACTGCCTTCCAAGTCAGATCTCCAGCTAATAGCAGGCCTCCCGAACGGCCATGCGGTCCGCCAGGGCCGGTACCGCCAGACACGCCATATCCCCATGCAGAGAGAGTGTTGTGTGCCTGCAGCACACCGCTAGTCAGCACAGGCCGCCGCCATTTTTTTTGCTGGATCGCACGAGCCGCCATTTTGGCGTAGCCTCGTGTCTCCAGCATGGGGGCGGCCATGTTTTAGGTGATTCTACACCTCGTGGAGCTTGGGGGAGGCGCCGGAAGGCGTACAGAGGGGCGGAGCCGCCTCCTTTCTTCCTGGGCAGCCAGCCAAAAGACTTCCTGTTTGTCTAAGACAGCGCTGTAAGCTGTTGCAGTTCAACTCCGAACATCAAGTGGTGAGCCTGGGGGTCTATCTCTCTCTCTCTCGATCGATAGGGATCCCTAGCAGGTAACACTAAGGGGTTTTTTGTGGCGCTGAGGGTCAAAAAAAAAAAAAAAAAGTTTTTCTTTACTTTGAATTATATCATCCAGGAAGTAACTGGAGTTATTATGGACCCTGCCACACAGATTCCCCCACCTGTTTCCCTCGAGGGGGCCTCGGGACCCGCCGGTGTACAGAGTATAGAGTCATTTACAGCAATTTTGGAGTCTATGGTGGCTCGGGTGGAGGCGGCCTGTCAGGGACGGGGGTCAAGGAAGCGACCCCCGCCTACCCCTATACTATCTGATACCTCTGACTCTGATTCAGAGATGGTCACTGCAGTTGCAGGTTCCTCTGCAAGGGCTGCTATCCCAGGTAAAGCCCCCTCAGACAGTGAGGAGGACGCTTCTTCTCCTGCTATAATTCAGGAAGAAGCATTGGTGGACGCACTAGTTGTGGCAGTGCAAGAAACCTTAAAACTTGAGGCTTTACCGGCAGGGGCAACTGAAACAGAGAGGCCTTTTGGGACTAATAAGCCCATCAAGACGGCGAAGGCTTTTCCTGTACCTAAATGTTTTGGAAATCAGATTAAAGGAGAATGGGAACATTCTAAACGTACCTTTACTATTTCCAAGCGTATTGCTAGACGCTATCCGTTTGAGGAATCCATCATTAAGAAATGGACGGTACCACCAGTCGTGGATCCGCCTATTTCCAGGCTGAATAAAGCCACGGTTATTCCAGTGGAGGACACTTCGTCCTTTAAGGATCCGGTGGATCGAAAGATAGAAGCGGAGTCCCGCACTATCTTTTCTCTGATAGGGTCAGCATTTAGACCAGTAATTGTTATTGGTCTAGTTTCCCAGACACTTACAGAATGGGCGAAGATGGTACGCCAAGATCTTAGGGGAAAAGATATTCCCCAGGAGACATCTGATTTGATAGAACAGATCATACAAGGGCTACGGTTTATCTGTGACGCAGCCTTGGACACTACTCCCTTGTTAGGGCATGCATCTAAGTTAGCAGTGATCCTCAGACGTGTGCTGTGGTTAAAATGCTGGTCAGCTGACCTAGGTTCCAAAAAGACTTTGACCAATCTCCCTTTCCAGGGGAATCGTCTATTTGGAGCCAACCTAGATGAAATCATTAAGGATGCCACCGGGGGCAAGAGTACTTTTTTGCCACAGGCTGCAAAAGCTAAGGAACCTCGCAACAAGCGAGGACCTTTCTTTACCGCCCATAAAGGACGCCCGGCTGGTACTTCCGGGAAAGGCAAGACTCCTCCAGGAGGGTTCAAGAAGGGCTGGTCGGACAAGCAGAGGACCAACCCAGCCAAACCCGAAGTAAAGGAGTACACAGCCTGAAGGTGCGCCCCCACCCAATTTCAGGGTGGGGGGACGTTTTCACCGGTATTCAGGACATTAGATCGAGCATCAACCACTACTACCGGTGCGATTCTTCCCTTCCAACATTTAAGTACAGGAAGCGGTAGTTACCGTTCCCTGTATAGATCTTTTCCTTTACCTTTTCCTAAGATTAGTCCCGATACCTCACAGGAATCGGATCTGATTGACCAGATAGGCCAAGTAGCCTCTAGTCGGGTGACTTCGGTCCCTGAGGTTCAACCAGAAAAGATCACCTTGCCTGATAACTATCAGGTATCTGATAAATGTGTGGGAACAGAAAACGACCAGACTTTCTCGGATGGTCGGGGCCAGATACCTCTAGGGACGCCTGGTTCAGATCCAATCAGCGCCAGTGGTCCTAGAAATTCTAGGCTGGCCTCTTCAAGCCGGCCTGGCCGACTTGGACAGGTTAGTCGCAGACGTTCCGTGGGAACTTCGTCTCAGGGAGTGTCTGTAGTCTCAAGGACCTATTTACCTTCGTGCTTTACAGTCGCTGGTTTTAATGGCCTGGCCATTGAGACCCAAGTACTGAAGGACAGAGGTTTGTCTACTTCTGTCATTCCTGCCCTTATTAAAGCAAGGAAAGCGACTTCCAGCAAAGTCTATTATCACACATGGAAGACTTATATTGCGTGGTGCGAATCTTTAGGATTTCCTCCACGTACCTATTCGGTGTCTCGAATATTGGCCTTTTTGCAACAAGGGGTTGAGCAGAAGCTAGCCTTGAGCACCATCAAGGGTCAAGTTTCAGCATTAGCAATCTTCTTTCAGAAACCTTTAGCTACCAGATCCTTGGTGCGGAATTTCATCCAGGGAGTGCGGCACCTGGCTCCTCCAGTCCGCGCGCCCTTACCGCCCTGGGATCTTAATTTGGTTTTGTCGGTTCTACAGAAACCTCCCTTTGAAAACATCAGGGAGATTCCCTTGCTTACTTTATCCCAGAAGGTGGTCTTCTTGGTGGCTATTACTTCTGCTCGCAGGGTGTCAGAACTGGCTGCATTATCATGCCAGTCCCCATACCTAGTGATTCATAGGGATAAGGTAGTACTTCATCCTAAGCCATCTTTTCTTCCTAAGGTGGTTTCAGATTTTCATCTGAATGAAGATATTGTACTACCTTCCTTGTGTCCTCAGCCCAAGCATCATCGGGAACATGCGTTGCATTCCTTAGATGTGGTTCGGGCAATCAGAGTATACCTGAAAGCTACGGAATCATTCCGTAAGACGGATTCACTTTTTGTGATCACGGATGGCCCCAGAAAGGGTTTGCCTGCATCTGCCGCGACCATTGCCAAATGGATTAGACAAACGGTGGTACAGGCTTATTCTATTAAGGGTCAGAGTCCTCCGTTCCCTGTTAGGGCGCACTCCACTCGAGCGCTCAGTACTTCCTGGGCCTTTCGCCATCAGGCGTCAGTGGTCCAGGTATGTAAGGCGGCCACTTGGTCGTCGGTACATACCTTTACTAAATTCTATAAAATTGATGTGACGGCATCGGCGGATGCCTCATTTGGCCGCAAGGTTTTGCAGGCCGCAATTTGAGGAGACCGGTGGTCTACCTCGAGGGTTTTTTTCTGTTTGAAAATTTTTTTTGTTGAGTCTCATCATTAAGGATGAGCATTGTAAACCTCTAATTGGCACCGGTTGGGCCTTCTAGATTGGGATTTGATTTCCATTTTCCCACCCCTCAGTTGTGATACTGCTCTGGGACGTCCCGAAGGTGGTGTATCACCGAGGACTACGTCTGTCGATGAGCGCTAGAGAAAAATGGATTTTTGTAAAATCTTACCGTAAAATCCTTTTCTCTTAGCTCATCGACAGACGTAGTCCCCGCCCCTCTGTTTTGGAGTTGGGTTGGGTTAAATTCTCTAAGCACTGCTTTTTCACATAACTGATTTGCTGAGGCAGAGAGAGAGAGGATATACCCTCTGGGACTGCCCCTAGGGTGTGGCCAGAGCTTTTTAATTTCCTGTCTAGTCCTGCTCCTGCGGAGGTAACATAACCCGAAGGTGGTGTATCACCGAGGACTACGTCTGTCGATGAGCTAAGAGAAAAGGATTTTACGGTAAGATTTTACAAAAATCCATTTTTTTTTTTTTTTTTTTTTTTACTTATCTCGTAGCGAAGAAAATATACTTACCTTACTTCCTTCTTCCTCCTTCCTCGGCCGCGGCCCGTCGTCACTTCCTGGCTCTGCAATGATTCCTGGGAGCTGAACGTCATCGCTCCCAGGAATCATTGCGCCTGCACCGGCCCCGACGTCGGTTCCGGGGCGCGCGCGTCATCCCCTTCTAAACAGCTTCTGGGCATGCCCAGAAGCTGTAGAGGGATGACGCGCGCGACCCGGAAGTGACGTCAGGGCTGGCGCAGAGCATCGTGGGACCGAAGAAGGCGGAAGAGGACGCCGAAGACGATCTCGCTGGCTTCAAGCTGCCCACATCTGAGATGGCAGCGCTGGACAAGACGTTTTCAAGGTAAGTATTTGTCCTAACAGGTAAGTGCAACCCGGGACAGATCAGAGGCTAGCCATTGTGGAATGCACTAGCCCTGACTGTCCCGGGGGTATTTAAAAAAAAAAATCAAGGGTGGAACTCCGCTTTAAGTAGTTAGACAAGGTAGATAGATAAATTGGATAGATTAGATAAGGTAGATAGAGAGATGAATATAGATACAGTACTGTGCAAAAGTTAAGTCCATGCGCACTGGGCTTAAAAAACGTGGCTTCTACAGGAGTTGTGTTCTGCCTGTAGAAGCAGCTCAATGTTATCTCATGTGTTCATTCATATAAGGATGTGTACAGGCAGATTTTAAGCTCAATGTTTAGAGGCTGGAAAAAAAAACTTCTAGTTTGCGTTTTTTGAGATTTTTCTGGCATTTTTTGAGAGGAGTTTTCTGGGGGAAAAAAGGTTAAATGCTCCTAAACCCCTGCACAAAAACGCTCCTAAGTGCCAAAAATAACTATTTCTTTAAGCCCAGTGTGCAGATGTGGAAAAAAAAGCTGTAAAATGAATAATGCTTTCAGAAATAGAAGCGTTAATAGTTTTATTTTTATCAATTAAAATGGAAAGTAAATGAATAGAAGCGAAATCCAAATCAATATTTGGTGTGACCCCTCTTTGCTTTCAAAACAGCCTCACACTTGCACACAGGTAGACTTAAGCCTTGTACACACGCAACGATTGTTGGCCGACCGATCGGCCGTCTTTTGTCCAGTGTTGTTATGTTGGTTGAAATGTGCTCTAGACTGCACACAAATTTTCTCGGCCAACAACAACCAACTTCAGAAGTGATGTCATGTGCTGGTTAACTTTCCGTGTGTTTTTTCTTCTCTGAGCATGCCCAGTCTTGCTCATCTGATGTTTGTCTGCCGAAATCTGTACTGAATGACGAAAAATCGGCCGTTGTGGTGACGGCCAACAAAAATTTTATAGCATGCACACCAGATTTTGTTTGGCCGAAAAGTTGCAGTCGGTTGTCGGAATCATCATACTAACAAGCCGACAATCGGCCGATCGGCCATTGGCCGAAAATTCACGGCCAACAATCGTTGAGTGTGTATGAGGCATAACACACAGTTTTTGAAGGAATTCGGCAGGTAGGTTGTTCCAAACATCTTGTAGAACTAACCACAGATCTTCTGCGGATGTAGGCTACCTCAAATCCCTCCATCTCTTCATGTAATCCCAGGCAGACTCCATGATGTTAAGATCAAGGCTGTGTGGGCGGTCATTGCCCTGCTGCAGAATACATTTTGGGCCAAATGCTTCTGTGATGGTATGGCATGATGGATAAGTATCTGCCTGAATTCGTCAGCATTGAGGACTCCATTAATCCTGACCAAATCTCCAACTCCAATTGCAAAAATGCAGCCCCAAACTTGTGGGGAACCTCCAGCCTGCTTCACAGTTGCCTGCAGACATTCGTTATTGTAGCGCTCTCCAATCCTTTGCAAACAAACTGGTTTCTGATTCAGCCAAATATTTCACAGTCTGACTTATCTGTCAAAAGCACACGCTGCCATTTTTCTGCACCCCAGTTCCTATGTTTTCCTACATATTTGAGTGGCTTAGCCTTGTTTCCACGTCGGAGGTATGTTTTTTTTGGCTTCATTTGTCTATGAAGAACAATTCTGGCCAGACTTCTCCAAACAGATGGGTGTACCTAGGTCCTACAAGTTTCCTGCCAGTTCTGTGCTGCTGGACATCTTCCATTGTTGAAGGGAAGTAAGCATGCTATGTCTTTGCTGCATTAAGTTCACCGGTCCTCAACTTTGCTCATTTCTTTGTGCTTCCTCAAAAGAGCCTGAACAGCACATCTTGAAGCCCCAGTCTGCTTTGAAATCTTTGCCTGGGAGAGACCTTACTGATGCATTATAGATACCTTATGGCAGGGCTTGACAAATTTTCCTGAAATCTAGGAGCCAGCTAAAAAAGTTAGGAGCCAGTTTTTTTTTTTAAACTTAACAACCAAGCTTTATTTACACATAAATACGACTAGAACCCCACTCTCCTCTATAGCACAATTGGATGAAAACAGACTGTCTCTTTCCATCCGATGCCATCTGATCCGATCCACGGGATGGATAGAAAATAGAACCACCATCCGTCTGCTTTTGGTGGACAGGATCAGATGGCAGCAGATTACTGATTCATAGAGGAGAATCAAGGGTCCGATCAGGTCTGCCTGAAAAACTGACAGGCGGACCTGATCAGACAGCCCGTGTGAAAGGGGCCTTCGGCTGTGGCATGGCGATGAAAAAAAAAAAAGTGTATATATATATTTTTTATATATATATATATATATATTTTTTTTTTTTAATAATTGGAAAAAAAATAATTTTTATTTTTTTTAATAATTAAAAAAAATAGAAAAAAATATTAATTTTTTTTTTTTTTTACATTTAAAAATTAAATAAATAATAATAACCACACTCCCTGTCAAAGGTAACTAACTGGACAGGGAGATGGTAATGAATTGAGAACAAAAAGGCAGTGGAAACAGTCATTACAACAGTCATTACTCCCGGCCTCCACAAGAGGGCGCCAGTTCCCCATTGGAAGCCTGTCATCTCAAGTAGGCCGAAAAGCCGGGGCCTCAATTTTCGGACGGCCCGGAAGTCCGTGCACTCTGTGCGCGGAAGTCCGGGCAAAAATGACAGGACACCTTCTGCATGGCACCCCCAGGCGCCAGGTCGCTAATTCTAGTCGCAAATGCGACCTGGCGCCCGGGGATTGTCGAGCCCTGCCTTATGGCCCCATTGCTCTGTGCTTCGTTTTTACCATGGTGTATAACCTGTGACCTGAAACTGTCTTCCAAAACGTCACCTTAGTAGCAGAGTTTGGCTGTTCCTCATCCAGTTTTAAGCCTCCTACACAACTGTTTCTGTTTCAGTTATTGGCTGCGTTTCAATCTACATATGAAATTGATGAGAATTTGCACCTTCTTGGTAGAATTGGTTATTCATACACCTGACTCAAATCCTTCAAAATCCCTACTTTGTGCAAGTGTAAGAATTGATGCTGGTTTGAAGTCAGTGTAGTCACATCAAATAATTGATTTGTTTGCGATTTAATTTTTTTTTTTTTTTTTTCCCTTCTGTTCGCTCACTTTCCATTTTGTAAATTGATAAAAATAATTTAAATATATTTTTTGAAAGTATTCTTACTTTACAGCATTTTTTACACCTGCCTAAAACACTTGCACAGTACTTTATGTCAACCAAAATATCTCGTATATAAATTAAATATCTGATCTATCATTAAAATTCACACTTGGTAACAGACCTCCTGCCCCACATTGTCCGATTGGAAAAGAGAGGTTAATTTGGTTATGGAAGCAGAGAGGAGGGTATTGACCTCACGAGGGGCTACAGACCCGCTTCAAGGACACATGGACCAGGTGGATGTTTTATTCGGAAGAGATATCTGATCCATAGGACACTTTGGCTGGACCCCTAGGGGAGGTGTGCGAGGCTTTCCTCGCAGGGGGCCCCCCCTTTTAGCCAGGTGGTATTTATATAATGTCCATGTACATTCCAGGTCACCCCCTTCTTCTCTTTCTTTCTTCTTTTTTCCTATCTTTCTATCCCTTTTGGCAGCTGAACTTGGAGCCGTGTCTCCCTTTTCCTCCTACCCCTTGGTCTCTATTCTCAGGCTTCCTATATTATTATGTGATTTGGTTGGCACTGCAGACGCATAATTTCAACAGGTACTGGTCACAATTGCACTAGGCTGCTCTGGGGGAGCTTCTCCGGGGCTTGAGCTAGGTTGCTGGGGCAGGACTTCTATGAGGTTTACCCTCCGTTTGGCCATTAGGCACAATCCTCATATCGCTGGTACTGTCTGCGTTAACCGCGACTTTGTTTTTTTTCTCTTTCTGTTATGCCCTGCCATATCAGATGTATTTCATGTGTTACAGCCTTGTTTGTTACTCTGTTCTTTTACAGTGGTGATCGAAAGTTTGGGCACCTCCAAAAAATCTCCAAAAGGCATCAAATTAAAGATTAGACATTCTTATAATATGTCAACAAAAGTTAGATTTTATTTCCATCATTGACACTTTCAAAATTACAGAAAACAAAAAAATGGTGTCTGCAAAAGTTTGGGCACCCTGCAGAATTTACAGCATGCACTGCCCCCTTTGCAAGGCTGAGACCTGCCAGTGTCATGGATTGTTCTCAATCATCGTCTGGGAAGACCAGGTGATGTCAATCTCAAAGGTTTTAAAATGCCCAGACTCATCTGACCTTGCCCCAACAATCAGCACCATGGGATCTTCTAAGCAGTTGTCTAGAAAACTGAAACTGAAAATAGTTGACGCTCACAAAGCTGGAGAAGGCTATAAGAAGATAGCAAAGCGTTTTTAGATGTCAATATCCTCTGTTCGGAATGTAATTAAGAAATGGCAGTCATTAGGAACAGTGGAAGTTAAAGCAAGATCTGGAAGACCAAGAAAAATATCAGACAGAACAGCTCGCAGGATTGTGAGAAAAACAATTCAAAACCCACGTTTGACTGCACGATGCCTCCAGACAGACAGACACTGGAGTTGTGGTACACTATTCCACTAGAAAGAGATACTTGTACAAATATGGTCTTTATGGAAGAGTCATCAGAAGAAAACCTCTTCTACGTCCTCACCACAAAAATCAGCGTTTAAACTTTGCAAATGAACATATAGACAAGGCTGATGCATTTTGGAAACAAGTTCTGTGGACCGATGAGGTTAAAATGTAACTTTTTGGCCGGAATGAGCAAAGGTACGTTTGGAGAAGAAGGGGCACAGAATTTAATGAAAAGAACCTCTGTCCAACTGTTAAGCATGGGGGTGGATCAATCATGCTTTGGGGTTGTATTGCAGCCAGTGGCACAGGGAATTCAATAAAATTTCAGCAAATTTTGGATGGTAACTTGACGCCATCTGTGAAAAAGCTGAAGTTAAAGAGAGGATGGCTTCTACAAATGGATAATGATCCTAAACACACCTCGAAATCCATGGGGGATTACATCAAGAGGCGTAAACTGAAGGTTTTGCCATGGCCTTCACAATCTCCTGACCTCAACATAATTGAAAATCTATGGATAGACCTTAAAAGAGTAGTGCGTGACAGACAGCCCAGAAATCTCAAAGAACTGGAAGACTTTTGTAAGGAAGAATGGGCAAACATGCCTCAAGAATTGAAAGACTCTTGGCTGGCTACAAAAAGCGTTTACAAGCTGTGATACTTACCAAATGGGGCAGTACAAGATATTAACTCTGCAGGGTGCCCAAACTTTTGCAGACACCATTTTTTTGCTTTCTGTAATTTTGAAAGTGTAAATGATGGAGATAAAATCTAACTTTTGTTGACATATTATAAGAATGTCTAATCTGTAATTTGATGCCTTTTGGAGATTTTTCCATCTTTTCTTGGCTTCTTTATGCACACAAATACAAATTTTTACCCGGGGTGCCCAAACTTTTGATCACCACTGTATATTCGTTGTTCTTTGCGAACTTGAAAATAAAGATTATTTAAAAAAAAAAATTCACACTTGGTAGGACAGCAATCAGCATTGCCAAATTACATTATTAAAATAGTACCTCTTTATTGCCATAAATAACCTGTTTAACCCCTTTATGTATGTAACACACATATTTAACATATGTAACACACGAGGCATCCAGGAAGTAGACCTTTTCACTGCCTATATGGGTTTCCTGTGTTTGAGCTGGAAGTGCACTCCATTGCGTGCTCCCAGCACTGAGACCGAGCTGGGGGTGATAGTTCTGGGTCTCATACTAACGATCGGGAATCAGCAGAACTGGCTCTCAATCACATAATTGCTGTGATTGGCTATTACAGTGATCATTCACTCTCTAACGTATCTTTGTTGCTTCTCCTCTGTGAAGAGTAAAGATACACAAAATCTTTTCCGCCTCATTGGAGGAGAAGTTTGTACCAAAAAAATAATAATCTAAAGATTAACTAGATCAAGGCTTGATCAAGCTTAGTGAGTGTTGGTGTCAGTCAGTAGCAGTATGTCAGTTAGTCGCATTGTAAGTGTCAGTTGTTAGGGTCAGTGTTTTAGGTAAGAAAAAAATGTTTTAAATTTAGAGTCAGTGTGTTTAAAGCGGAGTTCCAGCCATTTCACTCACCTGTCCAACGGTCCAGCGATGCGGCCGCCCGAAGCCTCGATCCTCTCCCTCGGCGCCGGCATCACTGCTGTGGGCACCCGGCTGTGACAGTTTGCGGCTTCACAGCCGGGTAGCCACTGTGCATGCGAGAGTCTTGATTGGCCGGCAATCTTCTGGGACCTCTGACATGTCCCAGAAGATTGCAGGGAGGGAGGGTTAGAGGAGAACTTCCGTTCAGGGCGCCGCGGCGCTCCGAGCGGAAGTGGGAGCGGGTACCTGTCAAAACTAGGTACCCGCTCCCCCCCCCAAAAAAAATGACATGCCAAATGTGGCATGTCAGGGGGTTAGAATACCTAAAGCGGAAGTTCCATTTTTGGGTGGAACTCCGCTTTAAGGTGGGGGGTGCAAAAAAAAAAAAACGAATTGTGCTAATACGAGTACAAAGATTTTTGAGAGGAATGAAGAGAGTGATTAGGTTGGTATTTTGAGACTAAGCTAGTGATATAGCTAGGGGCTAAGCTGTGGATGGCTTTGTAAGATGTTGTTAGTATTTTGAATTCAATTTGTTGGGTGAGCGGAAGCCAGTGGAGGGCTTGACAGAGAGGAGCAGCAGACATTGAGCGATTGGTGGGGAGGAGGAGTCTGGTGGCAGCATTCATGATGGATTGAAGGGGGGATAGCCTGTGTAGAGGTAAGCCAACGAGAAGGGAATTGCAGTAGTCGACGCGCGAGATGACCAGGGAGTGAACTAAGAGCTTTGTTGAGTCTTTGGTTAGAAAGGGGCGTATTTTGGAGATGTTGCGGAGGCTGAGGCGGCAAGATTTGGACAGCGATTGGATGTGGGGTTTGAAGGAGAGTTCAGAGTCCAGGACAACACCTAAGACCTTGGCACGCAGGGATGGGCTGATAGTAATGCCATCGATATTGACGAAAAAATCAGGGGAAGAGGCACGCGGTGGAGGAAAAATTATAAGCTCGGTTTTGGATGTATTGAGTTTGAGGAAGTGCTGTGACATCCAGACCGATATATCTGATAGTAAATTAGTGATATGTGAGGAGACTGAGGGAGAGAGCTGAGGGGTGGATAGATAGATAGGTTTGGGTATCGTCAGCATAGAGATGGTATTGGAAGCCGTGGGAGGCTATCAACTGACCCAGAGAGGAGGTGTAGATTGAAAATAGGAGGGGTCCAAGAACAGAGCCTTGGGGGACCCCAACAGAGAAGGGAAGAGGAGAGGAGGAAGTAGAATTGTACATAACGCTAAAGGTGTGGTTGGATAAGTAGGAAGATAACCAGTGAAGAGTACAGTCACGGAGACCAAAGGCGTGGAGTTTTTTGAGGAGGAGGGGATGGTCCAGAAGTAGGAGTACAGAATAGTGTCCATTGCTTTTGGCCGTTAGTAGATCGTTTGTGAGTTTTAGGAGAGCAGTTTCAGTGGAGTGTTGAGGCCGAAATCCAGACTGAAGGGGATCAAGGAGGCTATTCTCGGCAAGGTGGTCGCACAGTCGGTTGTAGACTAGACGTTCGAGGAGTTTGGATGAAAAGGGGAGCAAGGAAATAGGACGTAGGTTGTTCAGATCGGTTTGGTCCAGTGAGGGCTTTTTAAGTATGGGGCTGACTAGTGCATGTTTTAGAGAGTTATGGAAGATGCCAGAAGAGAGGGAGAGATTGAAGATGTGGGTTAGAGAGCGTAGAATAGGGCCAGAGGGTGAACGTAGCATTTGCGAGGGAACAGGACCCAAAGGGCAGGTGGTTAGGTGGACGTTGGCAAGTAGTTTAGCAACCTCATCTATAGTGGCGGGGTTGAATGAGAGAAGTAATGATCGCACCTGTGGGGATGAAGCATAAGGCATGGAAGGTATCTGAACAGCAACGGTCTCCTTACAAATTGTATCAATCTTCTGTTTGAAGTGGTAGACAATCTCCTGGGCAGTGAGTGAGTCGGTGGGAGGGGGTAGGATGTTATGCGAATTGGATGCGGGTAAAGACGCATCCAATTCACATATATATGTGAACCCAGCCTTACAGTTTTCTAATTTATAGATACGGTATAGTAGTTTTAGGAAAACAGCACATTGTTTCTCAGTGTTTAGTGGAAGTCTTGTTACTGTACACCTTTTGGCCATTTTCAGCATCCTTTCTGTTGGCGTTGCATAGGATTTACACATACATACATAGATTCTACAAACAACATTTTATCTTCTAGGCTGCTGAGATGCTATAATCCCATAAAAGTTGTTGGTCCGTCTCTGAGCAGTCCTCTGTCATGCAGAACGTGTTTTCTCCAGTGAAAACCAGAAAAGTGTTGTGTACATTTGCTTTGAATTATTTATTTTCAGTGTTGCTAGCAGCTGCTTTACACGGGGTCACCGGGGACAAGTGAAGTAAACATTGTGCTAGTAAAGAGAACCTGTTACCTGACCACTCTGTGTATGATGTATAGAAGGGCCCTGTTCATTGGTGTCTGGCTGGGCAGTAAATTGATGCCTTTGGGGGTAAGTTATTGCATGCATGGAACAATACAAGACTCTTATCTCTGTCTTAGTCCCCATTCACATCTGTGCACCGTGGGAACATGCGAGAAACGGCTCTCGTTCACCTAGCACACAAAACACGTTTCTTATGTAGGTGGGCTGAGGTGCCATTTATTCTTAGGCTGCATTCACACACGAGCGTCATGTTTTTGAGGTTTTTTTTTTTTGCCTTCAAGTGTTTGTAAGTGCATTTTTGAGTTTGTGTACAGCGTTTTTAAAGTGTTTATGAGCTTTGCAATTTTTTAATTAGCCAATGGGGAAAAATATCATAGGTTTCATCGATTTGTTTCTATGTTTTTCAGCTTTTTCATTCGCTTTTATCTGTTTATTTATTTTTTTTTTTTATATTATAATTGGTTTAATGATATAATTAAAAGGGTAGTGGTGCGCTTCAGGAATTGGCTCTAATGGATCTCTATTTGGATTGGTGGCAGTGATGTGTACAATTCTTGCTTTAAAGGTGCTCCGCGTGATAAATATAATATTTATGTTTTTAAATAATTAGGTGATGAAAGTGCAGGTGTGTTAATCAAATCAGTCAATATCAAGGTTTTCTTAAAATAAATAAATATATGAGTACGATGTGTATCAATGGATAAATAAATAAATAAATAAATATCAGAGTGCTACTTCTTTACCAGTGATATCAATAAATAAATTATATAAATCCAGTGTTGGTCTTCAATCTGATTCATAAACAGTAAAACAGATATATATTGTGCTCAAAATAAAGTGCTACATGCAATTTTCTATTAAAACGGTGCTAGAAAAGATATCTGTGAATAGTTCACTTGTAATCCTTCAAATATAAATATTTAAATGAAATAGTCCAAAAGAAAAAATTATATAGAGAACATCCAAAATAGTTTGTGTGAATACGTTCCTCGCTTATATCCGTGCTTCACTCATGCAATTAAGTGACTATGATCTCCTTCACCTTGTGTGTCACCTCTGAGTGCTCTAGCCTCTCACCTTATAGGCAAGATCAATTTGCCTTTGGTATCTATCCAAGCTCAACGATAGACTCAATTTCTCTCAATCCAGGTCCTTTCTTACTTAATGGAGCTGCTTTCTTGGATCCCTCTAAATGTTTGTCTTGATCGTTTTTTGTACTATCCTCTTTGTCCGATCTTTAGTGTGCCTCAGAGACAAAGACTATTCATGGTGCAGTATATCCAACTCATTTATTAAAATATAAAGATTTACACTTACAATTTAGGCATGATGCTTCAGCATGTAAACAAAAAACCAGCCGCCGCTGTGGAGATCGGGCTCCGTTGTAACGTCACTTCCGGCTCCTCCTACGCGTTACGTCACGAGGTCACGTGACTTCCTCAGGGAGTGGTTATAGCTGGAGTGACGTTCATTATATAGCGGCGAGACCGGATATGCACCGGCCGCCATTTTTTTGGAGTTCTATTGCATTGCTTCTTGGCGGAAGTTCTCCTTCGGCCATTTTTTGTTTTTCTGCCCGCTCATTCAATATACTGGTAAAGAAGTAGCACTCTGATATTTATTTATTTATTTATTTATCCATTGATACACATCGTACTCATATATTTATTTATTTTAAGAAAACCTTGATATTGACTGATTTGATTAACACACCTGCACTTTCATCACCTAATTATTTAAAAACATAAATATTGTATTTATCACGCGGAGCACCTTTAAAGCAAGAATTGTACACATCACTGCCACCAATCCAAATAGAGATCCATTAGAGCCAATTCCTGAAGCGCACCACTACCCTTTTAATTATATCATTTACTGCTTTAGTATCAGTCCCAGTGGCGCTGCAGCAGGGAGTCTCTGGCCACCTCAGACAGCGCAGGGATCACACACACCCCCTGAATAATTGGTTTAATGGTTAGTGTTTTAAATTAGGTTCGTTTTTTTTTTTTTTTTTTTCTTTTTAATAAAAATAACAAATGTTCTACTTGCCTGCTCTGTGCAAGGATTTTGCACAGGGCAGCCCTGATCCTCCTTTTTTTGGGTGCCCTGGCGGCGCTCCTGGCTCCTCCTCTTCCAGTGCGGGCACGTTCCCGATTCCTGCTATCAATCAGCCGCTGGGCTTGTGCACGGTGCTGGAACCTGTGGGCTCAGGTAAGAAAAAGGGGATAGGGGGGCCCTCCAACAAATAAGGTTTTTCCATGCATTAAGGGGAAAATGGAGACCTTACAATCCCTTTAAAGGTTATTGTTAGGAATTTAGTGCAGCGCTAAAACTAAAATGAATCAATTGAATAGGAAATATAGTCCATGCAAAGGAGGAAGGGCCCCGTGTGGATAAAGATGCACTCAGAGCCAATGCTGTGGTCTTGAAACTACAAATCCACCACCAGATAGAATGGCCTCTCACCTCAAAGCACTGACCACAAAGGGTCAAAAACACCAGGACAGATTCCACTTGCAACTGAACACTGACGATAACACCTTTGGCAGAGTGGATGGATGGGATGATCTCAGTTGCTCCAAATACCTCCAGGGAATACCGATTAAACAATCCAAAAGCTTGCTCTCTTAGTGGTGTGACTCAAAGAAAGGCAAGGGATCGCACATAGTGAAGTATGTCTAACACATTTATTAATTAAAACATAAGAAAGCCTCTTACTTAATAACAGCATACAGCACGCACATCACATTCTCTCTTGCTGAATGTAACAGTCGTACACTTCCTCGAGCGACTCTGTGAGACAGCGGGTGATTTCACGGCTCCTCCCTTCCGCACGTGTGACGTCCCATAAGGGAAGGGACTTCCTCAGCGGCTTGTGTAGGAGCCTGTCATCCCCGCAATATATAGAGCCAATGAGCTGCAACTCGTCCATAAGTTTACAAGGCAGCCAGGTATTCACTTATGGATGAATACCTGGCTGCCTTGTAATCTTATGGACGAGTTGCAGCTCATTGGCTCTATATATTGCGGGGATGACAGGCTCCTACACAAGCCGCTGAGGAAGTCCCTTCCCTTATGGGACGTCACACGTGCGGAAGGGAGGAGCTGTGAAATCACCCGCTGTCTCAGAGTCGCTCGAGGAAGTGTACGACTGTTACATTCAGCAAGAGAGAATGTGATGTGCGTGCTGTATGCTGTTATTAAGTAAGAGGCTTTCTTATGTTTTAATTAATTAATGTGTTAGACATACTTCACTATGTGCGATCCCTTGCCTTTCTTTGAGTCACACCACTAAGAGAGCAAGCTTTTGGATTGTTTAATCGGTATTCCCTGGAGGTATTTGGAGCAACTGAGATCATCCCATCCATCCACTCTGCCAAAGGTGTTATCGTCAGTGTTCAGTTGCAAGTGGAATCTGTCCTGGTGTTTTTGACCCTTTGTGGTCAGTGCTTTGAGGTGAGAGGCCATTCTATCTGGTGGTGGATTTGTAGTTTCAAGACCACAGCATTGGCTCTGAGTGCATCTTTATCCACACGGGGCCCTTCCTCCTTTGCATGGACTATATTTCCTATTCAATTGATTCATTTTAGTTTTAGCGCTGCACTAATTTCCTATCATTGTTTTTTTGGTTAATTAGATTAACTTTGAGTGTCAGCTGCTTTTGTCTTTAGTGGAGGTGTATGCGCTGATATATTTTCACTTTTGTACACCCTTTAAAGGTTATTGTTAGGGGTTGCTTTAATTATTATTTATTTACTTATTTTTGTTTTTGTTTTAATTAGGCGTTAAGGGTTTGGAGTTAATATTGTGGTTAAGGGTTGGGAGTTAAGTTTTTTTATTATTTTATTACGGTATATTTATTTTCATTTAATTATTGCATTTGAGCTGAAAAACTCTACAAAATGCGGGACAAAACACACTTAGGCAGGCCATAGACGTTTCGAATTTTGTACGATTTATCGTGCGATAAACGCAAGCGGCACTCGTGTACATCATCGAGTGTACCATCAATGTGATCCGAAAATCGTACGACAAAACACTATTTTTTGTGCCTTTTAACCACATCTCTACTGGACACACTCCCTACTGTTCTGTGTTTTGTTAGGCGAAATCATACAACTCCCCCATTAATGATACGAAATTTGGCCGATTTTCGCAAAAAAACTCAACATGTTGGATATGTGAATTTATGCTGTCGTACGAAAATCACATGTTTTACATACCACACTAACGATAGGAAAATCGTTCGATAACACTGGCATTTACGATTTTCGTACGAAATTCGAAACGTCTATGGCCTGCCTCAGGCCTAGTTCACACCAAAACGCTTTTCTGCTTGAAGCTTGTATCTCTAAAACACTCAACAAGCCAAATCTCATTCATTTTAAAGACCCCTGTTCACATCTGAATGTTCTTTGTCTCATGCAAAATGCCTGAATCTCAAAAAAGTACACGAGCTTTTTTTTTTGGCAGATTATAAGTTTTTGGCCCCACAGAAGTCAATAAAAATCCGATTTGAGCGTTTAACAAGCAGTTTGTTGCACGTTTTCTGCTCAAACAGCAGCTCTCATCTAGACATATGCCGGTTTTCGGTAATTCGATATATCGCGGTATTGCATAGCCGCGGTATTGTTATTGTGGCATTTTTAAAATACCGAGTTTCTCTGCTCCTGGGTCTGACTTGTGAATTGATACATTTCAGTGAGCTGGATGACTCATTCACTCACATAGCTAACGCCTTTCAGCATTAAGTCTCCTAACTATAAACAAAAATGTTTACATTGTATCTTTTCCTTCCCTCTGCCAGGGAGAAAGGAAGTTTAACCTCTTAAAGACTGGACCTTTTTCTGACAATTGTTGCTTGCAAGTTAAAATCAGTTTTTTTTTTTGCTAGAAAAGTACTTAGAACCCCCAAACATTTTATATATTTTTTTAGCAGAGACCCTACAGAAAAAAATGGTGATTGTTGTAATATTTTATGTCACACTGTATTTGCGCAGCAGTCTTTCAAACGCAATTAATAGACTTTAATGAAAAAAAAAAAACGTAACAGTAAAGTTATCCCAATTTTTTTTTTTTTTTGTTACACAGAGAATCGTGATCTTTATTCCAAGCTAAAAAATCGTGATTCTCTTTTTGGCCAGAATCGTGCAGCTCTAATATATATATAATACATACATACACACACACACACACGCATAGCAGCCCACATTACATTATTATATAGCCATCAAGCAGTGTCTGGCCTACCTGGTGATGACTGGTCCTGGCGCTCTGATCCGATGGCCTGGTCTTTAAAGGGGCAAATCAAGATAAAAACACCGGTCCTCCTGCAGGTTTAACCAATTAATGACTTTACTATTGCTTTAGGCCTGGTTCACATGTATGCGGGTTGGGGGCCCACATTTGCACAGGCATAGCAGCCCATTGATGTGAATGGGCTTGAGCTGCTATGCCTGCGTTTTCAGCTGAAAAAAGGTGCATGCAGAATTTAAAAAAATGCAGTGGCCATGAAATCCATCCTTATTCTGCACCATGCGACTTACCTGCCGTTGCTGCACACGCAAACTGTTTTTAAATGCCGTGCCCACTTATACAA
This sequence comes from Pelophylax lessonae, assembly GCF_965119305.1. Taxonomy (NCBI): domain Eukaryota; kingdom Metazoa; phylum Chordata; class Amphibia; order Anura; family Ranidae; genus Pelophylax; species Pelophylax lessonae. The sequence goes on from NC_138772.1 coordinate 62,631,644, forward strand.
AAAATGCAGAAAGCTTGCCAGAGCAGGAACTGCAGGTTAGTCGCATGGTGCAAAAGCAGGATGGATTTCAAGGCCACTGAATTTTAAAAAAATGCTGCATGCACCTTTTTTCTGCAGAAAATGAGGGCATAGCAGCCTGTTCAAATCAATGGGCTGCTATGCCTGTGCAAATGTGGGCCGCCAACCCGCATACATGTGAACCGCCAACCCGCATACATGTGAACCGCCAACCCGCATACATGTGAACCGCCAACCCGCATACATGTGAACCGCCAACCCGCATACATGTGAACCACCAACCCGCATACATGTGAACCAGGCCTAAAGCAATAGTAAAGTAATTTATAAACAACACCTCCTTCAGGTTTAACCACTTCTTGACCACAAGGATTTGCCCTCTTAATGACCAGGCCTTCGGATCGGAGCCGAGCGCCAGGACCAGTTATCACCAGTTAGGCCAGACACTGCTTGATGACCTATTTTAGGCCTGGTTCACAGAGTCTGTACTGACTGACTATATAATAATGTGCATAAGTGAACCAAAGCCCCTAAATTCAGCAATGAAATTGAAGTTAGGTGGAAATTTAATAATTTAAATTTAATAATAGAATACCGTGATAATACCGTATACCGTGGCAAAACCTTAATCAATTAATCGCAGCATGAAAATCTGATACCGTCACAAGCCTACTCTCATCCCTAAATTTCCTCTCCCTCTCCTCCCTCTAATTTCTATCTTCTAAACAGAAACACCTGAACCTGTCAAATGCTTGTAATATACTTCTAAGAGCTCTTTTACACGGGCGCTCCGTATGTCCGCAAATCATCCTATTTTTTTTGCGGATGATTTACGGACATAATGTAAGTCAATGGCATTGCTGATGTCAGTGGATGACCATCCACTGACATCCGATTTTCTTCCTTTCAGTTCTGTTCCGTTTTTTGGAACGGAACAGAACCCTATTTTTCCTCCATTCAAAAAACGGAAAGGAAGCAAAATCGGATGTCAGCGGTGTCATCCGCTGACATCCGCAATGCCCATAGACTTACATTATGTCCGCATATCATCCGCAAACGGATGGGATGATATGCTGACTTACGGAGAGGATGACACAACTGTCATCCGCTCCGTGAAAAAAAAAAAAAGTCCCGCAGCGGACAAAAACAGCGGAGCGGCCGTGTGAAAGAGGCCTAAAACTCTCAGAAACCCTGAAATAAAAACTCCAGTAAATCGCTACTCTCAGGTGTAAATGCAGCCTAAAACACTCGAATCAAGCGTTTCCATGCATTTCTCTGAAACAAAAAACACTTCAAAAACGCACCAATCTGCCCGATTCCAGCTACAAAAAACGCTCCAGAACTTTTTTGAGCTTCAGATGACTTGTAGTGGAGATGTGAACCAACTCCATAGAGAATAATTGATTTTTTTTTTCTCCTCCAGCGTTTTAGAGCTTCAAGCTACAAAACGGTGAGGTGTAAATGGGGCCTTAGGGCACCCTAACACCCCTCGCACTGGCATGCATTTAAGGCCTCATTCACACTTAAGCTGGATACACACTATACAATTTTTCGTTCGATTTTTTCCTTTAGCTTTACCAAAACCATATAATATGAGGTCAAACCTCAACACTTTCAATTTGTATGTATGCAGTCAGACAGGCCCTTGCACTATATAGTTTGAAGGTAAATCTAAAAGAAATCTAACAACAAAAGTTGTGTAGTGTGTATCCAGCTTTACATTTGGGGCCCACTGTGATTTCCTATGGAAGACTTGGCCGGGTTTTTCTACACACACTTGCAGGCAGGAAGCCTCATGCAAAGCAATGAAGCTGACCGCGCTGACAGCTATTCGTGGCTGTATGCATGTAACTAGGGATTCACCAAAATTAAAATTTTGGGCCGAAACAGAAACCCGAAAATTCAGGATGCCCTTGGCCAAAAAACGAAAATGACTTTTTTTTTCCACCAAATGATTTTAAATTATTTTTTTTCTATCATTTTATTAATATTAATATAATGTTTGAGGGTTAACAGTAATTTTCTAGCAAAAATAAAGATTTACACTTCTGGTGTGACTATCAATAAATATGACTTTTTTTCTGCTTGTTATGAAGAAATGTGAAGAGTAAATCCCCAGACTGCCATTAGAAATGACATTGGAGAAGTTGTGAGCAGTGTGAGTGGTCTGTCCTCTCCCTGGAACAGCTCCCAGCTGTCACCCTGTACATTGCTCATTACATCAGCCAAACACTCACCGTCCAGATCCCTCTCCTCCGGGTACTGGAACTGCGGGATCCCCTCCGCCGTCTTCATCACCACCTGAGCCGAGGAGCGGGGTACCGGGCTCTCCCCCATTCCTGGAACACCCGGTGCTCCAACCACACATCGAGCATTCCCATACAGTACAAGGCACACACTCCGCTCTTCTCCAGCAATTTCCACACTTCACCAAAGAGAGCAGGTTGGAGTGCCCAAGACTTCCGCCTCTGGTTGGCACTGCAAGTGGAAGTCGGAGGACACCGACTGCGGCGGCCATTAATTTTCGGCATATATGACCCGTTTTCGGCCGCCGAAATTTCGGTGCACCACTGCAGGTAACAGTACAAAACTGTCTCCATTTATAGACAGTTTGTCTAAGAGCAAATTTACACTTCAGCTTTAACACTCATTAAAACGCCTACTTCTTCAACATGCTTTTTTTTATGCTTTTTTGAAGCTTTAATGAAGCTGGGCAAATGTTTTAATAGTACTTCCAGCTCATATTACCTCCAGCTCATTAGTACCCCTGTTCAGAAGATCCCCCAGCTTATTAGTACCCCTGTTTAGCAGATTCCCAGCTCATTAGTACCCTTGTTCAGCAGATCGCCAGCTCAGTAGTACCCCCAGCTCCTCTCATCCCCTGCTCAGTAGTACCTCCAGCTCTGCTGATTCCCCCCCCCAATTATTGGTAACCCCCAGCTCTGCTGATCCCCCCCATTTATTCACCGCCCACTTTATTTCTTCCATGCTGTACACTACGTGTGACATCTGCTAGTCCCCCCCCCCCCCCCTTCCCTGGTCTCTTAGCTCTGCTGATCCTCTGCTGTTCAATCCAATCCCTCTGGTCCCTGTTGACCTTCAACTGTATCTTTTGCATGTCGTGCACCACATGTGCCATCTGCTAGTTACTCCGGTCTACACCCCAGTTACCTTCCTGCTGCTCCCATACTGCACACCAGCTATGATGTCTGCACCAGACGCTCCAAGAATATATACGCTTGAGCCAGAAGTGACTACTGATGTCTTTCTGATTCACTTGTTGGCTTACCTGTGCATCCTGGGATATCTCAAACCTCCAATAATTCCAGAACAAATCAAAGCTAACTGAATAAAAGCCCCTCAAATGCTGCAGGTGCTGTTAGTGAGCTTTGTGATTGACTTCTGAGGTGGCTTTCGAGACATTTTGAAGCACCAAGAAAGCAACATGGGGTATAATTTTTGAAGCAAAGCAAACAGTGTGAACAGGACTGTTGGCTAACCATTTTATTTGGTGACAGATGCTTTTATTGACATTCAGGGTGGTGTGTCATATGTCACATTTTGAAGCAAGTGTAAATGAGCCCTTACTCTTCACTGATGGATGCCTGAACACTTTTTTAAATTGCTTTGCTCCTTACAGCCTCATGCAGATCAGCTACTTTTGATCATATGTCTTCCGAGAGCTCGCTTTTGGGAGACATGGTTCACATCAGCTGATGCTTCTTATGAACAGCAATCTTAAAATGTTTTGAGTAGCTCTAAATGTTTGAGTAGCTCTAAACCACACCTCCAATCTCCTTTCATTAATTGGACTCCAGGTATGCAAACTACTGACTCCAATTAGCTTTCATTGAGTTTATTAGTCTACTACGGGTTCACATACTTTTTTCCTCCAGCAATTTGAATGTTTATTGTGTGTTCAATAAAGAGACAAGACATCAGAATTGTTTGTATGTTATGCCCCGTACACACGTGCAGATTATCTGAAGACTTTTGTCTGTAGACTTACCAAAACCATATAATATGAGGTCAAACCTAAACACTTTCAATTTGTATGCAATCCGGCAGGCCCTTGCACTACATAGAAAAGGTAAATCTGAAGACAAAAGTCTTCAGATAATCTGCACGTGTGTACGGGGCATTAGCTTAAGCACATTGTGTTTGTCTATTGTGACTTAGATGAGGATCACATCACATTTTTGGGGTAAATTACTGCTCAAAACTAGGTAATCCCAAGGGGTTCACATACGTTTTCTTGCCACTGTGGGGTTGATTTACTAAAACTGAAGAGTGCAAAATCTGGTGCAGCTGAGTGTAGTAGCTAATCAGCTTTTAACTTCAGCTTGTTCAATAAGCCCCCGTTGACATCAGTGCGATTTGACAGGTCAAATCTCTATCCTATTGCCGGCAATGGCACTTATTTCCAAAAGTAGTTCCTGCACTACCTTTGGCGACATGAGCCTACACAGATGTCTTCCAAGTCGCCCCTGAAGTCAGACGTGCGAGTTTAGATAAAGTCACATGATTTCAAAGCCATGTTCAGTGTGAACGAAGGCTTAAGTTTTGACAAAATAACCTGGAAGCTGATTGGTTTCTATGCACAGCTGCACCAGATTTTGCACTCTCTAGTTTTAGTAAATACACACCTGTCATTAGAGAGTAAATACTAGTGGTGCACCGAAACCGAAAATTCAGGATGCACTTGGCTGAAAACCGAAACACAGTTTTTTTTTTTTTTTTTAAAGAAAATTTTTAATTTATTTATTGGGGCTGGAGTTTTTGCATTGCAGTCAATGGGATGTGATTTTGCATTGCAGTCAATGGGACGTGATTTTGCATTGCAGTCAATGGGATGTGATTTTGCATTGCAGTCAATGGGACGTGATTTTGCATTGCAGTCAATGGGACGTGATTTTGCATTGCAGTCAATGGGACGTGATTTTGCATTGCAGTCAATGGGACGTGATTTTGCATTGCAGTCAATGGGGCGTGATTTTGCATTGCAGTCCGCGGGGCGCGATTTTGCATTGCAGTCCGCGGGACGTCATTTTGCATTGCAGTCAGTGGGATGCAGCATGCCATTATCAGAACTTTTATTTTTTTTCCCAAAATGCTGATAACCCTATTTTTTAGGTGATAATTTTTGGCAGCTGATAGATCGGTGCATCCCTATAAAAAAACATGGTGATCCTGCCAGATCCCAGCTCTTTGTTATTCAGAGTGACAACGAGATCTTGAATATTCTGTGTTGCCGCTCTGTCTGCACACGCTCCAGTTTTCTCAGTGAGGAAGCTGTGTGTACTTCTCCTTTCTCCCCATCTAGCTGCCCCCACATGACACTCCTGAATGAAAGGCGGCTCCCGCAGCGTGACTGTGGCTTCTCCAGGGACCCTCACTGTCATCTACCCACAGAACCAGCAAGCAGTGTCACATGCTTCCTCTCGGCTCCTTTTGTAAGGTATTCCAGATACACAAAGTGTAAAAATTGTCAGCTTGCCAAGGCCTTTCCAATGACATGCTGGAGTCCCTCGGGTCTGGGGAATGGAGAGGGTGAAATGAGGTAATTTTCACGCGGACTCTGGCCTTTGTACTATTCAGTGAAGGACAGACTAGTGTGAAGCTTCCCAGGGGGGATATCTTCTGTATTCTAATGACAGTTTTCCTCTATATATAGTAAATGGGTCCTTTGCAGGGTGCCTGTCACTAATAAAAGAACACGGTCAGCCCTGGTGCACAGAAGGTGTGTCTGCAAAGCATTCTTCAACATTCACAAGAATGATTGGCTGTAGCCAGTTTAAATCGTGGCCAGAATGGCTGCCTGTGGAGTGTTCCCCTCTAAAGAGCGAATAATGGTTGAATCGCTTTCCAAAGGGCATTTGACAGGCGTTGTATGAAAATATATTGCAGCCTACCAATCATCAGTGGTATCTGCATTAGTTTTCTTTTTAAGCTCTTTTTTTTTTTTTTTTCCCTTTATTTTCATCTGGTGATTCTGTAACACACTTCTAGTGTCAGATGACAAAACAAAATCGCCCTTCTGTATCAGGACAACCAAAATAAGATAAGATACTACAGTACAGAGCCCCATCCCTCTCTTATCATGATGTAGAGAGATGCGGTATTGTAGTCCTCAGAGAAGAGTGTAATGGATAAAAGTCAGCACAGGCAGAGAGCGCAGGTCGTTATCCGCTCACAAGATGTAACAAAACGCTTTGAATATGTTTAAAGGGGTTGTAAAGGTTCAGATGTTTTAAAATAAAAATAACAAACATGTTAGATCTGCTCTGTGCAAGGGTTTTGCACAGAGCAGCCCTGATTCTCCTCTTCTGGGTTTCCCCGGCAGCGCTCCTGGCTCCTCTTCATTGGGTGCCCCCCCACGGAAAGCCGCTTTCCCTGAAGGCACCCGTATAGGCTCGTTATCGAGTCCTGCTGCTGCGTCCATTAACACAAACAGCGAGACTCAGCCGCCCCCCGCTCCCATGTCACTGGATTTTTTTGACAGCAGCGGGAGCCTATGGCGCCTGCTGCTATCAATCTGTGCAATGAGATGAGAGCCAGTGGCTGGAGCTGCTGGGCTCATGCACGGCACTGGAACAAATGGGCTCAGGTAAGAAAAAGGGGAGGGGGGGGTGGTCTGGGGATGGCGCTGCAGCAAAAAAAGGTTTTTCACCTTCATGCATAAAATACATTCAGGTGAAAAACTGTGAGACTTTACAATCCCTTTAACAGACCAGAGGTGGCCAAATAAGAAAAGGTAAAGTAGAATTCTAGGGTAAACCTAACTAATACTAAAAATGATCCCACCCTACTCCTAACACCAATGCTAACTAACGTCTGTAAGAAAGATGTATATGCTTACCTATATTCAGGATGCTCTGGTCCGGTCATGTGATCCAGCTCCCCTGTGTCAGCCAGCGGTGGCTGCAGGGGAGAGGAGGGAGCGCCAATAACGATGACATCCCCACTCGGGCTGAAGCAGGGGAGATTACATGACTGGTCTGGAGTGGCTTGAAAATAGGTAAACTTGTACATCTTTCTTACCAGCTCAGCATAGGTGTTTGTAAAGGGGGAGAATTATTACGATTAGTTAGGTTTATCCTGGATGTCTACTTCAACCTCTTGCCAACCAGCGACGTACCCATACATCACTGGACTGGATTGAACAAGTGGTTGTACCAGGATGATGCCTGCTCTAACTAGCCACTTGCTTGCTTTTACAAGCAGAGGGAGGGGATCCCCAAGATCCCCAACCTTCCCCACCTCTCCACGACTTTACCAGGATCTTCCATCCCACCAATGTCCCGATCGAGCAGCTGGCAGAAGCTCATAAAGGCAAACAAAGACCAAGTTAGCTTTGTGTGGCTCTATGATATACAGTGCCTTGCATTCAACCCCCATTGGCATTTTTTGTGTTTTGTAGCCTCACAACCTGGAATTAACATGGATTGTTTGATGATTTGCATCATTTAATTTACAGAACATGCCCACAACTTTGAAGATGTTTTTATTTTTTTATTATGAAGCAAACAACAAATAGAACAAAAACTACAGAAAAAGTCCATGTGCATAACTATTCACCCCCCTAAAGTCAATACTTTGTAGAGCCACCTTTTGCGGCAATCGCAGGTCCAAGTTGCTTTGAATAAGTCTCTATGAGCTTGCCACATCTTACCACTGGGATTTTTGCCCATTTCTCCTTGCAAAACTGCTCCAGCTCCTTTAAGCTGGATGGTTTGCACTTGTGAACAGCAATTTTTAAGTCTGATCACAGATTTTCTATTGGATTGAGGTCTGGGCTTTGACTAGGTTATTCCAACACATTTACATGTTTCCCCTTAAACCACTCAAGTGTTGCTTTAGCAGTGTGTTTGGGGTCATTGTCCTGCTAGAAGGTAAACTTCTGTCCTAGCCTCCAATCAGGCACAGAGTGGTACAGGTTTTGCTCAAGAATATCCCTGTATTTAGCACCATCCATCTTTCTCTCAACTCTGACCAGTTTCCCAGTCCTGGCTGCTGGAAAAACATCCCCACAGCTTGATGCTGCCACCATGTTTCACTGTGGGGATGGTGTTCTTTGGGTGATGTGATGTGTTGGGTTTGCCACAGACGTAGCGTTTTCTTTGAAGGCCGAAAAGTTCAATTTTATTCTCATCAGACCAGAGCACCTTCCTCCATACATTTTGGGAGTCTCCCACATGCTTTTTCGCAAACTCAAAACGTGTTGGCCATTTTGTTTTTTGCTGAAAGTAATGGCTTTCTTCTGGCCACTCTGTCATAAACCCCAACTCTATGGAGCGTACGGCTTATTGTCCTCCTATGTACAGATTCTCCAGTGTCTGCTGTGAAACTCTGCAGCTCCTCCAGGGTTACCTTAGGTCTCTGTGCTGCCTCTCTAATTAATGCCCTCCTTGCCCGGTCCGTGAGTTTTGGTGGGTGGCCGTCTCTTGGCAGGTTTGCTGTTGTGCCATGTTCTTTACATTTGGTTATGATAAATTTGATGGTGCTCCTGGGGATCATCAAACATTTGGATATTTTTTTATAACCTAACCCTTACTTGTACTTCTCAACAACATTGTCCCTTACTTGTTTGGAGAGTTCCTTGGTCTTCATGGCAGTGTTTGGTTAGTGGTGCCTCTTGCTTAGGTGTTGCAGCCTCTGGGGCCTTTCAGAAAAGGTGTGTATATGTAATGACACTAATGCCCTGTACACACTATCAGATTATCTGAAGACTTTTGTCTTCAGATTTACCTTTTCTATGTAGTGCAAGGGCCTGCCGGATTGCATACAAATTGAAAGTGTTTAGGTTTGACCTCATATGGTTTTGGTAAGTCTGCAGACAAAAGTCTTCAGATAATCTGATAGTGTGTACAGGGCATTAGATTGCATACAGGTAGACATCATTTCACTAATTATGTGACTTCTGAAGGTAGTTGGTTGCACCAGAGCTTTTTATGGGCTTCATAACAAAGGGGGTGAATACATACGCACTTCCAATTTTCGATTTCTAAAAAATAGTTTTTATGTATATATTTTTCTCATTTCACTTCACCAACTTAGACTATTGTGTTCTGATCCATCACATAAAATTCAGATTAACAAAACATTGAACTTAAAGAGGTTGTAAACCGAGAAAATTTTTTTTTTTTCTTTACATCCTGAAAGAGAAAGACATAATGAGCTAGTATGCATCGCATACTCGCTCATTATCAAATACTTACCTTAGAACGAGCCCCCGCCGCGCCGCTCGCTTACCTGTATGACGGGCGACATGTCCAGTCGCCCGTCTTCCGGGATCGCGGCATCCGGCCATCTGATTGGCCGGAGCCGCGGTGACGTCACTCCTGCGCACGCGTGCGGGAGCCAACAGTCACGGCACGGGGCTCTGAAGGAACGGCACGATCGGCCGTTCCTTCAGAGCCCATGCGCCAGTGACGTCACTGGCTGCATGAAAGGTAAATATCTCCTAAACGGTACATGTTTAGGAGATATTTACAGTACCTATAGGTAAGCCTTATCATAGGCTTACCTATAGGTAGGAGTGTCAGAGGAGGGTTTACTTCCTCTTTAAGGCTGTAATGTAACAAAATAGGTAAAAAGACAAGAGGGTGAATATTTTTGCAAGGCACCGTAGTAACCCGGATGCAATGACCCACTTCCGGTTTACCCCCATGTAAACGGCTCCATTTTCAAAATGAAAAGCATTTAATCTCTCCGATCTTGGTGCGATCAAATATTTTAAGGGCAGAGGAGGGATCTCGCATTAAAGAGTACCTGTCGCATGTCTATTGCTGTCACAAGAGATGTTTACGTTCCTTGTGACTGCAATAAAAGAGATTAAATACATTTAAAAAAAAAAAAATGTAAAGCGTCCCTTGTGCAAAGGCCAACACATGTGAGGTATCGCTGCAAACATCAGATCATGCACAGTCATTTTAGCACCAGACCTCCTGTGTAAATCTAAAGTAGTAACCTGTAAAGGCTTTTAAATTGTCGCCTATGCAAGATTAAACTTAAGGCATTTGTCACTGTGCTTATTTTAAAATATTTGATATCTATTTACTCGGTGTAATATAATCTTTTAAATTTTACCAAAAATTTGGGTTATGTATTGATTTTTATATTGAATAAAAAAAGTGTAATTTTTTCTCAAGTACATTGAGTTTAAAAAAACACTGCACATAAGAAATTGCAAAACCCTCCATTTCATTCTCTAGGGCCTCTGCTTTAAAAAATATATATATATACACACCTCAACAAACACGATGGAGCAGAGCAGTGTAGGAAATTGCTGGAATTAGTACAAAGCCCTGCCTGTTGTTTGTCTGCAGGCTCCGAGTACTTGTCATCTAGTTCCATTCACACAGATGCGTCTATGTTTTTTAAACCTGTGTTGCTTTAAGAGCTCCAGATCAGAAGACAGCTGTCTGATTTCCTTCTCATCTAGAAAACTCTTTTATCTCCGCAGAATCCCGCCATTCCAATGCAGAAACTGCAGGACATCCAAAGAGCTATGGAGCTCCTGACCGCCTGCCAGGGACCAGCAAAGAACCTCGATGAGGCAAGCAAACGTAAATACCAGTTTTGGGATACACAGCCTGTACCCAAACTTAGTAAGTAGGCACTGGGAAATTTTATCTCTTCTGTGTTATCTCCGCCTGTACATTTTAATAATGGTTTAAGTTGGATTTACTGTCGTCCAGAGAAGTTATTTAAGAACCTCGGGGGGGGGGGGGGTGGGGGAATCGGAGCCACTGCACACAGGCTTCTAATGGCGCTTTTCCACTGCATGGAACCGTACCGGTTCGGCACGCTTTTGTGCTTTTTCCACTGCTGGTATAGGGTCGGAACGGTTCGGTACGGTACGGTATAGGTTTGCTTTTCCACTGCATGGAACCGAACGGTATGGTACGGCTCTGAAAAAACAGTACCTACTCAATTGTGGTTCCAACAGGTACCAAACTGGTACCATATCCCACAATCCTTTGCATGCAGTCACTATTAGCCACTGATTGGTCAGAGAATCACACCCACCCCGTTATTATCCCACCCACTTAGTACTACTTTAGTGGAAAAGCAAACCTATACCGTACCGTACCGAACCGTTCCGACACTATACCATGCGGTACCAGCAGTGGAAAAGCAAACTGGGCCAAGCAGGGCCAAGTAGAGCCGACCCGGTACAAGCCGGTACTTGCAGTGGAAAAGTGCCATAAGTGGGAAGAGTTGTGTGTCTCCAACACCCACTTATCGCACCTTGGGGTTAATTTACTAAAACTGGTGAGTGCAAAATATGGTTTAGCTGTGCATGGTAGCTTATGAGCTTCTAGCTTCAGCTTATTCAATTAGGCTTTGACACTAAAACCTGGAAGCCGGTTGGTTTCTATGCATAGCTGCACCAGGTTTTGCACTCTCCAGTTTTCATAAATCCCCCCCCCCCGTGTCCTGTGCAGGTATTTATCATAAGCCATGCCATAATGCAGTGATCACATTGTGCAGTGTCTGTCTCTATTCATCTCTCTCTTGGAAAGAGTTCCATCTCATCTCTCTCTTTTTTTATTCTATATACAGTGTGAGTTATTTTTATAAAACAGTACATGTGACTGTTCACAAAGAGAAAGTCCAGGAGGTCACGTATGTGTAAGCCGCAATTACTACATTTTAGAATTTTCTATAGATTATATGGGAAAAATTCAGTGGACAACTGACCAGCACACCCATATGAGCTTGTTGGACATCTCATTTCCAAACCATGGGGAGAAAAAAAAATATATAGGCTTACTATCTGCTTCCAGGAGACCAGTTATACTATATGGCTCAAAAATATATAGACACCCCTCTAAATTATTGAGCACAAAGCCAGCTCCATGAAGACACGGTGTGATGAGTTTTGTGTAGAGGAACTGGAGTGGCCTGCACAGAGCTCTGACCTCAACCCCACTGTTCACCTTTGGGATAAATTGCCAGGTCTTGTCATCTAATGTTCGTATCTAACCTCACAAATCATTTTTTGTGGCTAACTAGACACACATTCCCACAGACACATTCCAAACATTTGTTGAAAGTCTTCGGAGAAGAGTAAAGCCTCGTACACACGTACCGATCGTCGGCCGAACGAACGGCCGTCTTTTGTCCAGGGCTGTCGTGTTTGTTGAAAACTGCAAAAGACTGCACACGAATTTTGTCGGCCAACAACAGCCGACTGCAGAAGTGATGTCATGTGATGGTTAACTTTCATTGTCTTTTTTCTTTTCTGAGCATGCCCAGTCTTGCTAATCTGCTGTCTGTCGGCCGAAATCTGTACTGACTGGCGAACAATCGGCCGTTCTGGTGTTGGCCAACAAAAATTTTAATGCCTGCACGACAGATTCTGTTTGGCCGAAAATGCGCTGTCGGCTGTCGGAAGCATCATACTAACAAGCCTACAATCGGCCGATCGGTCGTCGGCCGAATATTTACGGCCGACAATCGGTACGTGTGTACGGGGCTTAATGGCTGTTAAGGCACCTTTAGATTTGCATGTAAAAACACATGGCCGAGCCGCATTTATAGAGCCCCCTTCTTAAGCTTAGGAATGGGGGTGTTCACATGTCACAGTTGCAATGCTTTGCTTCTTTCCCCGCTGCAAAAATGCATCGCTCCTATTGCGTTTGGTGAGCAGGAAGTCCAACAAACGCAAGCCATTCAACCAAATAGGGAGGAGCTGCAAACACCCTGCCACTGTGTGCAATGCACATGGTTAAAGCGCATTGGTGTGGCAAATACAGTGTGAAAACAAGCGGCAAGGAGGCATCACATCACCTCCTCGCCACCTTTTAAACACATCTGAAAAGTGATCTGAACGTTGATGGCTTTTTTGAGGTGCAGCATTTTAGATGCAAGTCTAAACTTAGCCTTAGGCCCCTTTCACACGAACGGTTAGATTTCAGCTTTTAGCTGCGGAAAGAGGAACTTATTTACTGCAGCTAAATGCAAACAATGCATCCCTATGGCCCCGTTCACACACTGCGTTTAGCAACGTTTTCATAACATACGGTTTTGTGCATTTAGGAAAAATAAAGTTGACAGCATCCAGGAGCGAAGTACCGCAGCTATCTGTATATAAACGCAGGTAATCGCAGTACAAAGAAAAAAATAAGTAAACGGTTGCTATACAAAAGGCAAGAATTTACTACTGCAGCTAAACACAGCCACATGTAAACGCACGTAATCACAGTGTACAAATGTGAATAATCTTTGTGCCAGGAGTGTTGGAATTTCAAAATAACAAAACATGCTTTTACCAACGGCACAACAACTGCCTGTGTGAAAGCAGCCTTAGGCTCCATGTACACGGGACGCTGGAAATGGCCGTTTAGGAGCAGTTGGGCGTTTTTTTCAGAAGCCCCTGAACCCATCTACATTTTATCTTATCTGTCCATGTACACCAGGTCGTTTAGTCATTTGCAGGCAGTTGCGTTCAGGGACTGTTTTTAGAACGCAATTATTTGCGTTCGAACGTGTGTTTCCCGGCGTTTCAAACGCACAAACGCGTCTGAACGCGTCCGAACGCGATGACCCGCGTTTAGCGTTCGCGTTTTTCCATTTTAAAGGGGAATAATTTTTTTGACCTCTAGGAACGCTTCTAAACGCAAACGCCGCTAAACGCGGGTACAAACGCGACCGAACAGACGTTTCAAACGTCCTAAAAATTCCAGCATTCAAAGGGACTTTTAACAACGTCCCGTGTACATGGAGCCTTCTAGTCATGGTGGTGGGGGAAGACTCCATTATTTATTATGAGTTATAAAGGCCACTTTAACCGGTTGCCGACCGCCGCACGACTATATACTGCGGCGGTCAGCCCCGGCCAGGCAGAGTGACGTATCGGTACGTCACTCGCCTGTCACTGACTTGCGAGCCTATCGCGGGCGGGCGCGCGCCCGCCGCGGCTCGTTCACAGGCAAGTCAGTGCGTGTGACCGGCGGACTCGATGTCCGCCAGTCACACTGCGATCGCTCCTGTGAAGGGAGAAAGACAGAGCAGCTTGTGTAAACAAGCTGCCTGTCAGTTCTCCCTGTGTAAAAGTGAAGATCTGACCGTTCTACTATGTAGAACGGTTGATCTTTGCTTTTACACCAATAGGAATGTCCCTACACAGTTAGAATCACGCCCCTAGGACACACTTAACCCCTCCCTGTCCAATAAAGTTAACCCCTTCCCTGCCAGTGTCATTTTTGCAGTAACAGTGCATATGTATAGCACTGATTACTGCAGTAATGTCACTGGTAACCCCAAAAGTGTCAAAAATGTCAGTCAAGGGTCCGATCTGTCCGCCGCAATGTCGCAGTACCGAAAAAAAAATCGCAGATCGCCGCCATTACGCGTTAAAAAAAAAAAACACCAAAAATGACAGAAATCTTTCCCTTTGTTAGTAAACGCGATAACTTTTGCGCAAACCAATCAAAATACGCTTTTTGCGATTTTTTTTTTTTACCAAACATAGGTAGCATGAAACAAATTGGCCGAAAAATGTTAAAACATTTTGATTTTTACTTTTTTTTTTTGGGGAATTTCATATAAAAAAATGTGAAAAATATTGTTATTTTTGCAAAATTTACGCTCTTTTTTTGTTTATAGCGCGTGATCAAAAAATCGCACAGGTGATCAAATACCACCAAAAGAAAGCTCTGTTTGTGGGAAAAAAAGGACGTCAAATTCGTTTAGGTACAGCGTCGCACGACCGCGCAATTGTCCGTTAAAGTCACGCAGTAAAAAATCGCAAAAAAACCCCTGGTCCTTTAGCAGCCAAATCCTCCGGGGCTTAAGTGGTTAATATTGGGTAGTAGTGTCATTCTCTGGAGCATCCTTTTTGTTTCCATGTGATGGGTGGCATTAAGATGCTTTTCTTCACGGCCTTTGTGCCAAAATTAGATCCTCTCTGGCTTCTTTCAAAATGAAGGAATATCGTTTCTGGTTTTGTCTGTTTTTTTTTTTCTTTTTCCTCTGTCCTTGGAGACAACATGAGAGCAAATTGCATGCTAATTGGGTATGTGGTAACCTTACATAAGGGCAAGGTCACTAAGAAGGTTAAGCAGAGCACATGAAAGAAGGGTTCCCATCCTATGGGCTGTACTGTACTGGATCTTGCTGTATTCCTCTATTATTTTTTTTTAAAAGGTTTCTTTTTTTTTTTTTTACGTCAGCATGTGTTTTATTAGGCTAATCTAATCCTTGAGGGTGAGGCAATGGGGAGATTCACACTCAAAGCTAAAATGCCAAATTTGGGTGGAACTGAATTTTGTTTTATCCTCCTTATTTGTAAATTATTATTTTCTCGATGCCACAAAAGAACCATCATACCACTGTGTAATGGGCAGTGCTAGCTTTGGACAAGCGCATTTCCATGAAAATGGGTAATAACTTTGTCCTAATCTGTTCAGGCCAGCTCATCCTGTATTAGAGATTGTGACCAACAATGGATGGAACCTGGCATGGCATTTTTTTTTCCAGGAAAGTATTTCAATCCTTTCATTACTCCTTATGCACCCAAGCAAGACTAATGGACATACTTTGTTATTGTGGGATTACTGATCCATCTAGGGAGGTTGGGGACACGTGTGTCATATGATAATGGATCAGAAGGCTCCTCGCCATTCAGTTATATGCCAGTTGTTGTTTTGTATATCTGCACATTGGCGACCTGAGTTACTTTTATGACTTTTATGCTGAAAAATGTCTCTTTGTTTTAGCTTTATTTCTCCCTTTCTCTCCATTTTAGCTGAAATTATAACTTGTCATGGTCCTATTGAACCCGAGAAAGACAACATTCGTCAAGAGCCATACTCGCTGCCTCAGGGCTTTATGTGGGACACTCTGGACCTGAGTAATGCAGAGGTGGTAAGTCATCCGACATCTGATTACTTGTCACCTATCAACCATGTGAAGACATTTCTTGATCCTCCAGCCAGCTTCGTAAGATGGTGAAATATAAAGTCTGTAAGTACTTGCAGCAAAACGCCAGCAAATTGGCTAAGGAGCAATTCATACTATATGCAGTGACAGACGTTTTACTACATGGTAAAACGTCTGTCACCACAGGGACACACAGGAAACAATTGCTTTCTATGTGTCCTATTCACACTGCAATGCAGCCTAGTGCTGCACTAAAATGCAGACATGCTGCATTTTGTTGCAGCGCACCAGTCCAAATCGCACTGTACTGTTAGGCAACGCAGCAAGCTGCCTGACATTGCAGTGAATGAAGTGTATGTTTTGTACACTTTAAATAAAGCTGGTACAAAAACAAAAGGGAGCTGGATCATGCACCACACTGCCCCCTAGCCACCTGGCAACACAGAGCGGCAAGGGCACTAATTCAACCCAGCTGCTCTACAATTTACTGTATCAGCAGCCCTCAGTACAGTCCATTTACATACGTATATGTTTACTGGATTTGTAATTTTGTTCAGTTGCTGTTGTGATTCACTCCCTTTGCTACACAGCACAGTGCACAAGGTTAACCTACTTCCTGGTTCGGCTTTGCCCATTCCTGAGTCACCTGCCTACTCCTTTCACAGCAGTGATGATGCAGATTCATAGTCCAGGCTGAAGGTGACTCAGGAAGCTACAGGGGTGAACTATAATGTGTCTACACTGCTTGGCTATCTATGCATTGTGATGGAAGTGTGTAAATTACAAGAATGGCTGTACAGAATTGTAAATCCATTAGCAGGTAAAACAGTAGTTATTAAAACTACACTGCTCAAAAAAATTAAAGAAACACTTTTTAATCAGAGTATAGCATCAAGTCAATTAAACTCCTGGGATATTTATCTGGTCAGTTAAGTAGCAGAAGGGGTTGTTAATCTGTTTCAGCTGCTTTGGTGTTAATGAAATTACCAGGTGCACTAGATGTGCAACAATGAGACGACCTCCAAAACAGGAATGGTTTTACAGTTGGAGGCCACTGAATTTTTTTTCCCCCTACTCCTCTTTTCTGACTGTTTTTCTCTAGTTTTGTATTTGGCTAGGGTCAGTGTCACTACTGGTAGCATGAGGTGATACCTGGACCCTATAGAGGTTGCACAAGCAGTCCAACTCCTCCAGGATGGCACATCAATATGTGCCATTGCCAGATGGTTTGCTGTGTCCCCCAGCACAGTCTCAAGAGAATGGAGGAGATTGCCGGAAACAGGCAGTTACTCTAGGAGAGCTGGACAGGGGCGTAGAAGGTCCTTAACCCATCAGCAGGACCGGTATCTGCTCCTTTGTGCAAGGAGAAACCTGGTTAGCACTGCCAGAGCCCTACAAAATGACCTCCAGCAGGCCACTGGTGTGAATGTCTCTGACCAAACATTCAGAAACTCTCTTCTTGAGGGTGGCCCGAGGACCCAGTGTCCTCTAGTGGGCCCTGTGCTCACTGCTCGGCACCATGGAGCTCGATTTGGCATTTGCCATTGAACACCAGAATTCGCAGGTCCACCACTGGCGCCCTGTGCTTTTCACAGATGAGAGCAGGTTCACCCTGAGCACATGTGACAGACATGAAAGGGTCTGGAGAAGCCGTGGAGAATATTATGTTACCTTGTAACATTGTTCAGCATGACCGATTTGGTGGTGAGTCAGTGATGGTCTGGGGAGACATATCCATGGAGGGACGCCATTCGGTATTGTGATAAATTCTTTGGACCCATTGTCAGACCCTCAACTGGTGCAGTGGGTCCTGGGTTCTTCCTGGTGCACGACAATGCCCAGCCTCATGTGGCAAGAGTATGCAGCCAGTTCCTGGAGGATGAAGGCATTGATACCATTAAATGGCCTCCACGCTCACCTGACCTAAATTCAATAGAACATCTCTGGGACATTAAGTTTTGGTCCATCTGACGCCACCACTGACCAGGTTGCACCTCAGTCTGTTCAGACACTCAGTGATGCCCTGGTCCAAATCTGGGAGGAATTATCCCAGGACCACAACATTGTCAGGCATGCATACAAGCACTTGGGGGGGCCATACAAGCTACTCGGTACCATTTTGAGTTGCTGAAATGAAATTTCAGCAAAATGGACTAGCCTGCTGCATAATTTTTTCACTTTGATTTTCGGGGTGTCTTTGAATTCAGCCCTCTGTAGGTTGATAGTTTTCATTAAATGGTTTGGCATCCTTTCCTTCCTAACACATTACCCAGTCCATATCAGTATAGCTATCCAGCATGATATTTTTCCCCATTGAGATCTGATGTGTTTTCAAAATGTTCCTTTATTTTTTTGAGCAGTGTATTTACCTAGCTATTTGTGCAGTATTACACTGTCCTATCAGACAGCATCAAGTAGGCTAAAATTTTCACTTAGCAAGAATCAGTTTAAAGGTAATATAAAAATATATTCCAAATCGTCTTAATACTGTGTGCGCTCCTGGAAGTAAGTAAATCAACACAAAAAAATAAATTATGCCCAAGGCAGCTGCTGCCTAATCTCAATTGATACACTTCATACACAGAAGAAAAAATACACCATCTCTAACATTATTCCAGCAGCGCTTAGCTAAAATGAATGGGACAGAGAAGCCACCACCTCCCAGTGTTAGAAGTGCATATGGTATATAGAAACCATCAAATCCCATTCATTGCTAATTGACAGTTCATAAATCATTGCTTGTAGTAAACTTCAAATCCCCTCTAGTGATGTAAACGTGATTCGCTGCTACCATTTGCCTCTCATTTCTGATTGGAAAAACACGCTTTATACTCCGATCACATCAAGGATCCGCAAACTAGTTCCCGAATGCCACATTTAGACCTTGGCAGAGAAGCAGTCCTGGAACGCTGTTATTTAGTCATCCAGCAGGACACGACTGGACTTGGCACAGCTCACTACTGGAGCCACTCTTTTTGTTACTATACCCTGAAAACATAAAAATGAAGCAGGCATGAGCAGTCGAGCGCAGAGCTCATACAGCCAGCAGCCACAGCTCTGGGCTGAGTGGAGTGGTGAAGTTTTCTACAAGCAAGGATTTCTGGACTGTCAATTAGGAATGGGAATTGACTGTTCTTATCTACCATATGCACTCTGTGTATAAAGACTATAAAAAAATATTCTTATACAGTACATCTCTGCTGTTTATCTACATTTACCCCCAAAGGCCCTGCAAGTACAGAAAAATACCTGGTGATCTGCCAGATATCATCCCCTTGGTCCAATTTTGGGCTGACAACACACAGCATTTTTGTGAACTTTGTGCTGTCAGCCCTATGTGTCTTTTGCTAAATTATTCAGTCACTTCTGCTCTGAGATATTAATAACATAAAGGCTAATAATTCATAGTACATCTCTGAATTTCTGACAAGATCAACAGTTTTTTTAAATTTATCAAATGGATATAACAAAACTTTCAATTGCATATTAAAGTGGTTGTAAAGGTAGAAGGTTTTTTTTTTTTTTTTACATTAATAGTGGTTGTAAACCTCAGAAATTAAATCTGAGCATATCCCTCTATAGTATGTACTTGTCTCAATCCAGAGCACTAAGTGTAATTTCTGGCTGCTGCTTCCTCCTCCTGCTATCAGCAGGAATCACTTATAACAAGTTTTCCTGACACCACGAGAATAATGGTGATGGGAGGGAGCTCCAGCTGATGGACAGCCCCAGCTCTGTTCCTGTGGGCTGTGTAAAGGGGGAGTGCCCCTTCCCTCCAATCAGCTCTTGAAGCTCTCTTCACTGAGCTCTGCAGAGTGTAACTTCAGCTGTCTACCCACTTTTTTTTATTTTTATAAGTTCTCGCACAAGCTTTAAAACTCTGTACTTTGAATGGCTGTAGAGAAAACTGCAGATAAACGGATACACTTTTTATGTAGGATTATTTGTTTTATCTCTGTGTATCACCTGAGGCCAGTTACTTCACTGGGTATATAAAGGGTTTACATCCACTTGAATGCATTCTACGCATGAAGGTAAAAACCTTCTTTCTGAGTCCAGCTTCCCCCACCAACCCCCCTTTATACTTACAGAGCCCGATCTCTATCCAGCGATGTGCAGGAGAACTGAGGCTCCCTCTGATCTCTCCCTCCTTATTGGACACAACAGCAGGAGCCATTGGCAGCCAGTTGGGAGGGAGGGGGGGGGGGTTGGCTGAGCAGCACTCTGTGTTTCTTATAGACTAATAGGCGGCTTGGGATTGAGCATGCATAAGTACCCCTACAGCAAATGGCTTGCTATGTGGGCACTCGGCAGGGGGGAGGAGCCAGGAGCGTCGGCAGGGGGCCCTAGAGCCTGCTCTGTGCAAAACCATTGCACAGAGCAGGCAGGTATACCATGTTTGTTATATAAAAATAAATAAGTAAGCCTTTACAATCACTTTAAACAAACCAAAAAGGAACAGGTAAAAGATCCATTGTTAGGGCTTACAAACAAAAAAAGCAAATCTACAATCAGCATAGTTTTGGTAAATAAAAGATTTGACTCACCAAACCTCCCTGCAAGGCAATTTTTCTGCATCAGTGCCCTTTTTTGTGGGCATAATCTCATAATTGAGGCTCCATACTGGCTTAGTTTAGAAGCAGAGAAAGCCTTTGTCCTCCACATTTCTCGTCTTCCTGCTGCCAAATGCATACCTTTTTTCTGTGCTGTGTGGCATCTTTAATTTTATGTGATTGAAATAAAGGGCTTTTATACAAGCAGAGGATTTGATGAGCTGGGATTATATAAATTTATAGTAATCGGTACAGAGTGCAGTAATTTGTGTCTTTTATATCTGTCTGAAGTTCAGTATTAAACATATCACCTTGTTTTATTTTCTCTTCTCTTCTGGTGTTTCCGTTTATTAGCTAAAAGAACTGTACACGTTACTGAATGAGAATTATGTGGAAGATGATGATAACATGTTCCGATTTGATTATTCACCAGAGTTTTTACAGTGGTGAGTATGAAAAGCATTGTCCCTTCTTCTACTGTATTTAGTGTGTGTGTGTGTGTATATATATATATATATATATATATATATATATATATATATATATATATATATATAGGAACAAGAAAGACTCCTCCCTGCTCAGCTGGGAAGAAAAAACTTAAGTTGTTCCACTTTAAAGAGGAAGTAAAGTGCTGGCTTTTTTTTTTTTCCCTGGCCTGCAAAATAAAGACATAATGAACTTGCCAGCAAACAAAGCCCTCGTTGTCACCGCTGGAGGCTGCATCCATCTTCGCCCATCTTTCTTCTGACTCTGGCTGTGTGACTGCCCGAGCCGTGTGATGTCACTCCCACGCATGTGCGCAGGAGCTGCCGATCATGGCACGGGGCTCTGAAGAAACGCCACGGGTGGCCATTCCTTCTGAGAGCATGTGCTGATGACATCATCGGCTGAATATGCAGTAAATATCTCCTAAACGGTACACGTTTAGGAGATATTTACAGTACCTATAGGTAAGCCTTATCATAGGCTTACCTATAGGTACAAACAATCAATGGAAGTTTACTTCCACTTTAAAGTGAACATATGCTCACAACACCATACACACTAAAATACTTGCATTAAGAAGAAGCATTAAAAGCAATTTAAAGTTAACCTTTCTTGTAAATAAAAAAATAAAAACCTTTTGCAGTGCCCTTCCCTGCACTGTAAGAGAGAACTGTTTGTTAAAGCGGTTCTTCAGTCTGAAACAAAAAATTAAGTCCGCTGCTGACTTTAACCACTTACCGCAAAGTAGCGTATATTTACGTCGGTAAATTTGCGGTGTTTTACTGGGGTGATGCCTCTAGCACCATCCCGGTACTGTGGTTTAGAGCCGGCGGTCGGCTTTCCGGCGGTAACGACCAATGCGGCTCGGGAGCCCCTCGATCGTTACCCGGGTGAGCGGGAGGGGATGTCCCTCCTTCCCGCCGCTCTGCCCGGGTCTCCTGTCCCACTGGGAGACCCTAACAACCAGCCGGCACGTCCGCCGGCTGGATGCAGTCCCGATCAAAGCCGTAATCGGCTTTGATCGGGTCTCCGATGACGTAACCCGGAGGCAGCGTCCATGACGTCAAGTCCGGGTTACTCTACTGCAAAAGGCGGCAGATTAAAAAAACTATTGTATTCAAAAATGCAGATTTCGGCGTTTTGAATACATGGAAGTGTATTGGAGGGGTCTAGGGTCTTTTAGACCTTGATCCCTCCATAAAGAGTACCTGTCACTGCATATTGCTGTAACAAGGGATGTTTACATTGCTTGTGACAGCAATAAAAGTGATCAGATTTTTTATTTTTTTAAAAACCTGTAATAAAGTTAAAAAAAATAAAATAGGAAAAAAAAAATGTTTAGCTCGCGCACGAAGGAAAACGTATACGGAAGTCGAGCCGCGAATGAAATCACTGTTAAAACCACACATGTGAGGTATCGCCAGAGCGTGAGCAATAGTTTAAAAAAAAGAGCTACACTCTAACCCTAAACTGGTAACCATTAAAAAAATTTGAAAGCATCGCCTATTAAGATTTTTATTGACCGTAGTTTGTCGCCATTCCACGGGTGTGCGCAATTTTAAACTGTAACATGTTGGGTATCTATTTACTCAACGTGACATCATCTTTCATAATATACAAAAAAAATGGGCTAACTTCACTGTTTAGTTGTTTTTAAATGCAGTGAAATGTGATTTTTCGTAATTTTTCCAACAAAATGGTGTTTATACCTGCGTGACAAAAAATATTTCAATGACCGCCATTTTATTCTCCAGAGTCTTTGCTAAAAAAGATATATAATGTTTGGGTGTTCCAAGTAGTTTTCTAGGAAAAAATACTGATTTTTAACTTGTAAACAAAAAGTGTCAGAAATAGGCCTGGGGCTTAAGTGGTTAAATAATAGGACACTTACCTGTAGAGATGGGCTCAAGTGTGTTTGGGATCCTAGTCCCAACCCACCTGCCCAATCCTGGCAGGAAGCAGTCACTGCACACCGTTAATCCCATGCATTGAGACATTTCCCAGTCCACAGTTGCTCAGACCAGGAAATGTCTCAATGTCTTTGATTAGCGGTGTGTAGTGTTGGCTTCCTTGCCGGATTGGACAGGTGGATTGGGCCTAGGATCCCAAACACGCCTGAGCCCATCTTTACTTACCTGTCCAGGGATCCAGCACTGTCCTTTCCAGAGCCGGCTCTTCAGCTGTCTTCGGGTCCAGACTCCGGCATGTCTACTTTAGGAAGCTGGCTGTGATTGCTTGCTGCTTCAAAGCCAGCTTCCCACTGTGCATGCACTAGACACGCTGCACTTTGTGAATGGTCCTGCAGCTTTTTAGGACATGTGATGCCATTTGACCCTTTTGGGTAAAGTTCTGCTTTAAGTCTCATGGTAGAAGAATAAACGGTAAACTGTAATACTTACCTTAATCCTCCCTCCGGCAGGCTTTCTGCACTCTCCTCTTCTCTTTTACGCTTAGGATTGTGCCCTCACTGTTTTTACATAGAATGCAGGACTGTTGGTTCTGTATGAAATGCGATACTGTCAGAGTGCCAAAGAAAATTGGCTTTTGGGGACTGACTGCTCATGCAGCATGGTGAAAGCTTGCCAAAGTAATCAATGAGTATTAAAGTATAACTGAAGGAAAATCTTTTTTTTTTTTTTTTTTTTTACATTTTGGATAGAGTGGAGTGAGATTAGAACACCTGTCAGTTTTTTTTGCTGTCTGAACCCCCGTTAGGGAGATTCACCCTCTCGATATGTCCTGTTTTACCGTTATAGTAAAAAAAAAACACAAATTTTGGGTTGTCCCCAGAAAAGTAATAGAGGGGACAACTTCCAATTAGGACACCTGGGGGTCCCAAGAGATTTCCATAATTTGCAGGGATTTCCTCTCACTTCCTGTTTTGACTATAGGACAGGAAGTGAAGGTAAATCCCTCCAACTGGACAAAGATGGCAAAAATCTTATAGGGGTTATGACCCTCCCCTACTCTATCCAAAATGTAAAAAAAAAAAAATATTGCCTAATGTTCTACTTTAAAGCTTATTCCTCTACCCTTAGACATAACAAACAGGTAACCCTAGGCACTGCAAAGATTCCAGAGTTCCATTTCATAACAAGCTCTCATTCACCTACAGTATATCATAGGGTTCGCCAAGCTTTCTAAAGAAAGGGTTGGTTGACGGTCCTTCAGACTTTAAGGGGGCCGGACTGTTGCTAGTGGGAGTAAAAAATGCAGATCTTTGGTATTAGGGGAAAAAATAGTTGGTGTCGTTGAGAGGAATAGTGCCCCATTTTTGTAGTCCGTGCAAGGAATTATGCCCCACCTTTGGTGTGAGTGGAAGGAATAGTACCCTATTGTTGGTGTCAGTGACAGGAATATTGACTCAAGGGCCGGATAAAGCCAAGCAAAGGGCTGCATCTGGCCCCAAGGCCACAGTTTAGGGACTACTGGTATATAACTATAAGCACTGTGGAGAAATTCATCTTCAAAGTGTTTTCAAGATACTCAATTGCTTACACAGATACTGCTGGCCAGTTACTCTCCTGATCCAGCAATTCGCTACCTTATATAGATTCACACAGAAAAGCTCTTAATTAAAGCGGAGTTCCAGCCATTTACTCACCTGTCCAACGGTCCAGCGATGCGGCCGCCGGAAGCCTCGATCCTCTCCCTCGGCGCCGGCATCACTGCTGTGGGCACCCGGCTGTTACAGTTTGCGGCTTCACAGCCGGGTACCCACTGCGCATGCGCGAGTCGCGCTGCGCGCCGTGATTGGCCGGCAATCTTCTGGGACCTCTGACGTGTCCCAGAAGATTGCAGGGAGGGAGGGGGAGAGGAGAACTTCCGCTCAGGGCGCCGCGGCGCTCCGAGCGGAAGTGGGAGCGGGTACATGTCAAAACTAGGTACCCGCTCCCCCCCAAAAAAAATGACATGCCAAATGTGGCATGTCGGGGGGTCAGGACTCCCTAAAGCGTAAGTTCCACTTTTGGGTGGAACTCCGCTTTAAGTCCCGGTTCACATTTGTGCAATGCGGGAACGCTGCAAATATGCAGCGTGATCCCGCATCGCATCCGCACCCCTGGCAGTTCACACTGCCATATGCGATACGCAGGGGGTGTCAATTAAAAGTTAACGACACCCCCAGTTGCGATCGCATATCCCAGTTCGCGAGTTCCGGCGCTCTGAATTTTTAGTCATTGCCGAGCGCTTTCTGAGCTGGAGCTACAAGATCACATGATCAGTCTGGAGCAGATAAAAAAATAGGTAAGTACGCACATCTTTTTTTGTACAGGTTAGGCTGGAAAGATTCAGATTCAGAGTACTTTATTTATTCCAAAGGGAAATAGGTGGAGGGGGGAACATTTTTAAGATTGGTCTTTTTTTTTTTTTCATATTATTTGGACTGTACTTTTAATTTTCATCACCTACAATGATCGTCATTTTTATTCTAAAAATGTTGTCTTTTAAAGGGCACTTCGTCCTCCTGGGTGGTTATCCCAGTGGCACTGTGGAGTCAGAGTGTCTTCCAACAAAAAATTAGTGGGCTTTATAAGCGCCGTTCCTGCCACTATCCGTATTTATGACAAGTAAGTGAAACTCTTTCAAAGTGACCAGATTCATCCTCCTTCTGCCCCAGCTTGCTTAAGGTTTGAAGATAAACTAGAAGGGAAGAGGAAAGGGCAGAGCAGTCTAAGTGCAGCAGGACAAATTTTAATGGGTAATAAAAGGCATCAACTTACAAGTTGTAAGATGTGTAAGTGCTTGTATAATCATCTGCTCCAGAGGAGGACTCGGTGCCAAGGGTTGAATATGCAGTCTGTTGTTTTGGCTGGGCTGGTGGCTTCCAGCATTTTCTTGAGATACAGTTGCACTGGGAGAGAGCCATTGACATCCCATCGGGATCCAGAGTTGAGTGGGAGGTGCGCACGTTCGGAGAGTGCGTGCTCCTTCAGGCATTCCTGTAAGTTGCTGTCTTTTATTGCCCCTTAAAATGTGTCCTGCTGCACTTAGATGGCACTGCTTTTTCTCTTCCCTTGTATCGCCTGCAGAGGCCCTTCTAGCTCTATTTAGAGTTTGCAGCTGTCCAGCACCAGGACCTACATGTCGGCCTCCATGAACTTGTGTTTTTAGGACTATGAACTAGCCTCTTCTACACCAGTGTTTTTTAACCTTTTTTCAACCAAGGCACCCTTTAAAATCTGGCAGAATCTCGAGGCACACCAACCAAAAATTTCCAAAAAATGTATTTGTTACATACATCAGTGGGATTCAGGAGTGCGTTGTGCAGGGTGCGAGGTTCAGGAGTGCGTTGTGCGGCGCGCGAGGTTCAGGAGTGCGTTGTGCGGCGCGCGAGGTTAGCATCATTTCAGGAGCTGAGGGAAGAATGGCGGCATCAGATGGAACATGAGTGGAGCCGAGCAGGACATGCAGCAGTGTAACATCTATCCAAGACAGCCAGGGATTGGTGGGAAAGCCTGGGGCGGCCGCAGTGAGAGTGATTGGAGCTGCCAGATTGAAGTAGTAATGTTGGGGATGGGCGGGGCCGATATGCGGGGCTCTGCCCCTTTGTTCCAGCTAGCATCGGCGGCGTGTGTACATTGCTGGCTAAGGAGGAAGGTGGCAGGGGGCAAGACCAATTGTAACTGCTGTATGTGCACCCACGGTGGTGTATAATTCAGGTTTATTATACACTGCTGTGGATGCACATAGAGTAGTTACAATTGGCCCCGTCCCCTGCCACCTTCCTCCCCAGGCCAGCGGCTGTTTGTCTATTAAGTAAACGGGACAAAGGGCGGGTAGTCCCACATATCGGCTCCGCCCACCCCATTATCACTGCTTCATTTTGACAGCTCCACTCACTCTCATTGCGGCAGCCCCCAGCTGGCCCACCAATCCCTGGATGCAGGATGAGATGTTACACTGCTGAGGTATGTAGCCCGGAGTTCCCGGCCAACCCCAGGCCTTGGGACTCGGGGCTAATAATTTAAAAATAAGCAATACTAAGTGGGGGTCATTTTGCTGCAGCACACTGGTTAGAAACCCTGTTCTACACCATACTGTAATCTATACACTCCCCTCCAGCATATAGACTTCATCTCCCCTTGTGTATTCACAGTACTGGGCCTGTATCATTAATTCTGTCATCTTAGATCTCCTTTATTGGCCCATTAGTGGCTTTTTCTGTACAACCACACCTTCAGTGCGCCAATATTGTTTGTGTATTAAAGGTAAACTACACTTCTAACCTTCTTTCTGCTAGAAGTATATTAAATATAGTAACAGTTTGGTTATTACCAAGTCCCTTTTGCCATACGATATGTCACAGGTCGTGTAGAGTCTTAAAATCCGGCGTAAAGGAGAATGTAACCAAATGAAAGGATAAGTTTACCTTTACAACAAAAATAATAAATGCACATTTTTTTGTGGGTAAAAAAATATGCATTTATTATTTTTTTTTTTTTTTAGGAGCCGGTAAAGCATTGCACCTGTGATCAGCAGATTGTGGGTGTAATGCCACGGTCCATCAGACTTGTCTGTGTAGCGGTCAGGCACTTACACTCTGACAAGAAGCTTAATGAACTACCTAGAAAAGTCAACAGCGCCCTGGTGGTTCATTGAGAACTATAAGCTGACAGCCGCAAAGGCTGACGGTACTTGCAGTTTTCACATACACAGAACACAATGAATGATTTATGTAGCCGGGCACGTTTTTTTTTTTTTTTAGATTGCGACAGCATGCTGGGGGAAAGATTGCCTGCTCACTGTCAAAACTGGGGATTGAGGGGATGTGGGGGCTGGTGTATCTGTAATATGTTACCCCCTGAATATGAGGGTAACATGTTAGAAAAGGTGAACTTATCATTTAAGCCAATTGCAGTGTACGTTTGCATGACCATGTTGTAAATGTGTGTGTTTTAAAATTGTTGCTTGTCTTGACATCTACTCAAATATGCAAAATAGTTCAAGTGACAAATCTTAACAACTATAATAATTATCAGTGCATACATTTCTTAGCAGCCCGTAGGAAGAGGAATGGAGTTCTGTGAAATATACATCCCCAGAATCTGTGACAAGGTCTTTCCCTACTATACTTCCTGCAATAGGATGTACACCATCTAGTGTTTGAAGGAGACAAATACAGTTCATTGACCCCCGTTGCGCCTATGGGTATAACAAATCTAAACGCTGAAGCACAATTTTGAAACTTTTACATGTGTTAGTAAAACCGTACATATCATCACAACTACTTTGTGCATCCAGGTGAATTTTATACCTTTTACCTTAGTAAATGCTATTGGACATAGCCTGATTTTTTTATTTTTTTTCATTATCCAAGGAAAACTGGGCCAAAATAGTAAAAAATGTAGTAGTATATGTCTTGCTGCTACCATAACCTTCACCAAAGAACAACCCAAATGAAATTCTCCTGCTCCTGATGGTCGCAGCGACACCACATACACTATATTGTCAAAAGTATTGGGATGCCTGGCTTTACACGCACATGAACTTTAATGGCATCCCAGACTCAAGCCCCATACACACGCCCCGATTGTTGGCCGTAAATTTTCGGCCAACGTCCGATCGGCTGATTGTCGGCTTGTTAGTATGATGCTTCCGACAACCGACTGCGACTTTTCGGCCGAACAAAATCTGGTGTGCAGGCTATAACATTTTTGTTGGCCGTCACCAGAACGGCCGATTGTTCATCAGTCAGTACAGATTTCGGCCGACAAAAATCAGATGAGCAAGACTGGGCATGCTCAGAGAAGAAAAAACACACGAAATGTAGACCAGAACATGACATCACTTCTGCAGTTGGTTGTTGTTGGCCGAAAAAATTTGTGTGCAGTCTAGAGCACATTTCAACCAACACAACAACACTGGACAAAAGACGATCGGTCGGCCAACAATCGGTGCGTGTGTACGGGGCTTTAGTCCGTATGGTTCAATATTTAATTGGCCCACCCTTTGCAGCCATAACGGCTTCAACTCTTCTGGTAAAGGTTGTTCGCAAGGTTTAGGAGTGTGTCAATGGGGATGTTAGACCATTCTTAGGAAAGCGCATTTATGAGGTCAGGTGCTGATGTTGGACAAGAAGGCCAGGTTCGCAGTCTCCGCTCTGTTTCCCGAATGTGTTCTATCTGGTCGAGGTCAGGACTATCAAGTTCCTCCACCCCAAACTCGCTCATCCATGTCTTTATGGACCTTGCTTTGTGCACTGGTCCAAATCATTTGGTGGCGGGGGGAATTATGGTGTAGGGGTTGGGTTTGGCCCCTTAATTACGGTGAAGGGAACTCTTAAGCCGTCAGCATACCAAAACACTTTGGACAATTTCATACTCCCAACTTTGTAAGAACAGTTTGGGCATGGCCCTCTTCCTGTCCCAACAAGACTGCACACCAGTGCACAAAGCAAGGTCCATAAAGACATGGATGATCGAGTTTGGGGTGGAGAAACTTGAGTCTTGAGCTCAACTCAGAAGAATTGGAGCAGAGACTGCAAGCCACGCCTTCTCGTCCAACATCAGTACTTGACCTCACAAATGCGCTTCTGGAAGAATGGTCAAACAATCCTATAGACCAAGGGTCTTCAAAGTACGGCCCTCCAGCTGTTGAGGAACTACAATTCCCATCATGCCTAGTCATGTCTGTGAATGTCAGAGTTTTACAATGCCTCATGGGGTGTGTAGTTCCTCAACAGCTGGAGGGCCGTAGTTTAAGGATTCCTGTTATAGACACACTCCTGAAACCTCGTGGACAGCCTTCCCAGAAGAATTGAGGCTGTTATAGCTGCAAAGGTTGGGCCAACTCAATATTGAACCCTACGGACTAAGACTGGGATGCAATTAAAGTTCATGTGCGTGTAATGGCAGGCGTCCCGATACTTTTGGCAAAATGTATGTTGTTTGTGCCTGTAGTACAGCCCAGAAACAATAGTGCCCATTTTGCTTTTTTTTTTTTTTTTAATCTTACCTAAGGCTCCGTTCACATCTAGGCGTTTTGGGGCGTTTTGGGGAGTTTTTCTGCTCTAGGATCAGCTCTCAAAACGCCCAACAAGACAAATCTTATTAATTTCAATGGCCCCTGTTCATATCTGAGCGTTTTGACGCTGTAAGCAAAACGCCCAACGCTCAAAAAAGTACATGAGCTTGTTTTTGGGCAGATTACAGGCGTTTTCCATTGGTTTCTATTCAATCTAAAAACGCCTGTAAAAACGCCTGTAAATCGCGGTAAAAAATTGCGGTAAAATACGCGCGAAAACGCTACGCTCAGGTGTGAATGTAGCCAGAAACACACTGACACGAAATGACACTGATACTAAAACATAAAAAAATCAATCCTTGGGGTGGGGGGGGGGGGGTATAATACCGACCTTGACCTTTGACCCAAACACTAACCCTGGCAATGACCTAGATCCAACCCTGATCTAGGTATATTTTCGTATTTTAAAAAAGAATAGCGCGCAAATGCAAAAGAAATTACTACCAAATCTGAAGAGAGTCCATGAATAAAAATGGGGGTTTGGTCCCACCATATGGCCATATCGTGCTCAAGCCCACTACTGCGTCAAAGTACCCCATTATCAGTGGGTCCTACACTATCCATGAAAAAGAGATGAATCCAGCCTTTCTAACCCTCGGAGACAATACTCCTTGCTTTTTGGTTCATAGCTGCAGCAGCTTTGGAAATACATGGGTATGCTCCCCCCAAAAATTTTTTGCCTGT
Organism: Pelophylax lessonae; assembly: GCF_965119305.1. NCBI lineage: Eukaryota > Metazoa > Chordata > Amphibia > Anura > Ranidae > Pelophylax > Pelophylax lessonae. The sequence goes on from NC_138772.1 coordinate 62,662,303, forward strand.
TTATTATGTATTCGGTCTGACCAGACTATCGAGGTTGAGCAGCCCTCCCCACCCCCCACACACACCTGTACTCAATCAGTGTCCACCATCAAGTAGATATAGGAGGAGTCCCCTGTAGTGCATTTGCACATCTCTCCCAGCAAGGAGTATTGTCTCCAAGGGTTAGAAGGGCTGGATTCATCTCTTTTTCATGGATAGTGTAGGACCCACTGATAATGGGGTACTTTGACGCAGTAGTGGGCTTGAGCACGATATGGCCATATGGTGGGACCAAATCCCCATTTTTATTTATGGACTCTCTTCAGATTTGGTAGTAATTTCTTTTGCATTTGCGCGCTATTCTTTTTTAATATACATGTCTTTTGGTTCATAGCTGCAGCAGCTTTGGAAATACATGGGTATGCTCCCCCCAAAAATTTTTTGCATATTTTCGTATTTCATTTTTTTAAGTTTTATTTATTTAATTTTTTTTTTTTGCACACACATTTTATTTATTTTTTGCAAGGAGAGAGAGATATGATGCATCCCTCTCCTCCATTCACAGAGGAAAAAAGAGGCTATCACAGCGTTTAGATGACCTGGAATCAAGAGTTCTGGGTCCCGATTATTAGTACTGCACCCAGGGCTCTACGTGAGACCCCATTCTCTGTGTTGGGAACATGCCATGCCGCGCACTCCCAGCACAAAGGGAGAAATGCTGCCCTGGGGAAAAATCCTAGTCCAGTGGGGCAGCATATTTGCATACGGTCCGCGTGAAGGGGTTAACATAGGAGCACTAAAGCCTAGTTCACACGACCTGAATGTCAGGCGGCATCAGAAAGCGGCCCACATTCAGCCCTTGTGTGCTGCAGCCATTCCGACCAAAGCCGTCCGATGGGGCATGACCAAAAAAGGTTTGCCGATCTGCTCCCAATCAGCATGCTCAGCCAATGGCTTAGAGTGCCAACTGGAGTGTTCTGGCAGGGGCGGGGGGGGGGGGGGGGGCACCATCCCTCTTTCAGAACACAATAGCACTGCGGGGTAGATTGATGTACTAACATCGCAGTTAGTACAGCGACTCCTCCTTAGCTGTCTTAGACTTTGTGTTATGTGAGCCGTTCTGTAGGGAGTGTACTTTAGTGTGTTCTTGGGAAGTAGTGCCGTGTTACTCTTTACTTGCATCCCAGCAAGACTAGTGATAAAGCTTTGTGTTCATGTTTAACCTATTGACACCGATGTAACACATGCTCCACTGCACTGGGCTGGCTTTATTATGTGGGGCCACATATATGCGTATCTCACATTGTGCTGGGAGCGTGCTTCCAGCACAGAGACCGGGGTCTCCCCAAGACCCCCCAGGTCCTGTACTAACGATCAGGACCCAGAACTCCTGATTCCATGTCACCTTATCGCTGTGCTAGCCAGTGATTGGCTACCACAGTGATCAGTAACTGTGAAGCCCGTCACTGTGTTTCTCTCCTCTCTTTCTCTGTGAATGGAGAGGAAAGATGCAATATATCTTTCTCCTTGCAGAGAGGAAGAAAAAGTGTGTAAAAAAAAAAAAAAAAATGCCTAGAACAAGGTTTGATCTAGGTCAGTGCCAGGGTTAGTGTTTGGGTCAAATCAGGGTCAGTATATTTTGGGCAGGATTTTTTTTAATTTTTTTTTTTTTTTTTTTAAATCAGTATCCATGTTTTAGGTAGGAACAAAAAAAAAGCAAAATGCGCACTATTGTTTCTGCGCTCTACTACCTAACATACACATGTGTAGTATTGCTGCGATCGTCAGAAGCAGAAGAATTTATTTTGAGTGGAAGGTTATAGTAGTAACAAGGAAAATACAGCTAAATTTAAAAAATATATATATTTTTTTATTGTTTTGGGCCAGTTTCCTTTAATGAAAAAAAAAAAAATCAAGAGCTATCCATAACCATTTACCACCAAATCAAAGCCCAATTGGTCATGGAAAAAAAACCTAAATATAATCCACCTGGATGCACAAAGTAGTTGTGATGATATGTACAGTTTTACTAACACGTCAAATTTGCTCAATTGGGCTTAGGCATTGATTTTTTTTACCCTTAGGTGTGAAGGGGTTAAATATGGATCACTGCAGACAAAAGATGGGCCTGTCTGAATTAATAATGTTTACACTGAACTCTTCCTAATATATTGTCTTGTTCTGTTGTCTTGTCCCAGTGAAAGGAAGATGGTAGAGGTTAATTTCCTTTGTGTCCATAAGAAGCTGCGATCGAAGCGCGTTGCTCCTGTCCTCATCCGAGAGATCACCAGGAGAGTCAATCTAGAAGGAATATTCCAAGCTGTGTACACAGCAGGGGTCGTTTTACCAAAACCCGTGTCTACATGCAGGTATAGAACTGTATTTATTCTTTATACCATGACTGATTGATTTAAGCTTTTAACCACTTCAGCTCCGGAAGGTTTTACCCCCTTAATGACCAGGCCATTTCTTTTGCGATACCGCACTGCATTGCTTTAACTGACAATTGCACGGTTGAGCGACATTGTGTACAAATAAAATTTATGTTCTTTTTCCCCCACAAATAGAGCTTTCTTTTGGTGGTATTTGATCACCTCTGCGATTTTTATATTTTGTGCAATCAACCAAAAAAAGAGCAACAATTTAAAAAAAAAAAAACAATATTTCTCTTTCGTTCATTGACGGACATAGCCTAGCTCCTGTCATGGGGTTATACTGCCCCCTACAGGAGTAGGATACTAGGCAGAAAAAATCTTCTGGCTTAAACCCATGGGCATTCCCAGGGGGTGTACTCCCTCTCCCTGCTATAGTCGCTCAGTTTTTTTCTGCCTAATTCCCTGCTGGGATCTTTGATTCTGGCAAAAAAAATTTAAATTGAAAATGTTTTCCTCCTGGGTTCCCCTCCTTCCCGCAGGCACGTGGAACTTCCTTCTTGGCTCATACATTTTTTAGTCCCTCAGGGTCGACTGACAAGGGCTTGAAGCCCTTGAGGACCTCCTCTAGCGGATCCTAACGAACCTGATCTGGCAAGCCGAGAGCGGGCTTCTCCACACCCACGGACAAGGCTCCTTCTGCATGAAGGTACGCCCTGACCCGTATTGGGGGGTGGGGGGACCAATTCCCTGTTACAAGACAAGTGGGTCCACAAAGTCATTCGGTCCAGCTACAGGATCAAGTTGCGCTGTTGTTCTCCAGCAAGGTTTTTTTTCCATCCAACCTGCACCTGTCCCCAGACCAGTTACAGGGTCTGTTTGGGGAGGTACAAGACCTGTTCCTTCAAGGGCTGATTGCTCCGGTTCCGACTTCGGAACGTTTTCAGGGTTTTTACTCAAACCTGTTCACAGTCCCCAGGAAGAAAGGCAAAGTGCATCCAATCCGGGACCTCAAGACCCTAAACTGCTTTGTGCGGGTACAGAAGTTCAGAATGGAGCCAATTCGAATGGTGGTGATATCCCTGTGTCGGGGGGGGGGGGGGGGGATTTCTTTGCCTCTTTAGATATCAAAGATGCCTATCTTCACATACCAGTATGTGCCAGTCACCAGCATTTTCTCCGCATTGCTGTGGGAGAGGAGCATTATCAGTTTGTGGCATTACCCTTTGGTCTCAACTCCGCTCCTCGGGTCATCACAAAAGTGTTGGCTCCCTAGCCTTGCTACGCCGGGGGGGGAGGAATCGCAGTACTGGGCTACTTGGATGATCTCTCTCTGCGAGCGGAGTCTCCTTCTGCTCTGGTGGAGAACCTGGAGATCACAATACGAACTCTGCGGGAGTTCGGCTGGATTCTGAATTTTCAGAAGTCTGCCCTGGCTCCGCCCACAAAGCTGGACTATTTGGGTCTGACTCTGGACTCAGCCATAGCCAGAGTGCTCATTCCTCTGGACAAACTCCAGAAATTGCAGGCTGCAATTCGTATTCTGCTGTCAAACAGATGGTCATCCCTCCGGAATTGCATGCGGGTACTGGGCCTGATGATATCTTCCTTCGAGGTGGTTTCGTTTGCACAGTTTAATACAAGGTCCCTGCAAAGGGAGATTCTAACTAAGTGGGACAAGACTCCACACTCTCTGGACAATCAGATCCGGGTGAGTCTGGGAACAAAGGAGTCCCTGATATGGTGTCTTCGCTCTCCGTCGCTTAGGCTGGGAAAATCCTTCCTCCCCTTGTATTGGACTGTGGTCACCACAGATGCCAGCTGTCTGGCTGGGGAGGCGTCCTTGGCAAGCATTCTGTTAAGGGGATCTGGACCCTGGAAGAGTCTCGGAGCGATCATTCTGTCAGTCACCAAGGGGGCAAGAGAAGTGCCCATTGCGGCCTTGGGATCCTTAATTTGGTGCTTTCAGCTCTAAAGAAGCCTCCCTTTGAAAATATTCGGGAGATTCCCCTGCTTACGCTGTCTCAGAAGGTGGCCTTTTTGGTGGCTATCACCTCGTGTGGGGTGTTGGAACTGGTGGGGTTATTCTGTCGTTCACCTTATCTGGTGATTCAGAAAGATAAGGTGGTGCTTTGTCCCTGTCTGTCTTTCATTCCTAAGGTGGTCTCTGACTTAAATTTGAATGAAGAGATTGTGTTGTCTTGATTGTGTGTCCTAGGCCTAAACATCCGAAGGAAATTGCCTTACATGCCTTGGATGTGGTCCGGGCAGTTAGGGTGTACCTGGCAGCTACGGAGTCTATCAGGAAGTCAGACTCACTATTTATGCTCACGGATTTACATCGCAAAGGGTTGTCCTCTTCCTCTGCGACCATTTCCAGATGGATCAGACAGACAGTTTTTCAGGCCTATTCCATCAGGTGTCAGGTTCCTCCTTTCCCTGTCAAGGCACACTCTACTCTGGGCACTTAGTTCCTCTTGGGCCTTCCATCATCAAGCGGCGGTGACGTAGGTTTGCAAGGCGGCCACCTGGTCTTCGGTGCACGCTTTTACAAAGTTTTATAAAGTGGATGTGTTGGCATCTGTGGATGCTTTTTTTGGCTGCCAGGTTTTGCATGCTGCTGTTTGAGGACCTTATCCTCTTTGAGGGTGTATTGTTTTTTCTCTTACGTCCTCCGACAGTCGCCGCCTCCTCTAAGTCATCACTGTTGGGTATTGTCTTCCCATCCGCAGGAATAGCTAGGCATATAGACTTAGTCCAAAGACAAAAGGCATTAGCATATACACACCCATGGGGGCTGTCCCATCTGGTAAATACCCCCCCTGCATCACCACTCCCAACTCAGTTTTAATCTGCCTAGCGCCAGGAATAGTCAGGCTTCCCTTGTGCTGGGGCTTCAGTGTCAGCCTTTCTAATCTTTTATTTGATTTTCTTTGAAAATGTCAGTTTTTTCTTTTACTTTACTAGCTGTTTATTTGTCAGCTTCTAGTGTTAGTCTTCTCTTCGGATGAAGATGGATCATGCGGTGCTGGGATTCGGACTGGCCGCCCTGGTTCTTCAGAGCAAAAGGGTCAGATGGACCCCCAGCCCGCCATCGAGCGTTCAGCTATGGTTCGCCCTGGCATTACGAACGACCCATCCCTGTTCTCTACAGGTATGCAGCCGTCTGCGGTGCTGCAGCGTCATGTCCCTGGCTCACGGCACTCCCTGTCAGATGAGGACAGAGGTTTTCCGTGCATAGAGGCTCCCCACGCCATGTGGTACAGGTAAGTACTTTTCTGTGTGGGGCCTCTGTCTGGGGTGACAGTCTGTGTTGCTGTGTGTTCCCCGTGTCTGTGCCTGTGTGACTCCCTGTGCGACCCCTGCGGGGGTCGCTTGTGCAGATCTGTATGTTGCCTGGGGGTCCCTTTCCCTGTGTCACCTAGGTGCATTGTTGGGGGTGCAGACGGTTGTGAATGTGCGGTCCGCCATCTTTGCTATGGGCACACATATATAGCTCCTCTGGGCGATCCTGCATGTCATTTTGGCGCCATCCGCCGCCATTTTATGGGCGGTGGAACGATCGGTCCGGCCGCATGTTGGCGGCCATTTAGGCGTAGCCTCCAATGCATTTCTATGGGGCAGCCATTTTCCCAGGGTCTGGCATATAGTCCAGCCCTCTCCAGCAGCACTTCCTTTCCATCAGCAGCAAGGACACTGGTAGCAACGCTCTGCGAGCTCTGCAGGTTATCACTCTCAATTTCCCTCTGTATATCGCTTCTGGCTCAGTTTCTTTTCTCCTTTTGGGGGCCTTTCATCACTGTAGCAGTAGCGGTGGGCTGCGCACACCGCAGCGCTCTTAAAGGGGACAGTACACCGTTTTTGCACTGTAGTTTGTTCTGATAACTTGAGCCATGGATTCTCAGGAAAGCAAGTTTCCTCCAGCTTTAGTGGGGGGCCCCAGTTCTCCTATGGCTCCGCTGCGACCCGATCTGGCTGCTGTGGTAGCGACTTTGGTGGCAAATATGCAAATGCTGATGTCTGAACGGGCTGCGAGAAAGAGGCTCAGGTTGTCTCTCTCTTCTGATTCAAATGGGGATATGGCTGCTGCTGCGAGCGTGCCCTTTTCAGGGTCCCGCTCATCCTTGGACCTCCCGGGGTCTGAGGGGGAGGCTGAAATGGAGAGTGTTGATACATCCTCCCCAGGGTTCACCTGAAGAACGGGCGACCATGGATGAGTTAATTGTTTCTGTTAAAGAAACCTTGCATTTAGAGGATGAGCCCTGTCCTCCGGGCGTTGTGTCCTCATTTGGGACGCACAGGACCCGCAAGTCTGCGCAGGTTTTCCCCTGTCCAGCGGAATTCCATTACACTGTTAATGAAATGTGGCGCACGTTGAAACGTCCATTCCTGGTACCTAGTCGGTTCAAATTGCTTTATCCTTTTGCGCCGGCTACGGAATCACGATGGTGTGTGCCTCCGCAGGTGGATCACACTGTGGCCGTCTTGAACAAGGCTACCTTGGTTCCTATTGAGGATACCCCGGTTTTCCGGGATCCCACGGACCGGCGGCTGCAGTCTCTATCTCACCATTCCTATACGGTGGCGGGTTCGTTGCTCAAACCCGTTTTCGCGTCCGTTCTGGTGGCTCAGGCGGTGGCTGATTGGACTAAGATGCTTAGGGGCAATCTCGTGTCTGATGACGTGCCGCCTGCCCGGCTGGAAATGGTGGATCAGATCCACCAAGGAGTCATGTACTTGTGTGATGCAGCCTTAAATGAGGCCCCCCTTGGTGGCTCGCCTCTCTAGTGTCGCGGTACTTAACCGGCGACTGATATGGCTGAAGAGCTGGTCGGCCGACCAGTCCTCAAGGAAAACTGTTGCTGATTTTCCCTATGCTGGCTCTCGCCTTTTTGGCAAGGCGTTGGACACCTTGGTGAAAGGTGTCACGGGGGGCAAGAGCACTATGCTGTCCCAGAACCCGAAGAACAAGTCTTTCAGAGGAAAGCGGGGTTCTGCGCCTAGATCCAATCAGGGGTCCTTTCGTGCCTTTCGGAAACCAATCCAAGGGCAAGCCCTTCAAGGCCCAGGGCAACCAGAAGAAGCCCTGGGCGGGTAAGCAGAAGACCGGCAATGCCGGCTCGGCATGACAATCCGCCTCTGCCTGAAGGGGCGCCCTCACCCGTTTCAGGGGTGGGGGGACGTTTGCGCGGTTTCCTCCAACCTTGGCTGATCCGGATATCGGACAGGTGGGTTCAGGAAATCGTTTGATCAGGTTACAAGATCGAATTCCTTTCCCGACCGGCGGACAGATTCTTTCCCTCCAATCTCCATCTGCTTCCGGGACATCTGCAGGACTTGCATCAAGAGGTGCAGGACCTGCTTGCTTAGGGAGTGATTGTCCCGGTGCCTCATCGGGACAGGTTTCGGGGGTTTTATTCGAATCTGTTCACTGTGCCCAGGAAGGAGGGCAAAGTGCGTCCTATCCTGGACCTGAAAGCGCTGAACCGCTTCGTGCGTGTTCGGAAGTTTCGAAAGGAGTCTCTCCATTCTGTTGTGGCCTCCTTGAGTCCAGGAGAATTTCTGGCTTCGATAGATCTGAAGGATGCGTACCTGCACATCCCCATTTTCGAGGGGCATCAGCGGTACCTTCGGTTTGCTATCGCAGAGGACCGTTACCAGTTTGTGGCGTTACCTTTCGATCTCGCTTCGGCACCAAGAGTGTTTACCAAGGTGTTGGCGCCGGTGCTGGGCCTGCTGCGGGCCCAGGGCATTGCGGTCCTGGGGTACCTGGACGATCTGCTTCTGAGATCGCGTGCCAGCCAGGACCTTGTGCGCGATCTGTCCATCATGGTACAGATGCTCCGGGAGTTCGGATGGACCATCAACGTTCTAAAATCGGCATTGTCTCCATCGCTTCGCCTTCCCTATCTGGGAATGGTTCTGGACTCTGCTCAGGCAAAGGTGTTCTTGCCGGAGGACAAGCTCCGGACTTTGCGGGACGAACTCAGGTCCCTCAGGGACAATCTGTCCTCGTCGCTCAGGACCTGTATGCGGGGCCTGGGGTTGATGGTGTCGGCCTTCGAGGCGATTCCCTTTGCCCAGTTCCACACGCTGGCTCTCCAGACGGAGATCCTGGCCAGGTGGGACAGACTACCTCAGTCCTTGGATCTGGATGTCTCCTTGAGTCGCCAGACCAGATTGGCTCTTCTGTGGTGGATCCAGTCCCCGTCGGTGGCGGAAGGCAAGTCCTTCCGTCCGTTGGTGTGGACAGTGGTTACCACGGACACCAACCTGTCGGGCTGGGGTGGAGTCCTGGGCAACCTGTCTGCCCAGGGCACTTGGTCGGAGGAGGAGTCCTCTCTCCCAATAAATGTGCTGGAATTACGAGCGATAAAACTCTGTCTCGGTGGTCGGACCGTCTCTGGGGCCTGCCTGTTCGCGTACAGACGGACAATGCTACCGCGGTGGCTTACATCAACCACCAGGGGGGCACCAGGAGTGCTCGAGCGGCCCGGGAGGTGACCGACATTCTGTCTTGGGCCGAGACTCATGTCCCGGCGATCTCAGCAGTTCACATTCCGGGTGTGGAAAATTGGCAGGCCGACTATCTGAGCCGCCAGACCCTGGACCAGGGGGAATGGTCCCTACACCCGGAGGTCTTTCAGATGCTGTGTGCGAGGTGGGGATCCCCAGACGTGGATCTGTTTGCATCCCGGCTAAATCGAAAGGTGGTAAGGTTCGTGGCAAGAACGCGCAATCCGTTGGCGGACGCCTCGGATGCATTGGTGGCCCCTTGGCATCAGTATCGTCTGATGTACGCCTTTCCTCCGATTCAGTTACTATCCCGGTTCCTTCGCAGATTGGTCTCAGAACCGCACATGGTGATTCTGGTGGCGCCGGACTGGCCTCGCCGGTCCTGGTACGCCGACGTTGTTCACCTGGCAGTGGCACCTCCGTGGTGTCTGCCTCTGTGGGAAGATCTCCTGTCTCAGGGTCCGATCTTCCATCCTGCTTTACAGTCGCTGGCTTTAACGGCCTGGCTGTTGAGACCCATGTCTTGAAGGACAAGGGTCTCTCCCCTGAGGTTATCCCTACCCTAATAAAGGCTAGGAAATCCTCCTCTGGTAAGATCTATTACCGTACCTGGAAGGCCTATTTTGCCTGGTGTGAGTCCAGGGGGTTCTCCCCTCGTTCTTACTCGGTGTCGAGAATCTTGGCTTTCCTCCAGTCTGGAGTGGATCAGCGCCTGGCGCTGGCCACGATAAAGGGCCAGGTGTCTGCACTGGCTGTCCTTTTCCAACGCCCTGTGGCGTCTCATTCCTTGGTTCGCACCTTCATTCAAGGTGTGCGACATTTGGCTCCTCCCAGGAAGGAGCCTTTACCTCCATGGGATTTGAACTTGGTTCTGTCCGTGTTACAGCGTGCTCCCTTTGAAAACATCAGGGAGATATCGTTGCCTCTGCTGTCGAAAAAGGTTGCTTTTCTGGTGGCAATCACTTCGGCTCGCAGAGTGTCGGAGCTGGCGGCGTTGTCTTGCCGCTCCCCTTACTTGATAATTCACAAGGATAAGGTGGTTTTGCGACCACCCCCATCCTGCCTTCCCAGGGTGATCTCGGAGTTCCACCTTAATGAGGACATTGTCCTGCCTTCGCTTTGTACGAAGCCTAAACATCCAAAGGAGATTGCCTTACATTCCTTGGATGTTGTCGGGGCGATCAGGGTTTACCTGTCGTCTACGGAATCCTTTCGGAAGACGGATTCCCTATTTGTCCTTCCTGAGGGATCTCGGCGTCCGCAGCAACTATTGCCAAATGGATCAGATAGACCATTGAGCAGGCTTACGCCTTGAAGGAACGGGTTCCGCCTTCCCTGTTAAGGCGCACTTTACCAGGTCTTTGAGTGCATCCTGGGCCTATTGGCATCGGGCCTCGGTGGCCCAGGTGTGCAAGGCGGCGACTTGGTCGTCGGTGCACACCTTTTCCAAATTCTACAAAGTAGATGTTCTGGCATCAGCTGATGCTTCTTTTTGCCGCAAAGTTCTCAGTGCGGCAGTGCCATGATGGACCCTTGCATTTTTTTCTGGGTCCCTGGCTTTTGGCATTTGCTTTCCTGGGCTGTTGCTCCTGTTGAGCATTGTTTTTTTTTTTTCAGTTGCCCAGTTGGTTCTCTTACGGTGCATGTAAGATTCCATTCTCTGATGTGGGTACTGCGTTACCTTTTCTACGGTTGCGTCTCCCACCCCTCATGTCTATACTGCTTTGGGACATCCCAACAGTGATGACTTAGAGGAGGCGGCGACTGTCGGAGGACGTAAGAGAAAATGGAATTTTTGTAAAATCTTACCTGTAAAATTCCTTTCTCTGAGTCCTCCGACAGTCGCCGCCCCCGCCCCTCTTTTGGGGTTCTTATTACCTACTGCTATGCTACCAAACTGAGTTGGGAGTGGTGATGCAGGGGGGGTATTGACCAGATGGGACAGCCCCCATGGGGGTGTATATGCTAATGCCTTTTGTCTTTGGACTAAGTCTATATGCCTAGCTATTCCTGTGGATGGGAAGACCATACCCAACAGTGATGACTTAGAGGAGGCGGCGACTGTCGGAGGACTCAGAGAAAGGAATTTTACAGGTAAGATTTTACAAAAATTCAGTTTTTCAGGAGGCTCCAGTTGTTTAGGTTGAGCCCCTGTTGCCTGGTTGGCTAATATTTAGCCTTGGGAATTTTTTGCTGTTTTAAAATGTTTAACACAGCTTTGGGATGTCCCAATGGTCAAGAATGATGGGAGCTGTGTCCGTCAATGAAAGAAAGAGAAAATGGGATTTTTGACTTACTGTAAAATCCATTTCTCTGATGATTTTCATTGACAGACACAGCACCCACCCCTCTGTGGAGTTGTAATTCTCCTGACACTGCTTGTAACAAAACTGAGTGACTATGGCAGGGAGAGTGGAGTATACCCCCTGGTACTGCCCATGGGTGTAGCCAGAAGTTTTTTCTGCCTAGTGTCTTACTCCTGTAGGGGGCAGTATAACCCAATGCTCAATAATTTGACAGGAGCTGTGTCCTTCAATGAACCTCAGAGAAATGGATTTTACAGTAAGTCAAAAATCCAGTGTCTTTTACTTATGCTATAAAACGCATCTAATAAAAAAATTTAAAAAATCAAATTTCTTTATCCGTTTAGGCCAATTAGTATTCTGCTACATATTTTTGGTAAAATAAACCCCAAAAAGCGTATATTGATTGGTTTTAAAGATGCGCAAAAGTTATAGCATTTACAAACTATTGGATAGATTTATGGATTTTCTTTTTGATTTTTTTTTTATTAGTATTGGCGGCGATCAGTGATTTTTGCCAAGACTGCGACAATGCAGCGGTCAAATCTGACACTAAATGACACTTTTGGGGACCAGTGGCACCAATACAATGATCAGTACTAAAAAATATGCAGTTACTGTATAACACTGGCAGGGAAGGGGTTAACCTCAGGGGCGATCAAGGGGTTATGTGTGCTACTAGAGAGTGCTTTCTAGATTTAGGGGGAATGGACTGACTGCAGGAAGAGAGAGATTTGTGTTCCTTGTTCATAGGAACACAAGATCTCTCTTCCTGTCTGACAGAATGGCGGCCTGCTTTGTTTGCATAGGAAGACCACCATTGTGTCCTTCTCCTGAAGGATCGCGGGTGGCCCAGGAGAGCCACCCTGCCGCAGTAAAAAGGCGGTGGGTGGTCGCGAAGTGGATAATGAACCTGTTGCCATCTACATATCATATACAGTATATGCGGCAGAAAAAGGGTTGGCTTTAATGCCCACACGCCACACACGCCATACACATGCGTTATTGGGCAGCTGATGTTTCAGTGCTGGGAGCGCACTCCTAGCACAGAGACCTAGCTGTCAAAGACAGATTGTAGTCCCCACCAACGGTTGGTAGCCGGCGGGGCCAGCTCCTGATCTTGTGACCACTGTAACAGGCAATCACAGTGGTCACCTCATCGCTGATCCTTCATACCCCCAGGCACGCAGAACTTTTTAAAGGGACACTGGGACGGACGGGATAGAAGTTTATATAAATAGCAGCCTATTAGATGTTGGACTGGCTGTGTATCAGCAGGGTGTTTAGATCACTGGACAGATATGTGGAAGTTTTTGGGATTGTCTACTAATAAAGTACAGTCCCCCCCCTTATGGTTTTGGTTTTATAGATTAGCTTGACAAATAAACAGCGGCCCTTGGCTTAGTGTAGAATTTTGTGTACTGAAGAGGGGAAATCAGGTTTGCCTGTGACTAGGATTCTAAATGCACTTTTCAAACAAGAGGGGAACTTGGTATGCGTGAGCCACACTATGACACACAGAATGTTTTTCTTCCCCGGCCTTATTCAGAGTGAGCTGAAATCAGAGCACATACTGTGTCTACCTCCTCTCCCCCAGTGCTTAAAGGGGATGTACCATTCTTCTGTAGGCATAATGGTGTAAGCAAAGGAAAATAACTTTGTAAACCATGAAACAAATATTTTGTGCACCCAGAACAGCATTCTATTCATGTTTTTATAACACTGCACTGGCAGTGTGAAATGCCAATTTAGCTATCCAGCTCTCCCGAAGACCACCCAGGAGAAGCTACATCTTTGCTATTCCACATGACAGTTAAAATTTTCAGTTGAATGTTCTAGGCATTTTTCTTTGCTTCTTAATATCAGTCCTGGGAGCTGCCGTGTTGTTTTTAACCACTTCCCGCCCGTAGGATGTCATATGACGTCCTGGATTTGAGTGGAGATATCTAAATGATGGGTGCAGCTTCAGGCATTATTCAGATATCATTCTTTTCTGCAAGGGATTCCCTGCAAAGTAAAAACAATCAAAGCGGCTATTCAGCCGCTTGATTGTTTTTACAGGCGGTGGGAGGGGACGTCCCACCGCCCTCTGGTGCTTAGAATAGCTTGCCCGTGCAATCAGCGAGCCAGAGAATGAGTCGGCCAGCAATGGAAGTTTACCATAGAGCTGACTGAGGACGAGATGGTCCCCGGCCATCTCTATGACGTTCAGGGGCTGGGCGCAACGTTATGATGTCACTTCCGACACCTGCAGATGTAAACACTGCCGTGTTTTTAGCTGGAAAGGCTGAGATCGCTTTTTTTTTATCTCAGGCTTTCCAGCCTACAGGAGAGATGTATTTATAGACCCCACATCTCTCTGTAAAGAGAAACTGTCATGCCCTATTCCTTCTACAAGGGATGTTACATTCCTTTTTAATAGGAACTAAAGTGATTTAAAAAAAAAAAAAAAAAGGGAAAGTGTAAAAATAAGGACATCAATTTCATTTGGTTACAGCGTCACACGACCGCGCAATTGTTAAAGTAACGCAGTACCGAATCGCAAAAAAATAGCCTGGTCATTAAGGGTGAAAATCTTCCGGTCCGGAACTTAGTGCATGCACATGTCTTGTGTTTTATCCCTTTAAAGACCCTGAAGGCACAGAAAATACCCATTGATCTGCCAGAATTGTACAAATTGTGGATTGTGTGGTGTCAGCCCTGCCAAGTTTTATTTTGCTAAATTACTCAAATAATACCATGTACCATATCCTTCTCTTCAAAGCCTAGGCAATAATTGACTTGTAGGCCTAAAATAAGGGCTAAACAACCTCTATAAGATAACATAGGAAGTGTGCACAAGAGACCGAGACCGCTCTGAATTTCTGAGAATGTCAACTTTTTTTTTTTTTTTTACACTTTTCAGAGAGATATAATAAATTGCTTTCAATGGTATATTTACCAGACGAATTGGTAGCAAATTAGTCATTTCTTGTTAGGTTTACATATATATTTTAAATGTCCACACCACATGATCATATTAAAAATAAAGATGTGTGTGCCATAAATCTTTCTCCTTCTTCTCATATTATACATACTGATAAATGACTGGACTACTTTAAAGTGGTCTTATGAGAAATGTAATCTCAGCTAAAGAAGTCTTGAAGGCTGATTTTAGACAGTAAATACTGAGCCTTCCATCTGCCTGAGGTTGTGTGCCCAATGCTTCAGCATTTAATGAAGTGACTGACACTGGAGATATCCTGTAGTAGTATCCTCAGGAAAAGTATGCATGTTGGGGTGGAAAAGTCAGGATGGGAATGAGAAGTGAGGTATTTAGAACATGGGATGGCTTTACTCCGATTTGGACAACCTATGGATCTTCAGGTATTGAGAAGCTTACAGGTACTAGCATGCTGTTAGCCTAGGCTCACAGCCTTGAAGTGATTGTAAACAATAACCTTGTGAAATAACCCATTCGGTTTAAAATGGAAATGAAAGGTAAAAAATTATAAAAAAAAAGGAAAAAACTTATTTATAAGTAATCACATTCCCTCTGTTTTCAGCTGCATAAGAGCTGGGGGAAGGAGAAGCAGCAGTACACTGAGCTTGCCAGTGAATGGGGGGCGTGTCAGGACAAATCTGATCATTGGAGGAGAGTACACAGAGTTCCCAGCATAGCTAGAGAACTGACCACAATGTGCTCTCCTGCTTAGTGTGGTCAGTTCTTAATAGAAAAGCAGAGGGACTGGCAGGAACACTAGCAGGGATTTCACACAAAGGAAGCAATACAAAGAGAAGAGGATACTTTATAATACAAGTACATGGTACAGCAGGCCCATATCAGGAATATGAAGTGTTGGGGTAACAAAGCCTTTAAGACTGAGACACTGAGCACCAGTAACAAATGTTCTTATTTCTTTTATCAGGTACTGGCACCGCTCCCTAAACCCTAGAAAACTGGTAGAGGTGAAGTTTTCTCACCTTAGCAGGAATATGACGTTACAGAGGACTATGAAGCTGTACAGACTTCCTGATGTAAGATTAATTGTTGTCTGACTGCAATCTTTCTTGTCATTACATGGCCTAGTGCTGCATATTGGATCATTTCTGTATTTCTGCTAACACTTTTCCTACATGTCTTTCTAATGTTACCTCGTGTCTTTAGGTGTACCTTTTTATTTCAAAGTTCTGTGGGATAACCATTGTTGAGAAAAATACAGACAAGATCAGTTTAAAGCAGACGTAAACCGTCACAGAAAATGGCACATTTAGGACCCCAAGGAGCTTTTTTGCCATAATGTGCAAGCATGTACAGCGTATTTTTTCAGATTATGGCACATTTACCCAGCAAAGCGCTCCCCTCCGGCTCTTCCTATTTCACCTAGTCGTCTTCTGGGGTATACAGTGGGATTTAAATGCAGCCAGTGTTCTATCACTTTAAGGAAGCTGCATATAACCTGTGCTAATGACTATAGATCCTGTGTTCCATAGTCTTTCCAAGAACGACATTTTACTGGTCACAAATCCTACTTCAACCACTTGAGCCCTGGAAGTTTTACCCCCCCTCCCCTTCATGACCAGGCTATTTTTTGCGATATGGCACTGCTTTACTTAAACTGACAATTGCGCAGTCCTGCACTACTGTACCCAAATGAAATGTATGTCCTGTTTTTCCCACAAATAGAGCTTTCTTTTGGTGGTATTTGATCACCTCTGTGGTTTTTAATTTGCTCTATAAACAAGAAAAGACCAACAATTTTCTGCTATTAAACACATCCAATAAAAAAATGTAAGAATCTAATTTCTTCATCAATTGAGGCCAATCTGTAATTCTGCTTCAGATTTTTGGTTAAAAAAATCCCAATAGGAGTACATTGATTGGCTTGCGCAAAAGTTCATAGCGTCTGCAAACTATGGGATATTTTTGTGGAATTTTTTTTATTTTTACTAGTAATAACAGCGATTTATAGCGGGGCTGCAACATTGTGGCGGACAAATTGGACACTAAGTGACAAGTTTGACACTTTGGGGAACCAGTGACATTAATACTGTACAGTGCTCCTTACTAAAAATGTGCACAGTCACTGTACTAATGACACTGGCTGGGAAGGGGTTAACAAGGGCAATCAAAGGGTTAAGTGTTCCTAGGGAGGGCTTACTAACTGTGTGGGAGGTGCTTGTACTATGAGAAGGCAGAGATCCATGTTCCTGCTTAGCAGAAACACAGGATCATAGTCTTCACTTCTCACAGAACTGTGATCTGCCTTGTTTACATCTGCAGATCGTTGTCCTAATTCTCTCGGGAAGGATTGGTGGGTCCCGGCGGACATAGAGTTCGCTGGACACGCTGATTGGCTCACTGTGTGCAATCACAGTGGGAGCGGCGCGCCCCAGACTCGGAAGTGCAAAATCACGTACAGGTACGTAATTCTGCACAGGAGAGCTGCCTTGTCACCGTATGTATACAGTATATGGTTGGCAAGCGGTTAAAGGGTGATGCAAATGAGCTTTTATCTACTAGCTGGTCTATGATAAGTGTAAAGCCCCGTACACACGTTGCGATTGTCGGCCGCAAATATTCTGCCGCCGACCGATCGGCCGATTGTAGGCTTGTTAGTATGATGCTTCCGACAGCGCATTTTCAGCCGAACAGAATCTGTCCTGCAGGCATTAAAATTTTTGTAGGCCGACACCAGAACGGCCGATTGTTCGCCAGTCAGTACAGATTTCGGCCGACAGACAGCAGATTTGCAAGACTGGGCATGCTCAGAAAAGAAAAAACACACGGAAAGTTAACCATCACATGACATCACTTCTGCAGTCGGCTGTTGTTGGCCGACAAAATTCGTGTGCAGTCTTTTGCATTTTTCAAGACACCACAGCCCTGGACAAAAGACGGCCGATCGTTCGGCCGACGATCGCTACGTGTGTACGGGGCTTTAGTTTCAAAAAAATTTGCAGTTTCTGAAGTAAATCAAGTGCTGAACAAAATATAATTTAGGATTGCCACCCACATTCTCCATTGATCGCAATTATGTGAGCAAAACGATAGATAACATTGAAGCACACTGCCGTCAGTCCAGTGCTAAGGCTTGTTTTCTGGCATGGCCTTAAAAAATGGAAAACTTTTGACTCCTCTGTAAATTTCATATCTTGGAGTACAGTACACGGAACAGGTTAAGTATTCCTAGACCTTCAGGTGATTGGACACTGACACAGCTATTAAGGATATGCCTCCCCTATAACCCCACCCTAATCTGGGACTGAGAAGGGACAGTGGCCTATGTCTTGTACTCCCAAGATATGGTATTTGATAGCCAGTTCAAAATTCCTCTTATCTTAATTGTACAGAACACAGGCAAAAGTATTTATAGGCCCTGGGACATTCCCACACAATGAATGAGAAGAATGGGCAATGACTAGACAAAAAGAACTGTGCCAACTGCCAACAGACCCAACAACAATGATCATAAACCTTAACAGACTCAACTTTAGCGTGCCACTGAAGAAAACCTTGCTGTCCAAAGCTCCATCCAGAGAAGATTGGACAGCCTCCCAAGTTTTTACTGTGATTCCTTTTTGCCTGGTTTGCTCCATAGCTATGGGTGAGGGTGATCCCCTGTGGGGTTCTCACAGTAGGATGTTGAATATAGGGTAAACGTGCCCAGAAGGAGTACACAGCAACCTTGGTGTAGACCATTATTTAGAGAAGTCCTCATGATGAAAGGGTGGAAGGAAGCAGCTGAGGAACTTGATAAGGGCTTTAGGTGGAAGTAGCAGTAAAGTGTGCAACCTGTGGTGTGATGTAACACCTGGTCATCCACCTGAGGCTACGCTCTGGTTTTAGAGCCAAGTTTAAAAAGTTTACACTGTGAAGTAAATATGTTCCAAACATCGCCATGGTCACAGGGTGAACCTATCTTACCTGTTTGTAATGCTGCTCTCTATATAGGGTCCAGACTTTGCCCACCACTGTGGGCAGATCCCTTAAGGGGTCTTTAGTGTTTAGGTTCCATAGGGATGGACCTGTTTAGCAACCTGTGGTTGACAAAACGCGTTGCACAAAGTGCCGAGGTTCGTGCCCGTGCAGGATCCAGTACCCAAAGCAACATTACAGGCCGTCTTCATGGCACTGGGCCTGGGTACAGCTCCCCAGCTTACCAAGGTTGCACCGATTCTAATGCACTGCTCTTTTTGTGTTATTAGAAAACAGTGAAGAGTTGCTTGGAGAATCCATTGATAAAATAATAAACTAGGTAAGCTAGGAGTGATTTCTCCATAAGGGTGAAGAGGTCCATCACTTTAGGCCACTAGCATTAAACTGAGGACTCACGGTCGGGTTAGAAGGAAGGTGCTATAAACCCAGGGTCTATGAATACTCAGCCTGTGTCCTGTGCTGTATGATTAAGATAATGGCATCTTCCTTCCTTTCCTCTAATTTTCATACTGATATCTTTGTGCCACCAGTCCTGTTTTCTTAGGAGTTTGGCCTACAAAATTAGAGGTGTTGGTACCGAAACTGAAAATTCAGAATGCACTTGGCCAAAACTAAAAACACTTGTTAAAAAAATAAATATATTTTTTTTATTTAGATATATTATATTCGACTTTAAAAATCATGAATTTAAATGAATATTACGGTCATCCATTATCGGCACCTTTATTGCAAGAAAAGCTCAAGAAAAATGCATTTGTTTAAATTATATGTATGTCTTCACACTGTAAAACTATATGTGTTAAAACCCGCGCTAAGGTAAAAAATATATATATAAATTATTATTTCCTGCAGCTGCTGCTCACTTAGATAAAAACCAAGGAAGAATAGTAAAATAGTAAAAAAAAAATAGTAAAGTGTACCAGTGCTTAAATCTGAGATATAAAAATGTCCAATTCATACAATAGTGTCAGATAAATAAATAGTTGTTGATAAAGTGCACAAATAAGTTACATTAAAGTGCATTCATAATGGATTCATAGTGCAAAAGTGCTGGGTACTGTGCAGTCCAAAATTAATAGTCCACTTGAAATTAAGCCAAAGTGTTGAAAAAGATGCTTGAAGTGTTTCACACACGTGCCAAGGTGCTTTCAAGGGAACCCCTTTTGGGGATGCACTCACCAGACTTAAAATATAATCAAGCCTTAAGATGCAATAATTCCAACACACCTCCAGCTTCCTCTATGCTCTCCTCTTGGTCAAATGCTCATACAAGAAGCAAAGCAGCCAAATATAGTGAAGCCCGTAAGGTATTCAATAGATTAAAATAAATTAGAACTACTCACAAGAGTACAACATGTATCCGCGTTTGTGTACAGCAAAAGACACACCGAATCGATCCACTTCCGGGTACGCTGGTTCCACGGTGGTTTCAGGAAGTGACGTAGTGTGATGATCGTCTGCCCGGAATTATGTCGACGCGTTTCGCCCGCCTACTATGGGCATTCTCTTGTATGAGCATTTGACCAAGAGGAGAGCATAGAGGAAGCTGGAGGTGTGTTGGAATTATTGCATCTTAAGGCTTGATTATATTTTAAGTCTGGTGAGTGCATCCCCAAAAGGGGTTGCCTTGAAAGCACCTTGGCACGTGTGTGAAACACTTCAAGCACCTTTTTCAACACTTTGGCTTAATTTGAAGTGGACTATTCATTTTGGACTGCACAGTACCCAGCACTTTTGCACGTTTTTGCACAATGAATCTATTATAAATGCACTTTAATGTAACTTATTTGTGCACTTTATCAACGACTATTTATTTATCTGACACTATTGTATGAATTGGATATTTTTATATCTCAGATTTAAGCACTGGTACACTTTACTATTTATTATTATTTGGATTATTTATACCTGATAGCGCTGTTTTTACTATTTTACTATGTCTTCACACTGGTCTATTGCGCTTGGGTTGTGGTGTTAAAAAATCCTGCTGAATTTTTGGTCAGTTAAAAAAACGCACCTTTTTAATGTATTTTTTTCAATTTGCCTGGAAATCTGTAGTTCTGAAATACTTTTTTTTTTTTATTTTTCTTTAACAAAAAGTAGAAGATTGTAAACCAGTGTATTCAATTGAGCTAGCTATTCTCTTGAATCCTTATCTCCTCACTAGCTTGAAAAAAAAAAAAAATGTATTTCTACAGCCACGCTGTGCAAGTCTAGTCTGGTCATAGTTCCTATGAGGTCAGCATGCTGGAGCGCCGACCCGGGTTATGCATCCTAGTGTCTTTGTAAACACAGAGTTTTGCTAATAGATTCTTCATAGCTGATATGAGCAGTCGGACAACAGTACCGCAAGCCATTAATTACCGCATGCTGCTCTAATTAAATCATCCTCCAGAGCTCGTTCTGGAATTCATGTGCTATATCCTGCTGATTGCATTGCTCCTTTCACCTCTTTATTTTCCCCCCTCCCTTCTTATTAGGGAACAAAGACCGCCGGGTTACGGCCGATGGAGAGGAAAGACGTCACCATGGTTCAGCACTTATTGAATCACTATTTAAGTCAGTTTAATCTGGCTCCTGTGATGGATGAAGAGGAGGTGTTGCACTGGTTTCTCCCTCAGGATAATATTATAGATACCTATGTTGTAGAGGTGAGTATTAAATTGTGACTTTTATTAAGATAAAAATATATTCGGAAGTAAACTGTCAAAGTTATGGAGTCATTAAAAAATAATGATCACATGTTAGTAAATTTAAAGCTGAACTCCAGGGAAACAGCTAAAATATAGGGATAAAATAATAGGAAGCTGTTTTACCTGCTGAATGATTTTTATTTCTGTCCATTCAGTCCTGAGATTTACACAGCCCTGCCAAACAGCCGGACTTTCTGGCAGGACAGGAGATGTGATTTCTCATGCTGCAGTTAAGCAACACTTACAGGTCTCGTCTATCCCCTGCCTGAGACTGGACAGTGAAAGGAGAATCAGCAGACAAATAAGCTCATCTCTCTGCCACTCTACTCTCTCCTTCTATCAGCATGCTGCTCCTTATTTTTCCTCTGCTGTCCCCAGCTTGAGCTTTAAGTTGAGCAAGCAAGAGCTTGATACAGAATCAATTCAGGTACTTACAACTTACACTGCTTACAAAATACATTTAGGTGTGTATTAATACAGGACTGCGTTTGTGTCTTTTATATCTTCCCTGGATAGTTCTGCTGAACTATAACATATAAAGTTAACAGTCTTGCTGGGATGCAATAATAAAGAGTATTAGAAGAGCTTTAATAATGTGAGCTGCTGGTACAGTGACAGCGTCTGTGCACCTACATTGCTGGGAGAAGGTGACAGTGCTGCTGGAATTTCGACAGAAATCTTGCAGCGATGTCGGCCCTCTCCTAGAATTAATCTAGAATACTTAAAGTATAACTAAAGGCAAAAAAAAATTGGATAGCGTGAAAAGGGATTAGGACACCTATCACGTTTTATTGCTGCTTGTACCCCCGTTAGGGAGATTCAACCTCTCTATCAGGTCCTATTCACTGTTGTCATTGAATATGAAAGTAAAAGAAAATCCCAAATTTTGGGTTGTCTCTAGAAAAGTAATAGAGGAGAAATCTTCCATTGAGGATACTAATTCTGGTGGTCTGGGGGCCCCAAGAAATTCCCTTAACCACTTCAGCTCTGGAAGATTTATCCCCCTTTATGACCAGGCTGATTTTTGTGGTATGGCACTGCCTTACTTTAACTGACAATGCTCGGTCGTGCGACGCTGTACCCAAATAATATGTTTACCCTTTTTTCCCACAAATAGAGCTTTCCTTTGGTGGTATTTGATCACCTCTGCGTTTTTATTTTTTGCGCTATAAACAATAAACCATAGACCATTTAAACAAAAAATTATAATTTCTCTTTCATTCGTTGACAGAGACAGCTCCTTATCTTCTTGACCATTGGGCTATACTGCCCCCTACAGGTGTAGGACACTAGGTGGGAAAGAGCTTGACTACGCATATGGGGCAGTCCCAGGGGCTATACTCTCACTCTCAGCTATAGGCACTCAGTTTTTTTTTCTGCCTAATCAGGAGTAAGGACCTAGTTCCTTGCTGGGATCTCTGGTCCTGGCAATTTTTTTCCCTTTAAATGGAAAATTTTCCTATCCTTGTTATCTATTTTTACTTTGTTCCTGTGAGAATCTACTATCAACTGCTGGACTGGACGAAGGATTGGATAATCTAGATCCAGAGGGTCCCCCCAGTCTGGCCAGCGAGAGCGCGCAGGCCTCAGCGAGCGCTAGGTCAGCCGTAGTCCAGCTTTTTTCTGCCTAGTGTCCTACTCCTGTAGATGGTCAAAAAGATAAGGAGCTGTGTTTGTCAATGCACATCAGAGAAATGGATTTTACGGTAAGTCCAAAATCCCATTATTATTTTTACTTTCCGCTCTAAAACATATCCAATAAAAAATAAAAAAAATCGAATTGATCAATTTAGGCCAATATGTATTCTGCTATATATTTTTGGTAAACAAAAATCTCAATAAGCGTATATTGATTTGCGCAAAGGTTATAGCGTCTACAAACTTTTTAACTAATAATGGTGGCGATTAGTGACTTAACAGCGGGATTGAGATTTTGCGGCGGACAAATCGGACACCTGACTGACACTTTTTTGGGAACTAGTGACGCTAATACAGTGATCAATGCTTAAACTATGCACTGTCACTGTACTAATGACAATGACTGGGAAAGGATTGCAATCAGGGGCAATCAAAGGGTTAACAGTGTGCCTAGCTGGTGTTTCAGTGTAGTGGGGGAGGTGCTTTTACTAATGGAAGGCATAGATCGGTGTTCCTGCTAAATAGGAACACAGGAGCCTTGCCTACTGTACTGACGGAACAGCAATCAGCCTGGTTTACATAGCCAGACTGGCATTCTGTCAGTGTACTAAACGATCAGTAGGTGACAGTGGACATCGGCGCGACCCGCTGTGTAGAATCACAGCGAGAGCGAGCTGCTGGCGGCATGCATTCACACCCGATTTCCGGAAGTGCAGGATCACGTGTGTGTGTGTGTGTGTGTATGTGTGTATGTATGTATGTATGATATATATATATATATATATATATATATATATATATATATATATATATATATATATATATATATATAAACATACATGATCCTTCGCAGCTCGGCTGCTCTGTAGCAGTAAATGTGCTATAGGGCGGTCCACAAGTGAGTAATTTGCTGGGATTTCCTCTCACTTCCCGTTTTGGCTATGTGACAGGTAGTGATGGTAAATCTCCCCAATGGGACAGAGATGGCAAAAATAAACCTTACAGGGTTTATAACCCTCCTGTACTCTATCCAAAGTGGAAAAAAAAGTTTTGCCTCTAGTTGTATATTTGGCAAAGTCTTCAGGTCGGTGGAAAAGGTGTATGACATTGTATAGTCTAACATCAGTATTAATTTACATTATTTTTAGTTTTTGCTTTCCTGGGGGCAGTGCAGCCACTGTTTTGATCTCTGCTGGTATGCTGCACTGTCATGTCTCAGCCTATGAGAGCCCCATCATATCGGGACTGGATGACGTCCAATGTCACCCAGCCTCTTCCTGGGTGTCAAGTACCCTCTCCCTGTAGTCTTCCATCATACGAGTTTCTGCATGCTAATGTATCCTGCCTTGTGAGGGCTCCCCTACTCAATAAGAATTAAAAAGAGCGGCACAGTGGTGTAGTGGTTAGCACTTTCACCTAGCAGCAAGAGGGTTCGAATCCCAGCCACGACACTACCTGCCTGGAGTTTGCATGTTCTCCCTGTGCCTGCGTGGGTTTCCTCCGGGTACTCCGGTTTCCTCCCACACTCCAAAGACATGCTGTTAGGTTAATGGGATCCTGTATAAAAAATAAAAAAAAAATTGGCCCTACTGTGTATGTGAGTTAGGGACCTTAGATTGTAAACTCCTTGAGGGCAGGGACTGATGTGAATGTACAATGTATATGTAAAGCGCTGCGTAAATTGACAGCGCTATATAAGTACCTGAAATAAATAAATAAAATAAAAAATAGAGAGAGAAATAATATTCTGTGCTTTCACTCTTCATATGACAGTGCTGTAAATGTGATGATATAGCGATGCCCATGATAAAGTGTAAGTTCCTTTATTATTGCCTGTTCAGCCATGCATAGGTCCTGACGACTCCTCCCCCAGCAGCTGTCATTGTGCGAGTTTGATTATATTTACATCAGCGATTAAGGCTGGTATGAATTGTAGTGGCAGTTCCTGCTGCGGCTCTGAGCAGCTAAGTGGGACCTCCAGCCTCGTTCACTATAATGAGAAGTCGTAACACACAGCACAGCTGGAGATTACACTTTGTGTGTTTCCAGCAGCGATCGCTGCAGGTAATCTCTGGCTGTGCAGAGAGCTGTGCTGCAGCTGCCGGTGACCTCTCACTATTAGGGATCGACCGATATTGTTTCTTCAGAGCCGATGCTGACTTTCCGGCCACCCTTCAGACCGACAACCAGATTTTAGGGGCCGATATTTTGCACATTTAAAGTTTTTATTTTTACACTGTCCTTTTTTTTAAAAAAAACCCTCCTCTGCACTTAACCACTTGCCGACCGCCGCAAGTACATATACTGCAGCGGTCAGCCCCTCACAGGCAAAGTGACGTATATATACGTCACTAGCCTGTGAGGATCTGGGGAGCGAGCGCGCGCCGCTGGAGGCGCGCTCCTGCGCGGTCACGGACCGACCCCCCCCCTCCCCCGCGCATGTGACCGGACCCGATGTCCGCCGGTCACTCGGCGATCGTCAGTGGAGAGGGAGAAAGGCAGGCGGCTAGTGTAAACAAGCCGCCTGTCATTCTCCCCTGTGTAGAAACAATGATCCTACGGTTCTACTATGTAGGACCGTTGATCACTGTTCCTACAGCTCAAGCCACAGCCAATCACAGTTAGAATCACGCCCCTAGGGACACACACCACCCCTCCCTCTCAAATAAAGTCAACCCCTTCACTGCCAGTGTCATTTTACAGTAACAGTGCATATGTATAGCACTGATTACTGTAGAAATGTCACTGGTAACCCCAAAAGTGTAAAAAATGTCAGTCAAGGGTCCGATCTGTCCGCCGCAATGTCGCAGTACCGCAAAAAAAATCGCAGATCGCCGCCATTACGTGTTTAAAAAAAAATGACAAAAATCTTTCCCTTTGTTAGTAAACGCGATAACTTTTGCGCAAACCAATCAAAATACGCTTTTTTTTTTTTTTTTTTTTACCAAACATAGGTAGCATAAAACAAATTGGCCGAAAATGTTAAAAAATTTTGATTTTTACATTTTTTGGGGGGGGGGGGGGAATTTCATAAAAAAAAATGTGAAAAATATTGTTATTTTTGCAAAATTGACGCTCTTTCTTTGTTTATAGCGCATGATCAAAAAATCGCACAGGTGATCAAATACCACCAAAAGAAAGCGGTTTGTGGGAAAAAAAGGATGTCAAATTCGTTTAGGTACAGCGTCGCACGACCGCGCAATTGTCCGTTAAATTCACGCAGTGCCGAATCGCAAAATACCCCCTGGTCAGGAAGGGGGTAAAATCTTCCGGGGCTTAAGTGGTTAAAAGCATTCAAAACGCCAAGTTTGGCTGTTTTGAATGCTGTAATTTTTTTTCAAATCTGGCGTATTTAAGGCTCCAGTACCCAGAAGTGATGTCAGAGACACTATGCGGCATTGTTCGGGTCTTTGGCCAGCCGGCGGACGTGCCCGCTGGTCGCTTGGATCTGCCGAGCTGCGGGAGGGGCAGTGGCGTCCCCTCCTGCTCCTTGTAATGACAATCGAGCGGCTGCTCAGCCGTATATCGGTTGTCATTACAAGAAAGCCAACCCGTAGGCTCTCAATAACAGTACTGGGGTGATGCCTCTAGCTGCAGGCATCACTCCGGTACAACTCCTTGAAGAAATATCGGTCATATCAGCAAGTTTGTGACCGATACTGATACTTAAAAAAAAAAAAAAAAAGCCGATCCCTACTCACTATAGTGAACGGGGCCCCAGCAGAAATCTTAGATTTCTGCTTCTACCATTTGCACTGGCCCTAATAGCTGGTGTGAATGTAGCCTTAGATCTCATTCACACTGGCATTGTCAAACATGCATTTTTTTGCTTTTAGAGGACATTTCTAAATACATACAATTATATGTGCCATTCACACTGTTTTAGGTACGTTCAGTCTGGCGTTGTTTAGAGATAAATAAATTCTGTGAGTTTAGAATCTGATTAGAAACTCTAAATGTATGTAAACGCTGCTAAACCTGCTTTAAAGCTGGAACATCGAAACGCAGGAAGATGTGACCTTGGAGAAAAAAAATAGTTTGTTTCCCAGATCACTTCTGCCTTTAGAAAAGCTAAACAAAGGAGTGGCAGTGTGAGTGAGGCCTTAGAAAGCGATGCCATCACTGGGTCTGTGAATCGCTGCAATTTGAAGAGATTCAGAGAGGGTTGGCATTAAAAATGTATCTAGAACCAAAACCTTTTTTCTGAAATATGTTATACAAGATCAAAGATCAGGAGAATAGAAATCGAAGAAAAAAATCTGAGAATAAGAGGATTACCAGAGAAAGGATCGACAGAAAATCTAGAAGAAACGCTGGAGAAGTTATTCAACCCTCTGCTGGGAAAGGAGATCACAGATAAAATTGAATTTGAAAGAATACGTAGGTTGCGTAAACCAACTAATATACCAAAAGAGAAAACAAGAGACGTGATTGCAAGATTCCACAAATAC
This sequence comes from Pelophylax lessonae, assembly GCF_965119305.1. Classification (NCBI taxonomy): domain Eukaryota; kingdom Metazoa; phylum Chordata; class Amphibia; order Anura; family Ranidae; genus Pelophylax; species Pelophylax lessonae. The sequence goes on from NC_138772.1 coordinate 62,689,174, forward strand.
GAGACAAGGGCCCAGATCTGGGAGAAAATGAGAGTTGGAAGTGAATTAAAATATGAAGGAGAGGACATTCAGATTTTCCCAGACCTGGCAAAAGAAACAATTAATAGAAAACGCATCCTTAGACCAATGGTAGATATACTAAAGAAGAATGATATGCAGTACTTCTGGAACTTCGCAGCAGGTTTAGGAGTAAGAAGAGATGGAAGAACAGTACTCCTTAGATACCCAGAAGAAACTAAAGATTTCTGTGAAGCAGTAAATATCCCACTCATAGAAATCCCAGGCTGGATAGACCAGGAGTTCCTAGACGAAGAAGTAGATGAAGGAGAGCCGAACCAGTGGCAACAGAAGAAAAAGCCGAAAACAAGAGGATGAAAAAGGACTGGGGGGACCGGGGTGACTGGGGGAGAGGGAGGAGGGCTGGCGGGAGTGGGGAGGAAGGGGAGGAGCAAGTAAGAATATAAAAAGGGTAGCCTTACGGAGATCAGCGGGCCGTCACCATCAGACCCAATGCTAGGGAAGATGGGAGGGAACGGTGACACTGGCAGAGCTCGACCTAGGCCACAAGTCGATTAGAAAGGGAGGAAGGAGAATCGACAACCCTGATGGAGGGACCGGGAATAGCTAAGCCCCCACAAGGGAAGGAGAGGGAGGGGAAGAAAAGAGGGGGTGGGGGAAATGAGGGGGGGGGGGAGGGTAGGGGCGGGAGGTGGAAAGGGAAAGAAAGAGGGAAAAAGAAGTTAATAGATTCAATTCTCTCCTATAAGAAAATACAAGAATTAAGAGTTCCCATAAGGCAAGAAAAACAATGGTTATAGTTAATATATTATCTTATAATGTCCGAGGTTTAAACTCCCCAGAAAAAAGGAAAACAATTCTAAAAGAAATTAGTTATTTGAAGGCAGATTTAACATTCTTACAGGAGACTCACTTATCCCATGCATCTAATATTAGATTGTACTCTAAGAGCCACCCTACCTGGTATTAGGCGGACTCACCCGGGAGGAAGTCCAAGGGTGTTGCCATTGGCATATCTAGAGGCCTCGGATTTGCTTTGGAGTCGAGAATGGTAGACCCAGAGGGAAGATATCTCTTTTTAAGAGGAAAAATAGGAGATGAGGAGTTAACCCTAGTAAACATATATAGTCCCAATGAGAGGCAAGTAGACTTCCTAGGTAAAGTACTGGGGAAATTAATGGAGTTTAAAAAGGGAGGAGTCATACTGGCAGGGGACCTCAATCTCTGCCTCGACCCTAAAGTAGATACCACATCAAAAACACTACGGATAAATAAAGTACAGGCAAAGAAAATAAAGGAAAAATTATTTACAAACCAATTGGCAGATATTTGGAGGATTCTCCATCCGAAAGATAGACTATACATGCTACTCAAGTGTACATGGAACATACTCAAGATTGGATTATATATTAATTGAACATAGGTGGATCGAAAGGGTAAACGAGGCAGAGATTGGGGTCAAGACTTGGTCGGACCATACCCCCATTACGGTAAAAATAAAAATGGCGAAAGAGCGGCCTAGGATGGATGCTTGGAAAATAAACGAAGAGATTCTTGGAGATAAAATGTGGGAAAAAGAAATAGTGAAAGAGTTGGAATTCTATTTTCAAATAAACGATACAAAAGATGCACCAAAAGACATAGTATGGGAAGCTCATAAAGCTTATATGAGGGGTATTATATTCATCTCAAAGGGGGCCCAAAGGAAAAAAGAAAAAATAAAAGATAAGATTAGGCTAATGACAGAAGTACATCAATTAGAGCAAAAACATAAAAATACACTAGATATATTAATAAAAAATTTACTTGAGGTAAAAAGAGAAGAATTGAAAGATCTGCTAGAACAGGAAATAAAGCAGGAAATGAAAAGATGTATAAAAGAAAAATACATTGAAAGTAATAAGGTGGGGAAAAATCTAGCAAAAATTCTGAAAAAGAAGAAAGGAAAAAATTTTGTAGATAAAATTAAAAATAAAAATGGGGAAATAATTCAAACAACGACAGGAATAGCCAAAGAATTCCAAAACTACTATGCAAACCTCTATGCAGTAAAGAAAGGTGAGATACAGGGGAATGAAATAGAAAGGAGGGAGAAAATCCAAAAATACCTTGCAGACGCAGGATTGACAAAGATAGATGAGGAAAAGTTAGCATTCTTAGACCAATCTCAGAACAAGAAATAGAGAGAGCCATTAAAGAAACGAGTCTAGGTAAAAGCCCAGGACCGGAAGGGTTCACCATAAGCTATTATAAAAAATTTAAGGATATCTTAATCCCAAGATTTAAAGAATATATAAACGGAATAGGGACTCAGTACGAGATGAGTAGAGAGGCCCTGTCAGCATCAATCACAGTTATACGGAAAGAGGGAAAAGACCCGTTATTATGTTCTAGTTTTAGACCCATTTCTCTACTTAATGTAGATACTAAATTATTCACAAAAATATTGGCCACTAGAATGAAGAATCTAATGGGGGAGTGGATTCATAATGATCAAGTAGGATTCATCCCGGTGAGACAGGGACGGGACAATGGGATAAAAACCATACTGTTGATTGACCAAATGGCAAAAAGTAGAGCTCCCAGTCTACTCCTGTCAATAGATGCGGAAAAAGCATTTGACAGGGTAGACTGGGAGTTCATGATAAATACCCTAGTGGAGTTGGGAATAAAACCTAGAATGTTAGCCTGGATTAAAACCTTGTATATTCAACCAACAGCAAAGGTAAAGGTTAATGGAGCTTTATCAGACTCATTCAAAATGCTCAACGGAACAAGACAAGGATGTCCCTTGTCTCCGATGTTATTTGTCCTATCCCTGGAACCCTTATTGGCAACCATTAGGAATAGTGTGGATATCAGGGGTATAAGGGTGGGACAAGTGGAGCATAAGGTGTCTGCCTTTGCAGATGATATCCTGCTTTATATAGGGAATCCAAGGATCACCCTGCCTAACATAATCAAAACAATGAAACAATTTGGAGAGCTATCCAACTTAAAAATTAATCAAAAAAAATCAGAAATATTAAATATCAATATTCCCAAACAAGAGGAGGAGAGGTTAAAAAAAGAATTTCAGTTTAACTGGAGAAAAGATGAGATTAAATATTTAGGGATTAAATTAACCCCAACTCCAGAAAAACTCTACAAAACAAATTTCCTACAACTTCTGAATGAAATAAGAACAGAATTAAATAGATTATCTCCAAGAATTTTTTCCTGGATAGGGAGAATAAATACGATAAAAATGATAATCCTGCCAAAAATTATATATAAATTCCAGATGATCCCAATTCCATTACCCCAAGTATTTTTTAAAACACTTAAAAGTTTAATATCCCGTTTTATTTGGAAACATAAAAAGCCAAGGGTAAAGTATACTACACTTTGTAAAGGAAAGGGACAAGGGGGATTAGCCCTACCCGATATTAAAAATTACTATTTCGCATCAATACTCACAAGGGTGATAGAATGGACAAAAAAAAAATAGTGATAGAAATTGGGTAGCAATAGAAAGCACGATGAGTGATACACACCTAGCAAAAATTATATGGATACCCTCGAGGTTTAGAAACTTGGACACTAACACTCATATAATCACACGACATGCTATTAAAGTTTGGGATAATATACATAAAAAAGAAAATTGGAAACACAATTCACCACTGATCCCTTTACAGGGCACAAAATTTTTTGCACCAGGGGAAAAATATAGTAGAGAAGGGGAAAATTATAACTTTGGCAGAGATAAAACAAAGGAAAGAAAACTGGAAGATAAATGAGTGGAGATATATTCAGTTAAAGCACTTTACATTGACATTACCTCAGCCCCTGAGAGATATGAATGACCTCCGCCCTTTCGAGCAACTATGTCTTAAGGACAAGATAAAAAATAATATTTCGAATGTGTATAAAATATTGTTAACAACAACAAAAGAGAGAGGACTATCATTAAAAGAAAAATGGGAAAGGGACTTCGGCCCGTGTAGTAATAACAAACAGTGGGATAAGAGTCTCCAATTAGTACATAGATCAGCGATAGATACCAACACTGAGGAGACGAACTATAAATTGCTTACAAGGTGGTATAACACTCCCGATAAGATAGGAAGAATCCAGGTAGAGAGCTCAAGACTTTGCTGGAGGGGATGTCAGATGGTAGGGACTATAGCCCATATTTGGTGGGAGTGCCCAAAAATTAAAATGTTTTGGAGAGAAGTTATAGAACTGATAAGTAAAATTACTAAAATAGATATCCCATTGGATCCTTGGAAATGTATGTTTCATGGAACTCATATGTCAGTGAAACAATATAAAAAAACATTACTCCCTCACCTACTAAACTCAGCTACGAGTTTAATTCCCTTAAACTGGCAAAAAGAAGAACCCCCCTCAAGTAAAGATTGGTTGAGTAAAGTAGAAAAAACTAGAAAGCTAGAACAATTGAAAACCTGGGAAGAGGAAGAACAGGGGAATGGAGAGGAAATTTGGGATGAATGGCAAGAATTTAAGGATACAAGGGAATACAGAGAAATAATAGGAGTAGAATGACAGGAAGAGATAGGGGGGGGGAGGGATAGGGGAGGGAGGAGGGAAAAAGGGGGTAAAAGGTAACTATGTGAAAAATGTATATGGAAAAATTCTCCAGTGATTGGAGTTTTGTAAAATATTTTTTTTTACCTGAAAAATTTAATAAAGAAATATAAAAAACAAAAACAAAAAAACAAAACCTTTTTTCTTTAGTGCTGGATACAGTAGGGAAGGGTTATATCCCCTGCCAAGCTGTTTTGTGCTGTCTACCATTGGGGAAATTTCTCTTTACTGTCCCAAAAAATCAACAGGAAGTTAGAGGAAAATGAAAGGAATTCTGGTCTTAGCTACCCAACAGGTGTCCCAGTTGGAAGAATTTTCTTACCACTTGTTCTGGGGACAAAGCTAAATTCCCTTAGTTTTTTTTATTTTTTTTGTGACAATGGTCACCAGTACAAATAGAGGGGTGAATCTCCCCAAAGGGGGCCCAGGTAGCAATAAAAATGAAACAGAGGGTCTAACCTTTCCCTACGCTATCCAAAACTAAAATATTTTGCCTGCTGAAGATACACTGTAACTTTAAAGTGATGTTAAAGTTTTTTTTTTTTAAAACAAATATGTCATACTTACCTGCTCTGTGCAATAGGTTTGCACAGCGCAGCCCCGATCCTCCTATCTTAGCTGTTCTTCGTGTTCATTCAGACACAGAGCTGCGGCTTGGCCTCGCCCCCCTACCTTATCATTGGATCACTTGCTCCAGGGGCTCCCATTGCGGTCTCAGCCAATGAGGAGGGAGTGTTCCCAGAGAGTTGACACACTTGTGCACATCACTGGATCGCAATGGGGCTCAGGTATTTGGGGGGGACTGCTGCATACAGAAGGTTTTTTTTCCATCATGCATACAATGCATGAATGGAAAAAACCTTGAGCCTTTAGAACCACTTTAAGTTTAAGGGTTAGTGTGCAGTGTATGCATACATGTTCCATAGAGTCCAGGAGCAGGACTTAGGGCTGGTTCACATTAGTGCGATCACAGAGATTGCATGCAATTTGGAACGCACTGCTCCTAAATTACATGCGATTTCTGTGCGGTGCAAATTTCAGCCATACAGTTTGTATGGCTGAATTCGCACCGCAATCGCACTAAACACGCACATGACCCTTTTTTTTTTTTATCCGTAGCAGGATCGGATTGCATGGTGGTTTACACTAATGCGATCCGATTCTGTGCGAACTTGCAGATCGCACTGCGATATGCGATCTTAACTGGGGGTGTCATTAACTTTTAATTGACACCCCCTGCGTATTGCATATGGCAGTGTGAATTGCCAGGGGTGCGGATGCGATGCGGGAACATGCTGCATATTCGCAGCGTTCCCGCATCACAGAAGTGTGAATTGGAACTTAAAGCAGTTCTAAATGCTTTTTATTTATTTATTTTTCTTAACTAAAATGACAAAACAGGTTATACTTACAAACCACCTCTTCTGGGGTCCCCCGCCGGCACTGTCTGCTCCTGCTCTTATGTGTCTGCCCCCATGGCAAGCAGCTTGCTATGGGGCAGACATGCAGGCTCTTTCCCGAGCCAGCCTGTGTGTCTATAGACACATACAGTCCCGCTCAGCTCTGGCCATGCTCTCTGCTGACAGAACTTGATTGACGGCAGCAGGAACCAATGGCTCCTGCTGCTGCATGAACATCCTGTGAGAAGAGAGAGTGGAGGAGACCTGCAGCCAGGCACAGCACTGAATCGATACAGGACTCGGGTAAATATTTTAGGAGGAGGGATGGGGCACAGCAGGTGGTAAAGCTTTTTTTTTTTTTTTTTTTTACCTTAAATGCAAAGTTCACCTTTCTAAACTATTACATGCGTATCTAGGGACCCTCTCCCCGCACCCGCTGTCACAATTTAAAAACAAGGCATTTGCACGGGGCTCTGCCCACATGGCCATGTCATTTGTCATTCGGTCACAGAGTTCTGTGAATTAATGAACTACAGCTACGATCTGCCATTATGGCAGGCGGGGCCAATGTGGACCTGAGAAAAGGGGAGGATCAGGGCTGCTATGTTCAAAACTATTGTACAGATCAGGGAAGTATAAAGTTTGTTATTTTTAAAAAATAAAAAAGAGCTTTACAATTACTGTAATACAGGAAATGCATTAAAGTAAAAAAAAAAACTTTGAGCTTTAGAACCAGTATAATGTGTTTTGCAATGTGGTAAATCCTGTATATGTGTCTGACACCTCTGCTTTGTCTTCTCTCCAGAGTTCAAATGGTGTATTAACAGACTTCCTGAGTTTTTACACATTGCCCTCCACAGTGATGCATCACCCGCTGCATAAAACGCTGAAAGCAGCCTATTCCTTCTACAATGTCCACACAGAGACTGCGCTGCTGGACCTCATGAACGATGCACTTATTATCGCCAAATTAGTAAGTAGTTATCGCCCCGTGGATGAGTGAGGGTGCTTAATATTCGCTGTGACAGCTAACACATTTTTGTCTAACACTTATTAGACCGTTCATCTAGAATACAAGCTGGTGGATGGAGGCATGTTCTGTCTGTGTGTATGATATGCTAACCCTGTTATACCATTTTTACAGTCTGGGTCAATGGCAAAAAATGGCACACATGGCAAAAAAAACACGGCCTGAATAGCGCATTCAGCAACGAAAAAGTAACCAAAACTCAATTACCGCAACCACAATCCTCACAAATCTTTCACAAACGGCAACAAAACCCCAACACCCGTGTACACAGGCCATGAAAGATCTGCATAGAACCCACACCTCATTCCTATTTAAAAACGTTTGGGGTGAAGAGCATTGATTTTAGAGTCAATTCTTCCAACATCAGTACCTGACGGAGGTGTTCAAGTGTCCACAAACCTTTGGCCATATAGTGGATCTAAGTGCTGGTTTCCACTAGTGCGACTTGACACATGTCAAGTCGCACAGCAAGTCAAAAGCCATTTGTTTCAATCGGGCCCGTTTTCACTGCCGCGACTTCTGTTGCGGCGACTTCAAAAGTAGTTTGTGCACTCCTTTTGAGCCGACTTCAGTGCGACTTCCCTAGCTAGAAGTAGCACGACTTCGTAGCCGCGGTAGTGGAAACGGAGACTAAAGTGATTGTAAATTTTTTTTGTTGTTGTTTTATAAAAGAAATAACAAATCTGTTATACTTACCTCTTCTGTGCAGTTGGTTTTGCACAGAGCAGCCCGGATCCTCCTCTTCTCGGGTCCCTCGTTCTTGCTCCTGGCCCCTCCCTCCTATTGAGTGTCCCCACAGGAAGCCGATTGCTATGGGGGCACCCGAGCCGAGCTGCAGCTCCATGTGTCTATGCAGACAGAGCTGCGGTTTGGCTCCACCCCCCCTCTCTCTCCTGAGATTGACTAACTGATTTTGACAGCCATGGGAGCCAATGGTGTCGCGACTGTGTCCTAGCCAATCAGGAGGGAGATTCCCTGACGGCCGTGTAAGTGTAATATTTTTTTGGCTGAATAATTTATTCAGCCAGAAAAATATTACACTTAGATGTAAAATTCTTGAAAATCAGCATGAGAACTAGGTGGAAGCACACTGGGGTTGTCAGCGCTTGTCGGCAGTACAGAAGATGAAAGTCCACAGGGCTGCCAGTGTGGATCAGCAATACATGTATCTCTTAGCCGGCTCAGGAAAAACCTGGACTTGACAGCTGTCAAAAAGATCCAATGTTCAGCGTTCTGCACTGGAAAAACCCGCCTCGTGGTAAGGAGAGGTTTTGGACAAAGGAGGAACTTGCCTCTGAAACGCGTTACTGCGCCCTCAGCAACGCCCCCCACTCCTTACTACAAGGCGGGTTATTCCAGTGCAGAACGCTGAACATTGGTGGGACCATTCACAAAGCACAGTGTGGCTCGCACATGCGCAGTGGGAAGCCGGCTGTGAAGCCACAAGGAGTCACAGCTGGCTTCCCTTATGGCACTTTTCCACTGCATGGAACCGAACAGTTCGGCTCGCTTTTGTGTTTTCCCACTGCTGGTACCGCATGGTACGGTTGTTGGAACGGTTTGGTACGGCGGCGCTTTTCCACTACATGGAACCAAACGGTACAGCTCGCTTAAACAGTACCACCTCAGTTGTGGTTCCAACAGGGCAATGCCGGTACCATATCCCACAATCCTTTGCATGCAGCCTTGACTGTTTGTCACTACTAGCCACTGATTGGTCAGAGAATCATTGTTATCCCACCCACTTACTTTAGTACTACTTTAGTGGAAAAGCAAACCGTACCGAACTGTTCCAACACCGTACCTGTACCATGCAGTGGAAAACCAAACCGGGCCGAGTAGAGCCGAGCCGGTACTTGCAGTGGAAAAGTGCCATTAGTAAACATGCCGAAGCTGGGGACCAGATGACTGGTGAAGAACCAGCCACAGTAATGACGGCGCAGGATCCCTGAACAGGCACTGAAGTGTGCTTTTATGAACAACCGAAGATCCTTTAAGTACTGAAAGCTATTTGAACTGACTTTTATGCACCTTTTTATAGTAAATTTGCTGACTAGCTGCTCTGCTGGATTTATAAACTGATACAAATGTGTTTAAAGGCTCCAAAGATTCTGAATTATTGTGAGATCCGAATAGAAAATACAGCTTTTTTTTTTTTTTTTTTTTTCTTTTAAGCTGAACTTCAGCCTTACCTTTTTAGTTTTGCACAGTTGTGTACAGATTCCTCTCCTGTACTAAAATTAATTATTCTAATTTCACTGCACACTGCAGGAAGCTCACAGCATGCAGTAAAATTAGAATAATCAATTTCAGTACAGGAGAGGAGCCCGCAGCAAGGACAGATAGTCTGCCTCATTTCCTGGGTGAAGGATGTCCCGCATCATCTAACCCTTTCAGCCTCACTGTCCCTGGCCCTCCTCTTTGGTTTATTGGATTTAAATTTTTTTTCATTAAGGTTCAGCGCCACATGTGGCCATTACCAAGTGTGGTCTGCATGTAATGTAATCCTGCCTAGGAATGCCCGGTGCTCCAATTTAGCCAACTGAGGTATTTTGATATTTGTATAACACTTTCCAAGAGTCAGCCCACTGCTTGCATCAGGGTGAGAGCCAAGGCAGGGTGGTGCCATGATTTGCATGCATTGTATAGAGACGACATTCCTGAGTCTAAAATAAGGTCTGTAATGAAAGCACAACAGTGTTATTTAAAAAGATGTAACTTTAGGTTGTTTCAAAAGAAGATTAAACTTCAAATTTAAACAAACAAATTCTCTTCCGGTGTTCTGCAGAAAGGATTTGACGTGTTTAATGCTCTGGATCTGATGGAAAACAAAACTTTCTTGGAAAAGCTGAAGTTTGGCATTGGGGATGGCAACTTGCAATATTACCTGTTCAACTGGAGATGCCCAGCTATGGAGTCTGAAAAGGTGAGCAGGCTTTACTGGACCAAATCCTGACCTTCTAGGGCAGACTTTGGTTTTCTTGTACATTTCTAGGTGTAGACCTACAGATCATGACCGGTACAGATAAATGGATGGGGTGCCTGCAACACCTTAGGCCTCGTACACACGCAACGATTATCGGCCGACCGATCGGCCGACTTTTGTCCAGTGTTGTTGTGTTGGTTGAAATGTGCTCTAGACTGCACACAAATTTTCTCGGCCAACAAAAATCTACTTCAGAAGTGATGTCATGTGATGGTTTACTTTCTGTGTGTTTTTTCTTCTCTGACTCATCAGATTTGTCTGCCGAAATCTGTACTGACTGATGGAAAATCGGCCGTTGTGGTGACGGCCACCAAAAATTTTATAGCCTGTACACCAGATTTCATTCGGGCGAAGAGTCGGTTGTCGAAAGCATCATACTAACAAGCCGAAAATCGGCCGATCGGACGTTGGCCGAAAATTCACGGCCAACTATCGACGCGTGTGTGGCTTAACTCTCATCTGCACAATTGTAAAGCATAGTGAGAATTTGTAAAACAAATTACATATCTGTCAAGATTTCATGCACGTGCTGGAGTCCAGCTGAACCTTTTCCCACCAAGCTCTGCTTTATTGTAGGGTCCAAAAAAAAAAAAAATCTGTACTATAGTTAAAAACTTGAGTGTATTCTTGGATAATCTTGTCAAATGCAGTTTTATGGGAGTACCAAATATGTCTTCCACCTTAAGCCCAGCTCAGGATATTAGCGATTCCCTCCCCCCCCCCCCAGTGACCAAGAAGATAACAAGCTGGGAAAAATACCTGATCCCCAGGGCAGGATATTAGCTTGAGTCATAGAAGAAACTGAAATCCATTGTACTGCAGGATGGCTTAGGAGGAGATGTTTGCAATCAAGGTTGATTAAAGCACAATGCTCTTTATACATTTTTTTTTTTTTTTTTTTAAAGCTGGGCTTTAAAGTAAACCTCCCGTATCTACTTCCTGCCCCTAGGACGTAACATGACATCCTGGACCTTCAGTGTTGATGTCAGAATGATGCCTGTAGGTATAGGCATCATCCCAGTATCTTTTTTTTTTTTTTTTTTTTTTTTTTCCTAGTGGCTAAAAAGCTGCTGAATTGTTTTTACATGCGATGGGAAGGGGTCTTCCCCTCCTTCCCACTGCATTTTTGGGTTCTCCTGTCCCACCAAAATGTATCCCTGATCATCTCCATGGTATAAGAAATCAGAAGCAACAAGTATTTTGTCACTTCTGGTTTTGCCAGGATGTAAACAATGTAAACCGTCTGTCCGTTCTCATCCGATCCCATCCGATCCGCTGGACGGATGGAAAATAGGGTTTCCATCCATCCAGATTTGACAGGTCGGATGTCAGCGGACATCAGGACCTCTTCAGGAGGATCCAAACGAACCTGGTCTGGCAAGCCAAGATCGGGCTTCTCCAGACCTGTGGACAAGGCTCCTTCAGCATGAAGGTGCACCCTTACCTGTATCGGGGGTGGGGGGGACGTCTTCGCTGGTTCCTGGACCCGTAGACTTCTCTAGTGCAAGACAAGTGGGTCCACAAAGTCATTCGGTCTGGCTACAAGGTAGAGTTTCACTCTTGTCCCCTAACAAGGTTTTTTTCCTTCCAACTTGGGCCTGTCCCCAGCCAGACCGCTTACAGGGCATGTTTGGGGTGGTACAAGACCTGTTCCTTCAAATGGTGATTGTCCCAGGTTCTGACTTCGGAACGTTTTCAAAGTTTTTACTCAAATCTGTTGACAGTTCTCAGGAAGGAAGGCAAAGCATCCAATCCTGGACCTCAAGGCGCTAAACTACTTTGTGTGGGTACAGAAGTTCAGAATGGAGTCCATTAGAACGGTGGTGGCATCCCTGCGTCAGGGGGATTTCCTCGCCTCTATCGATATCAAGGATTCCTACCTTCACGTTCCAATATGTGCCAGTCACCAGTTTTTTTCTCCATTTTGCTGTGGGAGAAGAGCATTATCCGTTTGTAGCGTTGCCCTCTGCTCCTCAGGTCTTCACAAAAATGTTAGCCCCGGTGCTAGCCTTGCTACGCTAATGGGGAACGCGGTACTGGGCTACTTGGACGATCTCCTTCTGCGTACAGAGTATCCCTCTGCTCTGGTGGACAACCTGGAGATCAAGATACGAACTCTGTGGGAATGTGGGATTGATTCTGAACCTTCAGAAGTCTGCTCTGGCCTTAGCCTGAGTGCTCCTTTCTCTGGACAAACTCCAAAAATTGCAGGCTGCAATTCGCCCCCTGCTGTCCAACAGATGGTCGTCCCTTCGGACTTGCATGCCGGTGCTGGGCCTGACAGTGTCTACCCTTTGAGGCGGTTCTGTTTGCACAGTTCCATAAGAGGTCCCTGCAAATGGAGATTCTGACCAAATGGGACAAGACTCCACAGCCTCTGGAAAATCAGATCCTCCCCTTGTATTGGACAGTGGTCAACATGGATGCCAGCCTGTCCAGCTGGGGAGGCATCCTCGGCAAGCATTCTGCTCAGGGGATCTGGTGCTTTCAGCTCTACAGAAGCCTTTCTTTGAAAATATTTGGGAGATTTCCCTGCTTATGCTGTCTAAGTAGGTGGCCTTTTTGGTGGCTATCACCTCTGCGCACGGGGTTTTGGACCTGGCAGCCTTATCCTGCCGTTCACCTTATCTGGTGTATCAGAGATAAGGTGGTTCTTCGCCCCGTTCGTCGTTCCTTCCAAAGGTTTTCTGTTTTTCATTTGAATGAAGACATTGCGTTGCCTTCCCTGTGTCCCAGGCCTAAACATTCAAAGGAAATTGCCTTGCATGCCTTGGATGTGGTCCGGGAAATTAGGGTGTACCTGGCAGCTACGAAGTCTTTCAGGAAGTCTGACTCTATTGGTGCTCACGGACGGACCTCGAAAAGGGTTGTCTGCTTCCTCTGCGACCATTTCCAGATGGATCAGACAGACTGTGGATCAGGCCTATTCCATCAGGGGTCAGGTTCCTCCTTTCCCTGTCAAGGCACGCTCTACTTGGGCACTTACTGACTCCAAATGACGGAAGGCCCAGGAGGCACTGATGCAGGTTTGTGTCTGTGCACACTTTTACAAAGTTTTATGAGGTGGATGTGTTGGCATCTGCGAATGCTTCTTTTGGCCGCAAGGTTTTTCAGGCTGCTGTTTGGAGGACCTGGTCCTCTTTGAGGGTGTATTGTTTTTTTTGTTTTTTTTTTACTGTTCCCAACCCTCATTTTTGATACTGCTTTTGGACGTCCCAATTGTTAAGAAGATTAGGAGCGGTGTCTGTCAATGAATGAAAGAGAAAATGGGATTTTTGACTTATCGTAAAATCCATTTCTCTGATGTTCATTGACAGACACAGCACCCACCCCTCTGTGGAGTTGGCTTTCTTCTGACACTGCTTGCAACAAAACTGAGTGCCTATGGCTGAGAGTGGGAGTATACCCCCTCGGACTGCCCCATAGGCGTAGTCAAGCCTAGTGTGCTACTCCTGTAGGGGGCAGCATAACCCAATAGTCAAGAAGATAAGGAGCTGTGTCCGTCAATGAACATCAGAAAAATGGATTTTACAGCAAGTTAAAAATCTATTTTTTTTTTAATTGGTCTCGTGTAATAATCAAATGTTCTGAGTTCCTGAATTTAGGATTTTCAGCAGCTGTAAGCCATAATCATCAAAATAAAGAAATGCTTGAAATATATCACTCTGTGTAACACATCTATATATACATTTTTTATTTATTTTTTTATAATTGACAATTTTCATTAAGTTTTTTTCCTTTACTATTTGAAAAATATAAACAAAAGCACGAGAAAAATTAACACTGAATATGCCACAAAATTACCAAGAGCAATCTGTCACATCATATACACACTAGTACTCTCAAGTATTGTAATGAGGCTCCAATTCTGCAGCCATAATCGGCTAACATATAAGACATGGACTACCGGAGAGTTTTACTTTTTAAATTGAATTACGGGAATAAACTTTTTGATGATTTACTAACTTTTTGAGATGCACCTGTACAGATACTTTCCTTTTTGATCTATAAATCTGCATTAACCTTTAAAACTCACACATTTTATTAGGTTTTAGCCATCTTAGGATGTCACACTCTTTATTCAACAATTCCTTCAGCCACATTCACACGGCAAGAGTCGAGCAGTTTCCTGCGGCTGGATGGATACAGACAGTTGCGGCCGCTGAGCCTGCACAAAGCAGGGACAAGCTAACAGTGTCCGTGCATGTAATTGCAAATTGAATGATTACCTGCGATTAGGGATAGATGATTGCTCCTGGAAAAAAGAGGTCTCAATCTACCACTAACTGCAGGCTTCACAGTTACATCTGAATGCTGGCTGACAGCCTGTCACTGCTCATGTAAAGGCTCAGCGGCCACAACTGTCCACATCCAGCTGCAGGAAGCCGCAGGAACATTTTTGCCATGTGAATGAGGCCTTATTCTAAATGGTCGGATGGTATGACACTGTTGTCTCGTTGCAGGTGGGCCTGGTGTTACAGTAAACCTCTGCATCCAAGACTGCCTCGCGCACGCACCGGAGCTGCTCTTCAGGAAGGACAAGCACAAAACCGCTGGAGACGAGGGGTCCCGAGGAGACGAAGAACAAATAAAGACGTCTGAGCAGCCCAACGGGATTGTACTGCAACCACCACAGATTTCATCCAGAGCTGTCGTCATTCTCTCATGGCGCAAATGCATTATTCAAACAATAAACCGAATGAAAAAAAAGACGCAGAACAAACGTAATAAACTGAAGCACACATTCCTTTATAATTTGGAAACATATTTTTTTTTTTTCCAAGGACGTGAGAAATCGTTTGGTTTTAATTCACTACCATTTTTATAGACAGACCTGCGGAATGCATGTGACATAATCTCTTCAGATTTGATACTGTACATTCAGTAAGGCAGCAGAGCTATCAACAGCCCCTCCCCCTCCAACCCCCTCCCCCCAAAAAAACAAAACAAAAAAAAAAAAAACAATTCTTCTGCAAATTATGCCGGACATTTTTTTCCGAGCATCTGCAAAGGGGACGATTGACTCTTCTCTTGCTTTGCTTTTTGTTCAGCCTGCGGGGATAAGGTCACCAACTCTGTGCGCCGGGGGACACTTAAGATGACGACAGTGTTATAATCGGCAGAACGAAAGTTCATTATGTTTGTGACAGAAGAATAGCTATGGCCGGTTTGTGCTATGTTTATAGTAAATATAAGGAGAAAATTAAAGGTGCGCTTCCAGTGTTGCCTTAAGTCGTATGTTGTTGAATTTGCGGTTGATGTATGTGTAGTGTGCGGTGATGTTAGGAGAACCCATAGAGTGGTGCCACATTCATGTTTACTAGTGGGGGGCAGCTTATGCAGAGCTGGTGTGTACAATTTTGACATAGAAATTAGATGACTTGGCAAAAAGATAACCTGTTGTGCCAATCGATATTTCTCACCGTTGGTGAGAAGCCTCTTCACCTTGAACCTTCGCTAATTATTACTGTAATGCAGTCAGGCTAGATATACAGTTATAAACATTGCTCTCTTTTACTTTAACTGCTACTGTAGCAGCAAGGGTTAAAATTAGGCATTCACTGATACCGAGTATTTTCACGAATACTTGTGAAAATGCTCCTGATACTAAAACTGATACTTTGCGGTACAATTTGTGCCCATACAAAATGAATGGGCACAAATTCCACTGCAAAGAATGGCATGCAATTTGAACAGGAATGTGGTGTGATTAGTTTCTGTATTGAATGTGGTTTCCCACACCGCTCCTGTTTAACCACTTGCCAACAGCACGACTATATACTGCGGCAGTCAGCCCCTCCTGGGCAAAGTGACGTATCGGTACATCACTCGCCCATGAGCCTCCAGGGGGCAAGTGCGCGCCGCCGGAGGCGCGCTCCCGCCCCTGCTCGTTCCCTGACATCCCCGCGCGTGTGACCGGCAGCTCCGATGTCCGCCGGCCACTTACGATCTCCTGCAGGAGAGGGAGAAAGACAGACGGCTGATGTAAACACAGCCGTCTGTCATTCTCCCTTAGATCATGACCGAGGCTATGCGATCCTGCTATGTAGGATCGTATATGTCTATGTTATGATCTAACAAGCCACGCCCCTTGACAGTTAGAATCCCGCCCCTAGGGACACACTTAACCCCTTGATCACCAATAAAGTTAACCCCTTCCCTGCCAGTGTAATTTTTACCGTAACAGTGCATATGTATAGCATTGATTACTGTAGTAATGTCACTGGTCTCCCCAAAAGTGTCAAAAATGTCAGTCAAGGGTCCGATCTGTCCGCCACAATGTCGCAGTCCCGCAAAAAGAAATCGCAGATCGCCGCCATTACTAGTTAAAAAAAAAAAATAATAAAAATGACATAAACCTTTCCCGTAGTTAGTAAATGCAATAACTTTCGCGCAAACCAATCAAGATACACTTATTGCGATTTTTTTTTTTTTTTTACCAAAAATAGGTAGCAGAAAACAAATTGGCCTAAAATGTTAAAAAAATTCTAATTTTTAAATTTTTTTTTGAGAATTTCATATAAAAAAAATGTGAAAAATATTGTTATTTTTTCAAAATATATCGCTCTTTTTTTGTTTATAGCGCAAAAAGTAAAAATCACACAGGTGATCAAATGCCACCAAAAGAAAGCTCTGTTTGTGGGAAAAAAAGGACGTAAATTTCATTTGGGTACAGCGTTGAACAACCGTGCAATTGTCCGTTAAAGTCACGCAGTGCCGAATCGCAAAATAGGGCCTGGTCTTTGAGCAGCCAAATCCTCCGGGGCTTAAGTGGTGAAATCCAGGCTTGTCATTGTGATTTCACACAGGAGTGGTGGGGAAACCGCATGCAATTCGGACAGGAATTGCATTCCATTTCAAATTACATGTGATTGTTTGCAGTGTGATTTGGGCCCATTAACTTTGTATGGATGCAAATTGTCCTGCAAAATATCAGTACTCTGTATCGTGAGTTATTGACCAAAAGGATTAGTACTTGTACTCACTGATTATAAATAAAAAAAAAAAATAGTTAAAATACCCGGTGCTGACAGCGCATAGCCTTATTGTGGCTCCCTATGCAAAGCAGCGGTATTGCTCTCAATGACCATTTACTGTACAGAATATGTAAAATCTGTTCTGTATGTTAACAAAGCAGTGTTTGGGGGGAGAAGCGAAGCTGTGTGTGAGCTGCAATAAGAGTCTTCTATGTGGGGTGAGCACAGGATATTTTACCCCTTGCTGCAGCACTTCACAGCTAGCCCCATATTTATTACTGAATTGGCAGCCTGATAACATTACAGTAATAAATAGGATTCAGTGGTGTTGTAGTGCTCTGGGCAAAAGACTATTTATAAAAAAATATATATATGTTTACTTATGTTTGCATATGTTTTTTGGATATGGTATTTTGAATTAAAAAATTCTAGACCTGTTGCAGAAAATGAAACTTCTAAGACAACATCCGGCTGCTGTGGATCCAAACCAGCATGCTGGCTATTACATGCAAAGTTTCATACAGAATTAAAGTCTTCCACCATCAGCAGTTAGATACTTACTCTAAACAGAGGGAAGTTGAATTTAAATTATAACCTTTGGTTGAGGGTCAAGTTCTGCACACAGTAAAAAACAAACATGACCTAACATTGGGGGGAATTTACTAAAACTGGAGCAGAGAGAATCTGACCGTTATGCATAGTAACCAATCAACTTCTAGCTTCTGTTTATTCCGTTAAAGTGATTGTAAAAGATCACCTTGTAAAAGAACTCATTCATTTTAAAAAAGAAATGAATTGCAAACATTTGCAAAGATATAAAAAAAAAAAACATAAATACTTTTCTCCCCCTTTTTTATAAGTGATCACATTCCCTCTGTTCTCAGCTGCATAGGAGCTGGGGGAAGGAGGAGAAGCAGAAGTAGTTTTACTGCGGCAGGTCAGCTCTGTCCCACGAAACGATGTACATGTACGTCGCTTCGCAGGACCGCGCGTACCCGCCAATTGACCACAGGGGGAGACAATCAGCCGGTCCAGCGGCTGCCATTGCTGCCGGGCACCAGCGATCGCTCCCCATGGAGACTGAATGGCAGCCTGCCATTATAAACATAGCAGAACGTTGTTCTGTCAGTTATGAACATAGGGATCCTGTGTTCCCCTTATTTAGAAACACCGGTCCCTGTGTTCCTGCAGCAAGCCCCCCCCCCCCCCGTTAGAAAGCATCCCCTAGGGACACATTTAACCATTTGATCGGCCCTGGTGTTAACCCCTTCCCTGCCAATGTCATTTTTACAGTAACGGTGCATATTTTTAGCACTGATTACTGTAGTAATGTCACTGGTACCCCCAAAAGTGTCAAAAATGTCAGTTCGGGGTCCGATCTGTGCGCCGCGATATCGCAGTCTTGCTAAAAAATCACTGCTCGCCACCATTACTAGTAAAATAAATAAAAATTACAAATCTTTTCCCTAGTTTGTAGACGCGATAACTTTTGCGCAAACCAATCAATATACGCTTATTGGAATTTTTTTACCAGAAGTATGTAGCAGAATACAAATTGGCCTAAAATGATGAAAAAATTAGATTTTTAAATATTATTTTTTTTATTGGGAATGTTATATATCAGAAAGTAAAAAATAGTTTTTTGATTTTTTTTTTTTCCCCGAATTGTCGCTTTTTTTTTTTTTTGTTCATAGCGCAAAAAAATAAAAATCACACAGGTGATCAAATACTATCAAAAGTACAGCGTCGTGCGACCGCACAATTGTCAGTTAAAGTAACGCAGTGCCATATCGCAAAAAATTGCCTGCTCATTAAGGGGGTAAAACCTTCAGTCCAAAAGTGATTAAAATGGTTTTAAAGTGTTACTAAACCCACAACAGTAAAATCAGTCTGTATATGCAGTAAAGCATGCTTGTTATACTCACTGTGGAACCTAAGGGGTTAATCCTGCGCATTGTGTAAAAAGATTGTTTGATCCTGTCTTCCCTGATCCTCCCCTTCTTCCACAGTCCCCAATCCATCTTCTGATAGAACAGAGCCTTGGGGACACTCTCACATGCTCTGTTTGATGTGTATTGCTAGAGAGGAGTTTTTTTTTTTTTTTAGTAGGCAGGGCGCATGTGATCAACACAGGGCCAATCAGCACTGTCCAGACAGAGGGGCAGGGGTCCTGCATCCTGAAAGGACAGCTCAGTGCAGTATGAAAAATCCTTCTACATACTTTTTTTTTTTTTATTCAAATATTTTTTATTTTGTAAAAGAAAAGGCATTACAACAAAATATCGTAAATAAACAAGCTGGTGACAATAATATCGGTATCTGATATTCAAAACAAAGAAGTTAATGTTGTAGGAAAATCACAAGCCTGGAAGGCGGATAATTAAGTCGGCATTAATAGTGGGCCCAAGAGTTTGTGAATTAGGGGCTCACTCGTCAAATGATGCATGGGAGATTGCTTGTTTAGCAGAAGTAACGTGTCCAGCATCTGATCAGAGGCGAGAGATCATTTTATAGAGGTGGTCCATGTAGTAGTGAGTAACCCATTCCATCTCATGTGTTATTAAAGCGGTAGTATCCCGCTTTTTTCACTTTTATCTACAGGTAAGCCTATAATAAGGCTTACCTGTAGTTACAATTAATATCTCCTAAACCTGCACGGTTTACGAGATATTACCACCGCATGAAGCCGCTGACGAGTGCGGCGCATGCGCTCTGAAGGTCCGGGGGGACCTTCAGAGTTCCTTGCCGAGAATTGCCGGAAAATGACTCCCGCGCGCATGCTCAGGAGTGACGTCATCGCGGCTCTGGCCAATCACCACGCCGGAGCCGCCAAACCCGAAAGAGACGCAGAGGGATCATGTCAGCGCCCACAGCGATGTCCGGGGGTCCGTGTCAGGGCTTCGTTCTAAGGTAAGTGTTTCATAATGAGCTAGTATGCGGTGCATACTAGCTCATTATGCCTTTTGTCTTGCAGGTTTTTTTTTTATTTTCTTGGATGAGTATACTACCGCTTTAAGGGGTTGGCTGGCCACACCCCTACTACCTCCTCACAGGTGTTTGACTGACAGCGGAAGCCAATCCCTCTATAGCAGCCCTCAGTGTCCCCTGTGATACCAGGAAGAGAGAGGAGCGGTGACAGGACTCAAGTGTGTGGGGAATGGGGGGAGGGATGACAAGAAGTGGGAATTTT
This sequence comes from Pelophylax lessonae, assembly GCF_965119305.1. Lineage (NCBI taxonomy): Eukaryota > Metazoa > Chordata > Amphibia > Anura > Ranidae > Pelophylax > Pelophylax lessonae. Next base: position 62,709,368 of record NC_138772.1, read on the forward strand.
TCTTTTAAATGTATTGTAAGGCAGAGCATGCATTAAAGGTAAAAAAAATGTAGACTTTAAAAGTGTTACTAAACCCCGGAGCCTGCAGTCACTATTTCTCCTCCCCCACAGTACACAGAAATGCAATTATTTTAGAAAATATAAACGGCTAAATACCTTTTCTCATCAGCAGTATATAGCAGTCTTGTGACTTCTATCAGTGTCTGGTTAAAGTATGTAGAAGACCCTACCTTTATCCTCCCCGAACCCTCCTCACCCCCCGTTTCTCCTCACTTTGTGGCTCTATACCCACTCTTGATGCCCATTCCTTTCCACTCTTGAGTACAATTCCATCACTCTGCATTTTCCTCTATCAATCACGACCAAGGCCAAGGTACCACCTTATCCACCTTATCAGTGCTGTGTGCGTGTCTATGGATGCACACAGCTGGGCTCAGCAGCATACACATGGGTGCCCCCTTTATTTTTAGCCAAAAAAATTCTTTACGAACATGTTAAAGTTCCATTTAAGGTACCAGTATAAAAACATATTTGAGTAGAGATACTTGTAGCATATAAGAAATAGGTTATGAAAGTACCATACAAAGGTCTACTAAAATCAGCGGAGATGGTCCTGCTGGTCTGAATCCCACCTAAACAATAAGATATAGGGGTTACAAGTATGACCCCTGATATCCCCTACCAGGAAAAGTATTCCCCATATCAGGTCATGCGATGCAGAGCCACAGTTCAGGAGTACTTTTCATACAGGTTGGGCTTGAGATAACCTTCGTGACACCAAAATTGGCAGAATAGCCACTATTCTATTAAAGTGACACTAAAGTCTTCTTTTTTTTTTTTTTGGTAAAAATAACAAACATGTTATACCTACAGTGGATATTAAAAAAAAAAATCTACACACTTGTTAAAATGTCAAGTTTCTGTGATGTAAAAAAAATTTAAATAAGACAAAGTTCAATCCAAGTCAGAACTTTTTCCACCTTTAATGTGACCTATAAACTGTACAACTCAGTTGAACAACAAACTGAAATCTTTTATGGAGGGAAGGGGAGTAAAAATTAAAACAAAAATATTGTAGTTGCATAAGTGTGCACACCCTCTTTATAACTGGGGATGTAGCTGTGTTCAGAATTAAGCAATCACAATCAAACTCATGTTATGGCCCCTTTCACACTTGTGCGACTTGTCCTGCAATTTGGGACTGCAAAGTCGCATGACAAGTCATACACCTTGATTTCCAATGAGTAACGTTCATATCTGTGCGATTTCAAGTTGCAACACTTCAAAGTAGTCCCTGCACTACTTTGTTCCATCTTTGCGTTTTGAGGTCAATAAACAGGCATTGCTTCAAGTCCAGGCAAAATCGCATGACTTTTAGGTCACACAAGTGTGAAAGGGGCATTAATAGGAGTCAGCACACACCAGCCATCATTTAAAGTGCCTCTGATTAACCCCAAATAAAGTTCAGCTGTTCTTGTAGGTCTTTCCTGACATTTTCTTAGTCGCATCCTACAGCAAAAGCCATGGTCCTCAGAGAGCTTCCAAAGCATCTGAGAGATCTCATTGTTAAAAGGTATTAGTCAGGAGAAGGGTACGATGAATTTCCAAGGCATTAGATATACCATGGAACACAGTGAAGACAGTCATCGTCAAGTGGAGAAAATATGGCACAACAGTGACATCACCAAGAACTGGATGTCACCCCAAAATTATGAAAAGATGAGAAGAAAACTGATCAGTGAGGCTTCCAGGAGGCCTACAGCAATATCTGGCAAGTACTGGCTGTGTGGTACATTTTGCATTTATTGAAATTGTTTAACTTAGGTCAATATTCATCATTTTTTCACTTTTAGCACAACTTATCTTTTTGCATATTGTTTGCGTGGTACATGTGACAGCAATCTCCCGTCTTCTTCATATGACTGGGCTATGGGGTAGAGTGGCAAGACGGGAGACTTTTCTTACCAAGAAAAACATCCAAGCCTGGCTAAATTTTGCCAAAACACATCTGAAGTCTCCCAAAAGCATGAAGAAAAATCTGTTCTGGAGTGATGAAACCACAATTGAACTTTTTGGCCATAGTTCCAAAAGATATTTTTGGTGCAAAAACAACACTGCACATCACCAAAAGAAAACCATACCCACAGTGAAGCATGGTGGTGGCAGCATCATATGCTTTGGGGCTGTTTTTCTTCAGCTGGAACAAGGGCCTTAGTCAAGGTAGAGGGAATTATGAACAGTTCCAAATACCAGTTAATATTGGCACAAAACTTTCAGGCTTCTGCTAGAAAGCTGAACATGAAGAGAAACTTCAGCATGACCACAACCCAAAACATTCATCCAAATCAACAAAGGAATGGCTTCACCAGAAGATTAAAGTTTTGGAATGGCCCAGCCAGAGCTCAGACCTGAATCCAATTGAAAATCTGTGGAGTGATCTGAAGAGGGCTGTGCACAGGAGATGCCCTCGCAAATCTAACAGATTTGGAGTGTTTTTGCAAAGAAGAGTGAGCAAATATTATCAAATCAAGATGCGCTTTGCTGATAGACTTCTACCCAAAAAGACTGAGTGCTGTAAAAAAAATCCAAAAGGTGCTTCAACAAAGTATTAGTTTAAGGGTGTGCACACTTACACAACCGTATTTTAGTTTTTTTCTTTTTACTTCCCTATACCTAACATATTTAAGGTTGTTCTTCAGTTGTACAGTTTGTTGTAGGTCAGATTAAAGGTGGAAAAAGTTCTGAAATGTATTTTCTCTTACGTCCTCCGACAGTCGCCGCCCCTTCATATTCGTCACAATAGGGTTATTGACCTTTGCTCCGTAGGAGTGGCTAGACAACAGAATGTTAATATCAAAGCTTTTAGCATACCCCACCCCCCGGGGGTGGTCCCCTCAGTCAATACCCTCCTGCTTCCTGCATTCCTACCTCAGTTTCATTTGTCTAGCTCAGGAGTAGGTTAGACGTTTCCTGTGCTGGGGCTTTTCAGTCTCAGCTTCTTTTCTCTTTTTGATTTTATTTGGAGTTTTTTTCTCTTTCTTTACTTAGCTGTTTATTTTCAGCTCTAGTTAGGTCTTCTGATGAAGATGATCGTGCGGTGCTGGGTCTCGGGCTGGCCTCCCTGGTTACATGGGGTTCAGGGCCAGTGGCTTCCCAGCCTGCCATCGAGCGTTCAGCTAGGTTTCCCTGGCAAATATGAACGACCCATCCCTGTCCGCTGCGGGGATGCTGCGGTGAGGTGGCTACCTCACTGGACGCCATGCGGTTTCGCACCGCAATTACACTGCGTCCTGGCTGCGACTCTCCCTGTCCTTAGTACAGCGATTTGATCGCTTGTGCAGGCTCCCCACGCCATCCGGATGGTAAGTGTATTTCTGTGTGGGGACCTGTCTGTCTTGGGTGTCAGTCTGGGACTGTGGGACCCTGCATGTCTGTGCTTAATGTTGAGCTCCCTGCAGTATAGCTGCTCTCTGTGGGCTGCAAGGGGGGGGGGCTCTCCTGCTCTGCTCTGTGTAACAGGCTGTGTGACATGCTGTGTGCTGTGAAGGACATGATGTGAGACATGTTGTGGGCACACTGTGCGGCGACCGCTGCTGCGGTCCGCCATTTTTTTTGTGACAGTTTTGTGGTGGCCGATCCTGTGTGGTGAGAGCGCCGTTTTGGCGCCAAACGCCGCCATTTTGGCGGCGATCGCGCGGGCCACATGTCACTGTTTTCTGCCTCTACAGCCTCGGCCGGCGGCCATGTTTGTGTAGCCTTACATAGGCTTTATGAGGGCGGTCAGTCTCGCATCACTTCCTTTTGCTCTGAGGACAGCGATCGATGAAGCAGCAGCCTGTGTGACCTCTCCAGGTTTTACCTTCCATTCCTGTATTCCTTGCCTTTGTATTCCTAGCCCGGTGGGTCAGTGTGTTGTGAGTGCGGTGGGCTGCGATCGCCGCGACCTTAAAGGGGCAGTACTCCTTTTTTTCCTTAGTTACTGGGGCATGGATTCTCAGGAAAGCAAGTTTCCTCCCTCCTTGGTAGGGGGCCAGGGGGCTGCTGCTGCTTCCCCCGAGGGGGCTGATCTGGCTACTATTGTGGCTAACCTTGCTGCTCAGGTGCAGATGCTGTTGGCTGATCGATCCACAAAAAGGCCCAAAGTATCAATTTCCTCTGATTCAGAGGGCGATGGGGATGCTATGGCTGGAGTGCCCTTCTCAGGGTCTCCTTCTTCTCTAGACCTTGCGGGGTCTGAAGGGGAGGCTGAGGTGGATGGGGTTGATAATTCTCCCCCTGGCTCGTCTGAAGAGCTTGCACTCATGGATGAGTTGGTTGCTTCTATCAAACAAACGCTGCATTTGGAGGATGAACCATGTCCTCCTGCTTTGATGTCCTCTTATGGGACGCAGAGAAAACGCAAAACATCGCAGGTTTTTCCTTGCTCTACGGAATTTCAGCGCGCTGTTGAGGAGCAATGGCGCAACATAAAGAAGCCTTTTGCTGTGCCGAGTAGGTTCAAGCTGCGTTATCCTTTTACACCAGCTACTGATGAGCGTTGGTGTGTGCCGCCTCAGGTGGATCACGCGGTGGCGATTTTGAATAAATCCACTGCGATTCCTGCTGAGGATACCCCGGTGTTCCGGGACCCTACGGACAGGAGATTGGAGTCTCTGGCCCATCACTCTTATACGGTTGCGGGCTCTATGCTGAAGCCTATTTTTGCTTCCATTATGGCAGCCCAGGCTATTGCCGATTGGACGCAGGTGCTCAGGCGCACACTGGTGGCTGACTCTGCTTCGCCGTCAACATTGGCTATGGTGGATCAGATTCATCAGGGTGTCATGTATTTGTGTGATGCGGACCTAGATATGGTCCCTTTGGCTGCGCGTCTGCAGAGTGTGGCGGTGTTGAACCGTCGCCTGATCTGGCTGAAATGTTGGTCTGTTGACCAATCTTCTCGCAAGACCTTGGCTAATTTGCCTTACGCGGGTTCTCGCCTTTTTGGCGAATCCTTGGATACTCTGATCAAGGGTGTTTCTGGGGGTAAGAGTACTCTTTTGCCCCAGACTCACAAGTCTAAGTTTGTTCGCGGTAAGAAGAATGCTTCGTTTAGACCTTCTCAGGGGTCCTTTCGTGCCTTTCGGTCGCACTATAAGGGTAAGCCCTTCAAGGGACAAGGCTCCCAGAAAAAGCCGTGGGCAGGTAAGCAGAAGTCTGGCCAGTCCGGGTCCGCTGCCCATAACAATGCGGTCTGAAGGGACGCCCTCACCCGGTTCTGGGGTGGGGGGACGTTTGCTCGGTTTTCTTCAACCCTGGCTGGCCCGCGTTCGGGTTCAGGAAATCGTTCGATCTGGATACAAGATCGAGTTTCTCTCTCGGCCGGCGGGCAGGTTTTTTCCCTCAAACCTTCAGCTGTCTCCAGAGCGCTTGCGGGATCTGCACCTGGCGGTGCGGGACCTGCGGGCTCAGGGAGTGGTGATTCCGGTGCCTCATCGGGACAGATTTCGGGGATTCTATTCAAATCTGTTCACTGTGCCCTGAAAGGAGGGCAAGGTACGTCCGATTCTGGACTTGAAAGCTCTGGACCGCTTTGTGCGGGTTCGCAAGTTCCGCATGGAATCCCTGCGCTCGATGGTGGCTGCCCTGGTTCCGGGGGAATTCATGGTTCTTTATTCTTAATGTATAGAATGCATTAAGATAAAAAAACTTCTACCTTTACAACCACTTTAAGCTGCCACTACTACAGCCCCTCAGAATCCCTACTTTCACAGTGAGATTTAGTATCCTGATTTATCAAGACTGCAGAGCAATGAAAAAGGTAAGGCAGTTTTATTAGTGATAAGAATAGCTATAGATGTTAAAAAAAATAGTTTTGACTTCCATTTTATTTACTTTAATGTGGTCATCCTCACATGAAGAATATTTAACTGTGGGACCAGTGACAACTTCACGCCTAATGCTCAGTATTAGTCCTAAGGAGTAGTCATGAGTCATTTGTTCCTAGCGAATAAACAGATGTGACTACTGAATATTTAATCAACGCACACCAGGGCTGGATCTAGCCAGTCTGGGGTCGCAGCAAAAAAAAAAAAAAATTGGAGTTGGAGGGGGGTGTCATAATGTCAACACTGTGAGTCACTGACAGTCTGTCACACAATATAGTAGAGATTCAGGGAATTAATAATCTCTGTTCACTTCACGAGTCACAACCCGGAAGTAACGTCTGCCTAACTCCACGGGTGTGCAGGAGTGAGCAGGGAATGCCAGTATATACAGTTGTGCTCAAAAGTTTGCATCCCCTGGTAGAAATCATGACATTTTGGCATTAATATTGAAAATCTGACTGATCATGCCAAAAACCTGTCTTTTATTTATGGATAGTGATCATATAAAACCATTTATTATTATATTATTATACAGGGTTTATATAGCGCCAACAGTTTGCGCAGCGCTATACAGTGTGGGGGAAGACAATACAGTTACAGTACAATTCAATACAGGAGGAATCAGAGGGCCCTGCTCGTTAGAGCTTACAATCTAGAAGGGAGGGTTATTATCACATAGTTGTTTGTCTCCTTTATAAATCATAATAACAGAAATCACCCAAATTACCCTGATCAAAGGTTTACATCCCCTGGAATGTTTGGCCTTGGTACAGACACACAAGGTGACACGCACAGGTAAAATTACAATTCAAGGTTAATTTCCCACAGCTGTGGCTTTTTTAATTGCAATTAATGTCTGTGTATAGTTGATGAGTTTGATAGCTCTCACGTGGATGCCCTGAGCAGGCTAGATACTGAGCCATGGGGAGCAGAAAATATAACTGTTAAAAGACCTGTATAACATGGTAATAGAAAGTTATAAAGATGGAAAAGGATGTAAAAAGATATCCAAAGCCTTGAATATGCCAGTCAGTACTATTCAATAACTTTTTAGGAATTGGAAAGTTTGGGGATCTCTCGATACCAAGCCAAGGGCAGGTAGACCAAGAAAGATTACAGCCACAACTGCCAGAAGAATTGTTTAAGATACAAAGAAAAATCCACAGGTAACCTCAGGAGAAAGAGGCTGCTCTGGAAAAAATGGTGTGGTTGTTTCAAGGAGCACAATACGAAAAATTCTTGAGCAAAAATGAGCTGCAATGTCAAGTTGCCAGAAAAGCCCTGTTACAAAATGCCCAACAACACCTTGACAAGCCTCAGCTTCGGGCACACTGTAATCTGGAGTTAAGGCTTAACGCCAACTCCACCATGCAGCTAATTTTTGTTTTGTGCTCCTTGAAACAACCACATTGTCTTTTTCCAAAGTAGCCTGGAATTCTCCTGAGGTTACCTGTGGGTTTTTTTTTTGTATCTTGAACAATTCTGGCAGTAGTGGCTGCAATCTTTCTTGGTCTACCTGACCTTGGCTTGGTATCAAGAGATCCCCAAATTTTCCACTTCTTAATATGTAATTGAAAAGTATTGACTGGCCTATCCAAGGCTTTGTCTATCCTAATCCAGCATTATAAAGTTCCATTACCTTGTTATTCAGGTCTTTTGACAGTTTTCTGCTCCCTATGGGTCAGTATCTAGCCTGTTCAGTGCATTCACGTGAGAGCTAACAAACTCATTGACTATACACGGACACTATTTGCAATTTAAAAAGACACAGATGTGGAAAATTAACCTTTAAAGCCAATTTTTTCAATCAACGGCAAGGCAGCTCTCCTGTGCAAAAATCACATACCTGTACATGAATCTGCATTTCCCTGTCTGGGGCGTGCTGCCGTGGCCCTGCTCCCGCTGTGTTTGGACAAAGCGGGAGCCAATGAGCGTGTACAGCGTGCTCGATTTTACATTAGAACCCGCTGATCGTTCGGGACACAGGCAGAACGATAGTAAACATGGCAGATTGCCATTCTGTGAGAAGGGAAGGTTGTGATCCTGTGTTCCTACAAAGCAGGAACCACAGATCTCTGCCCTTTCTATAGTACATGCACCCCCCACACATCAAGCACTCCCTATGCATATATTTAACCCCTTTGATTGCCCCTGATTCCCTGCCAGTGTCATTAATACAGAGACTGCATATTTTTAGCACTGATCACTGTATTAGTGTCACTTAGTGTCCGAACTGTCCGCTGTAATGTCGCAGTCCCGCTATAAGTCGCTGATCCCCCGCCATTACTAGTAGAAATAAATAAAAATTCCATAAATCTATTCCATAGTTTGTAGGCGATATAACTTATGATATAAACCATGATGTGAAGAAAAAGTGCGCTGGTCTGTGATATGCTGCTACCAGATGAAAATGATAAGTGATAAAATAATAGGTGATGCGTTATATCAATATATTGAGTGTATTCCAAACAATAACAATCAATACAAAAAACAACCTCAAATTTAAACAAATGTATAGGTGCAAAAAGATAAATGGTGAAAAGGTCCCAAAACACAACTGTGTCAATAATAGGACCACCAACAGTGGTGTGTTGGTGACAGGTGATTATATATTCCAAACAATACCAATCAATACATAAAATAAAATATATAGGTGCAAAATTATGTGATGCAAGAAGTCCCAAGACACAACTGTGTCAATAGTAGGACCACCGACAGTGATGTGTTGGCGACAGGTGATAGTTAATTCAATTGGTGAGTTGAAGTTCCCTCCACCTGCTGGAATTCCTCCTTACCGGACGGAATGAAATAAGTGCTTTTCTATGGTGAAAATAAACGATCCTGGTGCCCAAACTGAACAAAGTGCTCCCCACCGTGCATTCACAAGAGCCCGTCAGGCCTCTTACCGGATAAATGGGGTTATCATGCACTGCTCACTACTCTCAGATCCAACCGATATTGGCAGCCACAATGGATATAGAAGTCATATACCACTCCACTGTTCACAGTCGGGTAGATTTCAGACGGTACTCATGGCCACTTGTTATAGGTGATTAAGAGGATCGTTTCGCTCCAACATTACATGTAAAAGAATAACTGCCCATGGTGCATTACCCTAAGTCCTCCTCTTCAGCTCTAACCATTCCCTCAGGCTACTGACATAGGCGAAAAAGCAAGGACTGTCCAAGGAACTGCAAAAAAGGAAAAAAACGATTTTTTGCAGTTCCTTGGACAGTCCTTGCTTTTTCGCCTATGTCAGTAGCCTGAGGGAATGGTTAGAGCTGAAGAGGAGGACTTAGGGTAATGCACCATGGGCAGTTATTCTTTTACATGTAATGTTGGAGCGAAACGATCCTCTTAATCACCTATAACAAGTGGCCATGAGTACCGTCTGAAATCTACCCGACTGTGAACAGTGGAGTGGTATATGACTTCTATATCCATTGTGGCTGCCAATATCGGTTGGATCTGAGAGTAGTGAGCAGTGCATGATAACCCCATTTATCCGGTAAGAGGCCTGACGGGCTCTTGTGAATGCACGGTGGGGAGCACTTTGTTCAGTTTGGGCACCAGGATCGTTTATTTTCACCATAGAAAAGCACTTATTTCATTCCGTCCGGTAAGGAGGAATTCCAGCAGGTGGAGGGAACTTCAACTCACCAATTGAATTAACTATCACCTGTCACCAACACATCACTGTCGGTGGTCCTACTATTGACACAGTTGTGTCTTGGGACTTCTTGCATCACATAATTTTGCACCTATATATTTTATTTTATGTATTGATTGGTATTGTTTGGAATATATAATCACCTGTCACCAACACACCACTGTTGGTGGTCCTATTATTGACACAGTTGTGTTTTGGGACCTTTTCACCATTTATCTTTTTGCACCTATACATTTGTTTAAATTTGAGGTTGTTTTTTGTATTGATTGTTATTGTTTGGAATACACTCAATATATTGATATAGCGCACCACCTATTATTTTATGATATAAACCAAACAATATACGCTTATTGGGATTTTTTTTTTACCAAAAATACAGAGCAGAATATATATTGGCCTAAATTTATGAAAAAATTTGTTTTTTTTTTCCTATTTTTTTTTTTTTTTATTGGGTTTGTTTTATAGTAGAAAGAAAATAGGATTTTTGATTTACTGTAAAATCCATTTCTCTGATGTTCATTGATGGACACATCTCCTGATCTTCTTAACCATTGGGTTATACTGCCCCCTACAGGAGTAGGACACTAGGCAGAAAAAAATCTGGCTATGCCTTTGGGCAGTCCCAGGGGGTATACTCCCTCTCTCGGCTATAGTTACTCAGTTTTGTTACAAGCAGTGTCAGAAGAACTACATCTCCACAGAGGGGTGGGTGCTGTGTCAGTCAATGGATTTTACGGTAAGACAAAAATCCCATTTTCTCTTATGTCCTCTGACAGTCGCCGCCCACTCATACAATCTGCACGTCTGGGTATTGGTCTTATCCACAGGAGTAAGCTAGGCAGAAGATTTTGTTAGAAAACATTCACAAAACCTTGTATAGACACACCTACAGGGGGCCGTCCCTCTGGTCCAATACCCCCATCTAGCTGCATTCCCAAATCAGTTTGTCTCTGCCTAGCATAGGAGTAGGCAGGCTTTTCCCTGGCTGGGGCTGCAGCCTTTTTTCTTCTTATTTTTTTTTTTCTCTAAGAAAGTGTTTTTTCTTTACTATGATAGCTTTTTATTTGTTCCTGCGCTTAGTTAGTCGGACTTCGGAAGATTACAGCGTTTGCGGAGTTGGGATTCACACTGGTTATCCTAGAGCCTTATGGAATCCCGGCCTGCCATCGAGCGTTAGCAGGCTATGCGTACACCCTGGCCTCGCAAACGACCTGTCCCTGTCCTTGGGGACGAGCCTGCGGAGTGGCTACTTCGCTGGGATGTCTCAACTGCGGTACGCCGTGTGTTGCTAGCGTCCCTTTCGGCTTACGGCACCACCACCCAGAGTGGGAGGCTTCCTGTCACAGAGTGGTACCCATGTTTTCGCAGGACCGGTGAGTACCATGCTACCCCTCTGTCTATGGCATTGTCTGTCGGGGTGTGTATGTGGGCCCTCTGTTTATGGGGATGGTAGTTCGGTATGGATCTGTAATGTCCCCCTCATGTCTGTCAGTGCGGTCCCTGTGTGTCCCTTCCCGGTTCCTGCGGGGGCGCTGTGGCGGTTCTACCGCTGTATGGGGGGTTGCGGGGGTCCCTGATGTCCCTGGGGTGCTTCGGCCTCTATTTGGGAGTACAGACATGGTGTGTGGGGGTCGCAATCGGCGAAAATCCGCGCGACCGCCATTTTAGGTGTGGGCAGGCTGTTTTGGCCTCATTGTGTGAGGGCAGCAGCCATTTTCTGCAATACTGTTGGCGCCGATCGGGCGCCATCTTTGTTGTGGGCACTGTCTTTATGTGGTCAGCGGCCATTTTCCCGGAGCTTTCTCCATAGACTGGTATTGGCAACCATTTTTTCTCTTACGTCCTCCGACAGTCGCCGCCTCTTCATATTCGTCACATATGGGGGTATTAGACTTTGCTCCGAAGGAGTAGCTAGGCAACAGAATATGTTAACAATAAAGCTTTAACATATCCCACCCTCAAGGGGTGGTCCCCTCAGTCAATACCCTCCTACTTCCTGCAACCATATCTCAGTTTTAATGTCTAGCTTGTCAGGGCTCTCTCTGTGCTGGGACTTTCTGTCCCAGACTCTTTCTTCTTTTTAATATTTTGTTTGAGTTTTTCTCTCTACCTTTTAATAGCTGTTATTTTGTCAGCGTTAGTTAGTTCTTCGGACGAAGAGGATCATGCGGACTGGGTCTCGGGCTGATCCCCCTGGTCGCAGGTCGTGGGTCAGTGGCTTCCCAGTCTGCCATCGAGCGTTCAGCCAGGTAACGCTCCTGGCATAGTGAACGACCCATCCCTGTTCGGTGCAGGGATGATTGGTGAGGTGGCTACCTCACTGGACGCTGTGCGGTTTCTTAACCCCCATTTTGTGCGTCTTGAATTGTGACTCTCCCTGCCTCATGTGCAGCGGCTTGTTCGCCTGTGCGGGTCCCCCACGCCATGTGAGGTAAGTGTATTTATGTGGGGACCTGTCTGTCTGGGGGGGTGTCAGTCTGGGACTGTGTAACCTGCCTCTATTCACACTGCTTGTCTCCCTATCTCTCGGCTGCATGCTGTGGGCTGCAAGGGGGGGGGGGGGAGCTGTATGGCACTGTGTGTGTCAGGCTGGGCAGTGTGAGAGCTGTGTGCTGTGGGGCATGTTTTTTTCTTGGCATGTTTGGGCATATACAGCGATCGCTGCGGCGATCTAACATGTATCCTTATATTGGATTGTAATATGTGTTTTAATGCACTGTGGAGCGGCGTTTTCGGCGCCAAACGACGCCATTTTGCCTGCACCCGCTTCGGCCGCATGGTTTACATGCATGGCGGCCATTTTCTTGTAGCCTCCATAGGCTTACATAGAGCGCCCTGGCAGCATCACTTCCTCTTTCCAGGAACACCGATCGAGGCAGCAGCAGCGGCGAGGGTCTCCTCAGGTTTTATCCTTCTGTTCTTGCTATCCATTGCCTGTGTTCAGTTTGCATATTCCCTGTGGGGGTCTCATTGTGCTTGAGTGTGGTGCGGTGGGCTGCGCTTGCCGCGCTTGCAAAAAAGGGGCAGTTAACCCTTGGTTGTCTGGCATTACAGGGGCAATGGATTCTCAGGAGGGCAAATTTCCTACAGTATTGGTGGAAAGCCAGGGGACCGCTGTTTCCCCCCCAGGGGGGGATTTAGCCACTATTGTGGCTGGCCTTGCTGCTCAGGTGCAAATGCTGGTGGCTGCTCAATCTACTAAACGGCCCAGAGTTGCTCTGTCCTCTGATTCTGAGGGTGAAGGTGATGGGGCTGTTCTGGCAGGGACCTCCTTATCGGGGTCCCGCTCCTCTCTTGATCTAGTGGGGTCTGAGGTGGAGGCTGAAGTTGAGGGGGTCGATAATTCTCCCCCTGGCTCGCCTGAAGAGCTTGCAATCATGGATGAGTTGATTGCTTCCATTAAGCAAACGCTGCGTTTGCAGGACGAAGTGTGTCCCCCCGCTGCCTTGGCGGCTTATGGGACGCAGAGAAAACGCAGGACGCCGCAGGTTTTTCCCTGCAATGCTGATTTTCAGCGCGCCGTTAAGGATCAATGGCGCGATCTGCGCAAACCTTTTGCGGTACCAAGTAAATTCAAGCTGCGTTATCCTTTTTCGCCTGCCACTGATGAACGGTGGTGTGTGCCTCCACCAGTGGATCATGCAATTGCGGTTTTGAACAAAGCCACTGCGATTCCTGCAGAGGGTTCCCCTGTTTTCCGTGATGCCACGGATAGGAGACTGGAGTCTCTTGCCCGTCATACTTATTCTGTTACGGGTTCTATGCTTAAGGCTCTGTTTGCTTCTCTCATGGCGGCCCAGGCGATCGCAAGTTGGACGCAGATGCTTAGGCGCGTCCTAGTGGCCGATTCGGCCTCGGCGGCGACCCTGGATATGGTGGATCAGATCCACCAGGGTGTCATGTATCTGTGTGATGCGGACCTGGACTTGATTCCGTTGGCTGCACGTGTGCACAGCGTGGCGGTGTTGTCTCGCCGCCTGGTTTGGTTAAAATGTTGGTCGGTGGACCAATCTTCACGTAAGACCTTAGCCAATCTGCCTTATGATGGGTCTCGCCTTTTTGGGGAGTCCCTGGATGTGTTGATTAAGGGGATCACCGGGGGTAAGAGCACTCTCTTGCCCCATTTCCCCCAAGCTAAGGGGGCTTCTGGGAAGAAGCATGCAAATTTTCGGCCCCCTCAGGGGTCCTTTCGTGCCTTTCGGCCGCACTACAAGGGCAAACCGTTCAAAGGTCAAGGCTCTCAGAAGAAGCCCTGGTCTGGGAAACAGAAGTCCGGCCAATCCGGACCTGCAGCCCATAACAGTTCGGCCTGAAGGGGCGCCCTCACCCAGTTTTGGGGTGGGGGGACGCTTGCTCGGTTTTCTTCAGCCCTGGTTGGCCCGTGTGCGGGACAGATGGGTTCTGGAAATCGTTCGATCTGGTTACAAGATCGAGTTTCTCTCTCGGCCGGAGAGCAGATTTTTTCCCTCAAATCTTCAACTGTCTCCAGAGCGCCTGCGGGATCTGCACCTGGCGGTGCGGGACCTGAGGGCTCAGGGAGTGGTGGTCCCGGTGCCTCATCGGGACAGGTTTCGGGGGTTTTATTCCAATCTGTTCACCGTGCCCAGAAAGGAGGGCAAGGTTCGTCCGATTCTGGACTTGAAGGCTCTGAACCGCTCTGTGCGGGTTCGCAAGTTCCGCATGGAATCCCTGCGGTCGGTGGTGGCTGCCCTGGTTCCGGGGGAATTCATGGCCTCCATCGATTTGAAGGATGCGTACCTTCACATCCCCATATTCGAGGGTCATCAGAGGTACCTTCGTTTTGCCATTGCGGAGGATCACTACCAGTTCGTGGCGTTGCCCTTTGGTCTCGCCTCGGCTCCGCGGGTCTTCACCAAGGTGCTTGCACCGGTTCTGGCATTATTGAGGGCCCAGGGCATTTCTGTCCTGGGGTATCTGGACGACATTCTGGTTCGGTCTGCGACCAGACAAGGTCTGGAGGAGGACCTGTCTGTCACAATGCAAACTCTGCAGGAGTTTGGTTGGACGATAAATTTTCCAAAGTCGACACTGAGTCCGTCGGTTCGTCTCCCCTATCTGGGAATGATACTGGACTCGGTGCAGGCGAAGGTCTTCCTGCCGGAAGACAAACTCAGGACTCTCCGGGAGGAAGTCAGGTCCCTCAGGGACGTTCCGAACTCGTCTCTGCGGACGTGTATGAGATGTCTGGGATTGATGGTCTCGGCCTTCGAGGCGATTCCTTTCGCACAGTTTCACACGCGGAGTCTCCAAGCGGAGATCCTGTCCAGGTGGGACGGGCGACCTCAATCTCTGGATCTTCAAATCTCGTTGAGTCTTCGCACCAGGGAAAACCTTCTGTGGTGGCTCCAGTCCCCGTTGGTGTCCGGGGGCAAGTCGTTTCGTCCGATCTCGTGGACGGTGATCACCACGGATGCCAGCCTGTCGGGCTGGGGTGGAGTTCTGGGCGTTCTGTCCGCTCAGGGGACTTGGTCGGAGGGGGAGTCTTCCCTTCCGATCAACATTCTGGAATTGCGTGCGATAAGGCTCTGTCTTCATCGCTGGACGGACCGGCTGCAGGGTTGCCCGGTTCGGGTGCAGACGGACAATGCCACGGCGGTGGCCTACATCAACCACCAAGGGGGCACCAGGAGTGCCCGAGCGGCTCGAGAAGTGGCCGACATTCTGTCTTGGGCCGAGACTCATGTCCCGGCGATAACGGCGGTTCACATTCCGGGAGTGGAGAACTGGCAGGCGGACTATCTGAGTCGCCAGACCCTGGATCAGGGGGAATGGTCTCTCCATCCGGCTGTCTTCCAGACGTTGTGCGCGAAGTGGGGTCTTCCAGAAGTGGACCTGTTCGCGTCTCGCCTCAACAACAAGGTGAAGAGGTTCGTGGCAAGGACGCGCGACCCTCGGGCAGACGCGTCGGACGCGTTAGTGGCCCCGTGGCATCAGTACAGGCTGATGTACGCGTTTCCACCGATTCAGTTGCTGTCCAGGTTCCTTCGCAGGTTACACTCGGAACGCAACACGGTGATTCTTGTGGCACCGGACTGGCCTCGCCGGTCCTGGTACGCAGACCTCGTGAATCTGGCGGTCGACGCCCCGTGGCGTCTGCCTCTTCGAGACGATCTACTGTCTCAAGGACCGATATACCATCCTGCTTTACAGTCGCTGGCTTTGACGGCCTGGCTGTTGAAACCGAGGTCCTGAAGGAGAGGGGTCTCTCTCCGGAGGTCGTTCATACTTTAATCAACGCGAGGAAGTCTTCCTCGGGGAAGGTTTATTACCGTACTTGGAAGGCCTATTTTGCCTGGTGTGAGTCCAGGGGGTTTTCACCCCGCACGTACTCGGTGTCCCGTGTGCTGTCTTTCCTTCAAACGGGTGTTGATCAGCGTTTGGCGCTGGCTACGATAAAGGGTCAGGTGTCTGCTCTGGCCGTTCTGTTTCAACGTCCCGTGGCTTCCAATCCTTTGGTTGGCACCTTTGTTCAGGGTGTGCGGCATCTGGTTCCCCCGAGGCGGGATCCTCTGCCCCCTTGGGACTTGAATCTCGTTCTCTCTGTGTTACAACGTGCTCCTTTTGAACAGATCAGGGAGATCTCGTTGTCTATGTTGTCCAAAAAGGTCGCCTTTTTGGTGGCGATCACTTCGGCTCGCAGAGTGTCGGAACTGGCGGCTTTGTCCTGCAAGTCTCCGTACCTGGTTATTCATTTGGATAAGGTGGTCTTGCGACCTAATCCTTCTTTTCTGCCAAAACGAGTTTCGGAATTCCATCTTAATGAGGATATTGTCTTGCCTTCGTTGTGCACGAAGCCTAAACATCCAAAGGAGGTGAGATTGCACTCTCTGGATGTTGTTCGGGCGATAAGGGTTTACCTTAAATCGACTGAGTCTTTTCGAAAGACGGACTCCTTGTTTGTTCTTACAGAGGGTCCTCGGAAGGGCATGGCGGCTTCGGCCTCTACCATCGCCAAATGGATCAGGCAGACCATTGAACAGGCCTATGCTTTGCAGGGGAAGGTTCCCCCTGTGCCTGTGCAGGCGCACTCTACTAGATCTCTGAGTACGTCTTGGGCCTGTCGTCATGGGGCTTCTGTAGCCCAGGTGTGTAAGGCGGCGACTTGGTCGACCGTGCACACTTTCACAAAATTCTACAAAGTAGATGTTCAGGTATCGGCGGATGCTTCCTTTGGCCGCAAGGTTCTTAGTGCGGCTGTTCCCTAGGGTCCCTTGTTGGGGACTCCTGGCTGTTGGGATAAGTTTTGTATCCCCTGTTTTTTTTGTCTTTTCCTGGGTTGTTGCTCCTGTTGAGCACTTATTTTTGCTGTTGCCCAGCTGGTTTCCTTCCTTTGGTAAGGTTCCTTTCTTTGTTGTGGAGACTGCGTTGCCTTTCGGCGCGGATGCGTTTCCCACCCCTCATGTTTGCACTGCTTTGGGACGTCCCCATATGTGACGAATATGAAGAGGCGGCGACTGTCGGAGGACGTAAGAGAAAACGGAATTTTTGTAAAATCTTACCTGTAAAATTCCTTTCTCTGAGTCCTCCGACAGTCGCCGCCCCCGCCCCTCTTTTGGGGTTTGATTGTATACTCTACTGCTATTCCACTAAAACTGAGATATGGTTGCAGGAAGTAGGAGGGTATTGACTGAGGGGACCACCCCTTGAGGGTGGGATATGTTAAAGCTTTATTGTTAACATATTCTGTTGCCTAGCTACTCCTTCGGAGCAAAGTCTAATACCCCCATATGTGACGAATATGAAGAGGCGGCGACTGTCGGAGGACTCAGAGAAAGGAATTTTACAGGTAAGATTTTACAAAAATTCAGTTTTTGTGGCTCAGGGCTGTGTTCTGCCTCTAGAGGCGTGACGTCACTTCCTTTCTTCTCACATGCATATCGAGTTGGCAGCATGTGGCAAGTATAGGCATACTTTGGGGGGATTTTATGGTGTTTCCTGGCCTGCATTCCTGCTAGCATTAATTTTCCTGCAGTTTCCTGTAGCACAGGACATGTTCCTCATTGCGGTGCATTTGCAGTGGGAACCGCGGAAATCGCCGATTTAAAGGGTCAGTGTCATTTAAATTTGAGATTGCTATTATGGAGTCCCAGGATAGCAGATTCCCCCCAGATCTGGTGGAGGGTTCAGGTACTCCCGAATCCTCTGCTATAGTCTCACTTACTGCTGCATTGTGACTTTAGCGTCTAAAGTGGATTTGTTGATGTCTGACCGGGCTTCTGAGAAAAGGCCTATGCCTTCTCAGTCGTCTGACTCGGAGCCAGATTTGGTTGCCACGGACAGCGTACCCCCTGAGGGGTCTCAGTCCTCTCAGTCGGACGTGGAAGAGGATTCCCCCTCCGGATCAGCAAGAGAACGCGCTGCAATGTCTGCGCTTATTAGCTCTGTGAAAGACCCTTTAAATTTGGATGACGAGCCCCACCTGTCGGGTAAGCGGTCTTCCTTTGGGACCCGCAAAGCCCAGAAGTCGGGTCAGGTTTTTCCCTGTCCCGTGGAGTTTCACGATACCGTGAATGACCAATGGCGCAATTTAAAACTTAATTTTGTGGTACCCAAGAGATTTCAGTACCGTTATCTCTTTGCGAGTCCGGTGGATTCTCGCTGGACTGCGGCTCCTAAGGTGGACCACACTGTGTCCAGGTTGAATAAAGCCACTTTAATGCCCGTGGAGGATTCTCCAGTGTTTTAAGACCCGGCAGATAGGCGAGTGGAAACTCTTACCCGCCACATCTACATGGTAGCAGGTTCCTTGCTGAAACCCGTTTTCGCTTCCGTAATGGTCTCTCAGGCTGTTGTGGAGTGGGCCAAAGCGCTTAAGCGCACTCTAATTGCTGGCTCCGCCCCTGCTGCTACTCTGGAGATGGTGGATCAAATTGTTCAGGCTGTTATACCTGTGTGACGCGGCCTTAGATGAGGCCCCTTTAGTCGCACGACTGTCTGCAGTCGCAGTTACGATTCGTCAGATCGTTTGGTTAAAAAGCTGGTCAGCGGACCAGTCTTCCAAGAAGACGGTGTCTGACATCCCTTATGCAGGGAATCGTCTTTCTGGGGACTCTCTGAATGAACTGGTGAAGGGAATCACGGGGGGCAAGAGCACTCTGCTGCCTCAGGTGTCCCGGGGCAAGTCCTTCCGCAATAAGCGAGGCCCTTCCTTTAAACCTAACCAGGGGTCCTTTCGTGCCTTCAAGGCACAAGACAAAGGTAAGTCCCTCAAGGCCTCTGGTGGCCAGGAGAAGCCTTGGGTGGGCAAGTCAAAAGCCGCCCACACTGGCACGGCGGCTCAGTCCGCCTCGACCTGAAGGGGCGCCCTCACCTGTTTCAGGGGTGGGGGGACGTCTGCGCTGTTTTCCCGAACCTTGGCTGGCCAAGATTCAGGACAGGTGGGTTCAAGAACTCATTCGGTCAGGGTACAAGATCAGGTTTTGATCGCGCCCAGCAGACAGATTCTTTCCCTCAAATCTTCATTTGACCCCAGATCGTTTCTGAGATCTCCATCGGGCGGTTCAGGATCTCCTCGCCCAAGGGGTGGTTGTCCCGGTTCCACACCGGGACAGGTTTCGGGGTTTTTACTCTAATCTGTTTACAGTGCCCAGAAAGGAGGGCAAGGTGTGTTTGATTCTGGACTTAAAGTTTCTAAACCGCTTTGTGTGGGTCCAGAAGTTCCGAATGGAGTCCCTCCGGTCGGTGGTGGCATCCCTGAGTCCAGGAGATTTCCTGGCTTCCATCGACCTCAAGGATGCGTATCTACACATCCCTATATACGAGGGTCATCAGAGGTGCCTCCGATTCACAATAGCGGAGGAGCACTATCAGTTCGTGGCACTGCCTTTCGGCCTCGCTTCGGCTCCAAGGGTGTTTACCAAAGTTTTGGCTCCTGTTCTAGCCTTGTTGCGGGTATGGGGGATTGCCGTCTTTGGTTACCTGGATGATCTCCTGTTAAGGTTGAGCTCCAGTGCCACTCTGTTGTGCGATCTGTCGATCACGGTTCAGGCGCTCCAGGAGTTCGGGTGGACCATCAATTTTCAGAAGTCGACCATGTCCCCTTCTGTTCGTCTCCCTTACCTGGGGATGATTCTGGACTCCGCCCAGGCGAAGGTCTTTCTTCCGGAGGACAAACTCTGTATCCTGCAGGTCGAGGTCAGATCCCTCAGGGACAACGAGTCCTTCTCGCTTCGGACCTGCATGCGGTCTCTGGGCTTAATGGTGTTGGCTTTCGAGGCGATCCCATTTGCACAGTTTAACACAAGATCTCTTCAAGCGGAGATTCTCGCCAGGTGGGACAGACGTCCTCACTCTTTGGAAAGAAGGATTTCTTTGAGCCCCCTATTGAGATCGGATCTCCTGTGGTGGCTCCAGTCACCGGCTCTGACGGTAGGCAAGTCCTTTCGACCGTTGCTATAGACAGGGGTCACCACGGACGCCAGCCTGTTGGGGTGGGGTTCTGAGCAATTTGTCTGCCCAGGGCACCTGGTCGGCGGGAGAATCCTCCCTGCCGATAAATGTCTTGGAACTGCGAGCAATCAGGCTCTGTTTGCTCCGTTGGTCGGATCGTCTGCGGGGCTGCCCAGTGCAGGTGCAGATGGACAACGCCACTGCAGTGGCTTACATCAATCACCAAGGGGGCACCAGGAGTGCCCAGGCGGCCAAGGAAGTGGCCGAGATTCTGTCCTGGGCTGAGACGCAGGTCCCGGCGATTTCGGCAGTTCACATTCCAGATGTGGAGAACTGGCAGGCGGACTATCTGAGTCGCCAGACCCTGGACCAGGGGGAATGGTCCCTACACCCTGAGGTGTTTCAGATGCTGTGTGCTCGATGGGGATCCCCGGATGTGGATCTGTTCGCGTCTCAACAAGGTGAAAAGATTTGTGGCTCGCACACGCGACCCTCTGGCAGACGCGTTGGTGGTGCCCTGGCACCGGTATCGCCTGATTTACGCATTTCCACCGATTCGGTTGTTATCCTGATTCCTTCGCAGGTTGGTCTCGGAACCGAGGTTGGGGATTCTAGTGGCACCAGACTGGCCACGCCGGTCTTGGTACGCGGACATCATGCAACTGGTCGTCAAGCCTCCTTAGCAGTTCCCACTACGAGACGATCTGTCTCAGGGGCCGATTTTCCATCCTGCTTTACAGTCGCTGGCTTTCACGGCGTGGCTGTTGAAAGCCAGGTCTTGAGAGACAGAGGTCTCTCGTCTGCGGTCATTCCTACCTTACTCAAGGCCAGGAAAGCCTCGTCTGGTAGGTTTTATTATCGTACCTGGAAGGCTTATTTCACCTTGTGTGAATCGCAGGGGTTCCATCCCCGCTCCTTTTCGGTGGCGAGGGTGTTAGCTTTCCTGCAAACTGGTGTGGAGCAGCGTCTGGCGCTGACCACTATTAAGGGCCAGTTATCTGCGCTGGCCATTCTTTTTCAGCGCCCTTTGGCGTCCAATTCCTTGATCCGCACTTTCATTCAAGGGGTGCGTCATCTGGCTCCCCCTAGGAGGGCACCCTTGCCTCCTTGGGACCTGAATTTGGTTTCGTCTGTTTTGCAACGTCCTCCCTTTGAGAACATTCGGGAGATTCCTCTGCCGATGCTGTCACGGAAAGTTGCCTTTCTGGTGGCGGTCACATCTGCTCACAGAGTGTCTTGCCACTCCCCCTATTCTGTTGTTCATAGGGACAAAGTGGTCTTGCGACCTCATCAGTCCTTTCTTCCGAAAGTGGTTTCAGATTTCCATCTCAACAAGGACATTGTCCTACCTTCGCTGTGTGCGAAGCCTAAGCATCCTAAGGAGTTTGCCTTGCATTCCTTGGATATGGTAAGGGCGATCAGGGTTTACCTGTCGTCTACTGAATCCTTCAGAAAGTCTGATTCTCTTTTTGTCCTTCCTGAGGGACCTCGGAAGGGTACGTCTGCGGCAACCATTTCAAAATAAATAAGGTAGACGATTGTGCAGGCCTATTTAATTAGGGATCAGGTTCCACCTTTCCCTGTCACAGCGCACTCTACCAGAGCGATTAGTGCGTCTTGGGCCTTCCGCCATTAGGCGCCAGTGACTCGGGTGTGCAAAGCGGCGACCTGGTCGTCCGTGCATACCTTTACAAAATGTTACAAACTTGATGTCTTGGCATCAGCGGATGCCTCTTTTGGCCGCAAAGTTCTGAGTGCGGCAGTGCCTTAGGGGAGACATGGTGGTTTTAGCATGTCTCCTCCTGTTGGGGTTTTTTCCCCTTGTTTATTTTGCTTTCCTGGGTTTGTTCACTCCTGTTGAGCTTTCTTGTTACCCAGTGTTTTAGCTTTCTTGTTCAGAAGAGGTTCTTTTCTGTGACCTGGGTGCTGCGTTGCTTTTTTTGACGGTTACGTTTCCCACCCCTCACATCTACACTGCTTTAGGACATCCCACACGTGCAGATTGTATGAGTGGGCGGCGACTGTCAGAGGACGTAAGAGAAAATAGAATTTTTGTAAGAACTTACCGTAAAATTATTTTCTGAGTCCTCTGACAGTCGCCGCCCACCACCCCTCTTTTGGGGTTTATGGATCTCTATACTGCTTGCTACCAGACTGAATTGGGAATGCAGCTAGATGGGGGTATTGGACCAGAGGGATGGCCCCCTGTAGGTGTGTCTATACAAAGGTTTTTGTGAATGTTTTCTGACAAAATCTTCTGCCTAGCTTACTCCTGTGGATAAGACCAATACCCAGACGTGCAGATTGTATGAGTGGGTGGCGACTGTCGGAGGACTCGGAGAAAATAATTTTACGGTAAGTTCTTACAAAAATTCTATTTTCTCTTTCATTCATTGACATACACAGCTCCTGATCTTCTTAACCATTGGGACCTCCCTTAGCAGTTTTAAACATGAGGGTTGGGAACAGCTAAAAAGAAATTCCCAAGGCTAACTATAGCCAACCAAGTAAACAGGAACACAACCCAAACAACTGGAGCTTACCTGGAAAAAAAACAATTCACCATCAAAGAGGACCAGGTCCTCCAAACAGCAGCCTGCAAAATTTGTGGCCAAAGGAAGCATCCGCAGATGCCAACACATCCACTTTATAGAACTTTGTGAAAGTGCGCCCCGACAAGTAGGTGGCCACCTTGCAAACCTGTGTCACTGACGCCTGATGATGGAAGGCCCAGGAGGCACTGAGCGCCTGAGTAGAGTGCACCTTGACAAGGAAAGGAGGAACCTGACCCCTGATGGAATAGGCCTGGATCACCGTCTGTCTGATCCATCTGGAAATGGTCGCAGAGGAAGCGCACAACTCTTTCCGAGGCCCATCTGTGAGCACAAATAGTGGGTCTGACTTCCTAAAAGACTCCTAAAGCCCCGTACACGCGATCAGATTATCTAACGATCGGTCGTCTGTTTTTTGTGGCATGCTAGTCTGATGTGGAAAGTGAAGAGGTTTTTTTCATATGAATTTTCCCGTACGACAGAATTCTACTTCAGAAGTGATGTCATGTGTTGGATTGCTTTGTATGTGTTCTTTCGTCTCTGAGCATGCCTAGTCTTGCTCTTAAGAATTTTTTTTCCCGTCGAAATCTGTACTAATGAGACGAAAATCGGACGTTATATTACGGACAACAAAAATTTTATAACCTGCACATCAGGATTTTGTCAGCCGAAAAGTCGGCTGTCGAAAGCACCATACTAACAATCCAAAAATCGGCAGATTGGTCATCGGACAAAATTTCCCTTCAGATTTTCTTATCGTGTGTAGGGGCCTTTAGCTGCCAGGTACACCCTAATTGCCCGGACCACATGCAAGGCAATTTCCATCGGATGTTTTAGCCTGGAACACAGGGAAGGCAACACAATGTCTTCATGAAAATCAGAGACAACCTTTGGAAGGAACAACGGACAGGGGCAAAGATCCACCTTATCTCTGTGACCCACCAAGTAAGATGAACGACAGGATTACGCCACCAATTCAGACACCCTGCGTGCAGAGGTGATAGCCACCAAAAAAGCCACCTTCTGGGACAGCGTAAGCAGGGAAATCTTCCAAAGATTCTGAAATGAAGGCTTCTGGAGGACTGAGAGCACCAAATTGAGGTCCCAACAAGGCAGCAACGGAGACCGCACTGGAGGGGCCAAGTGCCTAACTCCCTGAAGAAAATTATGCACCAGGGAGTATGTGGCCACGGGCCATTGAAATAAGACCAATAAGGCCGACACCTGACCCTTGGTAGTACTCAAGGCCAGTTTCTGCTCAACCCCCCCGTATGTTCCATGTACGATGGTAGATCTTCCTAGAAGTTGATTTCCTAGCTTTTACCAGCATTGGAATTACCAACGCAGACAAACCTCTATCCATCAGCACCTAGCGTTCAACAGCCAAGCCGCCAAAGCCAGCTACTGTAAAGCAGGATAGAAGATTGGTCCTTGGGACTGCAGATCCTCCCTGAGAGGAAGCTTCTAAGGAACGTTGGTGAGCAGCTGCACCAGATCGGCGTACCAAGACAGACGAGGCCAGTCCGAAACCACCAAGATGACCGGAATCCCTTCAGCCTCGATCCTGTGTAGAAATCTTGGCAGAAGCTTGAGAGGAGGGAAGGCAAAAATCAGATGGTTTTGACCCCACAGGGCCACCAGCCCATCAGTGGCGTCCGTCAGAGGATCTTGTGACAAAGCCACAAACTTCTGCACCTTTCTGTTGAGCCGAGGCGCTAACAGATTCACCTCAGGATGGCCAATGGGAGACATGCAGGGGGAAAAGAGTGAAACCCAATCTTGTAGCCAGACTGAATGACTTTGTGGACCCACTTGTCCTGTACCAGGGAAGTTCAGGGGTCCAGAAATCAGAGAAGACGTCCCCTCACCCCCAATATGGGTGAGGGCCCACCTTCATGCTGAAGGAGCTTTGTCCGCAGGTCTGGAGAAGCCCGCTTTCGGCTTGCCAGTCCAGGTTCGTTTGGATCCTCCAGAGGAGGCCCTGAAAAGCTTTGAGCCCTTGTCAGTCGACCCTGAGGGACAAAAAAAGTCTTATGAATAGAGGAGGGCCCACATCTATGACGAGTGTCCTTGCCCTTAGTAGCCTGCGAAAGAAAGGTACTCTTTCCCCTGTGAGACCCTCAATGATGTCATCCAGGGTAGCTCCAAACAGGCAATCTCCTTGAAAGGGGAGATCAGTTAAGGCCTTTTCAGAAGTCTGGTCCGCAGACCAGCATTTGAGCCAAAAGACACGCTTAAGGACCACTGAACAGATGGCAGAAAACAGAGAGCCAAGCAACTGAGGGAGTCGCATCCAAAGAGGCATCGCAGATAAACTGCAGGCCCTGGACCAGCTGGTCTGCCAGCTCAGCAAAGGTCACAGGGTAAAAGCTTAGCCCACTCAGAGTTTGCAAAACCAGGGCAATGGTGAATACTGGCCTCAGTGTCGAACCAGCCAGAGTGTGCATATTGCAGGCCGCCGCCTTCCTGTCAGCCGGATCCTTAAAGGCCGGGTACTCTTCAACCGGAATCGTTTTTGCCTTCTTCAATCTGGAAACCAGAGGGTCCACCACCGGTGGAACAGTCCACTTCTTAATAAGGGACTCCTCATAGGGGTATCGCCTAGCAAATCGCTTATGGACCCCAAGGGGACACTTTGGTCATCCCTGTGCGACAATTTTGTCAAAATAGGCAGAGAAAGGAAACACCTTTGCCGCTCTGGATGGCTTGTGTGTGCCAAAGGGAACCTGCGCCTCCGTCGCAGCTGCTTCCTCCATCTTTAACCACTTTACCACCGGAGGATTTTGCTGTCTTACGTCCAGGCCACTTTTTGCGATTCGGCACTGTGCGACTTTAACTGACAATTGCGCGGTCGTGCGACGCCTTACCTAAACAAAATTTACGTCCTTTTTTTTCCACAAACAGAGCTTTCTTTTGGTGGTATTTGATCACCTGTGCGATTTTTACTTTTTGCGCTATAAACAAGAAAAGAACGTAAATTTTGAAAAAATAACAATTTTTCAAATTTTTTTTATATGAAATTCCCCCCCCCCCCCCAAAAAAAAATGTAAAAATCACAATTTTTGGCCAATTTGTTTTCTGCTACCTATGCTTGGTAAAAAAAAAAATCACAATAAGCGTATTTTGATTGGTTTGCGCAAAAGTTATTGCGTTTACTAACAAAGGGAAAGATTTCTGTCATTTTTGGTGTTTTTTTTTTTTTAACGGGTAATGGCGGCGATCTGCAATTTTTTTGCAGGACTGCGACATTGCGGCGGACAGATCGGACCCTTGACTGACATTTTTGACACTTTTGGGGGTACCAGTGACATTACTACAGTAATCAGTGCTATACATATGCACTGTTACTGTAAAAATGACACTGGCAGGGAAGGGGTTAATTTTATTGGAGAGGGAGGGGTTAATGTATGCCTGGTGCTTACTAACGTGTGTGGGGGGAGGTGACTGAGTGACACAGGGTCAGATTGCAGGTTCAGCTATGCTGAACCCTGCAATCTGACCCGGTCTGTCACTTAGGCGATCCGCCCGCTTTGTTTACACAAGCGGGCGGATCTCCAGACTCGATTCCCCGACGATCGGGGAAGAGCAGCGGCGATTGCCGCCGCTCCTCCCCTGGCCCGACTCCCGCTGTGACTGAATACAGCGGGAGCGAGCCTCCTGTGGCGTGCGCGCCGCCCACAAGGGGAGGAGTCCAGCGACGTAGGTCTACGTCACTGGACGGGAACAAGACACTTTGCCGCAGTATAGTCAACGTGACTGGTCGGCAAGTGGTTAACCACTTTACTACCAGTCACGTAACCTCTACGTCATCAGACTTTGCGGGGTTATACCGGGATGATGCCTCTAGCTAGAGGCATCATCCCGGTACCGTTGTTTGAAGCCGACGGTCGGCTTTCCGTCGGTAACGATCGATGCGGCTCGGGAGCCGCTCGATCGTTACCCGGGGGGGCGGGAGGGGACGTCCCCCCCCTCCCGCCGCCTTCCGCGGCTTTGCTCGGGGCTACCGTCCCACCGGGAGCCCCGAGCACCCAGCCGGCACGTCCGCCGGCTGGATGGAGTCCCGATGAATGCCGGAAACGGCATCGATCGGGTCTCCGATGACGTAACCCGGAGGCGGCGTCCATGACGTCACGTCCGGGTTACTGTGCTGCAAAAGGCGGCAGATTTGAAAAACGGCTGTATGCAAAAATGCCGTTTTCGGCGTTTTGCATACAGGGAAGTGTAGTGGAGGGGTCTAGGGTCTTTTAGACCCTCGATCCCTCCATAAAGAGTACCTGTCACGACATATTGCTGTCACCAGGGATGTTTACATTGCTTGTGACAGCAATAAAAGTGATCAGATTTTTTTTTTTTTAAAAACCTGTAATAAAGTTTAAAAAAAAAGAAAAAATAAATAGGAAAAAAAAAAAAAAAAAAAAATTTAGCCGTCCCCGTCACCGTTAGCTCGCGCACAAAAAAAAACGTATACGCAAGTCGAGCCGCAAATGAAATCGCTGTTCAAACCACACATGTGAGGTATCGCCGCGATCGCCAGAGCGTGGGCAATAATTAAAAAAAAAGAGCTACACTCTAACTCTAAACTGGTAACCGTTAAATAAATTTAAAGCGTCGCAGATTGAGATCTCTATTGACCGTAGTTTGTCGCCATCCCACGGGGGGGCGCAATTTTAAACCGTAACATGTTTGGTATCTATTTACTCGGCGTGACATCATCTTTCACAATATACAAAAAAAATGGGCTAACTTTACTGTTTAGTATTTTTTAAATGCAGTGAAATGTGATTTTTCAAATTTTTTCCAAAAAAATGGCGTTTTAAAGACCGCTGCGCAAATACCGCGTGACAAAAAATTTTGCAATGACCGACATTTTATTCTCCAGAGTCTTTGCTAAAAAAATATATATAATGTTTGGGGGTTCTAAGTAGTTTTCTAGGAAAAAATACTGGTTTTAACTTGTGAACAAAAAGTGTCCGAAATAGGGCTGGGGCTAAAGTGGTTAAGGTCTCGCGCACAGATACAATCAGTGCTTCCACCAGCGCCTTTTCATGCGCGGTAGCAGATGTGAAGGAATCATTCTCACTATCTGAGGATTCAGTACGATGTACCCCTACACATTCACATGGGTACGATAACCCTCTCACCTGCAGACCCCCACAACCACATCCCTGGGTTGTGGGGTAAAAGGTTATTGTCCCCATCATCAAGGGGGAAAGGGTTACTCTTAGAATCCATACCAGTCATCGGTTAGGACACAGCAGCCGGCTTCTCGGACCACTCACTAAATAGCTATTTTGTTTCTTTTTTTAGAGAAACAAAACTAAACAAATTAGTAAGGCTCCGTTCACATGTAGGCGTTTTGGGGCGTTTTTCTGCTCTAGGATCAGCTCTCAAAACGCCCAACAAGACAAATCCTATTCATTTCAATGGCCCCTGTTCACATCTGAGCGTTTTGAAGCTGTATACAAAACGCCAAACGCTCAAAAAAGTACATGAGCTTCTTTTTGGGCAGATTACAGGCGTTTTCCATTGATCTCTATTGAATCTAAAAACGCCTGCACAAAAATCGCGGTAAAAATCGCGGTAAAATCGCGGTAAAAAACGCCGCAAAAATCGCGGTAAAATCGCGGTAAAAAACGCGCGAAAAACGCTACGCTCAGGTGTGAATGTAGCCTTACATAACGAATCTATCCAAAACAAAATTAAACACATTTTTTTCCGTTCTGCACATGTCTAACACAGACAAATAAAAAGGTTTTTCTTTTTTAGAGTACAGCAAGGCTAGAACCCCTGTCTGATTTGTATTGCAGTTTGTGCGTCTGTTGCAGATTTTGCCTCACTTCCTCTTTAGTGAAACCATTTTCTTGGCACATCATGGTAGCATAAAATGGGTTGTGGCTCCACCCCCACAACCTGATAGGACTGGTTAGTATAAATCAACGACAGACCCAGCTCGCAGCATTCTCCTTTTTGTCCTCACCTGATCAAGACTGGAGTCACGAGGTTCACCCTGTTCCGGTGGTCTAAGGGGCATAGTTCAGCCTTTTCTGGGTGGTGTAACGCTCTGGGGTTTGATTTTGTGAACTGGATTTGCAGCTGCAGAATTTCCACTCAGTAGTCGTGTAGAGATGTGTTGAATCACCTTATCCAACTCTCTTGACTCATCATGGTGGTTCAGCCTGCTTCAGTATGCACACACACAAACACTCAGAGATGATGTTGTTGGAGTGATAGAGGTCTATGCAATAGTAGTGAGGTGATATACTGAAGGGATAGGCTTGAGTAGTGATAGCAAATAATAATAAGCACTCAGGTAGTAATGTTGCAGGAGTGATAGCAGATGGTGATAGATAGTATGCAGGAGAGATAGCAATCATGTACAGGTAATAGGTGATAACAGATGAAGTGTACAGGATATGCTAAGCAAACACAAGGATATAGGTTACAGGTGGTAGTAGGTTCAAGAGCTAACACTCTAGGTAGCGATGCAGGTGATAGATGGTGAGAGCATGTATCTTAGAGCTTAGTACCAGTTCTTATTATGCAGAAAGATATAGCAAGTGGTTTGGTAGGAAGGGATCCCCTGCGGGGTACTTATCACAGGCTGGTGAGCGAGGGTAAGGATCAGGTAGCGAGGTAAAGGATCAGGTAGCGAGGTAAAGGATCAAGTAGCGAGGCTCCGGTCAGTCCAGGTATAGGGAAGATAGCTGGAGGATACGGCAGCGTCAGTCAGGCTTGTATTATGAGCGGTTGCACGAACCTCTTGTGAGTGCAGACCGTCGGTTGAAATAGCCGCTCAGAGCGGCGCCTAGTGATGACGTCATCAGTTGTTAAAGAGACATGCAGTTATATGCGTTCCATCTACCTGAATGGTGGAACGCAACCCGGAAGTAAGAGGCTAGAAGGTACTGAAAGTACCAGGATCTTACAGGTGGAAGCTCTTCCTGTACAACCACTACATGACCTATATGCTTTGGCATAAGTGGCATCATTTTCCCTTTGCTTATCTTATGTTTTTCCCTTTTTTATCTCTGTCTGTGTTGTTGGCGTTTGCCATTTCCAAGATTGCTGCAGCAGTGTAAGTACACTCTGTGCATGAAAGGCAGGAAGTGATGCGGTCTCTGTGGCCAGTTTCCTGGCTAGCCCTTTTCCAAGATGGCGACCTGAGCATGCTCAGGCACCACTAATGGCCAAATGTGCCAGTTTTAAATAGTTTTACGGCATTTATGGGAAACACATGGTGGAGTTCCCTACTCATACATGCTGGATGCTTATGTGGTCATTATTTGCAGGTATGTTTTCCCTTTTTATGGCATTTTCCTATCTCCTCAGTGTTGTTCTGTTTCTATGGGGAAGTTGGTCCTATGCCCAGTCAGACCACCCATTACTTTTAACCACTTAAGCCCCGGAGGATTTGGCTGCTCAAAGACCAGGCCCTGTTTTGCGATTCGGCACTGCGTGACTTTAACGGACAATTGCGCGGTTGTGCGACGCTGTACCCAAATGAAATTGATGTCCTTTTTTCCCACAAACAGAGCTTTCTTTTGGTGGTATTTGATCACCTGTGCGATTTTTATTTTTTGCGCTATAAACAAAAAAAGAGCGACAATTTTGAAGAAAAAAACAATATTTTTCACATTTTTTTTAATTTAATTCCCAAAAAAAGAAATTAAAAAATCTAAATTTTTTAACATTTTAGGCCAATTTGTTTTCTGCTACATATTTTTGGTAAAAAAAATTGCAATAAGCATATTTTGATTGGTTTGCGCAAAAGTTATTGCGTTTACTAACTACGGGAAAGATTTATGTCATTTTTATTGTTTTTTTTTTTTAAACTAGTAATGGCAGAGATCTGCGTTTTTTTTTTTTTTGCGGGACTGCGACATTGCGGCGGACAGATCGGACCCCCGACTGACATTTTTTACTACAGTAATCAGTGCTATAAATATGCATTGTTACTGTAAAAATGACACTGGCAGGGAAGGGGTTAACTTTATTGGTGATCAGTGGGTTAAATGTATCCCTAGGGGTGTGATTCTAACTGGGGGGGTGTGGCTTGTGATGTAACCAGAGACATACGATCCTACATAGCAGGATCCCATAGCTTCTGTGCTTACATCAGGGAGAATGACAGACAGCTGTGTTTACATCAGCCGTCCGTCCTCCCTTTCCTGCGGGAGATTGCGAGTGGCCGGCGGACATCGGTGCCACCGGTCACACGTGCGGGGATGTCTGTGCCCCCAGCGGAGCGCGCTCGCCCCCTATGGGCTCCTGGGCGAGCGACGTAGGTTTACGTCGGTTTGCCAAGGAGCGGCTGCCTGCCGCAGTAAATAGTCGTGCGGCGGTCGGCAAGTGGTTAAGGTAAAGGGATTAGTTAAGTAGTGTAGATATTGAGAAAAAGAGAGCCAATATTTACAGCCCTGTAAGGACCTCAAAATGGAGGGAGCCCTCTAAAGGTCAAGACAAGTCGCCATCTAAGAGCAGACATCCAGACAATGTTGATCAAGGTCATTGGTGATTATCTCACCTCTCATTATCATTGCTCCCTGTCTACAAACATCATAAGTTACCAGCCCTAATAGTTGCTGCATTTGTGGTGGAAAGTCATTGCCTGACAAGCTAGTATTTTAAGTCTGCCTGGAGCAAGTGGCATACAGCCCTGCAAGCACCTCAGGATGAAGGGAGCCCTCTAAAAGCCGGAACAGTTGCCATTTAGGCATAGACATCCAGGTAGCGTTAATCAAGCTCATCATCTCGCCTCTCGTTATTATTGCTCTCCGTTTACAAACACCACAGGATACCAACCTTCATGGTTGCTGCATTTGTGGTGGAAACTCATTGCCTGACAAGCTATTATGTCAAGTCCGCTTGGAGGAAGCGACAACTGACAAAGAAGGGGATGTCAGGAAAGTAGTTGCCTTGATGAAATGGCTAACCAAGAAGTCGATAAATTAAGCCTGTACTCCTCAGTCGGCAGCTGAATTGCCTAGCACTTCCAACCAAAGCCAGTAGGTGGTGTCCAAATTGGAAAGGTTGTCTGAGGACAAAGGCATTAACCACTTAAGCCCCGGAGGATTTGGCTGCTAAACGACCAGAGGGCATTTTGCGATTCGGCACTGCGTGACTTTAACGGACAATTGCGCGGTCGTGCGACGCTGTACCGAAACGAATTTGGCGTCCTTTTTTTCCCACAAACAGAGCTTTCTTTTGGTGGTATTTGATCACCTGTGCGATTTTTTGATCACGCGCTATAAACAAAAAAAGAGCGTAAATTTTGCAAAAATAGCAATATTTTTCCCTTTTTTTTATATGAAATTCCCCCAAAAAAAAATGTAAAAATCAAAATTTTTTAATATTTTCGGCCAATTTGTTTTATGCTACCTATGTTTGGTAAAAAAAAATCGCAAAAAGCGTATTTTGATTGGTTTGCACAAAAGTTATTGCGTTTACTAACAAAGGGAAAGATTTTTGTCATTTTTGTTGTTTTTTTTTTTAACGCGTAATGGCGGCGATCTGCGATTTTTTTTGCGGTACTGCGACATTGCGGCGGACAGATCGGACCCTTGACTGACATTTTTGACACTTTTGGGGTTACCAGTGACATTTCTACAGTAATCAGTGCTATACATATGCACTGTTACTGTAAAAATGCACTGGTAGTGAAGGGGTTAACTTTATTTGAGAGGGAGGGGCTGTGTGTGTCCCTAGGGGCGTGATTCTAACTGTGATTGGCTGTGGCTTCAACTGTATGCAGAGTGATCAATGGATCTACATAGTAGATCCATGTGATCAGCTCTCATACAGAGAGGAGAATGACAGGCAGCTTGTTTACACAAGCTGCCTGACTATCTCCCTCTCCCCCGCCGATCGCAGAGTGGCCGGCAGCGATCGGGTCCGCCGGTCACGCGCGCGGGGGGGTCCGTGACCACGCGGGAGCGGGAGCGCGCCTCCGGCGGCGCGCGCTCGCTCCCTAAACCCTCACAGGCGAGCGACGTAGACCTACGTCACTTTGCCTGTGAGGGGCTGACCGCCCACGTAGATAGTCGTGCGGCGGTCGGCAAGTGGTTAAAGGAGCCACAGTCCCTTGGGGGTGATGGGGCGTATAGGTCTTCTTAAAATGATCCTTTTGCCTAAAATATTGTATGTCCTATGGCACTGCCCAGTGTATGTGCCTCTCCGCTACTTTAAAGTTCTGGAATCTCTCTGGAATTCCTTTATTTGGGGCTCAACCAGGCGTAAGTTGTCCTCGCGCATGCTCCGACTCCCGACCTCCCTGGGGGGCCTTGCTGTCCCGGATCTCCCCTTGTATTACTAGACTGCTCAGCTATCCCATTTTTACCATATTGATAAACAGGATAATCTGCGGTGCCGTCTTTTGGTCTGTATGGATTCTGGACTTGATTTCCCTCACCCGTTCTGTGATCTTTTACTGGGGGTGCGTGGGTCTCCTAGGTTTCCCCCGCGTGGGGGTCTCCTATACAACTATAAACGGATCTGGGACATGGCAGTGTAAAAGATAGGATGTGAAGCTTTACACGCTGCTACTCCGCTGTGGTTGGATAAAACATTACCCGAACTTCTGCTGCTCCCTGATCCGAGTGTTTGGATCTCTAAAGGGGTTTTCCTGCTCTCTCATGTGTTGCATCAGGGATCGGTGAAAATGTATAGCCACCTCAAACGAGAATTTGATCTCCCGCCCAACATGTTTTTTCGTTATATGCAGCTTCATCATGTCTTGCGGGCCCAGTTCCTGGTGACGTGCCCTGTTGTGGAACCTCTGGATTTGACTGGGGTTCTTATGGGTACAGATCATTGTAAACTGACTGCCCTACTCTATGAAATGTTGGTAACGCTACTAAAACCGCGTACCATCTTAAGTCTAGGTGGGAACCCTTATTGGGGCTGGTTCTGGATGAAGATTGGGAGGATATCTTGCTATGTACCAAATCTATCTCCCCCAAAATGTCTAGCTTTACCGCTTTACCCATGTTTGTATCCTCCACCGAGCCTATCTTACCCCCGAACGCATAGCTAAGTTTTGTCCCACCCGGGCTTCCCACTGCCCTAAGTGTCTGTTGTCGACTGGTACATTTGACCATCTCTTGTGGCATTGCTCGCGTGTGCGGGGATTTTGGGCCCAGGTTGTCCAATTTCTCCACGACCAGATGGGTGCTCCTCGACCCCAGATTATACCTCTTGGGGCTTTTTCCCGATGCTGAACTAGACAAACATTTGGTTACCTTTTTACATGAAACTTTTCTTGGCCCGTAAACTCCTGGCCAGGGGTTGGATCCAACAGGCTGCGCCTACTCTGGCAGCATGGATTAATGAGGTTAATACTACTCTTCCCCCTATAAGAAAATCATCTGTGTTAACGGGGGCTGCCCGGGCAAATATCATAAGGTTTGGGACCGGTGGCTCAACTCTCCCACTACTTGTACGTCATGAGTGTTGTTATACTGTCCAGTTATTGGATGCCTGCAGACAGTTTCATTTGTTTCACAACAATTTTCTTCTTGGTGTTTTTTGCTGACCTGAGTATTATGTCTTTTTATGCCTTTGTTTTTTTTTTTTTGCTGTTGTTGTCTATTGCCATTTCTGGGTGTATATGCCTTGTGTTGTTTTCGGTACACAATAAAGTTGTTTTGATTTAAAAAACAAGGAGCCACAGGCTTTGACTTTTGCCCAATAGAGGCTTTTGCAAAGGGCAGTTAAGGACACAATTGCCTGGGGTGAAGTGGAGGAAACTCTCCACAAGGTTAGAAAGTACTTCTTGTAGCCTTGTGTGCTACAGACCGGCGGCCATGTTTGTGTAGCCTTGGTGGCCATTTTCCTATGGTTTCCCAGTGCAAATAGCGGCAGCCATGTTTTTGGAGTCAGATGGGCAGTGATTCAGTGGTGAGGAGCCCTTCCTCGGCCTCTAGTGCTGATACAGAGATATTCTTCTTCCTGATCACCACATGGTGTGCAGATAGTTCGGGCTGTGAGTACCTGAACAGTGGCGGTGAGTGTTTTGTGGGGTTTTCTCTCCCTCATTTCTGCTATTGCAGCGGTAGTGTGTGCCTTTGTGGGGTTTCCTCTCCTTCCTTTCTGCTATTGCAGCGGTAGTGCTGTGCTGGGCCTTGTTATGCCGACAGCTCGGTGGGGTGACACTTGCAGTGCTTTTACACTTTTTTTTTTGTGTGGTTTTCCCTCTCCATTCATGGAGTCCCTGTAGCATGTTTCACCACCTGATTCCCTCTCAGAGGCTGTCGGGCCCCCTGGGGCGTGCCCACAACTGACTGCAGTCCTGGTGTCCAAAGTGGATTTGGTCCTGGGCAAACGGGCCAGCAAAAAGCATCCCCCGCCTTCACCTGTCTCATCAGATCCAGAGTCGGATGCGAGCTGCCCTTTCGGGGTTTGTGTCCACGCACCCTGCTTGCTCAGATGGTGAGCATGATTCCTCTGTTCCTGTAGCTTCACATGAAAAGGCGCTAGTGGATGCACTGATTGTATCCGTGTGGGAAACCTTGCATATGGAAGATGCGACTAACGCAGCATCAGAGGCACGGGGTCACCTTTGACACCCACAGGTCCTCCAAATCGGCAAGGGTGTTCTGCTTTCCCACCTTCTTTGACAATATTGTCTCAAAACAGTGGGGGTGCCCAAAACGTATGCATTGCATACTAGCTCATTATGAAATACTTACCTTAGAATGAAGCCCCAACATGGTCGCCCGGACAGCGCTGAGGCAGCGGACCTCTTCCCTCAGCGTCTCTTCCGGGTTCGGCGGCTCCGGCGCTGTGAGTGGCTGGAGCCGAGATGACGTCACTTCCCTGCTTCTTGGTTTCGATTGGAGGACGCTCTATTCCCCTCCTGGAAGCCGGGCTTGTGCTGGACGGAGCCCACAGGGATGCCACAGGCGTGCCCCAGTGCCTTATTGAGTGCTTTATGTCATCCCACTAATCGTGAGTGCATGAATCTGTATTTCATTAATGAATTAAGTCTTTTAATGCACTATTCCTTTCATTCATAAACACGATTGATAACTGTTCTGCCTTTGGAGACCTGGAGCATCTGTGGATTGTATTGCCTTTATTGAATGATATGTCTTGGCGACTGATCTGGAGTACAGTATTTGACCTGTTTCCCCGAGAGGGATGAGATGCCTGTTTGACCACCTATAACAGAGTGGTCCTTTCATTCTGATAAGGAGATCTCTGTACCACTTTGGGTGTGAAGTGTTTTCACCAACCTACCACCCTTATCTCCTTGTCTGATCTTTTGGCTCCTGTCTGGCAATACTGGCCTCTCTGGACTGTCAGCTATGAATTATGATGAACTTTTATAATCAATTTATTGATATTTTTATTGTAACCTTTTTATCTATTTAGTTGTTTTTTCTAGTGCTGCACTATTTTTATATAGAATATCTCCTAAACCGTGCAGGTTTAGGAGATACCTGTATTAATTTTACCTACAGGTAAGCCTTATTATAGACTTGCCTGTAGGTAAAAGTTAAAAAGGGGAGTATACTACCGCTTTAATGATCTCTTCCATAGAGGCACCTAAAAAAGGAGGATAACTCAGCACCTTTTTAAAAGCTTGGTCGGCCGACCAGTACTTCATAACATGAGGCGAAGGATCACCACCGTCACAGAAACCCTGCCGACCAAGGGGGCCGCATCTCAGGATGCATCACAAATATACTGTAACCACTGAACAAACTGATCCGCTAGTTCAGGAGGGTGTTGACTCCTTTGCAGATCCTGGCGTAAAATCTTTGCCCATTCTGTTAAGGTCTGAGATACCAAGGTGATAGTAAACGCTGGTCCTAAAATTTAAGCCGCGGCGGTGAAGAGGTGTCAAAAATGTCAGTTAGGGGTCCAATCTGTCTGTTTCAATGTCGCTGTCCCGCTAAAAATCGCAGATTGCCGCGATTGCTAGTAAAAAATTAAAAAGACAAATCTTTCCCCTAGTTTGTAGACGCAATAACTTTTGCGCAAACCAATCAAAATACGCTTATTGGGAATTTTTTTTTTACCAAAAATATGTAGCGGAATACAAATTGGCCTACAAGGATGAAAAATGTTGATTTTTACATTTTTTTTGGGGGGAATGTTATATAGCAGAATGTGAAAAAAAATATATTTTTTTCAGAATTATCGCTCTTTTGTCAATAGCGCAAAAAATAAAAACTATGCCCAGGTGATCAAATACCACCAAAAGAAAGCTCTATTTGTAGGGAAAAAAGGACATCAATTTTATTTCAGTACAGTGTTGCACAACTGCGCAATTTTACGTTAAAGTAACACGATTCGCAAAAAATGGCCTGGTCCTTAAGGGGGCAAATTCTTCCGGTCCAGAACTGGTTGATATCCACAAGTACCACACTGCTAGATTCAATTTCATGACTCAAAAGACAGATTGGACACTGTTCAGATTACATGGTTCTTTATGGATATGTTGGCAGATCTGGGCATTATTGTCCTGTATCTTTATAATAGTCGTGCTAAACCTATGGGCCGCAACCTCATACTCTGGGATGGCCGTTCAGCAAGCCCAGATCCCTGGTTGCCGACTCTCTATCCCAGAACATCAGAGTAGAGGGAGCCGGCAACGGAGGAAGCAAGTGGCTGCAGAGTAAGCAGAAGTGCCATAAGCTGCTTCCGCTGTAGCGCAAGCTCCTGTCCCAGGCCAAGTGCATTTGGTATTACTCCACATGGGACAGAAACCTTTCTAACAGCCTAGGGATACCAACAGAAGCTGAAAGACAAAAAAGGTCAGTTTATTTAACATTACAGTTTTGCAATGGGTATATTAGCCATTGCAATATATTATGTTAAAAAAGGGTTATTAGGCTGCTTTCACACTTCTGCAGCTAAGTGCACCTTCAGCTTTCCTACGGGTTAGCTGTAGCGCTATAGACTTCTATTATATCCTGTGGGTTTGGTGCGCCGTCTGAAAGTACACTACACCCACAAGATTTAAAGTCCCGTACACACGATAAGAAATTCGGAAGGGAAATTTCGTCCGACGACCGATCTGCCAATTTTCGGATTGTTAGTATGGTGCTTTCGACAGCTGACTCCGACTTTTCGGCTGACAATATCCTGATGTGCAGGCATTAAAATTTTTGTCCTCCGTCAACACATTTTCGTACAGATTTCGACGGGGAAAAATCTTATATGCAAGACTAGGCATGCTCAGAGATGAAAGAACACATACAAAGCAGTAGAATTCTGTCGTACGGGAAACTTCATGTGCAGTCTAGATCACATTCCAACCAATGGACACGCACTCTGGACAAAAGACGGACGACCGGTCGGTGGAAATTAGTTGCGTGTGAATGAGGCTTAACAGTGGGTAAACATACAACAGGGGTTTGTCACATTGGAAACTGATGATCCTCGTCTAAAATCTTTATGCTATTCAAAATATACAATTTTAAATTAACCATTTTATTGTGGCCCATGACTGGTTACCAAATTACTTCAAGTGGTAAGGTTTTTTTTTTTTTTTTAAATTTATACCTACAGGTAAGGCTTACTTATGGGTACAGTATATATCTCCTAGGCGATATTTACTTGAGCAGCACTAGTGATGTCACCGGCGTAAACGCACTGCACTCTCTACAAACAGCATGTTGTCTCTAGAGAGCCGTGCTGCCGGCGTGACTCCCATGGGCATGCACTGGAGGGATGTCATCATGGCTCAGCCAATAAAATGGCGGCTGCCCACAAACCTGGAAGGAAGACCGGGTGAAGATGTAAGCCCTGGAGGGCTAGGTTTTCAGGCAAGTCTTTCATTTTATTAATTTATTTATTACATTCTTTCAAATTAACTTGCAGAGAGATTTTTTTTTTAGCGGTTGAAGTAGCCCTCACTCTTCATAGGGTTGAGCATCCCCCCGCTTTATCAAGTTGATAAAAACTGTACACCGACACAAGTCCTAATACACAATCAGAAATGGAACAGACCAAGTGGTGAAGACTACAATATAAAATTAGTTCCTAGCAAACTCAAGATGTGGAATTTTTATTATATAAACCAAATATCCCATTTACATCCCAAAAAGACAGTTGAAATACATATATGTGTAGTGATACAGTATACACACCTCTGCCAAACTTTTGGGCTAGATAAAAGGCACACTTGCTTCCTGGTTTAATTCTATGGTTTTTTTTGAATCGCCTCTCTTCGAGGCATTAAAGAGCAAACAATGATTTTAAACTATAAGACAAAAATCCTTTTTTTACTTTGGGTTAGAGTGGAGAGGAATTAGAACCCCCTGTCAGGTTTTTAAGGCCCGTACACACGTAGCGATTGTCGGCCGAAAACATTCGTCCGACAAATGATTGGCCGATTGTCGGCTTGTTAGTATGATGCTTCCGACAACCGACTCCGACTTTTCGGCTGAACAGAATCGGGTGTGCAGGCTATAAAATTTTTGTTGGCCGTCACCAGAACGGCCGATTGTTCCTCAGTCAGTACAGAATTCGGCCGACTAACAGCAGATGAGCAAGACTGGGCATGCTCAGAGAAGAAAAAACACACGGAAAGTTAACCATCACATGACATCACTTCTGCAGTCGGCTGTTGTTGGCCGACAAAATTCGTGTGCAGTCTTTAGCACTTTTCAACCGACAGGACAGCACCGGACAAAAGACGGCCGATCATTCGGCCGACAATCTCTACGTGTGTACGGGGCTTTACTGTTCTCTGTGCCCCAATAGTGAAAGTCACTCTTTTTGTCCTGCTTATCATCATCATTAAAAGTGAAAGTAATTCCAAAGATTTGGGTTCTCACCTTAAAAAAAAAAAAAAAAAAGGGGGGGGGGGGAATCTACTAATGGGGACACTAGTTCTGTTGACAACCAGGGATTTCCTCACACTCCCTGCTCTGGCTTTGGGACAGGTAATGAAGGAAAATCATCCCAATGAGACAATAAATACAAAAAACAGACAGGTTATACCCTCCATCCTAAAATGAAAAGTTTTGCTTTAAAGTTGCACTTTTGTCAAAAGGCAATATTTTTATTTATTTTTTTATAAAATTAGTTTTTGGACATCAAAGTTACATGACAAGTCATTCCCCATATTTTCCATTGATATATGCCCGACTTCAAAATTAGTTCATGCACTGCTTTGGTCCATATAACATTCAGGTAATGTAAATCAGAATGTCAATGGGCAAGTTAATGGCATATTCTGGCCTGGAGAAAAAGCCTGCTATTGGAACTGCCTACAGATAAGAGGGAAAAATCTAAGGCTAGCTTCACACCTATGTATTGTAGTAATACACCATGCATGCATTGCCATTAATTTTGAATGGCACCCCAGCACACTAAAAGAACACCCCTTTGATGCAGTACACTGCCAAAACACACTATGATTGCGGTGCATTGGTAGCCCATTCAAATAAATGAGCTGCCTGGATAGTATCTATAAGTTTGATACCATCTACAGATACTGCCACACAACATGACAATTTGCGCCGGGGGGGTATAGAGAAAATAATTTGCTTATAAGGAAATAAGAGAACCCTGTTAAAGGGACCTCATGGTAAAACCTAAAGTTTAAGAAAGCAGATGCCCAAGTGGAAAGCTAGCATTTTATAGTGCAATTCGGGCATCTGGGAGAGCATCAACATCTCAATATGCAATTCAAGGGAGTCCTATTATATAAAGAGAACATTAGATAGCACATTTAGGTTAGGGTGTTAATGTGATGCCATTCATACTGGATAGTAATCGGCCATGCGCTTTAGCGCACCAAATTGCACTGTCACACTACCATAGGTTGTAGTGCACCTTTTTTTGTACATTAGGCAGCCCATGCAAATAAATGGTCTGTCTTAATGCAGCACATTAACACCGGCATAATGTGCATGTGCTAAAGCAGCATAACAGTGTGAAGAAAGATTTTAAGTGGTTAGAGGGAAAGGAAAAAAATAAATAAAAAAAATTCCACTTTCCATAAAATTTTATTTCTAAAGTCCACTGAGGAACACAAACATTAGGACTCCCCCCCCCCCCCCCCCATTACATTTTTATTGGTTTCCCAACAATTAGTAAAGGCAACATTATGACTTCTTGAACACTTGGGTTATATTGCCACCTCCAGGCAGTTGGAATACTGGCAAACAAATGTTAAGCCAGCCCCCGTATAACCTCACCTCCAACTGTCGCACACTAGTTTTGTGAGCAGTACAAGAGTTAGTCAAATTAGAGGGGCATGACTTAAGTGCTTCAAAGAAGTTAAAGAGAAAAAAAAAAAGATTTCACAGTAAGTGCAAGATTCTTATTTTCTTTATTTTTGATGGAGGGACACAGAAAAGTTCAGTATTGTTGTTTTGAGAAAGTGCAGAAGCAGTCCAACTGAGGGATAAGCAATTGCCAGAGATACATCAAATGTGAAGAATACACTAACAGTATATGAAAGAATTTGTACCTGGAAGAAGGCTAGACAAAGGAGGGCCAACCAAATGTGGAAAGTGCCATGACAAGGAGAGGCTACAGAGGATCAGCTTTGTGCTCCAGACCAGAACAGATAATCACCACTAAAAGGAAAAAAGTGCTACCTGAAGTAGTCATGGGTGGCTGAATGAAGGACCAAACAACCAGGCAAAAAAAAAAAAATGGTGGAAAGGAAGCTTGGACAAACAGAAAAGGTCCAGGAATGAGACAAACTGGTCAGCAGAGAAAAGCTTAAAGAGGTTGTAAACTCTTTTTTTTTTTTTTCTTCTTTTTTTCTTCTTCACCCTGCAAGAGAAACACATAATGAGCTAGTATGCATCGCATACTAGCTCATTATGAAATACTTACCTTAGAACGAGCCCCCGCCGTGCCGCCCGCTTAGCTGGATGACGGGCGACATGTCTAGTCGCCCGTCTTCCGGGATCGCGAGATCCGGCCATCTGATTGGCTGGAGCCGCGGTGACATCACTCCCGCGCACGGGAGCCGACAGTCACGGCACGGGGCTCTGAAGGAACGGCACGAGCGGCCGTTCCTTCACAGCGCATGCGCCAGTGACGTCACTGGATGCATCTAAGGTAAATATCTCCTAAACGGTATATGTTTAGGAGATATTTACAGTACCTATAGGTAAGCCTTGTCATAGGCTTACCTATAGGGAAAAGTGTCAGAGGAGGGTTTACTTCCTCTTTAAGTGTAACTTTAGGCTCCACTATGAAAATGGGACAGGCAGGATTTTAATGCAGAAGAGACATGCTTTTGACTTGCCTACATTAAAGCTACTTACCTGCCTATCCACCGCTGTACAGTAAGCCATGAAAGCACAGCTCACTGCACAAATGTGGCAATGCTGAATCTGATGGAACTCCTGCCCATGAATGGGAGTGACGTTCATCTTGGCCTGGCCAATGACAGTGGCTGGCAATCAAGGCTCGAAATCCGGCTGCCCGAAGAGGTCAGCAGACATTGTTGCATACTTCTAACCCTTGACTTCAGTGAGGAGGTCCAAGATAAACAACGAATGTCTTCGATATCTGTGGATTTGAGAACCATTACAGCATAAATCATAAAAGAGAAGAGAAAATAGCCTTAGGTTGAGGAAAAAAAAGCTGAAATGGCACTAACTGTGAATCCTTTTCAAGGAGAGGGCAGGCTATTTGACAACACATGTAAAAGAGGCAGTCAAGAATGAGGATATATTATAATGCAACCTGGCATACAAGAACAGGAGGACTGGAAGGATAAGGCGTCCTAAACACCACCCAGAGTGTGGTAACCACACTGCAAACCTGCAGTGGTATAAAATATAGTAATCACCCACCGAACCCTGTAAGAGCAGAATCCTCCACCAAGGAGAAATACTAGTATTAGCCCTAAGAAATATACACCCGATAGAGAATAAAAAAAAAAAAAAAAAAAAGGGAGGGATCTAAGACTTCCTCAGGCACGGCAGCTTGATCACAGAAGAGGATTCATCAAACACAATGTGCTTGATGACTAAGCACGTTACCAACTGCTGTCATTCTGTGATGGAAACTGAGGTCTTTGTGATATGGATTTTACACAAAGTTTGGATTTCGCTGGCCATTGGAGTGCGGTCAAACTTTGTTCTTTGGAGGCTTGGATTATTAAGATCAAGGACCAGACCAGCACCTAATCCTTTTCTTTTGTTTGATCACGGTGGGGTCACATGCAGCAGTTGACAATACAGGTTGTGTGAATTCACCTAATATCAAGGAATAGTTTGTTGGATTTCATCAGACTCCATTGATACCACATTATTTATTAGTAACTTTGTTGCATCTTTCTTGAGCACATTTTGTTCTATGACACCATTCATTATGGCTTATTTTCTTACACTTTTGTGGCTTATGGATAATTTTCAAGGAAATTTAGTTTTTCTTTGTGTTTCATCACGGTCATAATTTTTTGTCTGTTTATGTACATTTATTTTTAGCGCACTAGTCTTTCTTCACTTATCACTTATTTTTCTCCCAATGTTCAGGGAGTTCTAGGTGCTGCTAACTATTCGTCAGGCTAGCGCATCCTTTTCACTATTTATAAGTGTCTTGCCTGCTGATCCTCTACGGAAGTACGGATCTTCCAGTGATACTTCTTTGTTAAGAAGAAAGGAAGGGGCATTTCCATGCTGAAGCTTTACTGTTTAAAGTAGGGATCATCAGACAAGGGAATGTGAAAGACAATATCTTTACTCTAGCAAAGCGGAGGCCACAAATGTCAAACACTGTTCAGTGTGGGGGAGTCACCCAATCTGTTGCAGAGGGGAGTTCTCTTCTCTTTCCCGAGATGAATATCTTACAGCTTCGGGATGAAGTCCATTTGAGGTCAGATCAAAAACACCAACCAACAGAGGGATGCCCTGATGACTTGGGATCTGTCTGCTCCAGAGAAGGTAATAGGATACATATGGAAATCCTACCAAGATGGGAGGAGGAACATCCTCACCCTAGCTAGGTTCCAGCCAGTAGCATCTGAGACTTCTTGATTCCAAGAGACCAGTTTGGTGCATTTTCAAATTCTACAACCTCAAACACAGATGGAGACATTGAAAGAACAGACTGCACAAGATGAGGGAGTCTTGCCAAAAAAGGAATTTCCCAACAATTCCACAAACCCAAAAGGGTGAATGGGAAACAGCCTGCTACCACTAGGAAAGATCCATAGGAATTGGAGTTGTTGGCAAGGATTTGAGCAGCGCAGATCGACTCTAAAAGGGCCCAAGAGTAGGTTAGTTTGTATGTAGACAAGGATTGTAGACAATAGGATCCTCAGTATTGCACAAACTGCAAAAATCCAGGAAGCCGATTCTCTTTAAGGAATGTTTCAGAGTGTACCCACAATGGGAATGCCATGAAAAGGCACTAGGGTGGACCCAAGGGTCAGTGCTGAGAACAGGGCCACTACTGCTGGACAGCACTAAAGAATAAAAGGAAACAGTAAGGACTGTTCCTTTTTTAGCCTTGTAGGTCAGGAGATGCCTCAGGAGAATTAAGCATTACAAGGGAAGCACTCATCCATGATGAATAAGGGCTCTTCTGCAAAGAGTGGAAGTGAACTGCATTTCCAAGGATAGGTCCCTACTCGAGTAGGAACCAGAGGTCCTAGGGAGCATGGAACCCAAAAAACCTGAGGAAAAGCACAATGGGGTGCGGTAATATCTGGAAGGTGTGGTAGAGTAGCCAAAGAAGGTGTCTGATTGAAGAGTCTAGAGTGGAAGTCAAAAAAGGAAGCCAGAGCATCCAAATTGTGAGAAGGTTATGTAGCCAAGACTCCATAGAATAAACAAACAATTCCCCACTGGCACAAGCAGAAGCATATCTTCATTCAGAAAGTTAAGTAAATCTGAGGGCTTCTCACTTTTGGAACTGGAGCTTGTATGGCATGTAGATTCTGGTTACCTACAATGTACTACTGCAGTAGTAGTTAAAGTTTGGGGCTTCTCTGTGTCATCCACCAATCTTCTGCATGGAGGCAGACACCCAGTGCAATCTTCAGTAGCATTCCCTGAAAGGACAAGTAAATAATACATTTCTTATGCATATCCTCAATGCCCCAGGCACATTGACAGACATTACCCCCATACCGGTTACAGGCTTAGTTGGCTGAAAAAAGATCATCACAGCTGAAGCGTGTGGCACTACACTTTTGTTCTGAAAGTTCTAAGACACAAGGGTTTAAAACTTTAAGGGATGCAGAGTGACTCCAGTTAAATCACAGCTGTA
Source organism: Pelophylax lessonae (assembly GCF_965119305.1). Classification (NCBI taxonomy): domain Eukaryota; kingdom Metazoa; phylum Chordata; class Amphibia; order Anura; family Ranidae; genus Pelophylax; species Pelophylax lessonae. Next base: position 62,754,064 of record NC_138772.1, read on the forward strand.
TGTCAATTTCCTAAAAGTAAGAACTCCATCAACCTGTTTGATGATGTGCATGTTAGGATGAATGAATGGACAACTTAATAGATGCCACCGTAAAAGGAAAAAGCTCATTCACATTGTCAGGGAAGGGGCTGTAATTTCATGCCTTGTTTTAAAACAGTATATGGAGAAATGTCATTGCATCCACAAGACCTGTGAAAGACCCTATCCCTGGAACAGCAGACCTCCTCCCACTGCAGGGTAAAATGAACTGCAATCAGTGTCAAGAATTTATTGTAAATTTGAAGTTTATGGAATTTGCTTGAATATAGTCTATACAGGAGTAGACTGAAGACACGGGAGATGGCATAAGGGGCCTCAGACAAACTTAGAGATGGAGGCCCAGTAGGGTCAAAATTAGACTGCTGTGGATTGCCTTAATATGCATTTATAGCAGATTGCTCCATTAATTGCAAACAAATTGACAAAAAATGCAAAGTGGATAGAAAGGGTCTTGTGAACACCATGGAGCCCCATGCAGAACTATAGAGGACACCGATAGCCTTTTACATTTGAGGGTTTAGGATCTAGGTTACATTTGTTCATACCTTCTGAGAATACTAAGAAATCGCCCCTAAAAGCAATAGTGGTGTATGGGCCGAGATCACCCTTTGCAGCAGAAGTGTCCCCTGTGTGCCTTTGAAAAGGCAGGTTGTACCATGTAGGCCCAAAGTGAGTTGAGATTTTACATACTCGCCAATCCAAGCAGCTGGTGCTGATGAGGGTCACAGACAGCCAGAAGTGAATAAACTGCAGCCAGGCAGCTGAATAAACTGCAACACGAGGCAGTCCAAGCAACCCATTACTCACTTGGTAACATTAGGAGTTGGGCAGCTCACGCCCTCTGCCCTGCTCAATTAAGATTGTGAAGGGTGAGGGAGAGCTTTAATTGCAAGGGGGGCTTGTTTAAAAGGGGATGTTATTGCAAGAGAGACTGATGTAGGGGGGTGCTGTGATGAGAGATGGGGGGGCTGTGATGTGTAGGGGGGGGACTGAGGACACTGAGGTAAAAGGAGGTCTCTGATGTGAAAGGGGGTTGTGATATGAAGAAGGAGGGTAAGGAGGTGACAGATGTAAAGGATCTAAGTCACAGAACAAATATGAGATTCAGACCTCTGCAGGATTTAACATTTTAAAGACCATACCTCTGAATTTTAATTCAGTACCCTTGCTGAACACTAAATGGCGTGGGAAGGAGCATCTGCAACACTCCACGTGGAAAGTCAGCACTCGGTACTCTCAGCTTTAATTGTTACGGAGTTAAGGTGGTGGAAATTTCACTACAGTGCCCAAAAGTACCAACTGTGAGGAACACAATTACTGGAACCGGCCTTACTCGCTATGCGAGTCCTTCGATCCTGCATTACACTAGAGGCTGTGCCATGGCTCTGGAGGGTGTTCTATGGCTACACAAAGGTCTGGGTAGCACAACCATGCAGAGCAAAGTTCCCAAACATCACAATCCAGGCTTAGCCCTGTAATCTTCCAGTCCAGCGGGGTGTGGAAACCACTTCCACAACTGTTGCTGAGGATACATCAAAAACAGTTTTTCTTAGCAGAGCCAAAGGAAAGTGCAGCCAACCTCCTAGGACACTACTTTGTGCAAGACAATGATAGTATAAAGTATGGATGTGGAGCCCTGGTTCAGTAATAAATATAGGTTTTTACCTTACGCCAAAAACACTCCCTCATTTAAGAGCTGTTCTCCATTGTTCCAGAAGCAAAAGCTTGAAAAAAACTTTCAAGTGGAGATTTACATTGAGTGTTCGCTGGTTAAGCATATCTAAAGCCAAACATTTAAATGTAACGGTTAAAATTTCTGTTATAAGATTCTGCCATCCACATTATATTGTCAAAAATGTCAGGGCACCTGCCTTTACACGCACAAAATTTAATGGAATCCCAGTCTTAGGGTTCAATATTGAGTTGGCTCACCCTTTGCAGCTATAACAGATTCAACTCTTCTGGCAAGGCTGTCCACAAGGTTTAGGAGTGTGTCTATGGGAATGTTTGACCATTCTTCCAGAAGCGGATTCGTGAGGTCAGGCACTGATGTTAGACAAGAAGACCTGGCTCCGCTCTAATTCATCCCAAAGGTGTTCTATCAGGTTGAGGTCAGAACTCTGTGCAGGTCAGTCAAGTTCCACCATCCCAAACTTACTCATCAATGTCTTTATGGACCTTGTTTTGTGCACTAGTCCAAATCATTTGGTGGAGGGGGGATTTTGGTGTGGGGCTGGACTTGGCCCCCTGGTTCCAGTGAAGGGAACTCTTAAGGCATCAGGATTAGCAAGACATTTTGAATAATTTCATGCTCTCAACATTGTGCGAACAGTGTGGGGAAGGCCCCTTCCTGTTCCAACTTGACTGCGCACCAGTGCACAAAGCAGGTCTATAAAAACATGGATGAGCGAGTTTGGGATGGAGGAACTTGACTGGCCTGCACAGAGTTCTGACCTCAACCCAATAGAACACCTTTGTAATGAATTATGTTGGATGAGAAGGCCTGGCTTGTAATCTCTGCTCCTGAGTGCCTAACATCAAAAATGTGCTTCTAGAAGAATGGTCAAACATTCCCATAGACACACTCCTAAACCTTGTGGACAGCCTTCCCCGAAGAGTTGAAGCGGTTATAGCTGCAGAGGGTGGGCCAACTCAATATTGAACCCTACAGACTAAGATGCCATTTAAGTTCATGTGTGTGTAAAGGCAGATGTCCCAATACTTTTGACAATATAGTGTAGGTTTACCTTCTCTATAAGTCTTAAGCTGGCTGTAGCTGGATAGAATCCGGGCCCGTTCAGCAGGGACTGACAGATTTGATCCATGTATGGGCAGGCTGGTTGTACTCAGGCCAATCCATCGACTAACTTGAGTACAACGAGCCTGTCAGATTTTACACATTGATTACTGCTGGCAGCTATAGCCACTAGCAGTAATCATTGTGCTATGCTGGCAGAATGCGATAGTGCTGCGGAGTGGTTCCCCCATTGACACGGACTCTGTTGATAGGGGTTGGAAGGACATGGCCGAGATTCAAACTTTCAATGGCTGTTTCTAAGAGGTTTTCAGAGACTCCATGCCTGTCTGCCCTCGTACTTCTTGCACTGTACAATAAGGCAAAGTAAACACGTAAATCAGGGACATATACAGCAAAAAAAAAAAAAAAAAAAAAGTGTGGTTGCTATTACTCACTTTAAAAATCCTGCTGCATGTGCCTCCGAGTTTGTTTTCAGAGGAGTTCTCCTGGACTAAACCACAGCAACTTCAATTGCCTGGTCTGATGAAAATCTTTCAGGGCCATTGAAAGCACTGAGGAAATGACTGGAAAGGGTGCAGAGAGGAGATGGGACTTGACTTTGAATCAGGCACCCATAAAATGAAACAAACCCAGAGGAGCAAAAATAGGAGGCAAATCTGGCAAAAAGAAGGCACCTTATGGTACCCTCTTTCTGCTTCAGCCCAAACTTCACTCACCTGGCATTTAGCTACAGAAGACCACTGCTCTCTATGTGGAAGCAGCAGTCTCTTTGCACTGTGCTATCAGCCAGGTCTACTGACCCAACAGAGGACTGGGGAAGGGGGTCGGGATGGTCCTCTCTGAAAGTGGGTGTTTGGGCTGGCTCTAGGACAGTCCTCTCTGAAGCTGGGGGCTCAGGCTGGCTCTAGGATGGTCCTCATTGGAGCTGGGTGCTCGGGCTGGCTCTAGGATGGTCCTCATTGGAGCTGGGTGCTCGGGCTGGCTCTAGGATGGTCCTCATTGGAGCTGGGTGCTCGGGCTGGCTCTAGGACCCCGTTAAATAAAAGCAGTAGGATTTAAAATGTAGCTCTTCTATACACATTCACTATAGGTTTACACTTTACCTTTAATTAAAAAATTATGTACAGTAGGCAGTCATTGCAGAATGCCTTTTTAAAAATGCAAATTCAAGTGCATTTCTCCTGCCTGGAAAGTGTATTACCGGTACCTTGATCCAAAGTCTTTAAGGCCTCTTGAGCATGGGAGCCTGGAGGACATGCAACAAAATTCTAGGGTTATTTCCTACTCCTAAAAAAAAAACCCATGTGCTGTTTGGGTACATAGACATTAATTGCTGCACCCAGCTGTACTTGGGTAATCACTGGTGCACACAAAAGTATAGTGTACAGGTGTTTGCAAAAAATAGACAACTTTTTGTTTATGTCCATAGGCTATGCTCCGGTTTACTTGAGCACCGGGATATAATCCAGTATTTAGCCAGGTACATCCATTCAGGTCTATGGGTGGCTGTATGCAGCTTATGCACTTTCCAGGCAGGGGAAACACACTGAAATTTAGTTGCTTAGGGATCAAGTGATAAAGGCCTAATAGATTCTGCATCACTGAACTGGCACAAATCTGCTGAGTAGGACGTCAGTGACTCGACTATTTTCATAATGTCAGCAATGGCAGCCTACACATTTGTTTCAGTGCAGGTTCACTTTGTAGGCTGCACCAAAAGGACGTTCTTTGAAAAAAAAAAAATCTCAAAAGGCATATTCCTTAGAACCTGAGAAAGCAGCTGCTAGTTAAGACAAAAACTAAATGGCATGAGAAGAGTGCAGCCGTAGTGAACAGGGAGCTTGTTCTGTATCTGGATGCCAACCCATTCTGTCACAGAAAACTTGGCTATGCCCGGTTTTCCACTTCTAAAAAGGTTTTTTTCTTCCCAGCCAGGGCTATAGTGGTCACTACTGCAATGTTTTGGCCAGAATGGGGGTAGTTCAAACCTCCAGCATAGGGGGATTATAGCTCTTCTGTACATTACAGAGAGGTCTGCAGAAGGCCAGACCGCTTCTCCTTATGTTCCTAAAGAATATAACACGATACTGTAAGATTCAACTTCAAACCTTTCCTCAGGCCTCACCAGCACTGCATTGCTGTGGATTCATGATCACCTTACATGATGTAAAGACAGATTTGAGAACCTGTGCTAGGATCCAAAAAACAAAAACCACACCCACTGTAATGCAATCTTGCAATAAACTTTATTGTTCATAGTGCATCTTTACTGATCTCAACTACTACATTTCAATGTGAAGAGCTTATTTATTGAGTTAATCTCTCTTCAAACAAAATGGCACTCAGATGGGATGTACCAATGCTAGCTGTGAGCAATAATGTTCATTACAAGATCATATTACAGTGTGCGGCTATCATTCTTTGGATGTGCTAATATGAGCTGCGAGAGAGCCGGCACCTGAGGAGAGGAATGTTGGCTGAACACATGCCCTGTGCAAGGCTAAAATTTTGAAATAGTCCATAGTAAGATGGAGAGCATTTACTTGTTATGGTGACCTTGGAAGGGTGTCTTAACAAGTTGCAGTCAAAGACCAAAAAGGTTAAAAAAAAAACCCTGGTCTTCATGCAAAAGCACAATCAATTATGTGTACTGTTCTCTGTACGAATATAAAAAGCATTTGCTTGAACAACACAATCCAAAATACTCAATGCACAAACTCCATTTTGGACATTAACAAAATATACATGTGTATGTATATATATAAAAATAAAAAAATAAAATCCTCTTAAAACCCATAAAATGTCTCAGCAGAAGAACTTGTGTTTGAAAAGCAGCACCAAATAAATTCGCCTTTGGAAGATGGATGTTCCTCTTTGACATCCATACCATGAGGTAAACTCCCAGACTTGCATGAGAACCCACAGAACTCAGAGTGCACTTCACTGGTCTCAAATAATGATAGAAGTCTCTCTGTGGATGAACCTGGTTCATGTTCTGCCACAGGAACCGACACTTTATGTACAGGCGTGACAGAGAGGTCCTCCTGCTTCCTTGCCTTGCGCTCCAATCTTTTAACCTTTCTGTGAAGTTTGCTGGGGGAGCTGTGAAGACTTTGGTCATGTAATGCATCTGAATGGTTTATTAGACAGGTTGTCTCCACCCCCTTAGGTACAAAGTCCATTACTGATTTAGTCACATGATTAATATCCAGAGGTTCACAATACAAAGTTTCAGAAACCAAGGAACCATCCAGTTTCATCTTTTTACTGGGATATCCATTTACAGGCCCGGGTGAAAATTCTTGGATAGGTGTGGCAGTCACAGATATCCCAAGAGGTAATCCTTGTGAGGTATAAATTGGCTGATGGGTGTTCTCATCACAAACAGTTAGAGTGTCACCTGCATGGGTCGAGGAATTGTCAGAATATGGTAGTAAGGCTGGTGTTCCAGGAGGGATGTACATAGAGTCCGATGCACAAGCATAGTTATCCACAGTGTTAACAGGACAAAACACAGATTCCATAGGTTCAGGGCTCTGGATGTCATTATTGACATGACAGTCGTTAGCAGCAGCTGGCGGACCCTCAAGCTCAGTCTTCTGTACTGTTTCTGGTATCGGCCTTACAGATGAATGGATTTTTTGGCAAGCCTGCTGATGCTTTTCTGCAATTTCCTTTTCTTCCCAGTTAACAGTCACAGTCGGCATCAATACAGAACTAAAACAAACAAAAAAAAAAAATGCTCATGGACAAAGAAAAAAGGAAATAAACTTTTATCCAACTGTAACTATACTTGCTAAATCATTCAGTGTAACTAATTGTTTACTGTTCAGAGATCCCTTGGTCCAAATCTATTTTTATTCAGATGCACTGCACTAGGTTGGGCAAATAGGATTGATTCATGATAATTTGCCCATGTTCTAGATCCTCATATATCCCTTCTTTAAAACGATTTTAATTTTTACAGTGACAATCACTTGTTTAATTTAAACCAATACCACCCGCGCTAGGTGGCCAAGAATTCCAGCAGCTGTATGCAAAACTGTGGGGTTGATTTAGGCCCGGTTCACACTGATGTGACAATCGCTCCAACTTTGGAGCATTAGTTGCATCAGAAGTCAGACCCCATTCTGTGCAATGGAAACATTTTATCGGTGCGTCTTGAGTTGCACTGACTTAGAAAAAGGTTCCTGCACTACTTTTGGTCGAACTTGCATTGACTTCTGTAAAGAAGTCGCATGCAAATTGTGCCAGTCACACTGGGTTCAGACTTTGAAGTCGGTGCAGGGTGAACCTGGCCTTATTAAAACTGGTGTGCAAAACCTGGTGTAGCTGCGCATAGAAACCAATCAGCTTCCAGGTTTTATCATCAAAGCTTAATTGAACATAGAAGTTAAAAGCCGATTGGCTACAATGCACAGCTGCACCAGATTTTGCACGCTCCAGCTTTAGTAAATCAGCCCCACTCTGCACTATGTTCTTAAATGATACTCGATGTACAGCCCTCTTAATTAAAAATGTAAATAAGAGTGAGTGAAATGCATTATGCACAAAACAAAAAAATGGGATTTTTGACTTACCGTAAAATCCATTTCTCTGATGTTCATTGACGGACACAGCTCCTTATCAGGAGTAGTACACTAGGCAGGAAACGCTTGACTACGCCTATGGGGCAGTCCCAGGGGGGTATACACCCACACTCAGCTATAGGCACTCCGTTTTTTTCTTCTGCCTAGTCAGGAGTAAGAACCTAGTTCCTTGCTGGAATGGAATTTTTTTTGCTATGGTTTCGTTCCTGTGAGAATGTACTAATCAACTGCCAGACTGGGCAATGGCCAGTGAGCGCGCACAGGTCTCTGCGCTAGGTCGGCCGCGACATAGCCCCACTGGACGGGGGCTGGCCTGCAAGGGTGTATACAACCTGGCCTCAGTCGCAGCGTTCCGCTTGGCCAACACCCCCCCCCCTATTCCTATGGAGCGGTGGTCTGTCAGGAGCAGTGCCCACCATGTTCCTGGTATAGTAGTGTCAGAGGAAAGCCAACTCCACAGAGGGGTGGGTGCTGTCAATGATAATCAGAAATGGATTTTACGGTAAGTCAAAAAAACTGGATTTTTGTCTTACTGTAAAATCCTTCCCTGATGTTCATTGATGGACACAGCTCCATATCTTCTTGACCGATGGGTTTATGCTGCTCTCCATAGCGTAGGACACAAGGCAGTAAAAAATCTGACCACGCCTATAGAGCAGTCCCAGGGGGTATACTCCCACTTCCTGCTATAGGACTTCAGTTTTGTAAAAAGCAGTGTCAGAAGAACATAAAACCCAACTCAATAGAGGGGCGGGTGCTGTGCCGGTCAATGAACATTAGAGAAAAAGATTTTACGGCAAGACAAAAATCCAGTTCTCCTCTGCCGGTATAGTGGGTGTAAATAAAATATAAAACTGTGATATAGTTGTGCACAAGATATATATGTGTAAAAAATAGAGCAATAATAAATGTATATTAAAAAACACTTCAAATTATTATGCAATCAACATCTAATAAAATGCAATATGATTAAATGTCCAGTGAAAAAACATGGAGAAAGTTCAAAGTGCGTACCAAAATAATAAATGGTAAGTGGTATGATAAGAGCTGAATAAATAGATAGATGCAGTAGTAGAATTATTATGTGCTGGTGATATGCAGTGCTTGATAAATAGCACTGAAAATAAAGTGAAAAAAGATTAATAAGTGAATCACACAACGAATAGTGCAAAAATGTGCACAATGAATGACAGTTAGATGTCTGTCTGGAATAAAGTCCAATAGGCCAATATTGAAAAAGAGAAAAGGAAATTAGTCCACGACTTGATAGATGTGCTGGTAAATAGTGGGAACAACCTTACGATAACCCCAAGGTGGGTGACTGGCGAGGTGCGGGGTGACCCCTAGTAAAAAGACCTACTAACCAGATATACGCACCCCACACAGGGGTATAGAGCGGGTATTGGAATATAGCTGGGTGCTCCTTCCTTTGACTCTTTAGCTCACTTCTGTGCTGGGGGAAAGTGTTGTGGGCAGTCCCTGGGGGTCCCGGGTGTCCCAAAGAGAAAACAGGCTTAGTGGAGTCTTCTCCTGGTAATGTGATATCCGGCTGTCCGTGAGTGGGGTCCAGTCACTCAATGGTATGTGCGGGTGGGAGGGTCACATAGGGCAAAGAAAGGCTCGATAGTGTAATATCATTTACACCTTTATTCAAAATCAATGTACAATAAATGGGTACTCACATGTTAAAAGACAATTAAGAGCGTGAAAATGGCATCCTGGAACGCAATGCTTTCCACCAGGATACCGGAACCGGTCGTGATGTGACGGCGCTGAACGTGTTTCGTCAGACGTCTTCTGCAGCCTACAGTTCCCACTATTTACCCGCACATCTATCAAGTCATGGACTAATTTCCTTTTCTCTTTTTCAATATTGGCCTATTGGACTTTATTCCAGCCAGACATCTGTCATTCATTGTGTGATTCACTTATTAATCTTTTTTCACTTTATTTTCAGTGCCATTTATCAAGCACTGCATATCACCAGCACATAATAATTCTACTACTGCATCCATTTATTCAGCTCTTATCATACCACTTACCATTTATTATTTTGGTACGCACTTTGCACTTTCTAGACGTTTTTTCACTGGACATTTACTCATATTGCATTTTATTAGATGTTGATTGCATAATAATTTAAAGTGTTTTTTTTAATATATATTTATTATTGCTCTATTTTACACATATATATCTTGTGCACAACTATATCACAGTTTTATATTTATTTTATTTACACCCACTAAACTGGCAGCGCCAACTACCCCATTTCCTACTTATCACAAATATTTATTGTTTATATGTGTACATAACATACACCTTGGTTTAATTTGATCGAGACCATTAAAAAAATAGCTTTTTTGTTTCTTTATCACTCTATGCACTTATATGGTTTTTGATATACACTGGTTTGAGCACAGTCTATACTCCTTGTTATACCCAATACTGGGCGTGGTCCACACTCTTGACGTGCTGCTCACGTAATTATTTACACTCACCTTATGTCTAAATATTCATTCACATTTGATGGAATATTAACACCTTTTTTGGAATCACCTAATTTTTGGTTAAGGTTAATTGATAGAGGAATCCTCCTTTGGCGCAATTTATTTGTCCTTAGCGCGGGTGTATTAGTGATTAGCACAAATTTTGTTATTACTAAAGGACTCAAAGACTGCCTTCAGTGCAGCCAGGGATTGTTGGGACCCACAGGGCCCGGCAGCCTCAGAGGGGATCAGGTGGGGAAATGTGCTCCAGGGACTCAATTAGAAAAGAGGGGGACCCACAAAAAAAAAAAGAAGTGTATAACCCTGCTTGGGACACCCCCACTGCGCTGGCGGCACCACAGGGCCCAGCAAAGAGCACTATCACTGCTATAGCAGAGGCAGGGAAAAAGAACCCCACAAAAAAGGCTCACCACCACCGATCAGGCACTTACAGCACCAGGCAAACTGCACACTATCGTCAACTCGACACCCCAGACCGACCTTAAAAAGGTATGTCCACCCAATGGGAGGGGAACTGCATGGGAAAGAGGGGAACCCGGGGGTCCAACTGTCCCAAGGAGGGGCCCACTCCCACCCCGAAAACCTCCAGCTTACTATACCAGGAACAGGGTGGGCACCGCTACTGACAGAAAGGGGGGGGGGGGGGTGTTTGCCAGTTGGAACGCTGCGACTGAGGCCAGGTTGTATGCACCCTCGCAGACCAGCCCCAGTCCAGTGAGGCTATGTCGCGGCTGACCTAGCGCGGAGGGGAGGCCTGCGTGCGCTCACTGGCCTGGCCGACCTTCTGGATCTAGATTATCCAGTTCGTCGCCCAGTCGGGCAGTTGATAAGAAACAAAATTCCATTTAAAAAAGGAAAAAAAAAAATTTGCTAGAACCAGAGATCCCAGCAAGGAACTAGGTTCTTAATCCTGACTAGGCAGAAAAAAAAAAAAAAAAAAAAAAACAGTGCCCATAGCTGAGAGTAGGAGTATACCCCCTGGTACTGCCCCATAGGCGTAGTCCAGCTTTTTCCTGCCTAGTGTCCTACTCCTGTAGGGGGCAGTGTAACCCAATGGTCAAGAAGATAAGGAGCAGTGTTAATCAATGAACAAAAGAGAAAATGTCCATTTAAGTGCAAGAATATGAGGGTCCATTAAAGTGCAACATTCAAACGTCTGCTTTTATATGAGGTGTTCTTCATTATAAAGTGCTCTGTGCAAATAGTGCACGTTTCGTTGTAATGACGTCTTAAAGACGCCTCCTGAAGAAATCATTACGATGAAACGTAATGTCGGGGAGGAGTAACAGGAAGTGACGTTGTTCCGCTGGAGACACCCAGAAGTGGTGAGATACCCATGCTGCTCAGGAAGACTAACCGAGCTTGACCTAGAACACATATGAAAGAGCACATTTGAATGTTCCACTTTAATGGACACATCTATTGTTGCACTTAAAATCAACATCTATATTGTGTTGTGCATAATGCACTTTACTCACTTTTATTAATGATTTACATTTTTAGATTTTAGGAGCGCTGTACATTAAAAAGTATCGCTAGTTAACACTTGGTGGTTTATATTTACCCATCCCACTGCCTGTACTTCACTTGCTGAAAAATAACTTGCATCCCCTGTTGTAGGCCATCCTCCGACCTCTATGTCACTCTGTCCTGTAGTAATGTAGGGGTTGACAGGGGAGAACTGCCACCCCCAGGATTTTGTTGACAGCAATCTCAAGACAGTAAAGATTGATGGAACAGGAGGAAGGTAACCCTTTAATTTGAAGAGGCATTGTGAGAAAAAAAAAAAGCGCACACTTTTGTTTTAAACCAGCTCTAATTAAATCACCAATACTCAAAATCTTTGGGAACATTACCTTTTAGCGTCTTGTCTGCATACTGACCAGTCCACAAAGTCAAAATCAAACATGGAGATGAGATTATCCACATCTTGATAATGAGGACCCTGAGAAAAGTTTTTGTGTTGTGGACTTAAAACGTGCTGCAATAAAGAAATAAAGGAAACATGTATAGGAAGTATGAAACCAAATTTCAGCCATGTCTACTGGAACAATAATATTGAGAAGGGCTTGTTACACTTGTGGCCCGGGGGAAATAAAAGGCAATGTTTTTACTGCCCCGTCTGCTCACCCTTATTTTTACATGCCAGCCAGATGGGGTGGCACACGTGCTGCAGCCACTGCAAAAATTATATCCCATGCCAAATTCAGCGGGCAATTTCACCACCAAACAGTAACCATTCAATTTAATGGGGCTGTCGCATAGCTGCAGACTTTCAGGGGTTAAAACAGGGGTTAAGACAGCTGACTGTCAACTGCCCTTTAAAGAGAAATCAGGTGGGAGTCACTTTTTAGAGGGACAGCATATATGCAAACAGGCAAAAATTTAAAATAACCCATTGTTTCACAAAAGGAGGATGTCATTTGGCAGGAAAGTGAGAAACAATTAATTTGATATTACAAAAAGGTAAATCATGTACAGGACGGGTTTTATGCAAAGGAACTTTGTGAGGCAAGACATACAGTACTTCTAACTAATCATACAGTCCACTCCTGCACTAAAGCCGTTTAAAGACAGTGCGATTTCCATCTGCTCAATTCCCCATCTACACAGTCCGTGTTGATGGGGGAATCCCTCCTGCAGAGCTATTGTTCTCTCCTGGCGGGAGGAGCCTTTCCTGCCGGGAGAACACACGGTAACTATAGCTAAAGAATAAAAAAAAAAAAAAAAAAAAAAAAAAAAAAATCACATGAAAAATTCAACATGCTGGTCGAGCAACTTGGGTGCAATCAGCCTGCCGAAATATGGTTAGATTCTCTGTTTTTGCTGAACTAGATTGGAACAGTCTATGGCTGAACCAAGCTCCATTGCCAAGATTTGGGACAGGATTCGGTTTCTGACACATTAATACAAAGATTTGTAGTAGAAGACTGAGGCCTCTGAAAAGCCAAGAGCCCAAAGAACCAGGAACCTAAAGATCGTGTTACTAAGAGAGAACAGGTGGGAGCTTCATGTCCCCTAGTAAGCTAGAATACATTCTCCCAAAGAGGTCTCATTTTTTGTTTTGGGGGAGAAAATGTACTTCCCTTTGTAAGGAAATATTAACTCTCTCTCCGTCACAGTGTACACTATAATAGATAAAATTTACTTATCACTGTGTTAAGTGTCAGTTGTGACTTCAGATAGTGTGAGAGGCAGTTAATGGTAGTCCCAAATAGGTTAAGGGTCCCTGCCATATATCCCCCCCACTAAAGATTTAACCCCCTGATGACCCCGTTAACCCTTTCACTCCCCTTCACAGTTTACATGAATTACAGTATTCAATTTACTGGTCGCTGTATTAGTGTCACTTGTGATTTCAGTTAGTGCGATAGGCAGTTAGCCACAGTCCCAGATAGGGGGATATATGGCGGGGACCCTAAACCTAGAAGATTTAACCCCCTGATCACCCCAAGTTAACCCCTTCATTGCCCTGTCACAGTTTGACTATTATAATGTACAGGGCAAAGAAAAGGGGGGAAAAAAATGGACTTTAGAGGCACCGTAATAAAAGAACCAACGCTTTATTGTTAAGTAGTAAAACCACAAAGATATGTGTCCACCGACCAGTAGGGGCGGGGACCATTAATCAGGGAATACAGGTGGTGGGTGGATAGAAAAAACCTAGCCACCTGGGACATACAATACAACATAACAAATACAAAATTGACATAAAGAAATAGGCAAAAAATTAGGACGCTATGCGTTGCTTTTTTTTTACGATACCCCTGTTCTTTTTCTGCTACTTTCTCCCTTGTTCCCCACAGTGACCCCTCTATGCTTGAGACCCTTGGGTTGCTGGTCTGTGGTCCATCCAGCCTTGCCATGACTGGAGGGGAGTCCATCCTTCCCCTCCCCCTCCTCTATGCCAGCCGGACTTGCCTAGACTATAATTTATGTGAACATTCTGGCAACTGTTTGTCAGTGTTTGATTTGGTGATACATGTTAACTATTTGGACATACTCAACTTGTGATGTCAATGTCACCCTATTTGATGCTACGCCATTGTATTCATTCCATTGTATCCTGCTATACAGAATCCACATTCCAAACAGCTACGGATGAAGTCTGAACACCAGGCGAAACATGTAGAGCAATTGGATCTATTAGCCCGTTTCCTTTTTGGAAGTTGTTATTGTATTGTACAGGACGCTCTGCGTTGCCTGCACTTTGGTGCCGTTGTTTGCAACGCATAGCGTCCTAATTTTTTGCCTATTTCTTTATGTCAATTTTGTATTTGTTATGTTGTATTGTATGTCCCAGGTGGCTAGGTTTTTTTCTATCCACCCACCACCTGTATTCCCTGATTAATGGTTCCCGCCCCTACTGGTCGGTGGACACATATCTTTGTGGTTTTACTACTTAACAATAAAGCGTTGGTTCTTTTATTACGGTGCCTCTAAAGTCCATTTTTTCCCCCCTTTTCTTTGCTCTATTAAGATTCAGGACGTGGCACATGGTTCTTTATTGCATTACGCCCCTGTTTTTTGCTGCATCAGGGACAGGCGTAGTTTCTCTATTTAGTATTATAGTGTACAGATCTTTTTTCTTATCACTGTATTAATGTCACAGGTGACATCAGTTAGCGTCAATCCAGGACAGTGTCAGATTGCCCACCACATATTTAGCAATACATTTTAACCCTTTAATTGCCAGTGACACACACTAAACGCCTCCATTTCTAGTATAGTGTCTGAACAGAACATCTTTGATCTGATCAGAACTATACTAGCGTCCCCAAAACGCAGCGTTAGCAGGATCATTCCAGACACCTGCCAGCATCTGCGTTTAGCCCCTCCGCCCACCCCAAGAAGTGCAGAATCAGCAGATTACTGTCACTTCCAATACACAGCACAGTAAACCGCAGCATTAGCAGCGTCAGGTCTGATCTCTGCTAGCACTAGCAGTTACATTTTTTGGTAGTGGTTCAAACAGTCCTTGACAACCAGGTGCTTTTTTACCTGTGAATCGCACTAGGTACCTATACATTTATTGGCCAAAAATGTCCAAACAGAGGTACACCAGTGAAGAGGCCTACACAATGCTGAGCATGACAGATGAGTGATGGGGAAGCCTCACTGTCAGAATCAGGCTCAGTATTCTAACCTGTAGACAGCAGCGGCACCCTGACAGATCGCAGGGATTACTACTCCATCAGAGCTAAAGCAAGGCGCACCCGATCCTGTTCTTCTGTTGCTGAGGTGCAACTGCAGGGTTATCGTATACAGCAGAGTGTAGGTACTAGTGCCACTCAACCTTCTGGTGAACTGGCAAGCACAACTGCCTAGTACATCCTGGTCACAGTGAAACCAGCACTGCAATAACACTTGATGACATGGCGAGCCCCATAAGTGCAGTTCAAGCTGGTGCGGTGGCTAGCACAAGTAGTGTCACGCAGCCACCAAAAATTTGAAGACCGGCTCGTAGAGCCCATAGTGTCCTTCCTGATGCGCTTAATTTCGATGTAAATCCAAATTTGACCCTTTCCAGAGAATTTGCATGGAAATGTATCACAATTTCCGAACTTAAAAAACTTTTCTTGGCCTATCCCTCCCCATGGGCATTACTAAAAAGAGTGAGCTGCGGTCATATTGGTCCACTGACCCAATTCACCATATGCCCCTGTTCTCTGCTGCCATGGCCGGGACTAGATACAAGCAAATCTTGTGGTTCACGCACTTCAGGGACAATGAACTCTGTCGTCCTCCGTGTTACCCTGGATATGCGGCCCCTCGTAAACCACTTCAACCAGAAGTTTGCAGCCTTGTATACGCCCCAAAAAGCTGTCTGCGTTAATGAGTCCCTGATTAAATTTTCTAGCCGCCTTACTTTCAAAGTTTCTTCCCAGCAAGCGTGCCAGATATGAGGTCAAGATGTATAAGCTCTGAGATAGGGCAACAGGTTACACATGTAGTTTCCCGATTTAAGAGGGAAAAGATAGCAATGTGGAGCCCCCCCCCCCCCCCCAACTGCCCAGACTACATGGGGAGCAGGGGCAAGATTGTTTGGGACTTGGTGTCACCCTTACTCCTCACTACCATTAACAGTTTTGGAGGCCATGAAATGCCAAGATAACACAAACCCCCCTCCCCACCCAAATGCCCCCTTTTTCAGAAAAGGTAGACACGCCAAGGTATTTGCTAAGAGGCATTGTGAGTATTTTGCAGCTCGTTTGTTTTGGAAAATGAAGAAAAGGAAATTTGTTTTCTTTCTTTTCTTTTTCAATTTTCAAAACTTTGTGACAAAAAGTGAAATCTGCTAAATGCTCAAAATGCCTGTCAGCAAATAACTTAGGGTGTACACTTTCTGAAAAGGGGTCATTGTCTTTGTGCTATCTTGGCATTTCATGGCCTCTGAAACTATGATGATAGGTAGTGAGGAGTGAATCAACGATTTATGCCCTTAGAAAGCCTAAAAGCAGTGATTGGTTTTCGGGGTCATGTACGCGGCTTGACCTGGCAGGTGTGAGCAATATATCATTTCAATGACAACTTTGTGTACATTTTTTTTGTCATTTTTGAAACACCTGTGACAAAATTTAAATATTCAATGAGCTCAACATGCCTCTCAGAAAATTCCTTGGGGTGTCTACTTGCCAAAAATACATTTTAGCCTAACTGTATGACAAAAATTGAGCTTATTGGATATTTTATAAGAAAAATTTCATTTTTCTCAAAATTTTCGGTCTTTTGGTTTAGATCACAAAAATAAAAACCGCAGAAGTGATCAAACACCACCAAAAGAAAGCTCTATTTGTGTGGGGGAAAAAAAGGCATACACTTAGTTTGAGTACAGCATTTCATGACTGCGCAATTGTCAGTTAAAATCATGCAGTACCAAAATTGCAAAAAATGGGCTGGTCATTAAAGGGGTAAATCCTTCCGGTCCAGAAGTGGTTAATAAATAGGAGGCACATTTAAAGCGGAGTTCGATCCCAAAAGTGGAACCTCCGCTTTAGGGCCTCCTGACCTTTGTCATGTTTTTGGGGGGGGGGGGGGGGGGTACCTAGTTTTGACAGGTACCCACTCCTACTCGGCCTGAGCGGAAGTTCTCCCCCTTCCTGCTATCTTCTGGGACACATCAAAGGTCCCAGAAGATTGCCCGGCCATTCAGGGCGCAGAGCGCGACATGCGCACCCGGCTGTGATGCCACAAGCTGTCAGTGTCGGGTGCCAACAATGGTGATGCTGGGGAGAGCTAAGGGAGAGAACCGAGGCTTAGAGCTGGATCATGGGACAGATGAGTGTCTGTTTATTAAAAGTCAGCCGCTACATTTTTTGTAGCGGCTGACTTCACAGGAAAACAAATGGAGGTCTGCTTTAAAAGGCAAACACCTGTAATGCCCAGAGTTTCATAAAGCCTTTTAACTTGTGGTTGGCTTTGAAATTAGTATCTTCCAGTTCTAGGCCTCACACATCTGTACAGTACTTACAGCTTCAAGATCATCGTATTTCTGTAGGCAACATTCACAGTATCCACGCTTCTTCTCTCTCATTTTACAATGTGAATTGTTTCCACCATCTTGCCCGTGCCAAGTCTTGTTTAAACTGGAAAAGAAACAAATCCCAAACGAAAATGCCATAAATATACAATGTTCAACTTAAGGTATATTTAAACCTCTGACATGAGAGGAGCAAAGCATATCCCTCTATAGTGTGTACTTTTCTTAATCCAGAGCACTAAATGTCATTTCTGTCTGTTGCCTTGTTCCTCTGCTATCAGCATGAGTCAATTCTGACAAGTTTCCAGACAGCAAGAGATTAAGGTGACAGGGGAGGGAGCTCCAGCACACAGCCTGCGATTGACAGCATCAGTGCTGTTCCTGTTTGCTGTTGGAAAGGGGTGTGTCCCTTCCCTCCAATCAGCTTTTAGCTCCCCGTCCGATTTCTGAAAACTCATAGAATCTGTATATATTCTGCCCTTTGAACACCTGTAGACGAGAGGGCTACAGATAAACAAATGGGCAGGAGGATTGGTTTCATCTCTTTGAATCACCTGAGGCCAGTCACTTTACTGGGTGTATGTAAGGGTTTACAACTACTAATTCTAATAATCCAAAATGTAAAAAAAGATTCTCTTTATCCTAAGCAGTGTTACAATCTGTAACAATGAATAGTTGTTTCCACATTATAACAGTAAACACTTTGTGAAATATTCCCATTTTAGAATAACAGGAATACAAAAAAAAACAAATCCATAGTGATGTGCTAGGCAGTAATCTATGGTAAACACCTCATGTTAGCCTATTCGGATAAACAAAGGCATGACTTCTGATGGTTGGACCTGAGATTAATCTTTACACGTCATGACTGCCCTAGTTTGAGATCTTCAAAATGTATTATATTTATTAGCATACCCTTGCTTTGTCTCTGTAGCTTTATTAGCAGTTGCGGCTTTCTTTTCCACTGACTGGCACAGCTTGGAAGGCGGAGACTGGAAAGATCGAAAGCATGGAGGCACTAGATATAGGGGTCTGTACTGGCTGGAATAGGAAATTGACATTTTTAACAAGTCATCATACTAAATATATAAAAAAAATTTGTCTTACTGTAAAATCCTTTTCTCTGATGTTCATTGACGGACACAGCTCCATATCTTCTTTGGGGGGGGGGGATATACTTCCCACTTCCTGCTATAGGACTTCAGTTTTGTAACAGTCAGTGTCAGAAGAATACATAACCCAGCTCAGAGGGGTGGGTGCTGTGTCCGTCAATGATGGAGAAAAGGATTTTACGGTAAGACAAAAATCCAGTTTTCTCTTTCGTTCATCGACGGACACAACTCCATATCTTCTTTGATCCTTGGGATGTCTCAAAGCAGTGTCAACATGAGGGGTGGGAAAAATTACAGAAATAAACACTTTCCAAAAAGGGCTAAATATAGTCATATAGTCAACCAGGTAAACCATGAGCTCAACCAGAACTGGAGCTCACCAACCAGAAAAAAAAAAAAAAAAAAACCCTAAAGAGGCAGGGGCCTCTGCAACAGCAGCCTGCAAAAAACTTTGCGCCCAAACGCAGCATCCGCCGATGGGAGTACATCCACCTTGTAAAACTTTGAATGTATGCACAGACGACCATGTGGCCACCTTGCACACCTGGACCACTGACGCCTGATGACGGAAGGCCCTGGGAGGCACTAAGCGCCCTTATAGAATGCGCCTTAACAGGAAAGGGAGGAACCTGACCCCTGATGGAAAAGGCCTGCACCACTGTCTGCCTGTTCCATCTGGAAATTATCGCAGCAGATGCGGCCTGCCCCTTACGAGATCCATCTGTTAGGACTAAGGAATCCGATTTCCGAATGGACCCAGTTACTGCCAAGTACACCCTGATTGCCCGAACCACATCCAAGGAATGTAAAGCAATTTCTTTATAAAGTTTTGGCCTAGGGCACAAGGAAGACAACACAATGTCTTCATACAAGTGGAAACCCGAAAAGACCTTAGGAAGAACGACTGACAGGGACATAGCACCACTTTGTCCCTGTAAACCACCAGGTAAGGTAACCAAAAAGGACAACGCAGCCAGCTCCGACACCCTGCGTGCAGAAGTAATAGCCACCTCAAGAAGGCCACCTTCTGTGACAGACTAAGCAGAGGAAGTTCACGACCATTTTAAAAAGGCGTTTTTTTGAAGAATAGACAGTACCAGACTGAGGTCCCACTGAGGTACCAGGGACCTTAGCGGAGGAGCCAAGTGGCGAAACCCCTGGACGAAAGTGTGAACCAAAGAATTTGCAGCCAAAGGCCGTTGGAAGAAGATTGCCAAGGCGGAAATCTGGAGATAAAATTCCTTCTTTAATCACAGTCTGTGGTATAACAGCTGGGTCGCTACAGCTCCAGTCGATTGCACTGGGTGGCGGACAAAAAACTAGACAAAACAAAAAGATAAGCGCACATCCGATCTAGCGTAATACAATTTATTAAAAAAGGTATAAGTGGTAATAGTACATGCTGGCAAGAGGTTTGAGCGTGTCTGCAGCCTCCTTTCCTGTATGGCCTCTTCAAGTCAGACAGGGAGCCCGATCAATGCTCCCGTTTCCTGATAAGATGGTAAAGTAGTGATCCCTCCTGGTCTCCTAGTGATTGGTAGGCTCGCTGGGCTCCCGGCGTCTCCAACACCTGCGCCCGGCCAGCTCTGCACAGTCACTTCTGTGCATGTGCGCCCAGACCTGGCCGGAAGACCAGTAAATACGGGGAAATCACAGCAAAGAGGAAAGAAAGCAAGCAAAGTCACACTTCAGCCCGTTGCTATGATAACGCGTTTTGGAGGAGTGGCCTCCCTCTTCAGGTGACCTGAAGGGGGAAATCTGGCCCTTGATGGTGCCCGGAGCCAAACGCTGATCTACACCCTGTTGTAGAAACTCCAGCAGACGGGACACCGAAAAGGAACAGGGAGAAACCCCCCGAGATTCACACCAAGAAATGTACGCCCTCCAAGCTCGATGATAAATCTCATCTTCCTATAAGTAGATTTTTTAGCTTTTAACAGTGTAGGAATCACCGAATCTGACAACCCTTGATCTTTCAGTACCTGGCTTTCATTAGCCAGCCTGTTAAAGCCAGCGACCATAAAGCAGGATGGAAGATCAGCCCTTGCGACAAAAGATGTTCTCTGAAAGGGAGTCTCCAAGGAGCATCAGCTAAAAGCCTTACGAGGCCTGCCTACCAAGACCAGTCTGGAGCCACCAGAATGAATGGAATCCATTCTGCCTTGATTTTGCGCAAAAGTCTCGGCAGAAGCTGTAGTGGAGGGAAAACGTAAATCAGACGATACTGACCCCAAGGGGCCACCACAGCATTAGCGGTTAAAGGATAACAAGACCTTGCCACAAACCTCTGAACCTTCCGGTTGAGACGAGAGGCCAACAGGTCCACATCGGGAGTCCTCCACCGGAGAAAGTTGTTGAAACACTTCCGGGAGAAGAGACCAATCGCCCGGCTCCAACGCCAGTTGACTGAGGTAGTTCACCTGCCAATTTTCCACCCCTGGAATGTGTACAGCAGCAAGGGCTGGAACATATCGTTCTGCCCACCTTAGAATGCTGGCTACTACTTGCTGCTAGGGCACTTTTGGTGCCCCTTGATGATTGACATATGCCACAGCTGGCATATAGCTGGCTCCTTACTGGGAATCCTTGCAGACAATCCGTCCACAGGGAAAGGCAAAGCCTGATCGCCCGAATCTCCAGGACATTGATCGGCAGACTGGACGCCTCCTGAGTCCAAACCCCTGAATCTGTGTCCAAGACACCTCCCCACCCGACAGGCCCGCATCCGTGGAAACCATTGTCCAGTACAGGGGGAGAAAGGACTTCCCCTTTCGAAGCGTCGCAATATGTCGGGGAACGAAGCCACAAAATCAAGGATTCCCTTGCTCAACATTATCAGATTGTCCAGAGATTGAGAATTCTTGTCCCATTTGGCAAGAATCTCCTTTTGCAGAGGCCTGGTATGGAACGGAGCAAACGGAATTGCCTCAGGGTGGAGACCTTCAAGCCCAGCACCTGTATGCAAGTCCTGAAAGACGACCAAAGGTTGGACAACAGGAGCCGAAGCGCATGCTGTAACTTCAGCAGTTTCTCCTCCAGAACCTGGCTGAGGCTGAATCCAAAGAAAGGCCCAGGTAGTCTAGGTTGGACGGAGTCAGAGCAAATTTCTGAAATTCAGTTTCCAGCCCAACTCTTGCAGAGTTCACACAATGATGTCCAGATCATCTCTTAAGACAGATGGAGACTCTGCTTGCAGAAGGAGATCGTCCAGGTACCCCAGTACCACGACCCCCCCCTCTGCCTGAGCAAGGCTAACACCGGGGCCAACACTCTTGTGAACACCCAAGGAGCTGAGGCGAGACCAAAAGGTAATGCCACAAATTGATAATGCTCCTCTCCCACGGCAAAGCGAAGAAAAACGCTGGTGCCCGACATATTGGGATATGAAGGTAAGAGTCCTTGATTTCGATAGAGGCCAGAAAATCCCTTGATGAAGGGATGCCACCACCGTGCGAATGGACTCCATCCAAAATTTCTGAACCCACACAAAGCGATTCAGGGCCTTGAGGTCCAAGATTGGACAGAACTTGCCTTCCTTCTTAGGAGCAGTAAACAGATTTGAATAAAATCCCTGAACACGTTCCAACTCTGGAACCGACACAATTACTCCCTGTGATAGCAGATCCTGCACCGCCCTGTAAAGGCCCTGCAGCCGATCTGGGGACTGGCACAAGTTAGAAGGAAAGAACCTTACCCTTGCTGTATCTCAGGGAAACCCCACATACTTTATAAACTTGTTGACACTGAACATGAAAATTGTATATACATTGAAAGCTGTATACTGTTTTGTATTATTTTGTTTTTTCATTGGATAAATAAAATCTTTTTTTTTTTTTTTTTTTTTAAAAAGGAAAGAACCTTCCCAGAGGCAAGGACAGAAACTTGATCTTGTAACCGGACCGTAGCCTCCTACTCCTATGGAGAGCAGCATAACCAAGGGTCAAAGAAGATATGAAGCTGCGTTTGTCAGTGAAGGAAAAAAAATATTTATTTATTAGAAAGGATACACATACTAAATATTATTGCATTTCCTCATCCCAACAACAGTCCTGTCTTAGACCGATTGAATGTTATATTTGCTCAGCAGTAGAGTGAAGTAGACAGGAGGTGAAGTTTAAAGTTACACTAAAAACAAATAATGAAATAATAAATTGATCCCTCAAGATTTGACCTTCTAGTACCAAAATCAAAAAACAGTAAGGGCCTACTTACACTTGTAATTAACAGAAATGAATAGAAAAACTTCAAACATGCTTTCGTGCACCAAAACATTCTTTGACATGCAATAGAAACATTAACACGCAAGGTAACACTTGTTCTGATTATGTAGGAAAGCATCTGCCAAACATAAGCAAGTGTGAATGGACCCAAAGAGATTCATTTAGGCTTCATGTACACAGCCTATTATGACTGCCAGCTGTAGGAAAATGCAAAACGTGGCAAAATCATGCCACGACTTTGCAGGCAAAACATTCCTATACTAAAACGGGTTCCAGAGAGTGAGGTTCAACTTCCTCTAACCGCAGCAGCTTCTAAAAGCCTGTGTGTACATGGACACAGGCTTTTATGGAGTTGACTTTATGAGCTTTGGCAAAAAAAACTCAAAGTTTAGGAGCTGTAGTGTACAGTACATGAAGCCTGGAAAAAAAAAAAAAAAAAAAGTGGGGAGGCCATACTGCTGCTAATTAAAAAGAAAATAAAAAAAAAAACCAGCACAGAGTGTGTGAGTATGTATATATATATATATATACATACACATACATACATATATATATATATACATACATATATATACACACACCTTGAAAAAGTATTCACACCCCCTTGAAATGTTCTGAACAAAAATGTGAATAGATTTTATTGGGATTTTTAGCTGATAGACCAACACAAAGTGGCACATATATTTGTGAAGTGGAAGGAACATGATAAATGGTTCTTGATTTTCTTTTTTTTTTACAAATAAATATCTGAAAAAAGTGTGGTGTGCATTTGTATTCAGCCCCCTTTACTCCGATACCCCTAACTAAAATCTAGTAGAACCAATTGCCTTCAGAAGTCACCCAATTGGTAAATAGTTAACCTTTGTGTAATTTAATCTCAGTATAAATAAAGTTCGGTGAAGCCATCAGATTTATTAGAGAACCTTAGTGAATAACTAGCTTCGTGAAGGAACACACCAGACAGGTCGGGGATAAAGTTGCGGAGAAGTTTAAAAGCCGGGATAGGTTATAAAAAAATATCCCAAGCTTTGAACATCTCACGGAACACTGTTTAACCACTTGCCTACAGTGCACTTTCACCCCCTTCCTGCCCAGACCGATTTTCAGCTTTCAGCGCTCTCACACTTTGACTGAGAATTACTCAGTCATGCAACACTGTACCCATACAAAAATTGTGTCCTTTTTTTCACACAAATAGAGCTTTCTTTTGATGGTATTTGATCAATACTGGGTTTTTTATTTTTTGTGCTATAAATAAAAAAAGACTGAAAATATCGTGAAAAAACGCATTTTTCTTTTTTTCTGTCATAAAATTTTGCAAATTAGTCATTTTTCTTCACAAATTTTGGCCAAAATTTATACTGTTACTTATCTTTGGTAAAAATAACCCAAATAAGTGTATATTATTTGGTCTTTGTGAAAGTTATAGAGTCCACAAGCTATGGTGCGAATCATTGAAAATTGATCACACCTGATGTACTGAAGGCCTATCTCATTTCTTGAGACAATAAAAAGTCAGGAAAGTACAAATACCCCCCAAATGACCCCTTTTTGGAAAGTAGACATTCCAAGGTATTTAATAAGGGGCATGGTGAGTTTTTTGAAGTTGTCATTTTTTCCCACAACTCTTTGCAAAATGAAGATTTTTTTTTTTTTTTTTTTTTTTTTTTACAAATTGCCATATTAACAGGTTATTTCTCTCACACAGCACATGTATACTTGCAACTACACCCCAAAACACATTCTACTACTCCTCCTGAGTATGGCGATACCACATGTGTGAGACTTTTTCACAGCCTGGCCACATACAGAGGCCTAACATTCAAGTAGCCCCGTCCGGCATTCTAGGAGCACAAATTACACATATAATTTCCTGACAACCTATCGCACTTTTGAAGGCCCTGGAGCACCAGGACAATGGAAACCCCCATAAAATGACCCCATTTTGGAAAGCAAACAGCCCAACGTATAATTTTTGAGGCATAATGAGTCTTTTGAATATGTCATTTTTTTCCACAAGTTTTTGGAAAATGTGGAAAGAAAATGAAAACACATTTTTTTTTACACAAAGCTGTCCATTTATGCAATATTTCTAACACATAGCATGTACATAGCAAAAATTGCACCCCAAAATACATTCTGCTATTCCTCCTGAGTATGGCGATACCACATGTGTAACACTTTTTCACAGCCTGGCCACACACATAGGCCTAACATCCAAGTAGCGCTTTACACAAAGTTGTCCATTTATCCACTTTAAGACTGGGCCTATTTTTGACACTTGGTGTTTACAAGCTAAAATCATTTTTTTTGCTAGAAAATTACTTGGAACCCCCAAACATTATATATTTTTTTTTAGCAGAGACCCTAGAGAATAAAATGGAGATCGTTGCAATATTTTTTATCACACCATATTTGCGCAGCAGTCTTCCAGATGCGATTTTTTTGAAAAAAATTCACTTTTTTGAATTAAAAAATAAGAAAAAGTAAATTTAGCACAATTTTTTTCCATAATGTGAAAGATAATGTTACGCCGAGTAATTAGATACCCAACATGTCATGCTTCAAAATTGCGCATGCTCACAGAATGGCGCCAAACATTGGTACTTAAAAATCCCCATAGGCAACATTTTAAAAATTTCTGCAGGTTACTAGCTTAGAGTTACAGAGGAGGTCTAGGGCTCAAATTATTGCTCTCGCTCTAACGATCGCGGCGATACCTCACATGTATGGTTTGAACACCGTTTACATATGTGGGCGGGACTTGCGTATGCGTTTGCTTCTGCGCGCGAGCTAACGGGGACAGGGCGCTTTAAAATTATTTTTTTATTTTTACACAGTTTAAAAAAAAAAAAATGTTTTGATCATTTTTATTCCTATTACAAGGAATGTAAACATCCCTTGTAATAGAAATAGGCATGACAGGTCCTCTTTATTGTGAGATCTGGGGTCAAAAAGACCTCACACCTACACTAAAAAAGAAAAGAAAAAAAAAAATTGTTGAAAGAGGAAAAAAAAAAAAAGCGGCCCTTTAAACCGGTTGCTAGGCAACGTCTTTTGACGTAGCTCCGGTCCTCCAAGACCATAGAGTTGAGTGAGGGCCATCTTGCCCTCACTCGACTTCCTGTCTCTGAGGATCCGGGACCGGATAGTTTTCCCCGCTGCCGGCGGGTCCGGTAAGCTGGGAAAACGTCTGGGACGCGGCAGGAGGGGGGGGGGCACCTCTTCCCCTGCACCGTAAGGGTAATTCCGCGGTGAATCCGCCACTGGGACCACCCTTATCTGAAAGCCGACCGCCCGCCGTTTCAAAAAATACCGGGGTTATGGGGGCTATCTGCTGCCATAACCCCAGTATTTAGCTTTTAATGGCCGACGCATATAGTCGTTAGGCGGTCAGTAAGTGATTGCATGTATATGGCAAACAGGTGACGATGACTGATGGGGTGACAGGTGACGATGACTGATGGGGTGACAGGTGACAATGACTTATGGGGTGACAGGTGACGATGACTGATGGGGTGACAGGTGACGATGATTGATGAGGTGACAAGTGACGATGATTGATGGGGTGACAGATGACAATCACTGACGGGGTGACAGGTGACAATGATTGATGGGGTGACAAGTGACGATCACTGATGGGGTGTCAAGTGACGATGATTGATAGGGTGACAGATGACGATGACTGATGGGGTGACAGGTGACAATGACTGATGAGGGTGACAGGTGACGGTGATTGATGGGGTGACAGGTGACAGGCGATGGTCACTGATGGGTGACAGGTGACGGGCAATGGTGCACGGCGGTACTGATGGCAGTCTCTGGTGACCGGTGAACTTTAGGCTATGTTCACATGTGAGCGTAGCGATCGCGGGCAGAATCACTGCGATTCTGCCCGTGATCCAGAAATCATTGCAAATTGCGGGGCGCCTGTGCGTTGCCCGTGATTTGCAATAGCACCCCAAACGCTGTGCGATGTTGCTGCGATTTCCGCCTGCCGAATCGCGGTAACATCACGCAAACAACGCATGACGCCCCAAAGAAGCTCTTGTGCCTTTTTTGGGCGTCATGCGTTGTTTGCGTGATGTTACCGCGATTCGGCAGGCGGAAATGGCGGCAACATCGCACAGCGTTTGGGGTGCTATTGCAAATCACGGGCAACGCACAGGCGTCCCACAATTTGCAATGATTTCTGGATTGCGGGCAGAATCGCGGTGATTCTGCCCGCGATCGCTGCGCTCACATGTGAACGTTATGGGTATCAATTTCTGGGCACTGATGAGGTGACTGTTGGGTGACAGGTGACATTGGGGGGGGCTGAGGACTGTGTGGGGGGACCTTTATTTGTGTGATTTTACTTTTTACAGGGGTACAGAGCAGTAACTCACTATTTCTAGCTCTGCTCCCCTCACACCGGAAACTGTATGAGGAGAGAAGAGCTAGTAACACTGAGTTACTGCTCTTTGTTTACATTTTATGATCGGCTGTGAATGGATTCACAGCCGATCACATAGTAAACAGTCACTGTCAGTGACTGTTTACTACTGCCGGTGACAGCTGTGTTCCTACGGAACACAGTGCCACCGACATGACCGCGCTGCGCGCTCCCGATCGCGCATGCGCGGTCATCTCCCGGCCGCCTCCATTGTGATCGGCTGTGTCATTGGAACACAGCCGATCACGTGGGAAACAGCCACGCCCAGTGGCTGTTTCCCCCCTGCCGGTGACGGGGGGTGTCCCGGGGACACCCCGACACCGGCAGTGCACGGCGGCGCGCCCGCGATCGCGCGCCTGCCGTGCATTTCCTGGGTCACGTCATATGACGTCCGCCCAGGATAATAGCCGCACCGTCCCGCCGTCATATGACGGCGGGCGGGCGGTAAGTGGTTAATCCATCATCCGAAAATGGAAAGAGTATGGCACAATTGCAAACACCTACCAAGACATGGCCGTCCACCTAAACTGACCGGCCAGGCAAAGAGAGCACTAGTCAGAAGCAGCCAAGAGGCCCATGGTAACTTTAGAGGAACTGCAGAGATCCACAGCTCAGTTGGGAGAATTTGTTCACAGGACAACTATTAGATGTGCACTCCACAAATATGGCTTTTATGAAGAGTGGCAAGAAGCCATTGTTAACAGAAAGCCATAAGAAGTCCCGTTTGAAGTTTATGAGAAGTCACGTGGGGGACAAAGCAACAACAATTGCAAATATCCCAAGATGATGCTCCTGCACTGTGCTGGAGCATGCTCTCAAGATTTGGGATCCTTATCTCCCAGATCTCACCGGAAAGATTGCGAGGTCACCCTCTGAAGTATGGAAGCTGGGGGAAGAGTCAGTATATTTACCAACTTGTTTTTTTTTTTAAATTTACACTTTTATGCAGCTTTTAGCCCTGGCGGTGGGTGTAACAATTAAATAAGCAGACCAGAAAAGATTGTAACGTACCAGCTGTCTTCCACCTTGATGTAGGGGCTCTTCAATTTTTGTGCTGAAAGAGAAAAAAAAAAACACATGTCACCATTTCTTAATTTAAAAATTCTAGGTTGACACCATCCAAATCTTTTTTTTTTTTTTTTTTTTTTTTAACTAACCTTTTGGTTTTCGGCGCACTGGTTGTTTAACCTGTTATATAAATTTAAACATGTCAAAATACTCAATCATAATAGAAACAAAATAAAAGTAATGTTTCACAGCATATATCACTTTAACAAAAAGGAATTGTAACTCATGTAAAAAATTAAGCTGGACTCATTTGGTTCAACAGCACAGACTGTTAAATAAAAAAGGATTTTATCATCTTCTCTCAGTTTTCTTGCATGTAAAACGTGCTTGAAACATAATACTACCCAAAGAAGAAGAAAAAAAAAAAAAAAAATTTGTATGCATGTATTAAAACAAGGTTGCATTTAGTTATTTACCACTGGTTTGGAAGTCGCTTCAGGTTGTTTTCCTTGATGCAACAATCTCTTTTTCTGTTCTATATAAATTTTTGCCTCTGTTAAATTCAAGAGAAAAGGATGTAAGCCTATAAAAAGTTTAGCCCAGATACTGTATTTTACATATCTACATTTAAATTATACATAACTGAACACACACACGGTCCTATTGTGAGCACCATGCAGCGTCCAACTGCTGCATATTTCATGCGACCATTGATTTTTCAAGGTGCTGTACCTGTGCCTCCAGCGTGCCTGAAAATGCCTGGATTTGACAACAATGGTTCAAATGCTTGAGTGCCTTAGGAACACATCTTAAACTTAAGGCCCGTACACACGTACCGATCGTCGTCATACAAACGTCGGCGGACGAAAGATCTGCCGATTGTACGCTTGTTAGTATGGTGCCTCCGACAGCTGTCTGCGCACATTCTGCGGACAAGAGTCTTTCTTGCAAACATAAAAATTTTTGTATGCCGACACCAGAACGGACGATTGTTCGCCAGTCAGTACAGAAATCAGCCGACAGACCGCAGATTTGCAAGACTGGGCATGCTCAGAAAAGAAAAAACACAGGGAAAGTTAACCATTACATGACATCACTTCTGCAGTCAGCTGAAGTCGGCGGACAACATTCTTGTGCTGTCTTTGCACTTTTCAACAGACATCGACATCCCGGGGAGAAAAGACGAACGTTTGTATGACGACGATCGGTACGTGTGTACGGGGCTTTAGTGCCGGTTCACACTAACGCGGCACGACTTAGGGGGCGACCTGTGAAGTCGCATGCACCACGACTTCGACGCGACCTGCACGGACTTCATATAATGAATGTCAATGCAAGTCGCTCCGATGTCGCCCCAAAGTAGTACAGGAACTACTTTCTAAGTCGGAGCGACTTGAGTCGCTCCTATTAGAACGGTTCCCGTAGCACTGCATGGACCGCGACTTGTCAGGCTGACCAGTCGCCTGACAAGTCGCGGTAGTGTGAATGGGCACTTACACTCATGCTATTTTTTTTTTATACCCGATATGTTGCAACCTACTTTAATGCTTTTTAAAACAAACATTTAGAAAAGTGCATTAGCAAAACCGAGACAATTGGCCCATTTCACTCTTTAGGTCTAGTGCACGCTAGGACTTCTATAAACGCTTCTCTCTTGCCAGAAGAAAAGCAGCTTCAAAGCTGCGTTTTTGCAAACGTTTCAGCGCATCCGTTTCATTGGCCAGAGTATTACTTTATTCTGGCCACTGAAATAAAACAAATGCTTAATCGTGTTTACACGCGTTTAGATGCATGAAACTTTTTTTCAGCCAAAACGCTCCTTTCCTAAAGTGATTTTTATTCTGCTTCTGAACGGCTATGTATGAATGAACATAGGTTAACATGGAGGGGCATTTAGAGACCGAAAAACAAAAACGTCAAATGCCTGTAAAGCAGACATTTTCTAGCTCAAGTGTGCATGAGGCCTTAAACTAAATCAAGTAACTTTATTTCCAAGCTTGTGTAGATTTTTAGTTCTGGATCAATGTATTGCTTACCATCTACATGCAGAATTCGGACTCCCCAGTTCAAGGCATTAGCCAATATGCTGTTTTTTGGAAGAATTTCCTGTTAAAAGTAGCAGAAATAAATGCATACCATTCATGATTGCTATACAAGTAGTATCCTGACAATGCATACATGTTAATAAATCTTTTCAGAAATGTTTACACAAAAACCGGAGCACCAATATTCTGTAGAACATGAAAAGTTAGACACCATAACAGATTGGCGCCACTCCAAGCCTGCAGTGTTAATCTACCAGGTTTACACTCTGTATTCAGGTGCTGGTGGAAAAAGAGCCCATCTCACTCCAAAATGTATTCTAGCATGCAGATACCACGGCACACTGAAATCAACACCATTGTTAGGTGAATGAAAAACTGCTTTCAGCTCGGATCCCAGACCAGAGGGGCGTGACCCAATTGGCTGGGATCTGAGCTGAAGCCAGTTTTTCATTCAATTTACATTGGAGTTTAATTCCATGTGCAAACTATAGGCATCATGCACACGCATGTGCCAAAATACTCTTATGGAAGCTGGATCCTCATGCTGGAAAAAAAAAATAAATAAATAAATTAAGGTACCTGGTAACTCTAGGAAGTCTTCCAAGGCAGCATCTGAGGGAGTGGTCTCCTCCCACCTAAAACAGGAAACACACAGCCACCATTTTAAAAAAGGTAGTCACATCCCTCCTCAGTAATATACACGTACCAGAAAAACAACTGGCAAATACACTAGCCTTCCAAAAAACTTCTGCCTAAACAAAACAGGGACGGGTATGAGTGCTGCCCTAGAAGACTTCCTAGAAAGAGTTACCAGGTACCCAACTCGGTTTTCTCAAGTCGTCTTCCAGGGCAGCAGAGGATTTAGCAAGTAACACTTGAGGAAAGGCCTGAAAAACCTTTCCTATCTTGGCTGGATAGGAAATCTACCCTGTAATGTTTTGTAAGGGTACTGAAGATCGACCAGGTTGCCACCTAGCAGATCTGGTCTGGCGTAGTTCCCGCTTTCTCCACATATAAAGAGGGCCAGGCCCTGGTAGAATGGGCTGTGATCCCTTTAGGTGGTACCTGGTTGAGACTGGTAGATATAAGAGATGCTAGTCTGATCTAACTGCCAGCTCTGTGGAGCTGAGGCGAACCCTTTCCTCTGTCCATACAGATGTCAAAGATTAAGGAAATGACCTCAGACTCCACTGAGAGGTTCTACATATGACTATGAAGAGTAGCCGCGAAACCCTTTATTAAATCAGTTTTAGGAATCATACTGAATTTGATTCATCTGCGGGCCATGGGAATAATGCTCCAGGCACTGGAAACAAAGGGACTAAAAACCCCCTACAGCGGTGATCAGAATGCCACCCTAAAAAGTGGCCACAAAAAGCCATCGCTGTGATGCTGCTTGGTTTGCCAAGTGACATTGGCCCAAGAACCACCCAGGCACCATCCGAAGAGCAGCTAATCAGGCACTGTAAGCATTAGTGCAGTTCACACTATTGCGATGCGGGAACACTGAACCACCATGCGATCCGATTCTGCTGCGGACCAAGGGTTTTGTGCGTGTTCACTGCGATTGCGGTGCGAATTCAGCCATACAAACTGTATGGCTAAATTCGCACCACAGAGACATCGCATGTAATTTTAGGAGCAGTGCGCTTCGAATCACATGCAATGTCCGTCAGTCATCGCAATAGTGTGAACCGGCACTTAAGATGCTGCTTTCTACCCCTGGTTGGGTCTGAAAATAGCGAAGAGATCACCATACCTGAATTGGAGTGAACTACTGTAAAGACTATAGAGACTGGAGCATAAAAAGTATAATAGAATTCCATGATACCTAGAATATAGTTACCACTACAACTCCTGATGTGCTTAGGGAGAGCATGTGCGCTGCTGGCCTTAGCCAAATTTACCGCCATCACGAATTAGCAACATGTGCATAGTGGTTTGGGAAGTACAGAGCTGGCCTCAGCATGCTCTGGCTTTCCTTGGAGCGGTCCTGGCTCGCAGGCTCTGCATGGCAGGATGGTGCAGCGTCCAACATGGTCAGCTTCAAGCAAACATCCAACACATGTTCCCTGAAAGCTTTCCTGCTCCGCCCCCAACTGCCCCATTAGTAGCATGGGTGGACACAAACCTGATGATATTGTGCTCTGTCCTCCCTGCTGCAGAAGGTGTCTGGCTCCGTTAGACTGAGGTTGCATGTTCCAGGTTCCAAAAACGTTGCCTTGGCAAAAGCTGAAGTGGTGTCACCCGCTGCAACCAAACAGGATGCACATGGAAGTGATGCAACCAGAAGTGTGATGTACCACACGTCCGCTCATACCTTCACCAAGATGGCGCCGGTCAGAAGCGAGGATGCCACCATGTTTCACTGAAGCTGCCTAACCTCCCTAGAGGCTTGTGCAGGCAGTCAGGAAGGCCCTCGCAACTAGCACAGCCACAGACCCTAGAAGAAAATAAACTGCATGTAGTTCCTGATCTGGTGGTCCAGAGGAAATACAAGAACTGAGGCATGTGACGGCCTTTTAAAATGGTGGATGATGGGTTTCCCGTTTTAGGTGGAAGGGGAGCGCCCTCTCAGATGCTGCCCTGGAAGACTACCTGAGAAAAAAAAAAATGCTTTTTTTGGCACACAGTTACATCCATTTAAAATGTGTGTGTAAAGTCATTCCATTAACTAAAATATTTACTTATTCTAGCCACTAGAATGCATTTACATACGTTTATAGGCGTTTGCGTTCTTATGTGCTCTCCGAATGCAGGTTTGGGACTTTTTTTGCCCTAAAACATAAGGCCCCTTTCACACAGGCAGTCAGTTTTTTTGGTGGATCTGAACGGTCACCCCATGCATCGGATGTCAGCGGAGACATGTCCGCTGACATCCGATCCGTCAAATCTGGATGGATGGAAACCCTATTTTTCATCCGTCCAGCGGATCGGATGAGAACGGACAGAAGGTACGTTCCCATCCGAACCCCCTATAGAGATGAATGGGGACCTGACAGCTGTGTCTCCACACACAGCGCAAGAGACACAGCTGTCATCCGCCTGCTCAATGGGGGGGGGGAATCGGCTGTCAATCCCCCGCTGAGAAAAACGGAGTCCGTCTGACGGACTCCATGTGTGAAAGGGCCCTAAATAAAAACACTACAATGTGCAAGAGCACATTGGCTAAAAGAGAGCTTCCTTTAGAATAAAAAAGGTCAGAGAAAAACTGAGTCCGTCTGACTCACCTCTTTCTACCACCATTATCTCCAATGCTAGTTCACTCACCACATGCTGGAAAGATAATACGCACGTAATTTGCTGCTTAGTTAGGAGCGGTCTCCTTCAATGCTTAGCTCCAGCTGGCAAGCAAAGCAATGAGGTGTGGGGAAGATAGGAATGTTTACAAAAAAAAAAAAATCCTCTCTGATGTGGCATTTTAAAGTTTCAGAACAACTACACTCTGAAATATATTGGCAGAATTGCATCCATCACTGTAGGGTCCACCCACTGCATTTTGTCATTAGACTAGACTTTGCCAGGGGCCTAATATTTATATGCTTTCTTTTTTTATTGTTCTTTCCCACAGAGGTTGAAAACTAGTAACTATTGTGATTAATAACAAAATTCAAAAAACCATCCCTCACTGCAAAGATGTAAATGTGGTGAACATCAGGATGATTTAACTCTGGTGGACATGTGCTGTAGCATCATAGGCCAGCCAGACAAGATGGCCAAAGATGCCGCACCTAGAAAAAATAAGACCGGTGACATCAGCGTTGGAGCACAGGGGTCCAGGGTTGGGATCCTTTTGATGGCCAAATCTGCTATAATGTGCAGATATATTGTGTACACTTTTTTGGGCTAAAACCCTTAGCATCAAGAGTGAAGTTGAATTCAGATTTAAGCACTGAGGGCTCTCTTTTCTGAATTCTTAGATCACCACTGCTTGTCTGGATATCGCTTAGGCATGAGATAAAGTAGATCTCAAATAGGTTTCTCCCCTTTGAACAGGTAAAATTTAACTGCACTAAAGTGCATTTCCTATTAAAGCTAACGCACTTACCAAAACAGATAAAATGTGTTAAATAATAATGATTCCTAACAAAAGCCTAACAACTTAACAGCTGAACCAAAACCTACCAGCCAATGACTAGCGATCACATGGTAAAACAAGGAATCTGTAGGAAGTACTAGGGGACTAACAACAAGCATTTGGAATTAGGAATGCAAATGCCATATACAGTATATGGTGCTAGAATGTTATGATCAGGCAAAGCATTGAGAATTCCTGACAGTGTACAAATCTGCTCCTGCCAATACTATACATTTTTACAGACCCAATGCTGTGAAGGGCTGTCCATACAAATGTGTGGGAGGAAATGAGAAAACTTCAACACACGTTTTCATTCAAGGTCGATTACAACAGCTTGGCAAAAATGCCAGGCTAAATCTGGTGAATAATTTGAATCTGATCATAAATGGAGCGGTCCTATCTGACCACTTCAGCGCCTAGCATTTTAGTTGATTCATGGACTTCTGTACTTTATACCTGTTAAGAGTAATTTCTTTTTCTCTTTTTTTTTTTTTA
Source organism: Pelophylax lessonae (assembly GCF_965119305.1). Classification (NCBI taxonomy): domain Eukaryota; kingdom Metazoa; phylum Chordata; class Amphibia; order Anura; family Ranidae; genus Pelophylax; species Pelophylax lessonae. Next base: position 62,788,830 of record NC_138772.1, read on the forward strand.
ACAGTCACTTACGGTAGTAACTGTTTTAAGTGCTTGCGGAGTAAATCTAGAATACTTTAAATAGTGATGGACTCACCTGTTGCTTAATAACCTTTTTAAGTAAAGACTTTCCACGGCTGACATCATCCTATAAAATCAATTTTAAAAACAATATTTAGAAAAGCGCCAAAAAATGGTTCTAGTCTCAAACCTAAACTCATTTCCTCAACAAATGACAGCCAAGCAATTATCTATACAAAACAGGAATACCATATGCCAGGGGTCTTCCAAACGTTCTAAAGAAAGGGCTAGTAGACTGTCCTCCAGATTTTTGTGAGACTAGACTGTTGCCATTGGGAGTAGAAAAGGTCCCAACATCAGTGGGGGGGAATCAATGCCACTTCTTCGGTGTCAGTGAGCGGAATTGTGCCCCCCCCATTGGTGTCATTAGGAGGAATTGTGCTCATTCACTGGGGTCGGGGGGTTGGTTGGCAGGGGCGCAGATAGAAGGGAGTGAAGGGCTGCAGTTTGGAGACCACTGCCATATAAGTTATATAATATAATTGTGGGCGCTTTCCTTTTGTGGTCATTTAAAAAAAGCAGCACAACAGGAAATGGTTACGAATAAATGGCAATGGCTCACAGGAGGATCTGAGCATTTAATTTACTGTAGCTAACTCAGTTGAGGCAATTTTTTAGGTTCTAAATAATATAAATGTGTTTGTTGGGATTAAACTTTTATTAAGCTATCAAAACATCAGTATCATACCTTTTCTGGTTTCTTACTGGAGCCTGCTTCTTGGATTCCTCCCCGACGACTTCCTGGCCGAGCTGAACTACTTCCTGTATTTGGTGCAGGCTCAGGACTTGACAGGGAACACGAATACTTTAAAGACTTTCTGCACTTTGCCTCCTTTTTACTAGTAATCAGATATTTTATTTCTTTGCTAAGAAAACCTTCAACAGTCTGAAAAATAAAAAAAAAAAGGGGGGGTGGGCGCGAAGGGTAAAAATTATTTGCTGCCACATACACAACTTTGTACATGTCACTATCTAGTTTGCTATGAATATTAAAAATGAAATAGCATTTTTGGTGTAGTTCTGCTTTAAAAAAGAGTCAGTCACAATTTATTCAGGGAAAAGGCAATGTTTCTTGTACTCTGTAAAGTTAATGTACTGTATGTCTCACAAGACGCTAAACATACTACCTCCTCATGATTTTGTGTCCTTTAGGGAGCAGGTGAATAGATACATAGCAGCAGCTGCCAAATAAAAGGTACAGGTAGCTGTAAAAGGCAGGTTTACAAGCTTTTTGAATTCCCTGTTTTTGTTGGTATAATATTGTTGGAAAACAAAGGATTACTCATTTACGATTTGGGACTGAGCTCAGGTAACCGATAAAAGAATCAGCTTTTGCATCTTTTTTTTAAATTACTGCTAATAGCCAACCTTCCCTGAGCAGGTTAAAAACTCATCCATTTGTGCTTCCTTACCACCTTCCCCAGCCAGAGCCCCCACTGTTTCGCTCCAGTGAGGCTTCAAGGTTTGGAAGAGTTTGCAACCTCACATATGTGATAGTGCTTAGGCCTACAGGCCCAACATTTAAGGGTGGGGGGCTGTGCCCTCATCAACTTAGGTAAGATCCAACACCATAGGACACCAGAATTTACTCAGGGTGGATTCCTGCCCTGGAGAGACCGCGTGGACAGACGAGTACACCTGGTTGGGGTAGAGGCTATCAGATGGCACGGTCACCCTGTCCCTAATGTGCAGGCAACCGGTTCTCACTGGCTAAATGTAATGCATTTTCATGATTTTTTTTTTTTTTACATGACCGTAACCATAGCTCTAAGGTCAGTTACACACAGACTTAATATTTTACTGAGGTTTATACTCCAGATCTTGTTGACAAAAAGATCCTTAATGGTCCTTAACGCTCGGTTCACATATGTGTAAGGCTGTTTTCAGTGCCATTTTTCAATGTTGTCCAGTGCGGTTTTGGCTACTGGTTCAGGTGCAAATTTGTAAAATGTATAACACTTTAAACTGCACCTGAACTGGACTGAAAATTATACAGGATACTTAAAAAAAAACAAACAAAAAAAAAAAAAAAAACAAAAAAAAAAAAAAAAAAAACGCACTGCAGCCAACCCTCAGATATGTGAACCTGCTTCACAGAAAGCAAGTTTAGTTTACATGTCATGCGAATCCGATGGGGTTGAAAATGCATACAATTCGCATGTATGTGAACCAAGCCTTAAAGAGAAATATTGACATAAAAACACACACCACAAATACTCACCTAGGTGGCTAGTATAGCTTTGGCTATACTTCTATATAACTTGGTAAACACGCGTATGCATAGAAGTGTAAAATTTCTTCATTCCCTGTGTTGCCATTTACACATGTATAAATCTGTACACACATAATTTACAGCACTCAAACGTAAAACATGTTTACGACTCTGCGCACTGTGCTGTCTAACTGAACCTTATGCAGCTGTGTGCATTCTTCCATAGACAACGCAGCATCTAAAGGCTACATTCACATGGATGTAAACATTTTACTGGATCTGATTCTGCATGTTTTTTCTACAACAAAAGTTTGTGTAATGATCAATAAATGATTGCGTGAAACTTTTTTTCCTCCAAAAAGCTGCATCTGACATACGTGTATGTCCTCAAACGCAGATTTTTTGATTTTTGTTACCAATCTGAACGTAGTGCATGTTTACGCACTTGTGTGAATATCTCCATTGACAACAATGCAGCTGCGTTGAGATCTGTAAATAAAAGAATGCTTGTAAATGTGTTTTTATTGGGTGTGAATGATTATTTAGATCAGTAAAAAATATGTACGGAAAAAAAAAAAAAAAAAAAAAAAAAAAAAAAAAAAAGCAGGAAATGTTTCTTTATTGCCAAAACTTTAAACATCTGCAATATAAGCAGCAAACTTACCCCGCCTAACTCTTTAATATCCTTTTCTAACTTTTCAGATATGAGTTTTGAAGTGATATCCAAGTAGAAGACTCTCCCAGCCAAAGGTTTCTCTGTGGTGCCCTTTTCCGGGGGTTGTTTAACTGCCGGCCGAACTGGCTTCATTTTCACACCTCTCCCTGGTGTTCCCCCTTCTGTGGAAAGCAAGGCACACATTTTTATTGACTTTGTTACAATATGGTACTAAGTAAATTCAATAACAGATGCATAGTCCAGTACAGCCTTTTTCAACCAGGGTGCCTTGAGGTTTCCTCAGAGGTGCCTTGGCAAAATGCCTAAAAATGTCCTCAAAATTATATACAAGCTGGTGGGTGGATGAAACCTGCCTTTTAGTTGAACAAATCCACAGGTTTTCATTGTACACCATTACAACATTCTAGCTGCCAACCTCCTAACGACCAATGACATAATCTGTTGACAAGGAAGATGTCAGTTGCCTGCATATATTCCTTGTTGACCCTCCCTTGCCTCTCTCCATCAGCTTTTGGGGTCTCATTAGCTAAGTCATGGAGAAAAACTGAGGGAGAAGAGATAAGTTGGAATTGTAGTCAGTACCAGTTTGCAAAAGTGTATTTGCTTCGGAAGAATAAATCACTTAGGACGTTGGGTGTCCTACATGTATTAATGTTGCTGTGTTAAGTAAAATTTTTACAATGGGGTGCCTTGGGATTGTCCATAATTTTAAAGTGTGCCTTGACTGAAAAAAGGTTGAGAAACGTTGGTCCAGTAGAACAGCCGTAAAGCATTTTGGTGAAAAAAAATATATGTTCATGGACCAAAAACTTAATACGTGTACCTGTAGGCACATACATATACAGTAGAACAAAATATACATACCGATTATTGTCAGTGCAGATTTAGCTAACATTGCAGTAATTAAAATAACTCGACGGTTAGAACTGGGGAAGGGAGAATAGGCAAGAAGAAAGTGGGGGATAGAGCGATAGTTATATGAAGAGTGATGAAGCTCCCAGAGCGGATATTACTGTGTGTGAAAGCGGTCAGTTGATGCTTGTGATTGAAGAGGATCATATCTTGCCTGATCTTTTCCCCTGAAGAGGAGATATTGTTATGGGTATGTGTGATGGAAAGGGCAGCCAGCTGCCTTATCCTAATGAAATTGGATAGTAACATGTAATAATTTGACCAATGCGTGATTAGGTGGGGGGGAAAAAAAAAAGTGAGGAGTGTAGGGGGGGGGGGGGGGTACACATTTACATGAGCAATTTAGCAGGCTAGTATCGGTTACACATTATACAAAAGTTCTACAAAAATGACTGCAAATCACATTTACTCCTGCAAGGTCTACTTTCCAGCAGAAACTACCACTGAACCCCTAATGTCTGTATGAGATCCTCACATTAAAGATCCACTGACTGGGTGACTGCTCCTGCTTTATTCAAGGAAATGCAAGCACAAAGTCTCATGCACAGAGGAAAATTTTAAACTTCGCTTTTAGAGGAGTTTTGCATTTTGTTTCCTGCTTCTAAATTCCCCTCAAGGAGCTCCTCTTAAAGGACTACAAAAAATTCAGGAAAGGAGGAAAGTGGAAGACAGCATGGAAATCAAAATGAAAAAAAACGCTTTTGCTAATGTCACACTTTGTGATCCTGTTGCAAGTGAGAATTTGCCAATGCCAGGATCATTTGAAAATGCTGAGAACGCTCATCTGCTTTCTATACCCTGCTTTCTCATAGGCTTTGGCAGCAAAGTGTTGCTTCATCACTGCTGAAAATGCAAGTAAAATCCTGAAGTGCTCAGGAGGAGCCACTGTACTAACAATCTGATGTTAAAACAGCAATCTCCCCCACTGAATTAATGTGTTCTGACAAAGGGACGGGACGCCCCCCCCCCTCCCCCAGCAAGAACACACCGGTCAGCGCTCTCAGCCATTGGCTGAGGACATGCCTCTTTCGGACCGGCTGCTGTAAGGACAGGCTGAACCCGGCCAATGCTGACCGATATTTAGGCCCTGTGTACGGCCCTTGTAAACCCACTTTTACCAATAGGTAAGCCTTTATTAAGGCTTACCTATAGGTACTGTAAATATCTCCTAAACTTGCACCATTTAAAAAATAATTAAATTGCATGCAGCCGCTGATGTAATCGGCACATGCGTTCTGAAGAAACGACCACCAATGCAGTTTCTTCAGAGCCCTGTGACGGGGAGCTCGCGCGGGAGTGACATCACACGGCTCCATCAAGTAATGCGACCGCAGTCCGCAGACCTGGAACGAAGACGGGCAAAGATGGATGCAGCGGGGACAACGCGAGCTTCTTTGCCGGTAAGGGTCACATAATGTGCTAGTATGCAATGCATACTAGCACATTATGCATTTACTTTGCAGGGGGGGGGGGGGGGAGAGGAAGAGTTTACTTCCTCTTAACACCTTGCTCATCCAGCAGGCAAGGCAAGATACTGAAGAGTTTTGTTTTCACAAATATCAAACACTTCAAAGAGCAGGAGAAAAAAATATATATTTTGGAGAGAAAAATGATAAAAACTGCACTACAATTGTGAGTACAATCAAACTGAAACTTCGAATTCCTCTCGGTGTTTTTCAAAACACTTTGACAAATAAAAGTATAAATTCAATAGGAAAAGGAGCGCAAAGTACACTGAACCTTTAGGACACATAAGCGATCTGCATGCAGTTTCCATTCAAGTCAATGGAGCTAAAAATCGCATTACATCGCACTAAACTCGCACAGGTCCCTTTTTAAAATGGCATTAGATTTGCACAGCCTCCATAAAAACTCACATTATTTCACTTGTCATGTGATTCCATACGTTATGGAACGCATCAGTGTGAACCAGCGCTTAATGTACACCATATAATTTATTTTAGATTAGGTTTACCATCAACTATGGAGTACAAGGGCATACCTAATTGGATACAAATTGAAAAATGGGATTTTTGACTTACCGTAAAATCCATTTCTCTGATGTTCATTGACGGACACAGCTCTTCATCTTCTTGACTACATGGGTTATGCTGCCCCCTACAGGAGTAGGACACTAGGCAGGAAAGAACTTGACTATGCCTATGGGGTAGTCCCAGGGGGTATACTCCCACTCTCTGCTACAGGCACTCAGTTTTGTTGCAAGCAGTGTCAGAAGGAAAAAAACCAACACCACAGAGGGTTGGGTGCTGTGTCAATCAATAAACATCAGAGAAAAGGATTTTACAGCAAGTCAAAAATCCCATCCGCCACCAGACCCAGCCCCCTCCCAAATGTTGATCGTCCGGTCGCCAGCGGCACTCGCTCCCCCTACCCCCAGCTCAACACCCCAGACCAACCGAGGTGGACAAAAGATATGTCCACCTCATGGGGGGGGGGGGGGGAGGTTTTCACCCCCCCTGTCCACCCCAAAACTCTCCAGGGGTAGAGGGGGGGGGGGGGGGGGGGGACAGCTACTTACCACACCAGGAACAGGGTGGGCACCGCTCTATCGGAATGTGGGTGGCGGTCAACCAGGAGGAACGCTACGGCTCAGGCCGAAGCCAGTTCCTATGTGCCCTCGCAAGACATTTAACTCGCAGGCCAGCCCCCCGTCTAGTTGGGCTATGTCGCAGCCGACCTAGCGCGGAGCTGAGATCTGCACCCGCTCACGGGCCTGACTGGGGGGGACCCTCTGGATCTACATTATCCAGTCTGTCGCCCAGTCCGGCAGTTGATTTAGATTCTCACGAGCAAAATTATAAAAAAAAAAAAAAAAAAAAAAAAAGGGAGGAAAAAAAAATGTAATTTAACCACTTTAAGACCGGAAGATTTTCCGGCTTAATGACCAGGCCCTATTTTGCGATTCGCCACTGCGTTACTTTAAAGGGGACAATTGCGCGACGCTGTACCCAAACAAAATCAACGTCCTTTTTTCCCCCCACAAATAGAGCTTTTTTTGGTGGCATTTGATCACCTGTGCGATTTTTATTTTTTGCACTATAAACAAAAAAAAAAAAAAATATTTTTCACATTCTGCTATATAACGTTCCCAAAAAAAAAAGAAATTAAAACCAAAATTTAACAATTTAGGCCAATTTGTTTATTATTTTGTTTACGCAATAAGCATATCTTGATTGGTTTGCACAAAAGTTATTGCGTTTACTAATTACGGTAAAGATTGTCATTTTTATTGTTTTTTCTTTTTACTAGTAATGACGGCGAACTGCGATTTTTTTTGCAGGACTGCGACATTGCGGCGGACAGATCGGACCCCCTGACATTTTTTACACTTTTGGGGGTACCAGCGACATTACTACAGTAATCAGTACTATAAATATGCACTGTTACTGTAATAATGCCATTGGCAGGGAAGGGGTTAATACTATTGGTGATTAAGGGGTTAAATGTAAGCCTAGGAGAGCGATTCTAACTGTGGGGGGGTTGGGCTTCTGAGATGACCATAGAGACATGCAATCCTATATAGCAGGATCGCATAGTCTCTGATCATCCCGGGGGGGGGGGGGGGGGGGGGGGGAGGACAGATGGCTGTGTTTACATCAGCCGTCTGTCCTTCTCTGTCAGCGGGGAGAGATCGTCAGTGTCAGGCGGCAATCGGAGCCGCCCGACAACCGCACTGGCTTCCCTGCTGACGATCGGGGGCGGGAGCGTGCCTCCGGCGGCGCGCACTCGCCCCCTAGTGGCCTCCTAGGCAGATGACGTTAATTAACGTGATTTTGCCTGGGAGAGCCACACTGCCAACGTAAATAGGCAGTGCGCAGACGGGAAATGGTTAAAAAAAAAAAAAAAAAAAAAAAATCACCAGGACCAGAGATCCCAGAAAGGAACTAGGTCCTCACTCCTGACTAGGCAGAAAAAAACTGAGTGCCTATAGCAGAGTGGGAGCATACCCCCTGGGACTGCCCCATAGGTGTAGACAAGTGCTTTCCTGCCTAGTGTCCTTCTCCTGTAGGGGGGCAGCATAACCCACGTAGTCAAGAAGATGAAGAGCTGTGTCCATCAATGAACGAAAGAGAAATATTGTTTAGGTTGGTCCTCATATAAAATTGGGTAAATTATTGTACAGAAATTGTATACAATCTGACTGTATAATATATGGAAAGTTTACGAATGACAGCCGGTCACTAAGAGCCTTTGCTCCAGCATGAAATTGCACTTACTGCTTTGCTGCATCTTGGATTGCAAGTTCACATTATTTGTTTTCGGTGCTGCAGGTGCCAACTGTATAAAAAGAGAAGAAAAGATAGTATATGTGGCACTCTGCCAAAAATCTCTACAATCTAGCAATTTTTATTTCAAGAGTTTCAATTTTGCTGCAACCCGCCCACCCCCCCCAAAAAAAAAAAAAAAAAAAAAAAGGCTATCATATTGCAGCTTACCAATCCTTAGATGTGGGGGCTGAAATGCAGTTTGTTAAAGCCATCTTTTTTTTTTTTTCCTTTTACACAATCTTCACTGCGTTAGGCAGCCCATTCAAAATGACTAAGCTGGCATACACCTCAGTGACCCAGAAATCAGACTTGCACCTTTTTTGGCAGTAAATTGCACTGCAATGTATGATAGTGCATCACCACATCTTGCAGTGCAGAGGACGGCTGTTGACAAGGAGCATTAAGCATGCCATTCAGAATGAATTGCACTGCAGTGCACCACTGCAAATAGCATGCAGCCCTGCCCATTGTGATATTGTGGCATGAGAATGTGTATGCTCCTGTAACGCAAGGGGGCTTGGTTTTTCCTTTGTCACCTGATGAGGGTGACAACTCATTAACTGTACTGCACCTATAGAGAAGCAGCATAGTCATGCTAGGACAGGAAGAATGTTAGGACTACAGAATATCTCACCTTCAAGATAACACCTAGGAAAGGTGTACTGTAGTGCACAGAGAAAGCTGGGTTCAAAGAGATCTGATAATAGTTAGCAAAGAGCACACAACGTTATCAGCTTACTAGATTTCTGTCTGGATATAAAACAATTTTCAATTTAACAGAACAAAGGACAGAAGCTCAGTGTTAGGGGAGTATATACAGTGGGGAAAAACTGGATTGTCTTACCATACAATCCTTTTCTCTGAGGTTCAATGACGGACACAGCTCCATGTCTTCTAGACCAGTGGTCCTCAACCCTGGCCTACAGGGCCCACTAACAGGCCAGATTTGCAATATAACTGAAATACATCCCAGGTGATATCATTTGCTGCTCAGTGATTGCAGTACTCTAGTCTGCATCTCCCCAAGGTAATACTGAAAATCTGGCCTGTTAGTGGACCCTGTAGGCCAGGGTTGAGGACCACTGCTCTAGACCATTGGGCTTTATGCTGCCTAGGAGTAAGACTAGGCAGAAATCTTGTTACTCCCCAGGGGCAGTCCCAAAGGGTATACCACCACTTCCTGCTATAGGACTTCAGTTTGTAACAAGCAGTGTCAGAAGAACATATAACTCAACCCAACAGATGGTTGAGTGCTGTGTCCGTCAGTGAACCTCAAGAGAAAAGGATTACACGGCAAGATAAAAATCCAGTTCTCTTTCGTTCACTAGCGGACAGAGCTCCATGTCTCCTAGACCAATGGGATGTCCCAAAGCAGTATTAATATGGGGTGGGGGAAAAAAAAAAAGACGTAGAATTCCCAATAGGGCTAAACATAGCCAACCAGGTTAAAACAGGAGTTCAACTAGGAACAACTGCAGCTCAACGGCCGAGGAGGAACAAAAAAAAAAAAAAAAAAAAAAAAAAATTTTACACCCCCCAAGAAGTAAAAGCCTCTGCAACCGCAGCCTGCAAAACTTTGCGGCCAAACGGCGCATTCGTAGATGCAAGTACATCCACATTATAAAACTTTGTGAATGTGTGTATAGACAACCACGTAGCCGCCTTGCACACTTGAACCACTGACGTCCGATGATGAAAAGCCCAGGGGGCACTAAGCGCCCACATAGAATGCACTTTAACAGAGAAAGGAGGAACCTGAACCTTAGGCCTTCACCACTGTCTACCTGATCCACTTGGAATGGAAATGGTCGCAGCAGATGCAGCCTGCCCCTTATGAGGTCCACCCGTAAGAATCGGATTTTCGAATCGGTTCAGTCACCGCAAGGTACACCCGAATCTCCCTGACCACATCCAAGGAATGTAAGGCAATTTCCTTAGGATGTTGTTTCACTTTAGGACATAAGGACGGCAACAAAAGATTTTCATTCAAATGAAACCCCAAAGCAATTTTAGGAAGGAACGCCTGACAGGGTCGCAACACCACTTTGTCCCTACCAATCACCAGATAAAGCGACCGAAAAGGACAACGCAGCCAACTCCAACACCCTGCGTGCAAAGTAATAGCGACTAAGAAGGCCACCTTCTGCGACAGAGTGAGCAGAGGAAGTTCACAAATATTTTTAAAGGGAGGCTTTTGAAGCACTGACAGGACCAAATTTAGGTCCCACGGTGGCACCAGGGATCTCACTGGCTAAGCCAGATGCCAAACTCCCTGCACAAAAGTGTGAACTAAGGACTTAGCCGCCAATGGCCTTTGGAGAGAAAAAAAAAAAAAAAAAAAAAAATTGGAAATCTGGCCCTTGATGGTGCCCAGAGCAAACTTTTAATCTACACCTAGGTTGTAGAAACTCCAACAGGCGAGACACACACCAAGTCATGTACACCTTCCAAACTGATAAACCTTCCTGGAAGTAGATTTCCTAGAGCAGGAATCACCGACTAAAGCCCCGTACACACGTACCGAATGTCGGCCGAACGATCGGCTGTCTTTTGTCTGGTGCTGTCCTGTTGGCTGAAAAGTGCTAAAGACTGCACACGAATTTTGTCAGCCAACAACAGCCGACTGCAGAAGTGATGTCATGTGATGGTTAACTGTGTGTTTTTTCTTTTCTGAGCATGCCCAGTCTTACTAATCTGCTGTTTGTCAGCCGAATTCTGTACTGACTGGCGAACAATCGGCCGTTCTGGTGACGGCCAACAAAAAATTTTTATAGCCTGCACACCAGATTCTGTTCGGCCGAAAAGTCGCTGTCGGTTGTCGGAAGCATCATACTAACAAGCCGACAATCGGCCGATCGTTCAGCGGCCGACAATCAGTACATGTGTACGGGGCTTTAGAAAGCCTTCTGTCCTTCAGCACCTGGCTTTCAACAGCCAGGCCGCTAAAGCCAGCGACTGTAAAGCAGGATGGAAGATTGGTCCCTGAGACAGAAGATCTCCCCTGAGAGGAAGTTTCCAAGGGACGTCCGCTACCAGACTTACCAGGCCTGCGTACCAGGACTGGCGAGATCAGTCTGGTGGCACCAGAATGATTGGAATCCCTTCTACCTCGATTCTGTGTAGCAGTCTCGACAGAAGTTGTATTGGAGGAAAGGCGCAAATCAGACGATACTGACCCCAGATCCTGAGACCTTGCCACAAACCTTTGCACCTTCCTGTTGAGATGGGAGGCCAGCAGGTCCACATCGGGGGTCCCGCACCAAAGCCACAGTTGATGAAACACCTCCGGATGAAGAGACCATTCTCCTGGATCCAACATCTGCCAACTGAGATAGTCCGCTTGCCAATTCTTTACACCCGGAATGTGCACAGCAGAGACGCCAGAACATAGTTCTGTCCACCTCAATATACCGTACTCAGACTACAGGAAAATGGCCTTCATTATTCTCTATGGGAAATCCAAAACATGGCTGCCGAAGCTGGGAATGCCGAATCTACGGCAAAATGGCAGTGCCACGCCACTGGACCCTAGGGAAAAGGTCATGCACCAGAAAAGGGACCCCCCGCAGCACCCAGGTACGAACACCCCCAAAAAGGTGGGCCGACAGCGGCACCCACCCACCACTCTCCTGCCTAACACCAGACAAGCCCCCCTACCCAAATGAACCTATGCAGGGGGAACCCCGCTGGGGAGCCGGGGGGGGGGGATGGAGAACACAGGAAGGGGCCTACCATCCCCAGGGAGGACCCATGACCACCCCAGCAATTCCGTAAGAAAGGAAGGGGGACTCACCACAGCACCAGGCGGGTGCTACTCTCAGCAGTCCACCGCACCATCTTGGAATGGGGGCGCTGCAGCTTGAGGTACACTGTGACTGATCGTGGCCAGGGCTATGCGTCCTCGCGCCGGCCAGCTCCTAACCAGTGGGGCTATGTCATGGCCAACCTAGCGTGGAGCGAATAGTTGGGTCGCACTCGCAGGCCAGATTGGGAAGACCATAAAGATCTAGGATATCCACTGCATCACCAAGTCCGGCTGTTGATTGAAGTTCACAAAGGAACAAAACAAAAAAAAAAAAAAAAAAAAAATGCCAGGACCGCAGCGCAGATCCCAGAATAGAGCCAGATCCTTACTCCAGACTAGGCAGAAAAACTGAGGTCCTATAAGCAGGAAGTGATGGTATACCCTATGGGACTGCCTCAGGGTCGTAACCAAAAAAGGTTTCCGCCTAGTCCTACTCCTAGAGAGCAGCATAAAGCCCAACAGTCAAAGATGTGGAGCCGTGTCCTTCAGTGAACGAAAGAAAAATTTTTGATCCCCTGCAAATTTTGTAAGTTTGCCCACTTTACAACTAAATGACCTTAATGGCAGTCAAGGTGCCATTGTCTAACCTGAAGAGGTCTGTGCGTCCATCCATGGATATGCCTTCCCAGACCATCACTGACCCACCACCAAACCGGTCATGGCGAACGATGTTACAGGCAGGATAACGTTCTCTACGGCTTCTCCAGACACTTTCATGTCTGTCACGTGTGCTCAGGGTAAACCTGCTCTCATCTGTGAAAAGCACAGGGCGCCAGTGGTGGACCTGCCAATTCTGGTGTTCAGTGGCAAATGCCAATCAAGCTGCACGGTGCCTGGCAGTGAGCACAGGGCCCACTATAGAGGACCTTGGGCCACCCTCATGAAGTCTGTTTCTGATTGTTTGGTCAGAGCCATTCACACCAGTAGCCTGCTAGAGGTCATTTTGTAGGGCTCCGGCAATGCTTATCCTGTCCGGAGCGAATAATGTCCTGTAAGGAGCGAATACTGGTCCTGCTGATGGGTTAGGGGACTTCTAAGGCCCCGTCTAGCTCTCCTAGAGTAACTGCCTGTCTCCTGGAATCTCCTCCATGCTCTTTAGACTGTGCTGGGAGACACAGCAAACCTTCTGGCAATGGCACGCATTGATATGCCATCCTGGAGGCGTTGGGACTGCCTGTGCAACCTCTATAGGGTCCAGGTATCTTCTCATGCTTCTAGTAGTGACACTGACCCTAGCCAAATGCAAAACTAGTGAAAAACAGTCAGAAAAGATGAGTAGGAAAAAACATTTCAGTGGCCTCCACCTGTAAAATCATTCCTGTTTTGTAGGTCGTCTCATTGTTGCCCATCTAGTCATAATGTCATTAACACCAAAGCAGCCGAAACTGATTAACAACCCCCGCTGCTATTTAACTGACCAGATCAATATCCCAGGAATTTACTTGACTTGATGATATACTCTGATTAAAAAGTGTTCCTTTAATTTTTTTTGAGCAGTATACTTTTTTTACTCACTGAACTGCAACTCAATTTATAACATTTGTATCGTGTGTGGTGTTTTTTTTTTTTTTCTTCTGAATTTGTGGTCGATATTCTGTCTCTATCATTTAAAATACACCTATGACAAAAATTATAGACCCTTCATTTCTTTGTAAGTGGGCAAACTTACATAATCTGCAGGGCTCAAATAATTTTTTTCCCTCGTTGTACACTTTAAGGCTCCAATCCCACTTGTGTGACTTGTCATGCGACTTTGGACAGAAAGTTGCATGACGTGTCACAGCCCATAGTTTGCAATCGCACCCTTTCGGATCGGTGCAACTTAAAGCGGCAGCGATTTTGAAGAGATACCTGCACTACTTTGATGTGACTTTGGTCCAGAGAGTAAAGTCAGATAAGTCGCACCAAAAGTTACTCCAAAGAGGCACTGGAAATCATGCAAGTGTGAATAGACCCTAAAGGGCATATATTGATAAATGTGACATTCACTGCAGGTAAAACAATCACTGTCATTTAAAACAAAGGCACCGGGGTACAATACACCTGCAGTGAATTTTTGGTCAATGTCACATTTGCTGCTTTATAAAGATACCTCAAAGTTAGTTACTTTGCCCTTCACTTTAAAGACAGACTGTCTTTGCAAAGCCCCCAAACCGCTTTTAGGCTACATTCACATGTGGGTGTAGCGGATCGCGGGCAGAATCACCGCGATTCTTCCCGCGATCCGGAAATCATTGTAAATTGTGGGACGCCTGTGCGTTGCCCGCGATTTGCAATGTCACCCCAAATGCTGTGCGATGTTGCCGCGATTTCCGCCTGCCGAATCCCGGTAACATTGCGCAAACAAAGTCACGGGACGCAATCACGGGCAACGCACAGGCGCCCCACGATTTGAAATGATTTCCGGATCACGGGCAGAATCGCGGTTATTCTGCCCGCGATCCGCTACGCCCACATGTGAACATAGCCTTAGGGGGTCACACTGACAGGAATTCTAGTCAAATGCAGTATTTACTAATAAACTGCATGCAGCTGCATTCAAATGGAAAATGTGGTGTTTGAGCTACTATGCCTGTAGTTCAAATGTACCTTAATTCTGCGTCCAATGAAACTCAGTGCAATGCAAATCAGGTCAGGCACAGCCTCCGAACTGCCTTGCCTACCACTCGATTACAATAGATAGGACTTTGCAGACCTGGGATTGATGTAAATTCCAAATGCAAGAAAACAACGCCTAAACCTTAAACCTTACCAGCGCTCCCCTCTGTTCCAAAAGCTGGCTGTACACGGACCAATTTCTTTCATTCTGCCTTTCAAATAGAACCCCCATATACAGCTACCACAATAAATCCCTCCCAGCCAGGCTATTGTATTCTGACAGTTGGCACTACCCACAGTCAGATTATCCAAATAGTGACAATGACTGCATCAGGATTGGATGCAGGCTTTTTTTGGTGGGCAATTTTTACATAGGCTCAAAAGTTGGTTGTCGGCCATGCCATACTCAGCTCAAATTGCCGGTGAGCCAGCAGCAATACCATTCCCCCCCCTTTGACGCCAGTGATGGAGCACCATTCTCTCCCCCCCCCCCTCCTCGACACCAGTGATGGGGTACCATTCCCCTTCCCCCCTTGACACCAGTGATGGGGCACCATTCCCCTTCCCCCCTCGACACCAGTGATTGGGGAACCATTCCTCTCAATGAAACCAAGAATAGGGTTTTATTTACTCCAACAGACAGTGGGGCAGTTCTTACTCTCACTGGCCAAAGTCAGTCCCACTAAAGCCTGAAAGACAGAAAACGATCTTTGTATAGGAAGTTTGGCGACCCCTGAAGTACTTAAAAATGCCATGACAGCCGGCAACACACACACACACACACACACACACACACACACACACACAGGAGACAGCCGGAAACACACACACACACACACAGGAGACAGCCGGAAACACACACACACACACACAGGAGACAGCCGGAAACACACACACACACAGGAGACAGCCGGAAACACACACACACACACGAGACAGCCGGAAACACACACACACACACGAGACAGCCGGAAACACACACACACACACGAGACAGCCGCAAACACACACACACGAGACAGCCGCAAACACACACACACACGAGACAGCCGCAAACACACACACACACGAGACAGCCGCAAACACACACACACGAGACAGCCGCAAACACACACACACGAGACAGCCGCAAACACACACACACGAGACAGCCGCAAACACACACACACGAGACAGCCGCAAACACACACACACGAGACAGCCGCAAACACACACACACGAGACAGCCGCAAACACACACACACGAGACAGCCGCAAACACACACACAGGAGACAGCCGCAAACACACACACAGGGGACAGCCGCAAACACACACACAGGGGACAGCCGCAAACACACACACAGGGGACAGCCGCAAACACACACACACAGGAGACAGCCGCAAACACACACACAGGAGACAGCCGCAAACACACACACAGGAGACAGCCGCAAACACACACACAGGAGACAGCCGCAAACACACACACAGGAGACAGCCGCAAACACACACACAGGAGACAGCCGCAAACACACACACAGGAGACAGCCGCAAACACACACACAGGAGACAGCCGCAAACACACACACAGGAGACAGCCGCAAACACACACACAGCCGCAAACACACACACAGCCGCAAACACACACACAGGAGACAGCCGCAAACACACACACAGGGGACAGCCGCAAACACACACACAGGGGACAGCCGCAAACACACACACAGGGGACAGCCGCAAACACACACACACAGGAGACAGCCGCAAACACACACACAGGAGACAGCCGCAAACACACACACAGGAGACAGCCGCAAACACACACACAGGAGACAGCCGCAAACACACACACAGGAGACAGCCGCAAACACACACACAGGAGACAGCCGCAAACACACACACACGAGACAGCCGCAAACACACACACAGGAGACAGCCGCAAACACACACACAGCCGCAAACACACACACAGGAGACAGCCGCAAACACACACACAGGGGACAGCCGCAAACACACACACAGGGGACAGCCGCAAACACACACACAGGGGACAGCCGCAAACACACACACAGGGGACAGCCGCAAACACCTCCATGTACCAGGGACACTCCAACCCTCCACACAGGAGCCTGAGCTCTCCAACACAGCCAATCACATCCCTTCTTAATCAGTGATTGAAAACAAGGGGGGGGGGTGTCAGTCATTGCCATGGAGACAACAACTTAACTGAGCACAGGAAGAAGGAAAGGGGACCTGAAGAGAGAGCGTTGTCACCTCCACAGCGCCCCCTCCCTGTACCAACACAGGGGGTTTTCTTGGTTTGGCGCACTACAAGCCCCAGCATGCTCTATCAGCCTATGTATAGCACAGGCTAGTAGGCCTTGCTTGCTGACAGCACAAGGAGAGTCCCACACTTTAGGAATAGACTCACTCCTTCCCCGGTGCCTCCACTCACCGGACACCCGTTCAGAGCCTCCTTCCCCCGGCTTTCCGTCACTTCCCGGCGCTGCGCCAGTTCTCCGAGTCCGCCGCTCACCCCGAGGTTTGATTTCCCGCCTTCTTCCTAACAGACCCCGCCCACCTAGCCCGGGAAACGTAGCGCGACGTCCGGAAATGCAGATTCCACACAGATCTCTGACACCCAGATAAAGAATAATTTATATATATATATAGATAATTGTTATATCTACAGATTCCACACAGAGCCCCCTCCCCTGGCAGACACTGACACACAGATAATGAATAATATATAGATACAAATTATATCCACAGATTCCACACAGAGCTCTGACACCCAGATAATAAATAACATAATTCACCCCAAGTAAAGTATAAGTAAAGGCAACACTTTTTATTTGGTTTTCCTCTCAGTTCCTGCTTTGCCTATGGGGCAGGAAGTGAAGGGAAATCTCCCCATTGGGACACATAAACCTAACAGGGGTTACAACCCACCCTTATTATATCCAATATGAAAAGAAGGTTTACCTATAGTTCTCCTTTAACCACTTCTGGACCGAGCCCATTTCTGACATGTCATTTACAAATCAAAATCAGTAATTTTTGCTAGAAAACGGAAAATTTATATCAAATACTTACCGTAATTTTCCTTTCCTGATGGACTCCATGGCAGCATACGTATCGGGTTTGGCCCCGCCTCCAAACCTACCCATAGGACCTCACTCCCATAAATCTTTGCTCCTGTTCAGCACACGTGTTCTGTAACTATCCTCCACAGAAATCCGGGAGGGAACTCCTGCTGCCATGGAGTCCATCAGGAAAGGAAAATTACGGTAAGTATTTGATATAAATTTTCCGTTTTCCTGACAGACTCCATGGCAGCATACGTATCGGGAAATAACTCGCCGTACACACAGGGTGGGCAGGTGCTGAACAGAAAAGTTTTAATGCATTTTGTCAAACAGACAGGACTTGCAAACCAAAATTCACAGAAGAAAGAGCCGCTGGCTCAACACAGTAATGGGATAAGAAAGTGTTAATAGAGGACCACGATGCTGCTCTGCAAATGACTTCAGGAGCCACATGTCTGGATACTGCCCAGGAGGTAGAGATGCTCCGCGTCGAATGAGCTGTAACTACTGCTGGAGGGGTCAAGCCCTTAGCCCTATAAGCCCACTGGATGGTCTGGATGATCCAAGAGGAAATGGATCTCGTCGAGGCTCTTGAACCTTTGTTTTTTCCATAAAAGGTAACGAAAAGATGTTCTGATTTTCTGAAAGAGGAAGTGGCATTTAAATATCTCTTAATACACTCTCCAACATCCAGCGGATGAACCGAAGATTCTTCCTCTTCCTGTCTAAAGGTTGGTAATACTGTTTCTATGTTTTCATGGAAGACAGAGGTCCTTTTTGGTCTCGCATCCAGCATGGGGATGAGCACCACTCTGTCAGGAAAAAAGGTTAAGAAAGGCTCTTGTGTCCCAAAGGACCCAATTTCTGACACTCTTTTTGCTGAGGTTATAGCCACCAGAAACACTGTTATCAGTGTAAGCTCTCTTATGGTCAAAGAATCAAACATGTCTTGAATTTGACTCGCCAGGAAATCCAGAACTAGTGGCAGATCCCACTTGGGAAACCTGGGTTTTCTCTGAGGTCTGATTCTCACTGCCCCTTGGAAGAACTGACGAATTAGGGCATGAGTGGCCCAGGAGATCCCTGTAAAAGCAGAAATAGCCGAGACCTGGACTCTGAGCGAACTCACTGATAGAGGCAAATCCAGTCCTGATTGGAGAAAGCTCAATACATCCTGGATCTTAATTGAAGATTGAGGATCAGGCCTTGTATTCAGTTGTGCAGAAAATTTTTCCCAGATTCTCTGATACACCCTGTTCGTTGAGCTTCTTCTAGCACTAAGTAGTGTCGAGATTGCCGTTTCTGGACAGCCTAAAGCCTGTAACCTCCTCCTCTCAACATCCAGACCTTGAGATGTAAACGGTCTGGGCATGGATGGAGTACAGACCCCTGGGACAACAGGTCCGGTCTGAAGGGTAGCGGGATTGGATCTTGGACACTGAGTAGCGTCAGAAGGGGAAACCATGGCCTGTTCGGCCAGAAGGGAATCACCGCCACTACCTCCACTGGCTCCGACCTGAGTCTCCGAAGGAACTGCAACACAATCGGAATTGGTGGGAAGGCGTATGCCCTGTGGAATCTCCACTGATCCGAGAGTGCATCTATCCCTGATGCTTGTGGATCTCTGAATCTTGAGTAGTACTTCGGCAGTTTGTGATTGCAGGGGGAGGCGAAGAGATCTACCTCTGGAGAAAACCCCAATGTTAGGATCCAGTCGAACGTTTCCTTGTGAAGGGACCACTCGTTGTTGTCCAGATCCACTCTGGACAAGAAGTCTGCTTTGACATTCTGGACTCCTGGAACATAAACCGCTGAAAGATTCGAGAGATTTTTCTGTGCCCAGGACATAATCGGCTCCACTTCCCTCAATAGGGACCAGCTGCGTGTACCCCCTTGTTTCCTGATGTATGCCACTGCTGAGGTGTTGTCCAGGCGCAGCATGACAGGTTGGTCTTTTGTCAGGTGAGCAAATGCTCGAAGAGCTTGGAATGCTGCTCGGAGTTCTAGTATGTTGGATACTATTCCTCGAGTGGAAAACTCCCACCTGCCCTGTGCCACCTCCGACAGACAGTGGGCACCCCAGCCTATGTTGCTGGCGTCCGAGGTAACCACTACCCACGGAGCTGGTTTCAGAGAGTGGCAGTTCAGCAGGTGGTCTCTGCATAGCCACCAAGGAAGACTCGCTCTCATTGAAGGGGTTAGGAAGATGCGTTGATCCAGATGCCACGTATCCCATTGCTGAAGGAATCCCTTCTGAAAGGGTCTCATCCTCCACAGGGCCCACTTCACCATGGGGACTACTGCGACCATAGTCCCGATCACCTTCAGACATTGACGTGCCTGAAGATGAGAGGATGAGAGGGCAAAGCGAATCCTGTCTCGGAGAGTCCCTATCTTTTCCTCTGGAAGAGAGATAGTCGCCTTCTCTGTGTCGAACAGAGCGCCCAAGTAGATCAGGGACTGAGTTGGAATCAGGTGACTCTTCTCCTTGTTGAGTAACCAACCAAACTTCTGGAGAGTGGACACGACCTGCTCCAGATGAACTAATAGTTGGTCTCTGTCTTGGGACAACAGGAGTAGATCGTCCAAATAGTGGTGAAGACGGATACCTTTCAATCTCAGTAGGGCTACCACGGCCAATAAGATTTTTGAAAAGGTCCGTGGAGATGTTGAGAGCCCGAATGGGAGACAGATAAACTGAAGATGTAATCCTCCCACTTCGAACCGGAGAAACCTTTGAAAATCTTCGTCCACAGGGACATGAAAGTAGGCGTCTTTCAAGTCGATGGACACCATCCAATCTGCCGGCTGGACTGACTGCTGTATGGACAACAGGGTCTCCATTTTGAACCTTTCTTTTTTTATGAATTTGTTCAAGAAGGTCAAATCTATTACTGGTCTCCATGATCCGTTCTTCTTTTGGACCAGAAAGAGCGGAGAATATATTCCTTGGCCTCGCTCTGACTCTGGAACGGAGATGACAGCCCCTTGAGCAATGAGAGCTTCGACGTAAGAAAACAAAATCTGACGCCTTTCTTCTAGACATGGTATGGCAGTAGGCAGGAACCTTGAGCCTGGCCTCTCCTTGAAGACCCACTTGTGGCCTGAAGACACCGTCCTGACGGCCCAGGGGTCCCGAATCGAAGCCGCCCAGACATGTCGGAAGGAGCGTAGACGTGCACCCACCCGACATGTCTGAGCGGGCCCACCTTCAAAAGGACTTAGTGGGCTCGCGGTCCCCAGAGGAGACATTCTTTGTCGTCTTCCTGGAAGACTGTCTGGATCTCCAGTTCCGGTTGAACTCCCGACCAGGTCTATAAGAACGAGCTTCCCTGGCCCGGTCAGGCACAAATTTTCTGGTAGGCTGTCCTTTCTTGACGTTGAACTGGCGCCGATCCTGGGGAAGAAACCCAGACTTACCGCCTGTAGCCCGGGCTATGGCCTCGTCCAGTTTATTCCCGAAAAGGGAGGACCCCTCAAAGGGAATACGGCACCAAACTTGCTTTGATGCCGGATCCGCCACCCAAGGGCGGAGCCAAAGAGCTCTCTTAGCTGTGACCGAGGACAGCATAACTCTTGCCAATAGACGGATCAAGTCTATGGAAGCCTCCCCAAGGAACGACGCGCCCAGCCTAAGCTCCTGGATTGGAGCGCTTCTGGCCACCTCCTCCGAAACAGATCTGACCGATTCGTCTACCACATCAGCCCAAGACTCCATGGCCTTGGATAGAGCAGCCAAAGCCAGGACTGGCTTACAGGCCATACCTGCTGTAAGGTAGATTCTCTTCAAATCAGAGTCCATCCTTCGGTCCAACGGGTCTTTAAATGAGACCGTATCCTCTAAGGGAAGGGTCACGTGCTTGACCAGTCTCATGACTGCTGCGTCAACTAGGGGAGGGGACTCAAGATGTTTCACATCATCCTCTTTGAAGGGGTAAAGTTTAGCCATCTTGGATACTAAGGAATTCTTACGTTCCACCTTTTTCCACTCCTCCAAGATGATTTCACCCAACTCTCCCAGGAAGGGAAAATTAACACGCTCCTTATTGAGCTGTTTAAAGTACTTCTTCTGCTTGGGAGGGGGAACAGCTGACTCCTCCCAATTTAAGGTCTCTCTGACCGCTTTAACCAGGGAAGGCACCAAGGTATATTCAAAACCCAAGCAGGGATCCTCATCTTCAGAGTCGCTACCTGACAAGAGCATCGACTGATGGCTTGTGTGGGCTGACTCGAAATCTTCCTGTACCTGTAGTGCTACAGGGGAGGGGCTTGGGGAAGCCGTTGCAGTGTCTTGAGAACGACTGACACCCAACTCTGCCAAAGAGTCCTTAACCACTCTCTTGACCAAAGCCTCAATGCGCTGATCGGAAGTATCCCTTTCTCCCGCAGCCTGGGAGAAACATCTATCACAGAAAAGCTTCCTCTCCGGGACACTAGCGCCACAGCCTCTGCAACCTGCTTTGTCAGGTCTCCGTGCGTGGCTGGCTGAAGTAGATGATTTTTGATGATGTGAGCCCGAACGGGACTTTCCTGTAGAGTGCCGGTGGCGAGAGCTTGAGCGTCTTTCACTTCTTTGAGAAGAGTGCCTAGTCTCTGAACGAGGAGGGCTGTGAACAAGAGAAAAAACAGAAAAAAACAGACAGGAAGCTAGGAACACTTGAGTTCCTACCCCCACCCCCTATAACCCACAGCCCCACTAAGAAGCCCCAAATACCTGTTAGGGGCGGGCTGACCACCGGAGGGCAAAGTAGCTTCCATTCTGATGCTGACCTACAAGAATGAGCCGGACAGCAATGTCAGAAAACCAGCAAAAGAGGAGGGGGGGGAAGGCTCCCAAACTGGGGCCAGTACTCACCAAGAACCAGAGGTTAGCAGGCAGAGCGGCAACGAACAGCAGGCGTCCAAACACCGATCAGATGCGGAGTATGGAACACCCAGTATCAGCAGTGTGTATAAACACAACACTGCTGACAGTTCTGGGGTTTAAATATGGCGCCTGGTGACGTCATCAGCGCTCGCCGCCGACGCCAACTCACTGCGCATGCGCCGCGCTCTTACTGCGCACGCGCGAGAACCAAGCCTCGTTCTGGAGGCGCCGCACATGCGCAGTAGCGCACCGCACCGGCGGCCGGTCAGGAAGTGAACCGCTGACCGGCCCCGGACCACTAGCCACCAGGGAAGGCAGGAAAGACCAGGTAAGAGAAAAAACATATAAACAAAGGCAAATATAAGCATATAACATAGCTGCCATGGAGTGTACTCACGAACCGCAGACCACCAGGGATGGATGCACACCGGACTTATCTCTTTCAAGGGTACCGGCCACCCGCAGCAGCTGGGCTTTTTGGCCAAGGCTGCTACATCTTCGCCCCTCCTCCATACCCCGCAGCAGCTGGGGCTTATTGGAGAGCTCCATACCCGACAGGTAGAGCCATCCATCACCCGGAATCCATCTTCAGGTAGGATATCAGGTAATCCTTTGGAGGACAAAAAAAGAACACGTGTGCTGAACAGGAGCAAAGATTTATGGGAGTGAGGTCCTATGGGTAGGTTTGGAGGCGGGGCCAAACCCGATACGTATGCTGCCATGGAGTCTGTCAGGAAAAGTATTTAGAACCCCCAAACATTAAATATATATTTTTTAGCAAAGACTCTGGAGAATGAAATGGCAGTCGTTGCAATATTATTTGTCACGCTGTATTTGCCCAGTGACAAAAATAAATTTCACTGCATTTAACCACTTTACCACCGGAGGATTTTGCTGTCTTACGTCTGGGCCACTTTTTGCGATTCAGCACTGTGTGACTTTAACTGACAATTGCGCGGTCGTGCGACGCTGTACCCAAACAAAGTTTACCTCCTTTTTTTTCCCACAAACAGAGCTTTCGGACAGGTATCGGACGCGCTTCCTGATTGACCAGGAGGAGGATCGGTGTGACAATAGTGAATTTTCATTCGCTATTGTCACACAATGGGTGGGCTCGGGACGCAATGCTCTGCGCCCCAGGTCCACCCTTTGCATCGCCCTATTAGAGCCTCTGGCTCTAATCAGGTAATGCCAAAAAACAAAAAAGCCCCATTGAACTCCATGCGTCCGGCACACCTGCATGCAGATTAGGGGGCCGGACGCATTGGATGGGGGGGCGCCCTCAGTACACCGGCCGCCACTGTTCTCATCCAAGATTTTACAATACATGGCACCATCTATTGGCCCCTCAATGCTGCAAAGTCGGTCTGTATCTTTAGCAAAGAAACAGCCCCAAAGTATAATGTTTCCACCTCTGTGCATGACTGTAGGGATGGTGTTCTTAGGATCATATCATAGTCAGCATTTTTCTTCCTCCAAACATGGCCATATAGTTACATAGTAGTTGAGGTTGAATAAAGACAATAGTCCATCCAGTTCAACCTGTGTAGGGGTGTGTGTCCGTAATCATCTCTCATACCCCTTCATTAAGAAGGCACATGTGTTGTCATGCCAAGGAACATCTGAATGATTCTGAGAAAGATTGGGAGAAAGTCCTGTGGTCAGATGAGACAAAAATTGAGCTCTTTCGGCATTACCTAGACTCGCCGTGTTTGGAGTAATAAAAATGCTGACTATGACCCTAAGAACACCATCCCTACAGTCATGCACAGAAGTGGAAACAATATGCATTGTTGGGGCTGTTTCTCTTTTAAAGGCACAGACCATCTTTGCCGCATTGAGGGGCCAATGAATGGGGCCATGTATTGTACAATCTTGGAGAACCTTCTTCCCTCAACCAAAGCATTGAAGATGGGTCGTGGATAGGTCTTCCAGCATAACATCTACCCAAAGCATACCGCAAAGGCAATAAAAGAGTGTCTCAAGAAGAAGCACATTAAGGTCATGGAGTGGTCAAGTCAGTCCCCAGACCTTAATCCTATAGAAAATGTATGGAGGGAGCTGAAAATTCAAGTTGCCAAGAGACAGCCAAGAAACCTTAAGGCCCCTTTCACACATGCTGTCCGTTTGTCCGTTTTTCATCCATCCGTTGACGGATGAAAAATGGACATCAATGTATCTCTATGTAAAAACGGATGACAACGGATGATCATCAGTTAACATCCGTTTTCATCTGCTTCCGTCCATGTCCGTTTTTTTGAACGTATGAATGCCCTATTTTTCATCCGTCAAAAAAACAGATCGGACGAAAAACGGATGACAAAGGATGAAAAACGGATGACAACGGATGAAAAATGGATGACAACGGATGAAAAACAGATAACTGATGAAAAACGGATGAAAAACGGATAACAACTGACGAAAAATGGATGAAAAATGGATAACAACTGACGAAAAACGGATGACAACTGATGAAAAACGGATGAAAAATGGATGAAAAACGGATGAAAAACTGATACATTTTGACGTGACTCAACTGATGAACTGAACGGACCGTATGTGTGAAAGGGGCCTAAGGATTTAGAGAAGATCTGTAAAGAAGATTGGACCAAAATCCCTCCTGAGATGTGTGCAAACCTGGTCACCAACTACAAGAAACGTCATACCTCTGTGCTTGCCTACAAGGGTTTTTCCACAAAGTACTAAATCATGTTTTGCTTGGGGATCAAATAATTATTATACTCACTGAATTGCAACTTAATTTATAGCATTTGTTTTCTGTGTTTTTTTCTGGATTTTTGGTTGATATTCTGTCTCTATCATTTAAAATACACCTATGATAAAAATTATAGACCTTTCATTTCTTTGTAAGTGGGCAAACTTACAAAATCCGCAGGGGATCAAATAATTTAGTTTCCCCATTGTAAACATAAATCATTTTTTTTATAGATTATCAAAATATATTATCTGGGTGTCCTGACTCTCTGTAAAATCTATAGATATACATTTTTTTATTTGTTATGTTGGTATATATATATATATATATATATATATATATATATATATATATATATACAGGGCTTTTTTGCTCTGAGAATAGGTGCAGGAACCCCCCCCCCCTTCTGAGTCACCCCTTGTCTCAACCCACCACCCACCTCTGAGCACTGTCCCTTGGTTCCACCCCCTACCCACCTCCCACGCACAACAAAATACCTCACCCAGCAACAAAAGATCCACCCCAGCAAAATTAGACCCCCCCTCCAGTAGCAAAAATGGCTCTCCCAGCAACCAGTATCAATAGATAAGCCAACAATAGACCTCTACCTCAACAGGAGATCCCTACCAACAACATAAGACCCCCCAGCATTAATAGATCCCCCAGCAGCAACAATAGAACCTCACACAATACCAGATCCCTACCAGTGACAATAGATCCCCAAGCAGCCAGCATCATGAGACCCTCCAACACACCCCACACCCCTTGCTATTACATACCTTCAGTGCTGGAGGTGCCGGAACTGCGTTCCACCGCGTTCCTGCTGAAAAAAAGCCCTGTATATATATATATATATATATATATATACATATATATATACAGTATATATATACATATACATATATATATACATATATATATATATATACATACATATATATATATATACATATATACACATATATATATATATATATATATATATATATATATATATATAAGGTTGCACAGAAAAAAAACATCTCTACTAGACAAAATAAAATGAAACATAAAAATTAAATATGATCCCACTCAAAAATGAGAATTACTAACACATTTAAATCCCAAAAAAGAAAGCATAGAGAAGACAGTTTGTGTTTGCACCCGCTGACCTATCAAATTAGGATCACTGTTAGGGCTTGTTTAGACTAAAGGTGGTGTTAAAAATGAGTGGTTGAGCATTGCTTGTAAAGTCCCCCCAACCGCCCCTCCTTAACCACTTAGCGCAAACTGACGTAGACCTACGTAGTTGTGCCGGGATGATGCCTCTAGCTAGAGGCATCATCCCGGTACCGTTTTTTAGAGCCGGCGGACGGCTTTCCGGGGGTAATGACCGATGCGGCTCAGGATCCGCTCAATCGTTACTCGCCCGCCGCCTTCCGCAGCTCTGCCCAGGTCTCCCGTCCCACCGGGAGACCCAAGCAACCAGTCGACGCATCCGCCGGCTGGATGGAGTCCCGATCAAAGCCGGAAGAGGCTTAGATCGGGTCCTGCGATCATGTAACCCGGAGGCGGCGTCCATGACGTCACATCCGGGGTTACTCGGCTGCTAAAGGTGGCAGTTTCAAAAAGTGAATGTATTCAAAAATGCTGTTTTCGGCGTTTTGAATACATTGAAGTGCGGTGGAGGGGTCTAGGGTCTTTTAGACCCCCGATCCCTCCATAAAGAGTACCTGTCACTACATATTGCTGTCACAAGGGATGTTTACATTGCTTGTGACAGCAATAAAAGTGATCAGATTTTTTTTTTTAAAACCTGTCTTAAAATAAAAAAATAAATAGAAAAAAAAAATGTAGTCGCCCCCCGTCGCCATGAGCTTGCGCACGAAAAGAAAATGTATACGGAAAGTCAGGCCACAAATTAAATCACTGTTCAAACCACACATGTGAGGTATCGCCGCGATCGCCAGAGCGTGAGCAATAATTAAAAAAAAAGAGCTACACTCTAACTCTAAACTGGTAACCGGTAAAAAAATTTTAAAGCGTCGCCTATGGAGATTTTTATTGACAGTAGTTTGTCGCTATTCCGCGGGTGTGCGCAATTTTAAACTGTAACATATTGGGTATTTATTTACTTGGCGTGACATCATCTTTCACAATATACAAAAAATGGGCTAACGTTACTGTTTAATTTTTTTTAAATGCAGTGAAATGTGATTTTTCGTAATTTTTTCCCCAAAAAAATGGCGCTTGAAAGACCGCTGCACAAATACCGCATGACAAAAAAGATTGCAATGACTGCCATTTTATTCTCCAGAGTCTTTGCTAAAAACATATATATAATGTTTGGGGGTTTTAAGTAGTTTTCTAGCAAAAAATACTGATTTTAACTTGTAAACAAAAAGTGTCAAAAATGGGCTTGGGTCTAAAGTGGTTAAGTTTACATGATGCATTTGTGATGCTTCAATCCACACCTGTGGCCAAAACTATCCAACATGTCGCGATTGGCCGGTGGCAAGTTCACCTATCGCAGCCCATTTAAATGAATGAGGAAGTGCAGCAAACACCCTGCAACCACATGCAATGAACATGATTGTGGTGCGTTTGTTTAGCAAAAATGGGGTTAAAGCAGCTGGTGAGTAGGCATCACATCACCTCTTCGCCGCCTGTCAATCGCCTCTCACAAGCGATCAGAATGTGGACCACTCTTCAGAGGAGCGGCAGCTTTAGATGTAAGCCTAAACCTGGCCTTACAGTTGTCAGTGACTTGCATCATGCCTGATCACTATTTATTATTATTATTGTGATTATCAGAAGGATGATGACACCATCTGACATCTCCTGGAATGTGCTTCTATGAATATACACCCACTGCACCGCCTTTGGTGTAAAGGCACAGCCAATCAATGATGTTTCTGTAGAGGAAGTCAACTAGGGTCATGTGACAACAAGGTCTGATATGAGGAGAAGCCATTTTTGATCTGGGCACTTTCTGGGTTTGTTTTTGAATGGTGTTGGAAGGGAACAGTGGTACTTTTTAATATAGAAACATGTCAAACCCCTCTGATTGAAGGTTTTAATGTAAAAACCATTGTCAGCAAAAAAAAATAGTTAGTGAAATGGTAAAGGTTCCCATTTTTAACATGGCCGCCCCAGCTTCCTGGCTCCTCCTGTACAGTCAGGGGAGGAAGGAGTCTTGTGTAATAGTACTCCTCCTGGCAGCATGCCCTTATCTGCAGCTGACACACATGCTGTTAGCATGCTTTCCTGTACTGACATACATGGATGATGGTCTGTGCTCCCCTCTGTCCTACATTGACACCACCAAGACCCCTGCACTCCCAGGAGGGATCTGATCATTGGCTGCACTCTAGGACAAGATCAACACAGACAGGACACAGTGCAGGCAGCAGGAGGTCAAAGGTACAGTGACACTAGTGGACATTGTAAAGTACTGGCACATTGTGCGTCCATGGAGCGTGCAACCCCTGGCTAAACTCATGGCTGCCAATGTGTAGGGCTCATTCACACACAGTGCAAATGTCCTATACATTCACCATCTGCCTTGCTGCGCATATTTGTATGTGCTGTAATGCATTGTTTATGCACGCTATAGTGTTAGGTTTTTCTTTTGTTTATTCAAGTACATCGCTTTTTTTCTTTTTTAGATAAGAGTCACCATACACGTTACAATCTGTCTGTACAATCAGCTTAAAGCCCTGTACACATGATCAGAAGGTCGTACAAAAAATTGTTTTCAAAGCGATCGTACGATATTCTGATTGTTAGTACACAGCTTTCATCCCAAATTTTCTGAATGGACAAACATGAAATTTTTTCTCATATGATACCAGATAATGCGTTTTTTTTTTTTAATCAGTACAATTTTTGTCCGAAAATACAATACATTACATCACTTCCAAATTTTTATTCTGTTGTACGAGAATTTTCATACTTTAGTAACCTATTCATTTTCGATATGTAAAAAAAAAAAGGGAAACCGGATGATCATTCGTCCGATAATTTGCCAAAACTATGTAACGTGAGGACCTAACTAACTTATCCAATCAGGCAGGTCCTTGTACTATACATAGTTGGTGGTAGATCTAAAGAAGATTGTACAATAAGATTGTAGTGTGTGACTAGCTTAACCACTTTACCCCCAGCCACTGTGCTGCTACTGCGGCACAGTGGCTCGTTCCCATCCAGCGACGTAGACCTACGTCGCTGGACTCCTCCCCCTGTAGGCGGCGCTCCCGCTGTTTTCAGTCACAGCGGGAGGTGGGCCAGGGGAGGAGCAGCAGGGATCGCCGCCGCTCTTCCCCGATCGTCGGGGAATCGAGTGAGGAGATCCGCCCGCCTGTGTAAACAGAGCGGGTGGATCTCCTAAGTGACAGGGACTGACAGATCGGAGTGTTCAGCATAGCTGAACATCCGATCTGTCACTCAGTCACCTCCCCCCCCCACACATCAGTAAGCACCAGGCATACATTAACCCCTCCCTCTCCAATAAAATTAACCCCTTCACTGCCAGTGTCATTTTTACAGTAACAGTGCATATATATAGCACTGATTACTGCAGTAATGTCACTGGTACCCCCAAAAGTGTCAAAAATGTCAGTCAAGGGTCCGATCTGTCCGCCGCAATGTCGCAGTCCCGCAAAAAGAATCGCAGATCGCTGCCATTACGCGTTAAAAAAAAACACCAAAAATGACAGAAATCTTTCCCGTAGTTAGTAAACGCAATAACTTTTGCGCAAACCAATCAAAATACGCTTATCGTGATTTTTTTTACCAAACATAGGTAGCAGAAAACAAATTGGCCAAAAATTTAAAAAAAATTTGATTTTTAAATTTTTTTGGGGGGGGGGGGGATTTCATATAAAAAAATGTTAAAAATATTGTTATTTTTTCAAAATAAACGCTTTTTTTTTGTTTATAGCGCAAAAAGTAAAAAGCGTACAGGTGATCAAATACCACCAAAAGAAAGCTCTGTTTGTGGGAAAAAAAGGACATAAATTTTGTTTGGGTACGGCGTCGCACGACCGCGCAATTGTCAGTTAAAGTCGCACAGCGCCGAATCGCAAAAAGTGGCCTGGACGTAAGACAGCAAAATCCTCCAGTGGTAAAGTGGTTAAAGCGGAGTTCCAGCCTCAAAATCGAACAACAAAAGTTGTATAGTGAGTATCCAGCTTTACTTAACCACTGCAATACAGGGCACTTTCACCCCCTCCTGTCCAGGCCAATTTTCAACATTCAGCGGTGTCGCACTTTTAGAGCCGGTTCACACTTCTGCGTGTGCCGGGTTCGCATGTCATGTCGGAGCGCACTGCTCCGACATGACATGCGATCAGCTGTGCGGTGCGAGTTTAGCCATACAGTTTGTATGGCTAAATTCGCACCGCACCCGCAGCAAAGACGCACAGGAGGCATTTTTGCTGCCGCATCAGGATCGGATCGCACAGCGGTTCACACTTGTGCGATCCGATCCTGTGCGAACTGCACGATCGCACTGCGATATGCGATCAAACTGGGGGTGTCGTTAAGATTACATTGACACCCCCAGCGGATCGCATATGGCAGTGTGAACTGCCGGGGGTGCGTGTGCGATGCGGGAACAGGCTGCGAATTCGCAGCCTTCCCGCATCGCAATAGTGTGAACCGAGCCTTAATGACAATTGCGCAGTCATGCAGCACTGTACCCATATGACATGTTTATACTTTTTTTCCCACAAATATAGCTTTCTTTTGGTGGTATTGATTCATCACTGTTGTTTTTTTTTTTTTTTTTTTTTGCTAAACAAATAGAAAAAAGACTGAAAATTTTGAAAAAAAAAAAAAAAAAGTTTTCTTTGTTTCTGTTACTAAATTTTGTAAATAAGTACGTTTTTCCTTCACTGACGGGCACTGATGAGACGGCCCTGATGGCTGGCACAGATGAGCACTGATGAGGCATGGACAGGCAGCACTGATGAGCACTGGTTGGCATCCCTGGTGGGCACTGGTTGACACTCTAGCTGGGCACTTGTGGGCATCCTTGATGAGTCTGCACTAATAATCAATGCGCTGATTATCAGCTCAGACCCCCCTGTCAGGGGAGCTGCTTATCGCCTCTCCTCTACAAGCACTTTGTCAGCGCGAATAGAGGAAAATCCGATAACCGGCAATTCCTGGTTACGATATAATCAGCTGTGATTGGACACAGCTGACCACATGGTACGTCATAGGCTCTTTACCGAGATCAGAGATGCGGTGTGTCAGAGCGGCACACTGCACTACCGATCGCAGCGCTGCGCGCCCTTGGCTTGTCCTGCTGGATCTCATATGACGCCCAGTCAGGATAATGAAACCACCACCCGGCCGTCATTTTGCTATAGGCCAGATGGGATGTGATTAAAGTGGAACTTTAGTCAGGAAATTAGGTCCTGCTAGATTACTCCAGGCTGGCCCCTTATACAGGTATATACATAGTAGGTGAGGTTGAATAAAGACAATAGTCCATCCAGTTCAACCTGTGTAGGTGTGTATGGCCGTAATCATCTCTCATACCCCTGAATGTTCTGATCCTTGAGATGTACATCTAAGAGTCTTTTGAAAGCCACCATACTTCCTGCAGAAACCACTTCTTGTGGTAGAGAATTCCACAATCTTGTAGCCCTAACAGTAAAGAACCCCCCACGTTGCCTGAGGTTAAAATGCTTCTCCTCTAATCGCATTGTATGCCCTCTTGTCCTCATGCAATCCTTGCGACTGAATTGCTTTTTTTCTATGCCGAAATCACCATTGAGGTATTTATAAATTGCTATCATGTCCCCTCTCAGGCGTCTCTTCTCCAGGGAGAATAAATCAAGCGATTGCAGACGCTCTTCATAATTAAGGTCCTCCAATCCCCTAATTAGTTTAGTTGCCCTTCTCTGGACTCTCTCCAGCTCCAACACATTCCTCCTGAGGACTGGCGACCAGAACTGGACAGAATACTCCAGATGTGGTCGGACCAGAGTTTTATAAAGTGGTAGGATTATAGTTTTATCTCTGGAATACATCCCTTTCTTTATGCATGCTAATATTCTGCTAACTTTGGCAGCTGCCGCTTGACATTGCATGCTATTGCCTAGTCTATCCTCTACCAAGACTCCCAGATCTTTCTCCATTTTTGATTCCCCCAAGGGTTCCCCCCCTAAAGTGTATTGTGCTTTTATGTTTTTAGTCCAGAAGTGCAAAATCTTACACTTCTCCACATTAAACCTCATTTGCCAAGTCGTTGCCCACTCTATTATTTTGTCCAGGTCATTCTGTAGAATATCTGCTTCATGCTGTGCAGTTATTGCCCTGCCCAATTTTGTGTCATCTGCAAAAACTGATATCGAACTACTGATCCCGTCCTCAAAGCTGTTTTCTGAATAAATTGAACAAGGTTGGTCCTGGGACTGAGCCTTGGGGGACCCCGCTTACCACCTCAGACCAGTCTAAGTATACGCTGTTTATTACCACCCTTTGGACACGCCCTTTTAGCCAGTTCCGTATCCAAGAGCAAACCCTGCGGTCGATGCCTGCAGACCTTATTTTATAAATTAAGCGCTTGTGGGGAACTGTATCAAATGCCTTAGCGGAATCCAAGTACACCACATCCACTGGTCTGCCCCTATCTAGCTCACAGCTCACCTCCTCATAGAATGCTAAGAGATTGGTTTGACAAGAACGCCCATTTGTAAACCCATGCTGATTACTGCTGATGTTGTTGTCTTTAGCAAACTCTACGATATAGTCCCTTATCATCCCCTCCAGAAGTTTACATACTATCGATGTCCGACTGACAGGCCTATAATTTCCCGGGATATGCCTCTACCCTTTTTTGAATATCGGAATCACGTTAGCTTTCCTCCAATCCCCTGGTACATCTCCTGTCCTAATACTGTCAACAAAGATCAGGAACAGTGGTCTAGATATAATCTTACTGAGTTTTTGAGTACTCTTGGATGTACACCATCCGGGCCTGGTGATTTGTTTGTGTTAATTTTATCCAGCCTTTCCCTGATTTCACCCTCTGTTAGCCATAGAGGCAAGTCCTGTGTATTACTGCTAACCATACAGTCGTGGTCAGTGAACCCCTACTTTTCCTGTGTAAAGACTGACGAGAAAAAAACGTTCAGCACGGTTGCTTTTTCAGTGTCCTCTGTAACCATCCTCCCATCATCGTTAATTATGTGTGCAATATGCTCTGCCCCAGTTTTTTTGCTGTTGATATATTTAAAGAATTTCTTTTGATTCTTTTTACTATCCTCCGCTTACTATCCTCCGCTATTTGTCTCTCAAAGTTGATTTTCGCCATTTTGATTTCGTATTTACTTTTCTTATTTGCCTCCTTGTATTGCTCGAAAGCCGATACGGTGCCCTCTGATTTTTATTTCTTGAAGGCCATTTTTTTTCCCCTAATACGTTTTTTAACATTACGGTTTAGCTAGCCAGGTTTGGCTTTGTCTCTTTTAAATCTATTTCCCATAGGAATGAACTGCAAGATGCATTTGTTTAATATGTTCCTAAAGCATTCCCATTTTTCCACTGTGGTCAGTGTTCCCAGGGATTTGTCCCAGTTTACCCTTTCCATCAATGAGCACAATTTTGGAAAGTTTGCCCTTCTGAAGTTTTTAGGGTTCTTATGTTCCCCACTTGCCTTGTTATATTGTTATTTACGCTAAAGGTGATCATCCTGTGATCGCTAGAGCCCAGGTAGTCCTCGACTCCTACCTCTGAGATTAGGTCTGGATCATTCGTGATCAATAGATCCAGGACTGCATTTTCTCTAGTAGGAGAATCCACCAACTGTGACATGTAGTTGTCCTGTAAGGTTTCCATGTAGTCCCCTCTTCCCAGTCAATGTCGGGATAATTTAAGTCCCCCAATATGATGACTGATCCCAGTTTTGCCACTTTACCCAACAGTGGTATAAATTCCAGCTCTACCTCCTCCCTTTGGTTGGGTGGCCTATAGCAAACCCCCACAATTACTTTTCCCTTTTTTTCTTCCCTATGGAGTTCTACCCACACGGATTCTAACTCCATACTCATCCCTTCCATAATATCACTCCTCTCTATCACCCTTGCATTATTCTTGACATAGAGACATACCCCTCCCCCTCTTTTTCCTACCCTGTCCTTCCGGTACACCGTATACCCTTGGATATTGGCCAGCCAGTCATGTGAGGGGTCGAACCAAGTTTCCGTTATTCCCACAAGGTCTATGTCTTCCTCATGTACTAACATTTCCAACTCATCCATTTTATTAGCTAGGCTCCTTGCATTAGCATATACCCCTCTTAGTTTTGTGGAAGTTGATCGTGAATGGTGATTATGTTTATTCCTGTTTGGTCTGAGGTTTTCCCTCACAGACAGACCCCCCTATTGACGTTATGGAACTACTGTCGCTGCTGACTCTATTATTGCCTTCTGTCATTTGTTCCCTCCTGACTGACTCTACTTCTGAGCCCTCCCCCCGTCTTCTTGTTTAAAAGCCCCTCCAACTTGGTGGCCATCTTTCTCCCCAAAAGAGCTGTACCGTCCCCATTAAGGTGCAGCCCATCCTTACTAAAGAGACGGTAGCCGACTGAGAAGTCAGCCCAGTTCTCCAGGAACCCAAACCCCTCCTTCCTACACCAATTCCTCAGCCACTTGTTAAGTTCCCTAAGCTCCTTCTGCCTCTCCTGTGTGGTTTGAGGTACCGGCAGTATTTCAGAGAAAACCACCTTGGAGGTCCTATTCCTCAATCTATTCCCTAAGTCCCTGAAATCGTTCTTTAGGATCCTCCACCTTCCTTTTACTTGGTCATTAGTGCCCACATGCACCATAACCTCTGGGTCATCCCCACCCCCGCCCAATAATCTGTCTACCCGATCCGCGATATGCCGAACTCGAGCGCCTGGTAAACAACATATTGTTCGGCTACCGCAATCTTTTCGACAGATTGCCCTCTCTGTCCTCTTGATGATTGAGTCCCCAACTACCACAACCAGTCTAACCTTTCCTGAATCTCGGCCCCCCTTCTTCCTGGAGCCGCCACTCCCCTGGCAGCTGGGGGAGGGCGCCTGCTCCAGCACTGCCCCCCCTGAGCTGATATCCCCCTCAACCTGCAACTTGGCAAATTTGTTAGGGTGTACCAACTCAGGACTGGCCTCCCTGACACTCATCCCTCTACCCTTCCTAAAGGTCACCCAACTGCCTACCTCTGATGCCTGCGTCTCCTCTACTCCTCCTTCCTCTATGCCAGCCCCTGCCAGCGCCTGATGGGTAATGTCGAAGCTCCTTTCCAGGTTGTTGATGCTACGCAGTGTTGCCACTATGTATTCTAGATCCAGGATCGCACACATCCTGCACAGCAGTATTCGCCCTCGATTGGTTCATCAAGGAACGTATACATGGAGCAAGAAGTGCACTGAGTGGCATCCCCAATCCTGTCGGACATTATTACCCACTACTCTATGGGGATAATTAGTAATGACCTGCTATTCCTTACCTACACTACCTCTATCTCCCCTGGTACTAAACCTGGGGTACTCACCAGTCGCTAAGATACTCACCAGTCGCTATGATACTCAGTCGTTAAGATACTCACCAGTTGCTAAGATACTTACCAGTCCTCCCAGGCACTCAGTCGCAGAGCACGCACAGTCATTCGCAGGGCACAGTCAGTCGCAGGGCACCGTCAGTCGTGGTCAGTCGCAGGGCACCGTCAGTTGCAGAGCGCAAACAGTCGCAGGGCACCATCAGTCGTAGGGCACCATCAGTCGCAGAGCGCAGTCAGCCGTGGTCAGTCGCAGGGCACAGTCAGTCGCAGAGCACAGTCAGTCAGTCACAGATCGCTATCAGTCACAGAGCACGGTCAGTTAGTCACAGATCGCTATCAGTCGCAGATCACGGTCAGTCAGTCAGTCACAGATCGCTTGAAAACATTAAAAACAAGTGCCGATACTGTTTAAAATCCAGTAATACACTGTCTCACCTTGCTCTGCACATACTCAGTTGCCCTCTATTTTTTGGCACTGTGCTGAAAATTTGGAGGCCGATCTGCTGACAGCCTAAAGATTTACTGCTGCTTAGGGGTTCAGGGGTTCGGGGCTTCAGCAAAATGGCAGCCTCCAGCAAGAAGAAACAGGAGCAATGCTGGAGGCATTTTACAGCACGCACTAATTTTGGTAGCATAATTATTAATGTAGAATGTACCGTATATACTCGAGTATAAGCCGAGTTTTTTAGCACATTTTTTTGTGCTGAAAACGTCCCCCTTGGCTTATACTCAAGTCAAGAAAAAAAAAAAAAAGTCCCTGGCCGCTCCGACGTGCTTAAGCTTTAAAAATGGCGCCGCCCGGCGCATACATGTCACCGAGCATGCGCCGCCGCCGCTCGGGAGAGGCCGGGAATAGCCGAAAGTATACGAGCGGCGGCGGCGCGTGCGCAATGACGTGTCGGCGCCAGGGCGGCGCCATTTTTAAAATAAAGGCGCCTCTGGAACAGGTAAGTGAAACAGCTGCACTACCTGCCATTATGCAGGGCTGCGGGCATACTACAAGGGATGCAGTGCTACGGGCATGGTCCACCTGTACCACGCCCACAGCACTGCATCTCCTGTAGTATGTCCACAACCCTGGATCCTCTTGTACCATGCCAGTACCCTGCATTCTCCTGCACCATGCCAGTACCCTGTATTCTCCTGTACCATGCCAGTACCCTGCATTCTCCTGTACCATGCCAGTACCCTGCATTCTCCTGCACCATGCCAGTACCCTGCATTCTCCTGCACCATGCCAGTACCCTGCATTTTCCTGCACCATGCCAGTACCCTGCATTCTCCTGTACCATGCCAGTACCCTGCATTCTCCTGTACCATGCCAGTACCCTGCATTCTCCTGCACCATGCCAGTACCCTGCATTCTCCTGCACCATGCCAGTACCCTGCATTCTCCTGCACCATGCCAGTCACCTGGCATTCTCCTGCACCATGCCAGTCACCTGGCATTCTCCTGCACCATGCCAGTCATCCTGCATTCTCGCACCATGCCAGTCACCCTGCATTCTCCTGTACCATGCCAGTACCCTGCATTCTCCTGTACCATGCCAGTCACCCTGCATTCTCCTGTACTATGCCCGCCGCCCTGCATTCTCACCCTAGGCTTATACTCGAGTCAATGATTTTCCCATCTTTTTGTGGTAAAAGTAGGGGCCTCGGCTTATACTCGGGTCGGCTTATACTCGAGTATATACGGTATGTTCCTTGCCAAAGAACATTCTTTTTTTTTTTTATCAAGTTTTTTATGGATAAAGTTCCACTTTAATCCTGACCCCTGCAATCTGCATGAAATACTACTGACCTCTGCACTCTGCGTTACTTACTACTGATCCCTGAAATCCTAATTAACAGGCCCTTGCTAGTTTAAAAAAGAAAGCTGCACTGTGGTGATCTTCAAACTCCTTCATTTGATATGGTTAGATCTTCACAATAAAATTTTTAAATCCCAAGCAACATTAATAGCTGACCTGCAGAAAATGTTGTTCAGGAAAGCTTGAGTTTTACTTTAAGACCTGCAGAGTGTGATGGAGGAGTCATAGATTTTGCACCCTAGTCTGATATAGAACTGATTTATCCATGGATTCTTGTTCAATTCTTTTTTTTTTTTTTTTTTTTATTCTGCAGAAATATGAAGGAACAGGATGAACCGGTGCTTTCATCCACCAACATCACACCTCTACAGCAGATCATTGCCTCTTCAGCTGGAGCTCTGCTTACATCCCTTTTCGGTAAGAGCCAAGTGTCCTGGTGTTTCCTGTATATATGCGGGTTTAAACACCACCCTAAACATTCGCCACTGCCAAACAAACAGTGGCAGACTCTGTCATCTCAATGTAACCCATGACCTTTGGGAAGTCCTATTTGTCATGGTTGTACCGGGACTGGGAAAATCCACAGCCCATATCTGTGCCACAGCTAGATGTCTAATAACCGAGTCCCTCAATGGCAAACCAACAACTACTAAATGGATGTACAACATAAAAACTAGGTTGTACACTCTGCTGTTCAGTCTGGATGCCTTCATCAAAATTTGGTTGTCATGGGTAGGTTCAAATTGCGACACAGTGGTGTAGTCATTAGCACTTTCACCTAGCAGCAAGAGGGTCGCTAGTTCGAATCCCAACCACGACACTACCTGCCTGGAGTTTGCATGTTCTCCCTGTGCCTGCATGGGTTTCCTCCGGGTACTCCGGTTTCCTCCCACACTCCAAAGACATGCTGGTAGGTTAATTGGATCCTGTATAAAAAAAATAAAAAGAAAATGGCCCTACTATGTACAGTGGGTACGGAAAGTATTCAGACCCCCTTAAATATTTCTCTCTTTGTTATATTGCAGCCATTTGCTAAAATCATTTAAGTTCATTCTTCTTCCTCATGAATGTACACATAGCACCCCATACTGACAGAAAAACACAGAATTGTTGACATTGTTGCAGATTTATTAAAAAAGAAAAACTGAAATATCACATGGTCCTAAGTATTCAGACCCTTTGCTCAGTATTTAGTAGAAGCCCCCTTTTGATCTAATACAGCCAGGAGTCTTTTTGGGAAAGATGCAACAAGTCTTTCACACCTGGATTTGGGGATCCTCTGCCATTCCTCCTTGCAGATCCTCTCCAGTTCTGTCAGGTTGGATGGTAAACGTTGAAGGACAGCCATTTTTAGGTCTCTCCAGAGATGCTCAATTGGGTTTAATGCCCCATACACACGTGCAGATTATCTGCAGACTTACCAAAACCATATAATATGAGGTCAAACCTAAACGCTTTCAATTTGTATGCAATCCGGCAGGCCCTTGCACTACATAGAAAAGGTAAGTCTGCAGACAAAAGTCTGCAGATAATCTGCATGTGTGTATGGGGCATAAGTCAGGGCTCTGGCTGGTCCATTCAAGAACAGTCACGGAGTTGTTGTGAAGCCACTCCTTCGTTATTTTAGCTGTGTGCTTAAGGTCATTGTCTTGTTGGAAGGTAAACCTTCGGCCCAGTCTGAGGTCCAGAGCACTCTGGAGAAGGTTTTTGTCCAGGATATCCCTGTACTTGGCCGCATTCATCTTTCCCTCGATTGCAACCAGTCGTCCTGTCCCTGCAGCTGAAAAACACCCCCACAGCATGATGCTGCCACCACCATGCTTCACTGTTGGGACTGTATTGGACAGGTGATGAGCAGTGCCTTGTTTTCTCCACACATACCGCTTAGAATTAAGGCCAAAAAGTTCTATTTTGGTCTCATCAGACCAGAGAATCTTATTTCTCACCATCTTGGAGTCCTTCAGGTGTTTTTTAGAAAACTCCATGCGGGATTTCATGTGTCTTACTCTGAGGAGAGGCTTCCGTCGGGCCACTCTGCCATAAAGCCCCGACTGGTGGAGGGCTGCAGTGATGGTTGACTTTCTACAACTTTCTCCCATCTCCTGACTGCATCTCTGGAGCTCAGCCACAGTGATCTTTGGGTTCTTCTTTACCTCTCTCACCAAGGCTCTTCTCCCCCGATAGCTCAGTTTGGCCGGACGGCCAGCTCTAGGAAGGGTTCTGGTCGTCCCAAACGTCTTCCATTTGAGGATTATGGAGGCCACTGTGCTCTTAGGAACCTTAAGTGCAGCAGAAATCTTTTTGTAACCTTGGCCAGATCTGTGCCTTGCCACAATTCTGTCTCTGAGCTCTTCAGGCAGTTCCTTTGACCTCATGATTCTCATTTGCTCTGACATGCATTGTGATCTGGAAGGTCTTATATAGACAGGTGTGTGGCTTTCCTAATCAAGTCCAATCAGTATAATCAAACACAGCTGGACTCAAATGAAGCTGTAGAACCATCTCAAGGATGATCAGAAGAAATGGAAAGCAATATATGAGTGTCACAGCAAAGGGTCTGAATACTTAGGACCATGTGATATTTCAGTTTTTCTTTTTTAATAAATCTGCAACAATGTCAACAATTCTGTGTTTTTCTGTCAGTATGGGGTGCTATGTGTACATTCATGAGGAAGAAGAATGAACTTAAATGATTTTAGCAAATGGCTGCAATATAACAAAGAGTGAAAAATTGAAGGGGGTCTGAATACTTTCCGTACCCACTGTATGTATGAATGTGAATTAGGGACCTTAGATTGTAAGCTCCTTGAGGGCAGGGACTGATGTGAATGTGCAATGTATATGTAAAGCGCTGCGTAAATTGACAGCACTATATAAGAACCTGAAATAAATAATAATAAATAAATAAATTAACCTTTTCCTTTGGGGATAGGCAACTTAGAAAATGTTATTCAGATGATCCTCATCCACCAAGCTTCTATAAGGGAGAGGTATTTGTCTAGCAGGCATTGATCCTAGGGAGGACCATAAAGAAGGTGCTTTGGGTTTCCCCTTCACTGTGGACCTTACATGCACACAACCATAAGGGGTCTCTACATTTAGGATTCCTTATGCGTTTCACATAGCGAATGTTTTCTGGACATTCATCCGTCTGTATTTTGTGGGCATTCATTTTCAAATAGAATTAACCCTTTGAATATACGAGTGTAGTGGTGCTCATGGGTGAACCTTGTTTTACTTTAAATCTGATGCTTGAATCTCTATTGCCATTTTAACTTTTATTAGATTTTTTATTGAAAATTGTTAAATTACAAAACATAGCGTAAAAGGGCTTTCTGTAATTGCCAAGAAGATGTGAGACAGCTGGAACGTAGCTGCTGAGAATGTAATAACTTTAAACAGTATAAAAAGCATATTAATAAACAAAAGTTGTAGCCTGCAAGTTAGAGTATGTATCAATGAGCCAGGTAAATTTGTCGCAGGCTGTGAAACCATAGGCAGATCAAAATATCAAGTCCAAATAAACAGCATGATCTGTAACAGAAAATATAAAGGAAAACTCTCGCACTATTTTTTTTTTTTAAAGGTTTTTTATTAAACAAACAAAACACAGTACACCAAAAGAAAAATGGCAGTGCAACATAAAAGAGAGGATACAGAACATACAAAGCATCCTCTCCAATCATCTAACAAAATAAAACCACAGTACAGAGAATACCCAGCAATCGTGGTAAAAGGGGGGGTAACACATTATTATAAGCAATATATAACAACACATGCGGAGCAAAAGAAGGCACTGTAGACATCGCCTAGGAGGCGTCAGACACCGAGGAGGCAGTAAGATCAGAGTCTACCCAGAAGGACCAGATTTTATTGAATTTCTTCGGACATCCTCTGGCCTCATACGTCAGTTTATACAGAGGCAGAGCCTGATTAACAATAGAGATCCAAAATGGAACGTCAGGGGGTGTGGAAGATTTCCAACGGAGAGCAATAGCTTTCCTAGCATAGAAAAAGAGCAAACGCAGAAACAGTTTCGTGCGAGCCGGAGCATCCTCATCATCCACATATCCTAGGAGACAACGAAGGGGGTTACAGACATTGGACAATTGAGAGATATCAGTTATAAAGGCCGTCACCCCTGACCAAAAGGCACGGACAGGGGGACATTCCCAAAACATGTGAAAGAAGGATCCCACACCATCAGAGCACTTAGAGCAGAGAGGGGAGGATAATGTACCAATTTTATGAAGGAACAGGGGAGTGTAGTAAGCCCTATACAGGAATTTTAATTGTATGACTCTATCCCTGGAGGAAATTACAACCGGGATTTGTTCAGGAAGGACGTCATGCCAAACCTCCTCCGTCAAGTCCGGGACGTTTTCACGCCACTGGGACTCAACCACCGCCAAGCGCTTAGACTTGGAATGCAAAAGCCTACGATAATATGTGGAGACCAGTTTCTCATGAGAAGAGTCAGAGAGGAGATATTCCAAGGGGGATGGCTCCAGCGAGACATCCCGGAGGCCGAACTGCGCAGCCGCCGCATGTCTCAGCTGGAGGTAGCGAAAATGAGCCGTAGATGGTACAGCAAAAGTGGACTGCATGTCCGCAAAGGACCGGAAGGTTCCCCGGACATACAGGTGATCAACAGACTTCACCCCAAGACGGGCCCAAAAAATACCGTCGTCCCGACCGAAAAACTCCCGAAACCGAGGATTGTGCCAAAGGGGGGCATTAGGGGAGTACGACCCCGGAGGGTCGGCCTCACCCAATGCGGTAGCCGCAAAAACCCGTAGAGTGACCGAGATAAGTGCAGTGTTCGGCCTGCCCATAGTAGATCTACGGTGCAGCAAATTTTGCAGAGATTCATAGGACGTGAAAATAGCCGCCTCCAAGGCCGCCGCAGCATGATTGTCCTCGGGATGGAACCACCAATGTGCGTGTGCCAACTGGGAGGCAAAATAATAAAGGCGCAGGTTGGGCGCTGCCAGTCCCCCCGCTAATACAGGTAACTGTAACGCATCCCTGGCCACACGTGCCGGCCGACCCCCCCAGATAAATGAAGTGAAGAGCGAATCGATGACCTGGAAACGACGTTTGGTAACATATATCGGGGAGTGACTCAACACATACAGAAATCGGGGAAGGAACATCATTTTAAAAATATTGATCCTACCCAAAACCGTGAGAGGAAGCTGGGACCAGAGCTGCAAAGAAGATTTATGTCGGGCAACCAAGGGATCTAAATTATTGGGGAGGAAACGAGACAAGGGAAGTTGAATGTCAACCCCCAAGTATCGAAACCGATCTACCACCTGGAGAGGGCATAATGCGAGAGAAGGGGGCAGAACCTGGGGATCCAGGGGGAACAGAGTAGATTTACTCCAGTTCACCCGGAAACCCGAGAAGTGACCGAAGCGATCAATAATGGACAATAGAGTGGGGAGGGACTGATGTGGA
The DNA here is from genome assembly GCF_965119305.1 of Pelophylax lessonae. Taxonomy (NCBI): domain Eukaryota; kingdom Metazoa; phylum Chordata; class Amphibia; order Anura; family Ranidae; genus Pelophylax; species Pelophylax lessonae. Next base: position 62,831,844 of record NC_138772.1, read on the forward strand.
TCCGCTAGATATATCAACATATCATCCGCATACAAGGAAACCTTTTCCTCCAAGCCATTGATCACAAAGCCCGCAACAGCCGCACACTGGCGGATCTGCGCAGCCAAAGGCTCAATGGCCAGGGCGAAAAGTAACGGGGACAACGGGCACCCCTGCCTAGTACCCCGAAAAATGGGAAAGGAGTCAGACACGGAATTATTGACCCTGATACGGGCACGAGGGAGATAATATAGAAGTTGTACCCATTTTATGAACCCCGGTCCGAATCCAAATTTCGCCAATACCTCCAAGAGATAAGGCCACTCCACTGAATCAAAAGCCTTGTGAGTGTCCAGGGCCACCACAACCCTGGCCCCCACAGAATCATGAGTCGTCTGAAGGTTGGTAAAAAGTCTACGCAAGTTGATCGAGGTAGACCGGCCAGGAATAAACCCCGACTGGTCCGCCCCGACCAAGTCCGTGACAACCGTATTCAGCCTCCTCGCGAGGACCTTGGCCAAAATCTTCACATCTGTATTAATAAGTGAGATCGGACGGTACGATTCACAGAGAAGAGGGTCCTTGCGCGGCTTCAGGATGAGTACTATAAGGGCTTCCGTCATGGAGGGTGGCAGACGTCCTTCCTTCAGAGCACAAGTAAACACTTTCAACAAATGGGGGACCAGCAATTCCCTATAGTGAAGATACCATTCAATGGGGAAACCATCCAAGCCAGGTGTCTTATTATGTGCAAACGTAGCTATGGCCTTGTCAATCTCCTCTGTGGTCAAAGGGGAGTCTAAGAAGCGAGATTGGTCGACCGACAATGCGGGCAATTCAATATCATATAAAAAATCATCAAGTTCGATAATAGTGTAATGGGCCTGGGTGCGGTATAAAGAGGAATAAAATTCAACAAAACTATGAAGAATAGCAGGAGTTTGTTCTACAATGACACCGGCCTGGCTGGTGACCCGGGGAATGATACAAGGTTGAAAATCCGGCCTAGCCAAGTAGGCCAACAAGCGACTGTTTTTGTCCCCCATTTCAAAAATTCTTTGATTCTGATATAACAGTTTTTTCTGGGTGCGCTCAATAAGGACGAGATCCAAATCACGGGCTCTGGCCCGCCAAGCGGCGTGATTCTGAGGGGAGGGGTCGTCAGAGTATTGCCGTTCAGCCGTATGCAATGCCCGTTCGGCGTCAACCAACTTGGTCTGACGCGCCTTCTGAGCATGGCCTATGGCAGACGAGAAGGTGCCCCGCATAGTGGCCTTGAAGGCGTCCCAGGTCAGCAGTGCCGACCCCTCCCGTCCATTGAGCGCCCAGAAAGAATTCAATTCCGTGAGCCCCTGATCAGTCACCGCAGGGTCCGCCAGCCACAGAGGGCTTAGTCGCCACAATTTATAATTAGGTGGGGACCCCAAAGCAAGGTCCACCAGCAAAGGGGAGTGGTCAGATACCGCCCGAGGGAGGTACCTGATCCCCGAGAGCGGACCCAGCAGTTCCCGAGAGAGCAAACAGAGGTCAATCCTAGATAGAGTGTGGTGTGAGCTCGAATAACAAGAAAACTCAGTAATCCCCCCATGTTTCCACCTCCAGGCGTCCGTGAGGTCCAATTTGTCTAAGTAGGAGCGCAGGGGGGTATGTTGGGAAGAAGCAGCCCCAGAGCGGTCCAAAGCATTGTCGAGGACCGTGTTAAAGTCACCCGCTATAATAAGAGGGCCCTCCGCCATTTCCAAAACCAAACCCAAAACACGGTCAAAGAATGACTTAGTAAACGGCGGGGGGACATAAACATTCACCAGGGTATAAGGTTTACCTAAATATTCAATAACAAGGATAACAAAGCACCCCGAGGGGTCCGTCTTTAAATGTTTAATAGTGACTGGAGCGGATTTGGCAATCAAAATGGACGTGCCTCGGGCATAGGAAGAGTAGGTAGAGTGTAGCGCATACGCCACGTGTGCCCGCTTAAGGGCCATAACCCTGGACCCCTGGAGGTGTGTCTCCTGTAACAAAACAACGTGAGGACTATGGCGTTTTAAATAGTCAAACATCAGAGACCGTTTCACTTTAGAATTTAGCCCCCTGACGTTCCATGAGATTATACGTAGAGTAGACATAGGAATATACCAACAATCAGCGTTAGCGCCCCGTAGGTCAGCCCAAAAACAGGCAAACCCCGAAGGGCCAAGGCACAACCAGCATCTGAGAGGAGCCCAGAAAAAGGAGTACACATAAGACATAAAAAAGGTGACCACAGTAACATAGTAAACAAAATCAACTGCATCGCATAAGGAGAGAGCATGACCCCAGAAACAAAAAAAGGAAAAACTGTACCGACCCTGTGGATCAAAAAGGTGCAAACAAACAAACCAAAAAGAAAAAACCCGCCTAGACCCGCAGGTTGCGGATGGCAATAGTAACAAACACCCCCTCCCCCCACCCTAGCCCACCCGGCCCTCAAACCCCAACAATTGAGAGCTTTGTAGCCCATAACAACAAAAGGAAGTCAAATGCAGGGAAACGTGGATCTGCTCGTCCTGTAGTAGACAAACGAGAAAAAACAATAAAAAGGAAAGAGATGAGGGGGGAGCCCCCCCACCCCAAAAATGCCCATCAGAAAAAACAGAAAAATAGGAACCCCGACCCCCAGAAAAAGTGAATAGCCATCTGTCCCAAAAAATCAATCAGGCGAGAGAGGGTCCATGAGGAGCACCAGGACGAGCCCAGAGCCCAACCATACTATCAGCAGACAAACAGTCTTTCATCTAGGAGGAGACCGCCGGTCCTGGCGGCCAGGAGAGCCACGGCCCAAGGAGTCCACCCAGTGCGCAGCCTCCCGAGGATCCTGGAAAAAATGAGCCTTGCCTTGAGAGATGATCCGGAGACGGGCAGGATAAAGCATACTATATGGTAACTGGAGATCACGCAGCCGCCTCTTAACTGCCATAAAGGAGGCCCGCTGCTTTTGGGTGGCTGCAGAGAAGTCAGGAAAGATGGAGATAGCATTATTATTGTAGGAGACACGGCCCTTCTCCCTGGAGGCCCGTAGCACAGCCTCCCTGTCCCGGAAATGCAGAAGTTTAATGAGAAGAGGACGAGGTGGCGCCCCTGGTGGCAGGGGGCGCAGCGGCACCCTGTGCGCCCATTCAATGGCGAATAATGGAGAAAAAACATTCTTCCCAAGGGTGTCAAGGAGCCACTTTTCCATAAATGATTCGGGGGTCTTTCCCTCCGCCCCCTCAGGGAATCCCAGAAAGCGGAGGTTATTACGTCGGAGGCGATCCTCCATGTCAGTGATCTTATCAATGGTGGCCGTGTGACCCCTCTGTAAATCAGACACAGAGGCCTGCAAGGGGCGGTGGGCATCCTCCAGGTCGCCAATACGTTGCTCCGCGTTGCCCACCCTATGGCGGAGATTATGGACATCCTGCTTCAGGAATGACATCTCCATCCTCACAGACTCAATTTGAGTAGTGAGAGAGGCCTGACAATGGCGGATGGCATCCATGATGGCAGCAAGGGATGGCTCAGGCCTATCTACCCCCACCCCTGCCTCAGCAGTGGGGTCTAGGGGGGAGGAAAGAAGAAGGTCACTCACAGTCTCATGCCGGTGCAGGGAGGAAGAGTCGTCAGGCTCCGAACCACCTCCGTGGGAGAGAGAGGCGGATGGCTGCGAGGATCGTGCAGCAGCAGCTGGCTGGCTCGAGCTCCGTGGCGGGCCGGCGCCATCTTGGGACCGCTCGAGGAGGGAGGCCGACGGCCGGGATCCAGGCGCCTCCGGACCAGGGGGACCGATCTTTACCATCTCCACTGATGCACCGAGGGATCAGGAGTACACGGGCGTCGGAATCAGGTGAGTAGCGGCTCGGGGTTCCACAGGATCACTGAAGGATCAGGGCAAGCAGGAGAGAGCTCCGGGACCGCGCTGCTCTCACATCAGTAGCCGGCCACGCCCCCCCCACTCTCGCACTATTAATTATGAGTACACCACAGTGAGAAAAAAAATGTGCTCCAATAAATGGTGCTCAATATTATAAACACACATATACAGTGCTGCGGCTTTGACAACGTCGGATGTGACGAAACACGTGTCAGGGCGCGGCTACACGGCATACCGGAAGATAGTGATCGGGTGAGCAGAGGTACTTTCCGAAGGTACGTTGCACCATCGTGGAGGTGGTAAGGACTAAAGGAATACCTCGGATCCTCTAGATAACTATATGCGCTAATATTGTTTTATTCTATGTGAGTGCAATTATATTGGGCTTGATTTTAGTTAACAAAAGGTCAAACTGTATTGCAATAGTGGACTCTTTTTCTCCTTGCATATACATCTGAGAGAGGAAGAGGTGACACGCAGGAGCAGTCTGAGGAGTTGACTACATTGATTTATTATGCGCATTGGGCCCTAACCATGAAGATGGTGGGCATTAGTATGGGGTGAGTTGCCATGCTGAAGGGTGTGGATTCACAACTAGACATATGCCGGTTTTCGGTAATTCGATATATCGCGGTATTGCATAGCCACGGTATTGTTATTTTGGCATTTTTAAAATACCGAGTTTCTCTGTCAAGTCTGCCTGACTTGTGAATTGATACATTTCAGTGAGCTGGATGACTCATTCACTCACACAGCTCTCCCAGTAACTATAAACAAAAATGTTTACATTGTATCTTTTCCTTCCCTCTGCCAGGGAGAAAGGAAGTTTAACCTCTTAAAGACTGGATCTTTCTCTGACACTTGTTGCTTGCAAGTTAAAATCAGTTTTTTTTTGCTAGAAAAGTACTTAGAACCCCCAAACATTTTATATATTTTTTTAGCAGAGACCCTACAGAAAAAAAATGGCGATTGTTGTAATATTTTATGTCACACTGTATTTGCGCAGCAGTCTTTCAAACGCAATTAATAGACTTTAATGAATAAAAAAAAAAAAAAAAACGTAACAGTAAAGTTATCCCAATTTTTTTTTTTTTGTTACACAGAGAATCGTGAGAGAATCGTGATCTTTATTCCAAGCTAAAAAATCGTGATTCTCATTTTGGCCAGAATCGTGCAGCTCTAATATACATATATATATATATATATATATATATATATATATATATATATATATATATATATATATATATACACACACACACACACACACACACACACACACACACACACACACACACACACACACACACACACACACACACACACACACACACACATATATATATACACACACACACACACACACACACACACACACACACACACACACACACACGCATAGCAGCCCACATTACATTATTATATAGCCATCAAGCAGTGTCTGGCCTACCTGGTGATGACTGGTCCTGGCGCTCTGATCCGATGGCCTGGTCTTTAAAGGGGCAAATCCTTGCGATCCAGAAGTGGTTAAACCTGCAGGAGGACCGGTGTTTTTATCTATTAATGACTTTACTATTGCTTTAGGCCTGGTTCACATGTATGCGGGTTGGCGGTTCACATGTATGCGGGTTGGCGGTTCACATGTATGCGGGTTGGCGGTTCACATGTATGCGGGTTGGCGGTTCACATGTATGCGGGTTGGCGGCCCACATTTGCACTGGCATAGCAGCCCATTGATTTGAACGGGCTGCTATGCCCTCATTTTCCGCAGAAAAAAGGTGCATGCAGCATTTTTTTAAAATTCAGTGGCCTTGAAATCCATCCTGCTTTTGCACCATGCGACTAACCTGCAGTTCCTGCTCTGGCAAGCTTTCTGCATTTTTTGTATACGTGGGCACGGCATTTAAAAACAGTTTGCGTGTGCAGCAACGGCAGGTAAGTCGCATGGTGCAAAAGAAGGATGGATTTCATGGCCACTGCATTTTTTTAAATTCTGCATGCACCTTTTTTCAGCTGAAAATGCAGGCATAGCAGCTCAAGCCCATTCACATCAATGGGCTGCTATGCCTGTGCAAATGTGGGCCCCCAACCCGCATACATGTGAACCACCAACCCGCATACATGTGAACCAGGCCTAAAGCAATAGTAAAGTAATTTATAAACAACACCTCCTTCAGGTTTAACCACTTCTTGACCACAAGGATTTGCCCTCTTAATGACCAGGCCATCGGATCAGAGCCGAGCGCCAGGACCAGTTATCACCAGTTAGGCCAGACACTGCTTGATGACCTATTTTAGGCCTGGTTCACAGAGTCTGTACTGACTGACTATATAATAATGTGCATAAGTGAACCAAAGCCCCTAAATTCTGCAATGAAATTGAAGTGAGGTGGAAATTTAATAATTTAAATTTAATAATAGAATACCGTGATAATACCGTATACCGTGGCAAAACCTTAATCAATTAATCGCAGCATGAAAATCTGATACCGTCACAAGCCTATTCACAACGGTGTTGGATTTTGCGGTGACCCATTACTCAGCACGGGACTCTAACACCAAAGATCACTTAATTCCCTGATTACACTGTGGACTTTTTGGCACTAATTAATTGATTTATTGCAGTGCACGTTTTTGGACTTTTGTTCATTTATACATAGTTATATGTTTATGACACTGATTCATTTATATTTTAATATGTTTGTTTTGGGTTAATGCGCGGCTAGTGGGAATATAATTTCACTTTAATTAAAAAAATAAAAAAGGAAAGAAGGAGGAAAGAAGGCTGTTCACAGTAGGAAGGTGGGAACGAGAGGTGGGGTGCATACTTGCCACCTGTCCCATTTTTGCCGGGACAGTCCTGGCAAATAGGAGCCTGTCTCGGGTAATTTACGTTGTCCCGGCAATGTACTTATTTACACTGTGCACTTTATTTATATTTACATATTACATTTTTTGTATGGTCACACCTGAGCACATTTGACACTTTAGAATTGCAGGGAATTGTGATGAGAATTTTAAACTTTAGGCCGAAGTAGTGCAGCTGAATGGGAGAATTATTCCAACTCCGCTACTTTGGCCTCAAGTTTAAAATTCCCTTTTCAATTTCCTGTAATTCTCTCTTCATTGAGTAGACCCTATAATCTGATAATAAGTAGGTGGCGATTAATTATGCAGAGTGGGCGGAGCTTCAGGTAAGTGGGTGTGGTAATTGATAGCTGTGCTGCAAAGTGTCCCTGGAAATTTTTTCAAATGTTGGCAACTATGGGGGTGAAGGGTAGGTGAGCGTCAAGACTCTTTTGACACTTTCATAGAGTGTTCCCCTCCTTGAACTCAGGGCTACTGAATCAGGGGAGAGAGAGAGAGCATGTGAGGGGTTTGAAGCATAGAAAGGAGCTCACTCCTCTGATGGTGGAGGTGAGCACCGATGCCTCACTTAGCAATGTCCTGGGAGTATTGCACTCAGGCTTTGAAAGGTACGTAAGTTGCCTACACCTATAGCAAGGGCATTATTCAACTTTAGTCAGGGCTGCACAGTTTGCTTTGATCTACAGACCTCCCTTACCTGCATAGCCAGTGTTTTTTTCTAAAGGTGTACCAACCCTTGAAAGAAGAAGTTTACCTTTTGACAGGTAAAAAAATGTTTTTTTTGTTTGTTTTGGGAGCATGTAAAGCATTGCACCAGCGATTAGCCAATCATGCAGGTGTCCTGCAGATCTGTCAGTGTACTAGCTTGCTTGTACCTTGTATGAGCAAGTCAATAGATTCTGACAGGAAGACTCCATGAACTACCACAGCGCTCACAGCGCCGTGATAGTTAACCACTTGCCGACCGCCGCATGACTATTTACTGCGGCGGTCAGCCCCTCACAGGCAGAGTGACGTAGTACTACGTCGCTAGCCTGTGAGGGTCTAGGGAGCGAGCGTGCACCCCCGCTCCCGAGTGGTCACGGAAACCCCCCCGGCGCGTGTGACCGGCGGACCCGATCGTCCGCCGGTCACTCATGATCGTCGGTGGAGAGGGAGAAAGGCAGGCGGCTAATGTAAACAAGCCGCCTGTCATTCTCCCCGGTGTATGAATGGTGATCATACCGTTCTACTATGTAGGACCGTTGATCACTGTTCATACATCTCAAGCCACAGCCAATCACAGTTAGAATCACGCCCCTACGGACACACATGGCCCCTCCCTCTCAAAAAAAAGTTAACCCCTTCACTGCCAGTGTAATTTTACAGTAACAGTGCATATGTATAGCACTGATTATTGTCGCTCTTTTTTTGTTTATAGCGCATGATCAAAAAATCGCACAGGTGATCAAATACCACCAAAAGAAAGCTCTGTTTGTAGGAAAAAAAGGACGTCAAATTAGTTTGGGTACAGCGTCGCACGACCGCGCAATTGTCCGTTAAAGCCACGCAGTGCCGAATCGCAAAATAGGCCCTGGTCAGAAAGGGGGTAAAATCTTCCTTGGCTTAAGTGGTTAATTGAAAACTACAAGCTGGCAGCCACAAAGACTGCCATACCTTGTCCTTTTCCATTCACAGAGGACTGTGAAGGAGTGACGCAGAGGGGGTGGGCGGAGCCCCACATGGCCACGTCTTTTTAGATTTGTAGGCAGCAGACACGGGGAGAAGATCCCTGAACTGGCATCACAGCAGGGATCGAGGGGTCGGGGAGGGGGCGCAGGGGCCGGTGCATTCATAACATGTTACATGTTACACCCTGAATATGGGGGGGCGACTAATGGTGTATCTTATATAGCTACTAGTGTATTTCATAATATATGCTCATAATCTTCTTTGGTTGTGTTTGCTCATGCAGTGACGCCTCTGGATGTTGTCAAGATTCGACTTCAGGCTCAAAGCAAACCGTTTACCAAGGGTAAGTTCCGTGCATCACAAGAGTAATAAAATTCACTACTAAAGTAAAGGAAAACTCTAACAATCAGCTTCATTTATTTTCTACCTTTTGGTCTGCTGAATATACTGACAAAAGCGTTCTGTTATGTCTAATGAGTGCAAGCAAAAATACATGTTGAGTGTGCATAGCCATGTCAAATACCAGAGCCCCAAAATTGTTTACCTCTTTGTTTAAGTGGTTGTAAACCTTTTCACATACCCACTGAAGTGACTGGCTTCAGATATCGTATACAGAGGTGAAACAAATCCTCCTACATATGTTGTACCCACAGCCACCTAAAACACACAGATTAAAGGCTATTTCTCAACTCCAGCAGGCAGGGGCAGGGATCCCATGTCACTTACTGCACAGCATAGAACAGGGGGCTTAGTGTAATCTGAGAACTGAGTGGAGGGAATGGACACACCTCGCTCTACACATATAGGGAAACGTGCACAGCCGAGGACTTTTGTGTGCTGAAGGATGATGGGGGGAGGTCCCTCTCCAGTATTCTGCTGTGCCCTCAAAACCTGTCAGAAGTGACTCATGTAGATAGCAGAGGGAAGCGAGAACAGACTGAAATCACACTAGGTGTGTTGGATTGAGGCAAGTACACACTATAGGAGGATATGCTTTGTTCATTTTTCTTCTCAGAGGTTTGCAACTACTTTAGCTACTGAGCATTGTGGTTTTATACTGTAATTCCCAATCACTTGATGGGCAACCACCTTTCTTATCAGTATGTGGTCAGGCGGCTGACAGGGCAGCAAATATCAGACTTTCCAGCTTTTGGGTCATCTTCGTAAGAAGCAAGCAAAGGTGGTTTCCAAGAGACGTTGAAGCCATGAGGAAATTTTGCTAAAATGACGCAATGGATATGTGTTCCTTTTCAGCTTGACTATTTATGTATCTATAAAATAAAGGGAAACCTGAATCTTTCTTGGCTAAACCAACCTAGTTATAATAATTCAAGGCTTGTACCCAGATTCTGGCCTAGACCTAGTCATGACTAGTTCGCTAAAATCAAAATGCTAAGCAAATATAAAATAACCATAACCAATTATGTATTTATAATTATATAAAGCATGTTGGAACTCTGCTAGGATTTTAATTGTATTGCTTTTCCTGAATCCTCTGCATAGCAGAAAGTAGACTGACAGTGAAAGGTTTGACAATGCTGCCACGCCAACTTGTTTTCAGGCACTGGGAGCTTGAGGAGGGAGTGCTTAGACAGTATAGAGCAGTAGTTCCTAATCTTGGTGATTAAAGTGTTAGACCCCTGGACCGGCTGCATGGGCACTGACATCTCAGAATAAAGTAATATAACGGGGTTTGAGGGTGGGGTGGTGGGGGGGGGGGGGTTGAGAGGGCATTCTATGTTAGTTCACCCTTTCTGAAAAGGTGAACTAACACTTTCAGTGCTCCCAACAGATCATGTTTTGGAAATTCCCCTTATATAAAATATCTGTCCTAAATACCAAGCTATTGACATTGATGTAAAGCACCTCTGAAAGGTGAAGGAAATCCTGAAAAACATGACCTGTTGGGACTAAATGAGGACTAATGCTGGCCGTACATTAGCCGAAAAATCGTTCGAAAATCTGTCATTTGGTCCAGTCGTTCGTTTTTGCGTCTAGTTAATGGGCACAAAAAGAAAATCGTTTTAACTTTTCAGAGCCCAAAAATCGAAGGAACAGTTTGGAAAATTCTGCCGAACGAACAATAAAATGAAAGGTTAATGTGTTTCTCGCCCGAACTGTTTGTACTAGACATATGTGACAAACTGAACAAAAACGGATTCATTTATGTCCATTGAATGATTTATCGTTCGAAATTCAGTCATTACATGATGGCTCGATCGTCTGCTTTCACGGCCGATTTTTCATTTTTCGAAAATTAGTTTGATTGATTTTTGGGCTAGTGTATGGCCAGCTTAAGTTTGGGAACCGTTGGTGTAGAGAAATGAAGCACAGGGGTGTGCTGATACTCATTCATATTCCAGTCATCAGGCAGTTGCTGCAGTAAACAATAGTGGTGTAACCCATGGTCTCTATGTCCTGGGACAAACGATGTGTCATTTGCAGGACCAGCTATCCTCTTCCTATGGCGGGATAAACCGTCCACATACTGTATACGTATTTCAGATAGAACTGACATTTTGTTTCAATGTTGTGTCTTTGTGTCGTTATTAGGAAAGTGCTTTGTATATTGCAACGGTCTCATGGACCATCTTTGTGTATGTGAGAATGGAAACAGCAAAGCCTGGTATAAAGCACCACCCAGCCGAATGACAGGAACAGTGGTAAGGACCATGTTATGGGATAAGTATGCTTTTTATACTACTAAAGCCAAACAGCCCCCTTCCCATTACCTCTCAGTACATTCCTCGGACCAGTGGCTGGCCCAGTGCAGGGGTCGCAGCCTATAGCGGACACTGTTCCTTTACCCCTACCAACCTGGCGGGTCATGCAGTATTGCACATGTGTGGCTTTTCTTCATAGGCCCTAGTGTAGGAGCCGAGATCAGGGAAGTCACAGGGGTAGGAGCGGAGATGATTTCATGTTGCAGCGGAGATGTTTTCATGTACCCGCGGCAACAGCTGATGCAGTGGAATGTTAAAAAACCCTACCCCGTGAAAATTCCCTACCCTCCGGAGCTGTGAGCATGCGCACTGCTAAGCTGCTCAGCTGTTGAATGACGTATGTCAGTGGTCCTCAACTCCGGTCCTCAGGGCCCACTAACAGGCCAGATTTTAAGTATTACCTTGGGGAGATGCAGACTAGAGTACTGCAATCACTGAGCAGCAAATGATATCACCTGGGATGTATTTCAGTTATCTTGCAAATCTGGCCTGTTAGTGGGCCCTGTAGGCCAGGGTTGAGGACCACTGACGTATGTGAGGAGGAAGTGACGAGGGTAGGGAATTTTAACGAGGTAGGGTTTTTTAACGTTACACCAGACAGTGGGACTCGGCCCCGCCCCCCCCCTCTCGCTCCCGTGTCACTGGATTTGATTGCCAGAAGCGGAAGCCAATGGCTCCTGCTGCTATCAATCTATCCAATGAGGACCCGAGCTGGGGCTGCTGGGCTTCTGCTCGTCACTGGAACAATTGGATTCAGGTAAGAATAAGGGGGGGGGGGGGTCTGGGGGACAAGCTGCAACACCAAAGGTTTTTTTTACCTTAATCCAAAGAATGCTTGGGTGTAACTTTTTATTTTTTACACTTTTTCCCACTAAACTTTATTTTTAACACTTAGGGACTAGAAGTCCTCAATGTGATGATCATTTTCTGGGACAGGTTCTCCTTTATTAGACATCATCATTTAGACCCCTAAAGTCTCACACTCCGTTAGCTTCTTTCCAAGCCACTACATCCCAACTGACAGTTGGCTTGTCATATTTATACACTGCTACAGAAGCTGGGAGTGTGTAAAAACCCTCGGGTTGTGATGACATATTACATACGTGGTGGCAGGAAAAGGGTTAAATGTGCAGCTTTCTTTAAAAGAATAGCTGATGATCCTACCTTTAATGCCTTTGCTCAAACACTTTGTGTATATTCTGGCCATTGAAATGAAAAAACACTCAATCGCTAAATGTGCCTAGCTCCTAGGTGTGTTTAGACACGTTACACCTTTAAGCGCGTCAAGTGTTTTTTTCAGTCAAAACTCCCCTCTCCTGAATGCACAAGTTATGTTTTTTTTTTTTCTGCCTCTAAACTCGTGTAAACGTCTGTGTGCTTGGGCACATAGGACAACTTAGAGAGACGTTTAGAGGTAAAAAAAAAAAAATGGCACATTTTTATGATTGCGCATGTTAAAATGTATCCCCAGATTGTTGTTATCAATCGATAATACGGTGACATATATGGATACAATGATGGCGTTATCACATGCACGTTCAACAGATCTTTACAAAGCCAACCATTTTTTAAAACTATTTTCTAATGGTGTATGGCCAGCTTTAGAGTTTGCATCTACTTTTGAAATTTTTGTTTTCTCTTAAATTCAGATTGCATTGGTCTTTTTTTCTGCAGGATGCATTTGTCCAGATTGTTAGGAATGAAGGAGTGCGATCCCTCTGGAGTGGACTTCCTCCAACACTGTGAGTCCTGAATTCTTCATATCTCATGTGTTCTTTGTTTAAAGGCTGTCAAAAAATGTAACTGTAATATATGTACTACTTGGGTACAAATAAAATATACTGTATATTATATATAATATAATATATATATACATAATGTAACACTGTTATACATAAGAGTCATGGATATTCTCTAAGCCCCGGTTCACACTGCCGTGACTTGTCATGCGATTTGAGAGTTCAAAGGACACATATTGATCAATGTATGGACAGGCTTAGTCCCCGTTCACACTGGGGCGACCTGTGAGGCGACCTGGTCGCCTTACAGGTCGCCGTAGGTCGCCTTCCATAGGGAAGCTGCGGACCCATTCTAATAGGAGCGACACAAGTCGCTCCGACTTAGAAAAAGGGTCCGGAGCTTCTTTGGGGCGACCCGGAGCGACCGTCATAGACTTCAATGTTATGAAGTCCGTGCCGGCCGCTCCGAGGTCGCGGCGCGCTGCTCGCACCGCGACCTCGGAGGTCGCCCCGGGAAGTCGGATCGCCCCAGTGTGAACGGGGCCTTAGACAGTTGTCCCTGGAACAGGTCTCCCTGTTGGGAGATTTAAGCCTAGTGCACACGCAACGATTATCGGCCGACCGATCGTCTGTCTTTTGTCCAGAGTGGTGTTTTGTTGGTTGGAATGTGCCTAGACTGCACACAAATTTTCTCGCCCGACAAAATTCTACTTCAGAAGTGATGTCATGTGTTGGTTTGCTTTCTTTGTGTTCTTTCTTCTCTGAGCATTCCCAGACTTGCTCATTAGATTTTTCCCTATCGAAATCTGTACTGACTGCACGAAAATCGGACGTGTTTTGACGGCTGACAAAAATTTTATAGCCTGCACAGCAGATTTTTTTTGGCCGAAAAGTCGGAGTCAGTTGTCGGAAGCACGATACTAACAAGCCGAAAATCGGCAGATCGGTCGTCGGACGAAAATTCCCTGCCGATTTTCGACACGTGTGTACGAGGCTTTACCCTTAACTCTTGTTCCTGTGACCACTCTAAATTTTTTGGACAATGGTCACCAGGAAAAATAGAGGAGTGAATCTTCCTAGGTGGGAACAGACATCAATGAACACTGAAAAAAGGTTCTAACTATTTCACATTCTATCAAAAGAAAAAATAAGTTTAGGTTTTTGTAGTGCTACCCACTAGGAACAAGGATCCATGCTGTGTCACTCAGAACTCCCGCTGAGCCAAGAGAGCTGCTTTTCCTGGGCAATCCTATTTAAAATGGTAATAAAATGTTTTGTTTATTTTAAATAACTAACATGTTCTACTTACCTGTTCTGTGCAGTGGTTTTGCACAGAGCACCCCAGATCCTCGGGTCCCCCACCGGCGCTCCTGGCCCTTCTCTCCTGCCGTGTGCCCCCACAGCAAGCAGCTTGCTTTGGGGGCACCCAAGCAGACGTGCTCCCGTGCCGTGTCTCTGTGTGACCCCTCTGTCTCCTGATTGACTCACTGGCTGTGATTGGAGCCATGAAGGTAAAAAAAAAACCTTGCGCCTTTACAACCACTTTAATTCTTGGCCCCTCCTATGCCCCGGAGGAGTAGAGGGATTTGTAATTCAGAAGATCAGCGCTTCTCTTACATAGTGGTTATTTTCAAACTACAGCCATGGACAAAAGTTTTGAGACAAATATTACTTTTCACTAAGTCTGCTGCTTCAGTTTTTTATGATGGCAATTTGCATATACTCCAGAATGTTATGAAGAATGATCAAACTAATTGAAATTAGTTGCAAAGTCCTTCTTTGCCATGAAAATGAACCTAATCCCATAAACCTTTCCACTGCATTTGTGAAGAAAGCTTTAGGGTGCCCAAGAAAGTCCAGCAAGCGCCAGGACCGTCTCCTACAGTTAATTTAGCTGCGGCATCGGGGCACCACCAGTGTAGAACTTGCTCAGGAATGGCAGCAGGCAGGTATGGGTGCATCTGCACATACAGTAAGGCGAAGACTTTTTTGGAGGATGGCCTGGTGTCAAGAAGGGCAGCAAAGAAGCCACTTCTCTCAAGGAAAAACATCAGGGACAGACAGATATTCTGCAAAAGGTACAGGGATTGGACTGCTGGGGACTGGGGTAAAGTCATTTTCTCTGATGAATCCCCTTTCCGATTGTTTGGGGCATCCAGAAAAAACCTTGTCCAGAGAAGAAAAGGTGAGCGCTACCATCAGTCCTGTGTCATGCCAATAGTAAAACCATAATGAGACCATTCATGTGTGTGATTGCTTCTCAGCCAAGGGAGTGGG
The DNA here is from genome assembly GCF_965119305.1 of Pelophylax lessonae. NCBI lineage: Eukaryota > Metazoa > Chordata > Amphibia > Anura > Ranidae > Pelophylax > Pelophylax lessonae. Next base: position 62,846,990 of record NC_138772.1, read on the forward strand.
CTCACTTTATATTTTGTCTAAGAACACAGCCATGAATAAAGAATGGTAGAAAAACTTCCTCCGAGAGCAACTTCTCCCAACCATCAAAGAACAGTGTTGGTGAGGAACAATGCCTTTTCCGGCATGATGGAGCACCTTGCCATGAGGCAAAAGTGAACATAACATTGCAAATTTTGGGTCCATGGCCAGGAAACTCCCTTGACCTTAATTTCATTGAGAACTTGTGGTCAACCCTCAAGAGGCGGATAAATAAAAAAGAAAACCCACAAATTCGGACAAACTGCAAGCATTGATTATGCAATAATGGGCTGCCATCAGTCAGGATGTGGCCTAGAAGTTGCTTGACAGCATGCCAGAGTGAATTGCAGAGATCTTTAAAAAGAAGGGTAAACGCTGCAAATATTGACTCTTTGCATAAACTTAATGTCATTGTCAGTAAAAGCCTTTGACACTTATGAAATGCCTGTAATTATACTTCAGTATTCCATAGTGATATCTGACAAAAAGATCTAAAAACGCTGAAGCAGTAGACTTTGTGAAAATTAATATTTGTTTCATTCTCAAAACTTTTGGCCACGGCTGTACACCTCCCACAGTTCTCAGCGCTCTGCGTAATAGTGGTTAACTTGGCCTTGGCTCTCCCCTCTGCTGGCCGGTGGCCTTTTTATGTATTTTCCTGATTTGATGCAAGGTCCATAAATATTAAAATGTGTAATATACTGTTTTTGAGGGTCCCCCCTTCAATGAGGTCCGCAGATATTCCCACAGTGGCAGACCCCCTTCTGTGTTGGAGCTGGGAGACAGACTTCCTTATATGGAAGCAGACTGCTACTGCTCTGCCCATTGTTATTATGTGAAACCATTGAAGTACTCACAGACAGGGAAATATGCACAAGTTGCTCATCTTTTTGGGAGATGTAGTCCAGAACAATGCTTGTCTTATATTGCACTGGTGATTAAACATTGACTGCTTTTACTGAGTTTATCTGTGCAGTAGTGGATTTTTTTTTTTTTTTTTTTATGAATGTGGTCTATCCCTTTAAAGGGATTCTTAGAAACATCAACAATTTCTGCAAGCTTCCTCTTCCTGCAGTGCCATAGTTTTCTCTTATTAGAGACTTGAAACTATAGAATTTATCTGCCTCACCTGTTGGTGAAGTCTGGTATTGCAGTACACTGTACAATACCATTGTTCTTTATATGTATATGATCCATTCTGTCAGCAGTCTCTCGAACCTTGCAGACACCAGAGCATGCCGCACTGCAAAGAGACACCATGGGGTTGATTTACTAAAACTGGAGAGTGCAAAATTAGGCGAAGCTCTGCATTTTGTCAAAGCCTAATTGAACAAGCTGAAGTAAGAAGCTGATTGGCTACCAGGCACAGCTGCACCAGATTTTGCATTCTCCAGTTTTATTAAATCAACCCCCATGTGACGGCAGCTTTTTTAAATAGGTTTTTTTTTTTTGGGGTGAACACAAGGTCGGTTTCCTTGTTCAAAAGAGACACACTAATGGGTAGTTAGAGCCAGGAAAACTAGGAATTCATTTTGTTTTTTTTCCTGTGAGAAGCTACCTAAGTCACTTAACCACTTGCTGACCGTATACTGTGTATATATATATATATATATACATACGGCGGCAGAGTGGCTCTCCCAGGCAAAACCACGTATAAATACGTAATTAACCTGGGAGAAGCTAGGGCGCGAGCGCCACCGGCGGCACTCTCCCGCCCCTCATCGTCAGCGGGGAAGCCGTTGCGTGTGTCAGGTTGCTCCAATTGCCGCCTGAGACTGGCGATCTCGCCCCGCTGACAAAGAAGGACGGTCGGCTGTTGTAAACACAGCCGCCGGTCCTACTCCCTGGGATGATCACAGAGACCATGTGATCCTTCTATATAGGATCGCATGTCTCTGTGATCATTTCACAAGCCCAACCCCCCCACAGTTAGAAGCACTGATTACTGTAGTAATTTCACTGGTACCCCCAAAAGTGTCAAAAATGTCAGTTAGGGGTCCGATCTGTACGCCGCAATATCGCAGTCCCGCAAAAAATCGCAAATCGCCTCCATTACTAGTAAAAAAGAAAAAAAAAAACTATAAAAAATGACATAAATTTTTGATTTTTACATTTTTTTTTCGGGAATGTTATATAGCAGAATGTGAAAAATATTGTTTTTTTTTTTTTTTTCAAAATTGTCGCTCTTATTTTTGTGTATAGCGCAAAAAATAAAAATCGCACAGATGATCAAATACCACCATAAGAAAGCTCTATTTGTGGGAAAAATGTCCATTTTATTAGGGTACAGCGTTGCACGACCGTGCAATTGTCCGTTAAAATAACGCAGTGCCGAATCGCAAAATAGGGCCTGGTCATTAAGCGGGCAAATCCTTCCGATCCAGAACTGGTTAAAGTGAAACTTTATTCAGAAAATGAAGTCCTGCTAGATCACTTCATGCTGGCCCCTAAAACATTAAAAAAGATTAAAAATAAGTGCCTATACTGTTTAAAATCTATTAATACACTGTCTCTCCCTACATTGTGCATTGTGCCGACAATCAGAGCCACTAGAGGCCGAACTTCTGACAGCCTAAGGCCCCTTTCACACGAGTGATCCGATCAGATCTGCCTGTCAGTTTTTTAGGTGGATCTGATCGGATCCCCCATGCATCCCTATGGGGCAGCGGATGTCAGCGGAGACATGTCCGCTGACACCCGCTGCCATCCGCATCCGATCCTGTCCGTGAAATCCGGACGGATGGAAACCCTACTTTCCATCTGTCCAGGGGATCGGATTGGTTGGGATTGGATGAGAGCGGACAGGCGGTCCATTCTCATCCGATTCCCCCATTGAGATGCATGGGGCTCTGACACCTCCCTCTCTGCACACAGAGCGGAGAGGGAGGTGTTTACGATCCCCTGCTGAGCAGCATGGATCCGCCTACTTAGGCGGACCGTGTGAAAGAGCCCTAAAGATTTACTGCTACTCAGGGACTCTGAGCTTCAGAAAAATGGCAGCCTCTGGCAAGAAGAAACCGGAACAATGCTGAATGTAATTTGCAGCACATGCTAATTTTGGTAGCATAATTTTTAATGTAGAATGTATGTTTTTTGCTAAAGAGCGTTATTTTTTATCAAAGTGTTATGGAAATGACGAATAGGTTTTTAAATAGCTGTAGATGCAGTGAAGCTGGTTGTGGGCATTTTGGAACCTGTAACTGCCAAGTAGGCTGTCGCCTGCCTAACAATAAACCACGCTGAAGCTGTTCTTCCAAAACTTTGTCCCTTTTATAACCTGTTTTGATTTAAAATGTTTGATTTAGTGGTTGGGTTTCATAAATGACCTTTATAACACATGTGCAGTTGATTAGATTATATAAGAGTCATTAAACAGGATATCAAAGGTGAAACTCAAAGCTGTTTTGTCCTTTGAATGCGTTCTGTTATGTTAAAGGATAACTGTTCCCTTACATAAAGTTCAGTTAGGGTCCTTTCACACGGCCCGCATCTGCCGACGGAGTCTGTTCTGCTCAGCAGGGGATCGATCCGCCGATCCCTGCTGAGCAGGCGGATGACAACTCCGTCTCCGCTCTGTGTGCAGAGACAGAGCTGTCAGATCCCCGCTGTCCTCTATGGGGAAATCGGATGAGAACGGACCACCTGTCTGTTCTCATCAGATCCCATCCGATTCGATCTGCTGGACGGATGGAAAATAGGGATGGATGAAAAACGGACAAACAGACCGTATGTGTGGGCAACAATTTTTTGCAGGTAATGTTGCCCCCATGATCAGCAGGTCGCGGGTGCGCTGTCAGGCTCCTGTAGACACTCATTATAGCTATCTGCCCATGCCTCCTGTACATGCAGTAATTGAAGTCCAAGAGGAATAACGAACTATAAGAGCACTCACCAGCACCTTCAGAGTTCATTGTCTGCCACAGTGGATGACTGTAGTTGTAGTTCATTGATTTACAGAATTCTGTGAATATTTGATGTGGCTGTGTGGGCGGATATGTTTCTAATAGATAACACTTTGTATGTGATTTATGAACATTTTCTGTCACTTTTAGAGTTTACACATAGGATTATTACCTTACCCAATTGTGGATCTTATATGATTATTTCAGTCACTGTATTTATTTTAGGGAAATCATTTATTATTTTATATTTTATTTTTGTTGATTCATTTGCACCCTGTTTCTAGTCATTTTTAATTCTATGAATATATAAACTCTTTGACACATGAAATCTGGATTTATAGTTTTGGCGCTGCAGTTCTTCTGAAATTACCCTATATTGGTTCCTTTGCTAGCTGCCTAGTTATCCATTGGCACAGACTATAGGATTTTGACTTTTTATGATTGGGTAATTCACGTTGATGCTGACCTTTTTGTTAATAGGCCTCCATGGTCGTCATTTTGATGTTGTCTTATTTTCTGTGTCTTTATCACAGAGTAATGGCCATACCGGCTACGGCTATCTACTTCACTTGTTACGACCAACTGCGAGACTTACTGATCCATCGCATGAATAATGCCGAAACTGCATGTCTCATCGCTGGAGCCACTGCCAGATGTAAGGATTGTGGCCTATTTCTAACAATGATCAACTTCACATATAGAGGAGAATATTTTAAAGTAGATGTAAACCCTAACTGAATAACCTATACGCTTTGTGTATTTAAACAGTTGGTTTTCTATTGATAAAACATTTTCATCTATGTACATGCGACCATTCCACGTCACATCTAAAGCTGGCCATGGATGCCCACATGGAAGAAAAATATATTTAAAAAAAAAACATTTTTTTCCCCCAAATATATTGGAAATATATTTGAAATGCTACAATTTTGGCCATATTCAATATATTTCTAAACATTTTTCCCTAAATATATTGGAAATATATTTGAAATGCTACAATTTTGGCCATATTCAATATATTTCTAAAAAATTTTCCCTAAATATATTTCCAATATATTTATTTTTCTTCCATTCCACGTTGCATCTAAAGCTGGCCACTATGTACATGCGACCATTCCACGTCACATCTAAAGCTGGCCATTGATGCAGCGATTATCTTTTTCTCAAGAAAATCCCTCCTGTGGGGCCATTGTGTTCTCCCAGTGGGGGAAGCCATCCCCTCCTGGAGAACACCATGATTACTGCTAGCAGCTATAGCCGCTAGCAATAATCGCATTGAAAATCTGACATGCTGGTTGTACCCAAGTTGATCGACCAATCAACATTGGTACACTCAGCCTGCCCATACATAGTTTGCATCTCAGCCAGTCCCTTCTGAACTGGCCGAAATTAGAACTGTCTATATCCCAGGTTAAGGGTAGGTTTCTGCATTGACAGCAGTAGGCCATGCATGTTTAGTGGGGGAATATGTCACAGAGTGACACACAGGAGAACAGTATAGAGTATGTGTATGCTTGTGTCTGTGTACATACTACAGTGTGTATACTGTATACTTACATACCCACATATACATATTCCAAAATCTGTGTCTGCACTCCAAACTAATGCAATCTTCTTGAGTCTTTACTGTGCTTTGTGCTGTACCATTATGAATAAAGACTCAATCCATTGAAGTTAATGCAATCTTCTTATCTATTCAGGACAGGATGGAACCTGTCTTTTTTTAAGCACTCAGTATACAACCTACATGGCGCATCCCATGTGCATGTCACCTATTGGACTATACAAATCTTTCTCAACCTTTTTTCAGTCAAGGCACCCTTTTAAAATGATGCACAATATTGAGGCACCCCATTCTAAAATGTAAAAACTAAACTAATAGTTTACCGAATGCAGCAAAATCCACACACTTAGGACACCCAACATTAGAGGTGATCTATTCTTCCAAAGCAAATACACCTTTGCACACTAGTACTGAATAGTATTGCAATGTTTCCCTTCCTATATCAGCTAATGTGACCCCAGTGCTGACAGAGAGGGGCAGGGAAGGTTCAAACAAGGATGCTGTGCAGGGAGCTGACATCCTCTTATCAACCGATGACATCATTGGTTGTTAGGACGATGGCGCAGGAAGGTTGTAATGGTGGACAATGAAAACGTGGCTTTGTGTAACTAAAAGGCAAGCTTGATCTACTCACTGGCTTGCATAGAGTTTTTTAAGGAATTGTTAGGCATTTTGCCAAGGCATGCCTGAAGAAACCTGAAGGCACCCCAGGGTGTCTGGGCACCCTGTTTACAAAAAGGCTGGACTAGACTCTATATAGATGTGGAACTCTCAGGTTGTGTGAAAACATATGTCAATTCCTCTAAAGACGGGTAACAAAAATGGTGAAAGGTTTGGGGGATAAAACATATCAAGAGCGACTTCAGGAACTTAATCTGTACAGTCTGGAGGAAAGGAGGGAAAGGGAGACATGATTGAAACCTTTAACCACTTTAAGACCGGAGGATTTTCCTGCCTAACGTTCAGGCCACTTTTTTCAACTTGGCACTGCGCGAATTTAACTGACAATTGTGCAGTCATGCAACGCTGTAAACAAAAACAAAATTTATGTCTTTTTTTCCCCACAAATAGAGCTTTCTTTTGGTGGTATTTGATCACCTCTGCGCTTTTCATTTTTTGCGATATTAATAAAAAAAAAAGAGCGAACATTTTGCGAAAAAATTGACATTTTCTACTTTGACAGTTAAAAAATGTCCAATATATTCAATTTTTGTCATATATTTAGGCCAAAATGTATTTAGCTACATAATGTGTCTTTGACAAAAAAATTCTCAATGAGTGTATTTTTACCCAGAAGATTTTACCCCATTCCTGACCAGGCCATATTTTGCGATTCGGGACTGCATTACATTAACGGACAATTGCGCGGTCGTGCAACGCTGTACCCAAATTACATTTATGTCCTTTTTTTTTTTCCCCACAAATATAGCTTTCTTTTGGTGGTATTTGATCACCTGTGCAATTTTAAATTTTGGAAAAAAAGAGCGACAATTTTGAAAAAAAAAAAAAAACAATATTTTTCACATTCTGATATATAACATTCCCAAACAAAATTTACAAATCAAAAGTTTTTTAACATTTTAGGCCAATTTGTTTTCTGCTACATATTTTTGGTAAAAAAAATCACAATAAGCGTATTTTGATTGGTTTGCGCAAAAGCTATCGCATTTACTAACTACGGGAAAGATTTTTGTCATTTTTATTGTTTATTTTTTTTACTAGTAATGGCAGCGATCTGCGATTTTTTTATATATATATTTTTTTTTTTCGGGACTGCAACATTGCAGCGGACAGATCGGACCTCTAACTGACATTTTTGACACTTTTGGGGGGACCAGTAACATTACTACAGTAATCAGTGCTATAAATATGCACTGTTACTGTAATAATGACACTGAAAGGGAAGGGGTTAACACTGTTGGTGATCAAGGGGTTAAATGTGTGCCTCATGCTTACTGACGTGTGTGGGGGGAGGGGGTCGTGTGACACAGACACAGAGATGGCAGGTTCAGCTATGCTGAATCCTGTGATCTGTCCCGGGCGGATTTACTCAGTCTTTCCCCGACGATCAGGGAAGAGCGGCGGTGATCACCGCCTCTCCTCCCCTGGCCCGACTCCCGCTGTGTCTAAGCGGGAGCGAGCTTCCGGCGGCGCCGAGAGAGGGGGAAAAACAAGGACGTAGGTCTACGTCGCTGGACCCAGCCGAGCCGCTCTTCTGCAGTAGCAGCAACGTGAGCGGTCGGCAAGTGGTTAAATACATCATGGGGGGGGGATAAGGTTCAGAAGGGCAGTTTATTTCAATATGAAACCAAAACCAAGAACACGAGGACATGACGTCAAATTAAAGCGGAGTTCCAGCCATTTACTCACCTGTCCAACGGTCCAGCGATGCGGCCGCCGGAAGCCTCGATCCTCTCCCTCGGCGCCGGCATCACTGCTGTGGGCACCCGGCTGTTACAGTTTGCGGCTTCACAGCCGGCTACCCACTGTGCATGCGCGAGTCGCGCTGCGCGCCGTGATTGGCCGGCAATCTTCTGGGACCTCTGACGTGTCCCAGAAGATTGCAGGGAGGGAGGGGGAAAGGAGAACTTCCGCTCAGGGCGCCGCGGCGCTCCGAGCGGAAGTGGGAGCGGGTACCTGTCAAAACTAGGTACCCGCTCCCCCCCCCAAAAAATGACATGCCAAATGTGGCATGTCGGGGGGTCAGGACTCCCTAAAGCGGAAGTTCCACTTTTGGGTGGAACTCCGCTTTAACTGGAGAAAAGTTCAAAGCTAATCTTAGAAAGTATTATTTTACTGAAAAGGTAGTTGATGTTTGAAATAAACAGGGGTAGTGAGACAGTCAACAGTAAATGGCTTCAAACCTGTTTGGGACAAAAACATAGATCTATAGTCAGTTAACTGAAAAAAATGGGCCAACTCGATGGACTACTTGGTCTTTTTCTGCCGTCACTTTTCTATATTTCTCCATAACTGTCTGATGAAAGTCATGTTTTATTTTACAGTGGGCTCAGCAAGTTTAATAAGTCCATTGGAACTGATCAGGACCAAGATGCAATTCCGACCTCTGTCCTACAGAGAGCTGACACAGTGCATCCAGACTTCTGTGGCTAATGAGGGCTGGCGGTCTCTCTGGAAAGGATGGGGCCCCACTGTGCTGAGAGACGTCCCATTCTCTGGTGAGTTCCTTATCGATCACTCCTTATGCTACTTAAGGAAGAGTAAACCTAAATTTGTAACATTTTGACACTGCAGTCATGGTAAGATAGTACTAATACTTGGAGGGGTAAAAACAGTAATGGGGACACCGGACTCTCTCGGTGATGCCCTTCCTTCTAAACCGCTGCCCAGCTTTTGCTAGTCTGTCCCCCAACCAACATTATAATTATTAACTTTGGCATTGTGGTTCATTCTTTCCCAGCATCTACCATTCTCCAAATGGGCTTTAGGTTTTACCTGTATATTCTGGCCTTAAGGCCCCTCTCACACACCCCGTCCGTCGGACGGAGTCCGTTTTTCAGGAGCAGGAGGATGACAGCTGTTCTCTGCGCTGTGTGCGGAGACACAGCTGTCAGTTCCCCATGCATCTCTATGGGGGAAAGCGGATGGGTTCCGTTCTCATCCGATCCGCTGGACGGATGGAAAATAGGGTTTCCATCTGTCCAGATTTGACGGATCGGATGTCAGCGGACATGTCTCCGCTGACATCCGATGCCCCATAGGGATGCATGGGGGGACCGTTCAGATCCGCCAAAAAAACTGACAGGCGGATCTGACCGGTCCGCCTGTGTGAAAGAGTCCTAAGGCCCCTTTCACACATACAGTCCGTTCAGTTCATCAGTTCAGTCACGTCAAAATGTATCCGTTTTTCATCAGTTTTTCATCCGTTTTTTTTTACATTCACTACCAATGCAAAAACGGATGAAAAACGGACCATTTGTCTGTTTACATACGTTTTTCTTCCGATCCGTTTTTTTGACGGATGAAAAATAGGGCATTCATCCATTCAAAAAAACAGACATTGACGGAAGCGGATGAAAACGGATGTTAACGGATGATCATCCGTTGTCATCCGTTTTTCAGTAGAGATGCATTGATGTCCGTTTTTTATCCGTCAACGGATGGATGAAAAACGGACGAATGGACCTATGTGTGAAAGGGGCCTAAATCTGAACTTCTAGTATATGTATTTGGCAGACTGACAAAAAAAAAATGTAAGTTTTTCTTTTTTTTTTCTTTTTATGACAAAGCCCTATATACAACTCTTTTTTAGCCATGGATACTACTGCTCCCTGTAATTGTAATATTTTACCAAAATTCACTACTGTTTACATATCCTGATAACCACTATAGAGAGGTACTTGTATGTCTGATACAAGGCTCTAACCATGTCCCTATGTATTGGTATATCTAATACAAAACCTTTACCATATTCCTATGTACTGTTAAATCTGTTACCAGACTCTAACCAATGTCAGGTTTCTGTAATGTAAAAAATGAGACAAAGATAAACCATTTCAGAACTTTTTTATAAACTGTACAACTCAGTTGAACAACAAACAGAAATCTTTTAGGGGGAGGGAAGTAAAAATAAAAAACGAAAATAATATGGTTGCATAAGTGTGCACACCCTTAAACTAATACTTTGTTGAAACACCTTTTGATTTTATTACAGCACTCAGTCTTTTTGGGTATGAGTCTATCAGCATTGCACAACTTGACTTGGCAAAACACTCCAAATCTGTCAGATTGTGAGGGCATCTCCTGTGCACAGCCCTCTTCAGATCACCCCACAGATTTTTGATCAGATTCAGGTTTGGACTCTGACTGGGACATTCCAAAACTTTAACCTTATTCTGGTGAAGCCATTCCTTTGTTGATTTGGATGAATGCTTTGAGTCGTTGTCATACTGAAAGATGAAGTTCCTCTACATGTTCAGCTTTCTAGCAGAAGCCTGAAGGTTTTGTGCCAATATTGACTGGTATTTGGAACTGTTCATAATTTCCTCTACCTTGACTAAGGCCCCTTTTCCAGCCCCAAAGCATGATGCTGCCACCACCATGCTTCACTGTGGGTATGGTGTTCTTTTGGTGACGTGCAGTGTTGTTTTTGTGCCAAACATATCCTTTGAAATTATGGCCAAAAAATTCAACCTTGGTTTCATCAGACCAGAACAGATTTTCACACATGCTTTTGGGAGACTTCAGGTATGTTTCTGCAAAATTTAGCCAGGCTCAAATGTTTTTCTTCATATGAAAAAACTTCTGTCCTGCCATTCTACCCCATAGCCCAGACATATGAAGAATATGGGAGATTGTTGTCACATGTACCACACAGCCAGTACTTGCAGCTCCTTTATTGTTGCTGTAGGCCCCTTGGCAGCCTCCATGACCAGTTTTCTTCTCGTTGATTTTTATCAATTTTGGGGTGACATCCAGTTTTTGGAGATGTCACTGTTATGCCATATTTTCTCCACTTGATGATGACCGTCTTCACTGTGTTCCATGGTATATCTAATGCCTTGGAAATTATTTTGTACCCTTCTTCTGACTGATACATTTTAACAATGAGACCCCTCTGATGCTTTGGAAGCTCTCTGCGGACCATGGCTTTTGCTGTAGAATGAGACTAAGAAAATGTCAGGAGAGACCTACTGAAACAGCTGAACTTTATTTGGGGTTAATCAGAGGCACTTTAAGGCCCCTTTCACACACTCCGTCCGTCGGACGGAGTCCGTTTTTCTCAGCGGGGGATCGATCCGCCGATCCCCCGCTAAGCAGGAGGATGACAGCTGTGTCTCTGCGCTGTGTGCGGAGGCACAGCTGTCAGTTCCCAATGCATCTTTTTGGGGGAAACCGGATGGGAACGGACCATCGGTCCGGATGGAAAATAGGGTTTCCATCCGTCCAGATTTGACGGATCGAATGTCAGCGGACATGTCTCCGCTGACATCCGATGCCCCATAGGAATGCATGGGGGGACCGTTCAGATCCGCCGAAAAAACTGACAGGGGGATCTGAACAGTCCGCCTGTGTGAAAGGGGCCTAAGTGATGGAAGGTGTGTGCTGACTCCTATTTAACATGAGTTTGAATGTGATTGCCTAATTCTGAACACCGCTACATTCCCAGTTGTAAGAGGGTGTGCACACTTATGCAACCACATTATTTTAGTTTTACCCCCCCCCCCCCCCCCCCAAATGATTTCAGTTTGTTTTTCAATTGAGTTGTACAGTTTATAGGTCACATTAATGGCGGAAAAAGTTCTGAGATGATTATTTTTCTTTTTTTACATCACAGAAACCTGACATTTTAACAGAGGTGTATAGACTTTTTTTACTCACTGTATATCGGACTGATAATAAGCTGTGACTTTTTCCCTATGTGATAGTATTTCTGATACAAGACGCTTGCCATATCCCTCTGTACTGTCTCTAGCTATGTACCAATATAAAAGATACAAGGCTATAACCATATCTGTATTTACTGTTTCCAGCAATGTACTGGTACAACTATGAGCTTGGCAAGAAGTGGCTGTGTCAGAGATACAACAAGCTGGAGCCAACGTTTACTATGAGTTTTACAGCCGGCGCCATGTCTGGTTCGGTAAGTTTGACAGTTCTGAAATAAAGGATTGCAGCAAGGTGTAAATATTCATACCCCTGTAGGCAGAGATGTATAGTAACTAAGTAGAACTACTTCACTACTGTACTTAAGTACTGAAAGGCGGTATCTGTACTTTCCTAGAGTAGAATTTTTTTCTCCTACTTCCACTTTTACTTCACCACATTTTTTCAATGATTTCAATACTTCTACTCCGATATTTTTTTTTTGTGTGCTGCATAGTTACTCGTTACAATTATAAAAATTACCACTGCCAGAACAGTAGATGGCAGGTTTCATGAAGCTCAAAACATGTGTATTATCAGCGCATACGAAAATAAATGCTACTGTATGTATAAATAAAAGCTGCATTTGAAATAATAAAAAACAATATGATGTTCAAACTTTTGACTTCTTTCTTTACTAACTACATAACACAGTACTTGTACTTTTACTTTTAGTACTTGAGTAGCAAATTTTTTTAAAAAACTACTTGCAATACTTAAGTACAAAAAAAGCTGAATACTTTAGTACTTCTACTCAAGTCACTTTTTGATCGAGCACTTCCACTTCTACTCAAGTCACTTTTTGATCGAGCACTTGTACTTTTACTCAAGTATGGGTTTCGAGTACTTTATACAACTCTGCCTGTAGGTGTCCTCCCCTCCATACGAACATATACGGCTGAAATCTTTAACTGTCTTAGAAGGATAGTCAAATCTCTACTCCACCTCACCACTACCAGTCTGTATTGGGCACTCATACTGGCCAATGGGAGGGTTACCTAACTCTGTCCTGTATTTCAGATTGCTGCTGTCGTAACTTTACCATTTGATGTTGTGAAAACTCGAAGACAGATAGAACTTGGGGAACTGGAGACGTTAAAATGTAAGTCTCTCCTGTGCTTTTCTGAAAGCAGAATCTGTTACTTGCATAGCTTTGAAAAAAAAAAAAAAAAGACCTGTGCATGGTTTTTGTGTTTTTATAAGCTTAGTTCCACCTACCTTGAACTGATTCAGTTCAGCATTTAGTGAATACAGCCCATTTTTCAGCAGCGCCTGGTCTGATGTAATGTTACCATTCATTCCTCTAAGCTAGCAGTGAAGGACGGATTTCTTTATATTTCTATACATCTGAAACTGTGTGGGATTTTAGAGGTTAAAGCGGAACAAAAACACTTCTTCTTGTCCTCGTATTTTCAGATATATTGGCTTTATAATTCACTTTACACAGGAACATCATAATGCACAGTAGAATGCATAGACACCAGTAGCACTGTTAAAATAAAGTATTTATTTTATCTATTTTTTACAGGTACTTTGTATAGCGTCGACAATTTACGCAGTGCTTTACATATATACAGTATCTCACAAAAGTGAGTACAACCCTCACATTTTTGTAACTATTTTATTATATCTTTTCATGTGACAACACTGAAGAAATTGCACTTTGCTACAATGTAAAGTAGTGAGTGTACAGCTTGTATAACAGTGTAAATTTGCTGTCCCCTCAAAATAACTCAGCACACAGCCATTAATGTCTAAACCACTGGCAACAAAAGTGAGTACACCCCTAAGTGAAAATGTCCAAATTGGGCCCAAGTGTCAATATTTTGTGTGGCCTCCATTATTTTCCAGCACTGCCTTAACCCTCTTGGGCATGGAGTTCACCGGAGCTTCACAGGTTGCCACTGGAGTCCTCTTCCACTCCTCCATGATGACATCACAGAGCTGGTGGATGTTAGAGTCCTTGCACTCCACTTTCTATTTGAGGATGCCCCACAGATGCTCAACAGGGTTTAGGTCTGGAGAAATGCTTGGCCAGTCCATCACCTTTACCCTCAGCTTCTTTAAGGCAGTGGTCATCTTGGAGGTGTGTTTGCGGTCGTTATCATGTTTAATACCGCCCTGCGGCCCAGTCTCCGAAGGAAGGGGCTCATGCTCTGCTTCAGTATGTCACAGTACATGTTGGCATTCATGGTTCCCTCAATGAACTGTAGCTCCCCAGTGTCGGCAGCACACATGCAGCCCCAGACCATGACCCTCTCACCACCATGCTTGACTGTAGGTAAGACACACTTGTCTTTGTACTCCTCACCTGGTTGCTGCCACACTTGCTTGACACCATCTGAACCAAATAAGTTTATCTTGGTCTCATTGGACCACAGGACATGGTTCCAGTAATCCATGTCCTTAGTCTGCTTGTCTTCGGCAAACTGTTTGCAGGCTTTCTTATACATCATCTTCAGAAGAGGCTTCTTTCTGGGACGACAGCCATGCAGACCAATTTGATGCAGTGTGCGGTGTATGGTCTGAGCAATGACAGGCTGACCCCCCACCCCTTCAACCTCTGCAGCAGTGTGTTGAGTTATTTTTAGGGGACAGCAAATTTACACTGTTATACAAGCTGTACACTCACTACTTTACATTGTAGCAAAGTGTCATTTCTTCAGTGTTGTCACATGAAAAGATATGATATAATATATTTACAAAAATGTAAGGGGTGTACTCACTTTTGTGAGATACTGTATTGTACATTCACATAAGTCCCTGCCCTCATGGATCTTACAGTGTAAGGTCTCTAACTCACATTCATACATATACAAGAGCAAATTAACCTACAAGCATGTCTTTGGAGTGTGGGAGTGCTCAATTTTAATTTATTTCTCCTCATTAACGTAAAAAATGTTTAGGCTTTACAACCACTTTAATCTCCCTAGGCGGCACTCAGAAAGCAATAAAAACCTGACAGGGGTCCTTATCTTTCCATGCTGTCTCCACGATAAAAAACGTTTAGGGTTTAGATACATTTTCTGACTAGAATTTCCTTGAATGGGTGATATTTCCAATAGATCACCAAAATGTGTCTTTTTTATTCTAGGTTTGACTTTTCCCCTTGTTATTCTTTCCTTCAGATTCTCCGAAAAGGTCCTCATCAACCTGGAAGATCATGTATAAGATTGTATCTGAGAATGGCTTCCAGGGGCTGTTTGCTGGTGAGTTTGTGTATTGTAAATTGAATCCCTCCTCCACCAACTATTTGAGACCAGGTTCACATATGTGCGGCCGCGGTTTCCAGTCTGAGGTCCGGTGCGTCTCTGTTCACCGGTTCAGGTCTAAATTCGCACCTAAACTGGACCCAAAATGCACAGGACCCGTTTGGAAGTTGCACCGCGGCTGCCCTGGATATATGTGAACCGGCTCTATTGAGAGCTGGTCACACTTGCAGGTTATGCGAATTGGATGCGGTGAAAACCACGTCCTGTTCGCACATATGTCAACCCGGCCTTATATGATTCCATTCACATGGCCGTAAAAAAACAGAACCTGTATATACAGCTTCATTCACACGTTCCCTGTAAAAAAAATTTACTTCAGTTATCACACGTGTTTTCTAGGAGAAACGTTCCTGTGTGATAATCAGTAAAATATAGATGCGTTTAAATGCATAAAGATGCGTACTACTGTGCATTACTTGTTTTTATGATCATTTATCTTTCCCCTTTGTTTAGACTTAAACAAGTAATTTAGGTCTAAGGCTCCGTTCACATGTGGGCGTTTTGGGGCGTTTTTGGGGAGTTTTTCTGCTCTAGGATCAGCTCTCAAAACGCCCAACAAGACAAATCCCATTAATTTCAATGGCCCCTGTTCACATCTGAGCGTTTTGACGCTGTGAGCAAAACGCCCAACGCTCAAAAAAGTACATGAGCTTCTTTTTGGGCAGATTACAGGCATTTTCCATTGGTCTCTATTCAATCTAAAAACCCCTGTAAATCGCGGTAAAATTGCGGTAAAAAAAATCGCGGTTAGGCTACGTTCACATGTGGGCGTAGCGGATCACGGGCAGAATCACTGCGATTCTGCCCACGATCCGGAATCATTGCAAATCGCGGGACGCCTGTGCGATGCCCGTGATTTGCAATGGCACCCCAAATGCTGAGCAGAATCGCGGTGATTTTGCCCGTGATCTGCTACGCCCACATGTGAACGTAGCCTAAACAAAGGGGGGAAAAAAATGATCATTATGTACACATATGCATCCTTACGCTTATACGCAAGTATTTTACTGAGCATTCTGCAGGAATTTTTCTTTTAGAAAATGTGTCATAACATCAGTAACATTTTTACAGCGATGTGAATGAAGCCTATGACTAAATATACTGAAAGAGTTTCACATTCTATATATATATTATCTTTCGTGTATAAATCGTTGTTGTCAAATGATCATACGTCAGAGTATTGATCAGGGGAAAGCTGGTGAGTTAGGGAATTGACGCTCCGTTGGAGTAAACCATTCAGAAATCCTCCCTGGACTCTGATCTAACCTTTATAGCCAGATCAATACTTTTATCATTTGGTCATGTGACCAACACTGGAAGGTGCAAAGAGCTTGGATATTTTTATTTTTAAATGGGTCTCCTCTATCATTTTATATTTTTAGAGGTAAACATTAGAGAACCGTTTTTTGTTCAGGATAGTATGGGGAAAGATTAGAACCTTTGCCAGGTTTGTACTCTTTGGGGAGATTTCTCCTCACTTTCTTTCACAGGAAGTAAGAGGATATCTCCCCAATGAAGACACAGACTGCATTTAATAGAATTGTTCCAGTATAGTGCAGGCAAAGGTAGAATGGGGACCCTAGGCAAGGTAGAAGCTTTGCTCTTCCCCCTTGTCATTCCTTTGATTGACATTGATAAGGATTAAATACATTAAAATAAAAGAGGTTATTCTTATCTGCCTCTGTGCAGTGGTTTTGCACAGAGTGGTCCCCTTACCTCTTTTTCTGGAGTCCCTCACCGGCGCTGCCTGCTCCTTTCCTGTGGGAGCTCCCAAAGCAAGCTTTGTGCTGTGGAGGAACCCATGAAGGCACACTCCTGAGCCAGCTTGGGCCAATGTAAGTATTTGTGTCATACCTGACTGATCCCTATGGAAGTTGGAAAGTTGTAGTTGTAGCTGTGCCAAGCATCTGCCCTGAACACAGAAGGTCGCTCACTCAGTAAGGTGCCATTCAGAAAGCACTTTGTGCCTTCCCAGTGAAGGTAGAGGTGAAGTCGCAATCTCCACCTCTTCCAATCAGAAAAAGCTTTATATTCACTATGAAAATGCAAAGTGTTCTCTAAGTGGTTCCTGTGCCAGGCCAGTGGTAACTATGCAAAAATATTCATACCTGAAATTCAGCTTTAGACCCCGTTCACACCAGTGCGACTTGTCAAGAAATTTGACCGTTTCAAATTGCATGACAAGTCGCACCCGATTGTCTGCATTGGAAGCTGTCAAATCGGGTTGACTTGCACCGATTTTGAAAGTAGTTCCTGCGCTACTTTTTGAAAGTTTTAGTGCCATTTACATAGAAATCTGTGCATGAAGTCGCACAGATGTCTTCCAGATTGCACCTGACGTAGCACTGAATTGCTACTTTGAAATCGTGCTACTTCAAAGTAAAGTAGGATGATTTTAATGTCACAGTCGGTGTGACCGATTTCTGGCTCCTGGGGACTTAGTTTTCTATGTACATTGCATACAACCAATGGGGCGCTATTCCGCCCACCAATAATGGGGCGCTATTCCTCCCACTGACACCATTGTTGGTGTTGGTGGGAGGAATAGCGCCCCCATCGTTGGAATCAGTGGGAGGAATAGCGCCCCATTGGTGGGAGGAATAGCGCCCCATTGGGAGGAATAGCACCCCATCGTTGGTGTCAGTGGGAGGAATAGTGCCCCATCGTTGGTGTCGGTGGGAGAAATAGCGCCCCATCATTGGTGTCGGTGGGAGGAATATCGCACCATCGTTGGTGTCAGTGGGAGGAATAGTGCCCCATCGTTGGTGTCGGTGGGAGGAATAGCGACCCATCATTGGTGTCGGTGGAAGGAATAGCGCCCCATCATTGGTGTCGGTGGGAGAAATAGCGCCCTATCATTGGTGTCGGTGGGAGGAATAGCGACCCATCATTGGTGTCGGTGGAAGGAATAGCGCACCATCATTGGTGTCGGTGGGAGGAATAGCGCCCCATCGTTGGTGTCAGTGGAAGGAATAGCGCCCCATCGTTGGTGTCAGTGGGAGGAATAGTGCTCCATTATTGGTGTCAGTGGGAGGAATAGCGCCCCATCGTTGGTTTCAGTGGAAGGAATAGTGCCCCATCATTGGTGTTGGTGGGAGGAATAGTGCCCCATCATTGGTGGCAAAGGGCTGCTTTCAGCCCGCAGTCTGCAGTTTGGAGACCACAGCTGCAGAGGACAAGAAGCTGCCAGGCTATTCAACCTGCTGGTTTTTTAATGCAAACACATGAGAAATAGTAATATCAGAATATGAAGAAAGAATGTATCGGCAGCAGAATGCTGTATCATGTTAATAATTTACAAAAGTAGAAATTTGGATTTAAAGCTATACCATTTACTGGCTAACCAAATATCTTGTAGTACAAGCTTTTCGAAGTATGCTGGCCTCTTTAGGAGATAACTTGCCTGAAGAATGTAATGTGAAGAAGAGAGCAGCATGCATTGACAGCTTGCAATACAATCTTTTTAATTAGCCAATATTTGGTATCACTTTAAATCCAAATTTCTACTAAGAATGTGGAGACCTGCTACCACTGACTACATTCTGGTTTATGTCCAATTTTCAGTGACTTATTTTTTATTTTTAAATTTCCTTTGCAGGCCTTATTCCTCGTCTGATCAAAATCGCTCCGGCGTGTGCCATAATGATTAGTACTTATGAATTTGGGAAGGCTTTTTTCCGCAAGTTAAACAATGAACAACAGCTGAAAGTGTTGTGATGAGGTTTTGCGTTTAAGCAAAGCATGACTTTTCCTGGTCCACGCATTAAGTGCAAAGCACCCCTCCTGTGTACTTCAATTGTGTTTTTTTCCAAGTAGGAATAAAGGTAATGAGCAGAGTACATTACCCCAGAGCAACCAATCAGAAGTAATCTTTCTCTAAGTTGCCAACAGTGGAACTCTAGTTGCTTTGGGTTCCTGCATTTTGTATGTATTTGTGCCCCTTTCAGTGTTGTATTGCCTAACCCCAGTGTTGTTAAAGATTGTAAGAGGCAGAAGAAACAACAATTGGAGTGGGGGCACTGTGGGAATCGTCCTTCCTGTTTAAGTGCTTTTTAATTTTTTGGGTGGGAAATTTCTGTAAAGTGTATCTAAATAAAGCCAAAAATCTTGGAGTTTTGAATAGAGTGGGAGAGGGTTAGAACCTCTGTCAGGGCTTTGTTGCTGTCTGTACTCCCCTTGGGAATGTTCACTCCTGGTGACCTTTGTCACCAAGATAAAAGATGTGAAAAGAAATCCTAAATATGGTGGCTGTCACCCGAACTGGAATAGGAGGGAAATCATCCAATGGGAACACCTTTTCCAGTGGTCATACATTATACAATTTTCCTTTAGATTCACCAAAACCATATAATATGAGGTCAAACATAAACAACACTTTCAATTTGTATCCAATCAGGCAGGCCCTTGCACTACATAGTTTAAACTGGTTGTAACCCCAGACATGAAATATGAACAAAGTATTTCCTTCTATAGTTTGTACTTGTCTCAATCCAGAGCACTAAGTGGCATTTCTGTCCACTACCTGATCCCTCTTTTATCAGCATGACTCACTTCTGACAAGTTTTTCTGACACCAAGAGAAAAATAGTGACGGGGTTGACAGCCTCAGCTCTGTTCCTGTGTGCAGTATGAAGGGGGGGGGGGGGGGGGTTGTCCCTTCCCTCCAATCCGCTCTCAGACCTCTCACTTCTGATTTAACTTGAGCTCCCGCCCCTTGCTTTTTTAGAGCTGAGAGATCCTGTATAAATGATGTGCTTTTAATAGACGTAGGCGAAATACAGCTGTAGATAAACAGGTACAACGTATGTAGGATGATTTGCTTCATTTGTGTATCACCTGAGGCCAGTCACTTCACTGTAAGGGTTTACAACTGCTTTAAGGTAAATCTAAAGGAGATTGTACTGAAATTGTTGAAGAACATTGTATAATGCATGGCCAGCTTTAGAGGGGACTTCCTCTCACATGGGAGAGATTTCTTCTTACCTTCTCTTGGGTCTGTAGGACAGAAAATGAACAAAAATCTCCCCAGTGTGACACAGATTGCAAAAAAACCCCCAAAAAACTGGTGGGCCTTAAAGTGGTAGTAAAGTCGTTTTTTTACTTGTACCTACATTTAAGCTTTTATTAAAGAGGAAGTATACCCCCAAAAAAATGAAAAAAAAAAACCCTGTAAGACAAAGGCATAATAAGCTAGTATGCATCGCATACTAGCTCATTATGAAATACTTACCTTAGAATGAAGCCCCCGCAGTGCCTCCCGCTCAGCGACGGGATGGCTGACATGTTTGTCCGTCCTGCTTCCTGGTTCGCATACTCCGGCCATCTGATTGGCCGGAGGCGTGATGACATCACTTTCACGGCACAGGGCTCTGAAGGAACGGCACGGGTGGCCGTTCCTTCAGAGCGCATGCGCCGATGACGTCATCGGCTGCATTAAAAGTAAATATCTCCTAAATGATGCAAGTTTAGGAGATATTTACAGTAACTATAGGTAGGCCTTAACCACTTAAGCCCCAGAAGATTTTACCCCCTTCCTGACCAGGGCCAATTTTGCGATTCGGCACTGTGTGACTTTAACGGACAATTGCGCGGTCGTGCGACGCTGTACCTAAACGAATTTGACGTCCTTTTTTTGCCACAAACAGAGCTTTCTTTTGGTGGTATTTGATCACCTGTGCGATTTTTTGATCATGCGCTATAAATAAAAGAGCGTCAATTTTGCAAAAATAACAATATTTTTCACATTTTTTTTATATGAAATTCCCCCCAAAAAAATGTAAAAATCAAAATTTTTTAACATTTTAGGCCAATTTGTTTTATGCTACATATGTTTGGTAAAAAAAAATCGCAAAAAGCGTATTTTGATTGGTTTGCGCAAAAGTTATTGCGTTTGCTAACTAAGGGAAAGATTTTTGTCATTTTTATTGTTTTTTTTTTTTTTTAACGAGTAATGGCGGGACTGCGACATTGCGGCGGACAGATCGGACCCTTGACTGACATTTTTAAAAACTTTTGGGGTTACCAGTGACATTATTACTACAGTAATCAGTGCTATACATATGCACTGTTACTGTAAAAATGACACTGGCAGTGAAGGGGTTAACTTTATTTGAGAGGGAGGGGTTAAGTGTGTCCCTAGGGGCGTGATTATAACTGTGATTGGTTGTGGCTTGAGGTGATCTCCATTCTTACACAGGGGAGAATGACAGGCGGCTTTGTTTACATTAGCCGCCTGCCTTTATCCCGGTGTAACGGACAATCGCGAGTGCCCGGCGGACATCGGGTCCGCCGGGCACACTAGCGGGGGAGTCCGTGAGCGTGCATCCGGCGGCGCGCGCTCGCTCCCCAGAGCCTCACAGGCTAGCGACGTAGTACTACGTCGCTTTGCCTGTGAGGGGCTGACTGCCGACGTAAATCGTCGTTAGGCAGTCGGCAAGTGGTTAATAAAGGCTTACCTATAGGTAAAAGTTATAAGAGAGGGTTTACAAACTCTTTAAGGTACAGTGAATACCTGCACTGTTTAGGAGATATTCACACTGAATGCAGCCAGTGACATCACCGGTGCATGCGCTCTGAAGGGAAGGCCTTCCCATGCCGTCCCTCCAGAGCTTGGTGCCACGGCCGTGAACCCCGCGCGCGTGCATGGGAGTGACGTCATCATGGCTCTGTCGGTCAGATGGCATTATTACGCAAATCCGGAAGGAAGATCGGGTGAAGATGTCAGCCCTGTCAGCGGTGACAGCTTGTTGCTGGAGGGCTTCGTTCTAAGTATTTCATATTGTGCTCCCTTAGCACATTATGCCATTGTCTTGCAGGTTTTTTGTTTTTTAAACCTGCAGTTTACTACCGCTTTAACTATTCCCTACTCTATTCAAAATTAACCAATCTTTTTTTTTTTTTTTTTTTTTTTTTTTTTTTTTTTTTTTAAACCATGCAGCCCACGTTAATAAAATGTAGTTTATTTATAATATTTTTATAATAGTAAATTAGTAAATTAATATAATGGTGTTACAAGAGAATTCAAGATATATAAAACTTAAAAAAAAAAAAAAAAAAAGAAAACTTGTTAAACTATTATAGTATATTTTTCACAGTCCTAAGTCCTTATTTGATTATTTTGTGCTACGAAATATTTCTTATGGATATTTGTGTCTAGTTTTATTAAAGTAAACCTGTCGCAAACTCGGGCGATTCAGACAAAGCATCTGATGAATAAAATACATAAGAATAGCTTACCTTCAATGAAAACTGCATGTAAGCATGGTCAGTAGATCCAGATACACAAGTAGCTAGAGTTTACAGGAAACGTACTTGGTGTAACTCTCTTACCCACAGGGGGGCTTCTCTGCTTTTGCAGTAGTTTGTCCTATTAATGCAATGGCAATCTATGACATCACATGTGGGGCTTCCTTGAATGTAATCATGTTCTGTGTGTGACATCCAGGATTACGGATATCAATAGCTGTGCTCCCAATCTGATATTGGGCAGATAAGTACAGAGACTTTTTTTTTTTTTATATTATACATAAAGGTGCCTTAGACTTACTATATACATTACAATCTGACCGCACAATCTCTATACAATCAACCTTAGTTCTACCAAAACTGTAATACGAGGAATTACCTAAACCATCCCATAATTTGTATCCAATCAGACAGGATCTTGCACTACATACTTGTTGGTATATCCAAAGTAGATTGTGCCACCAGTGCTGGCTCAGTGTCATTTTGCTGTTTATTAAAGAATTTTCAAGCACTACTTACCTCTAAGGCCTCTTTCACCTGTGGGGGAGGGTAAAAACAGGTGGTTTTATCACCCTCTGGCTGCCCGCTCAAATAATAACAATCTAGCTGGACAGCTGTCCACATGCCGCAACCTCGATGCTTTGTGGTTGGAAAATTTGACAGAGGGCACCACCTGTCAGACTCAGCCACTGAGTTCAATAGGGCCACTCGGCAACCACGAGCCAAACTCTTGGCCTGTAGTTTTTGCTGCACCGTTTCCGCAATGTAAAATTGTCATTTACAATAAGAAAAAAAAATAGAAAAAGCAACAAGTATCAGGAGAAAGAAGTAGCACCTCCTGAATGCCTATCAGCCACTGCTGTATCATCCTCTGAATAGTGATCCACTGTGGATCACTTTTCAAAGGGCGGTAAGCATTACTGCAAATGTGAAAGATCTTTAGTAGTCACAGAAGAGAACCATGGTTTGATATCAGAAAGGTAATATGGGACTTCCAGTCATATATACATATGGAAGAATTAGCAGATATTGTGATAACAATTAGCTAAGTGCCAACTATTTGTGCCAATTTTGGTTTTCTCTTAGTCGGACATAACCAAGTTTCCCATCGCTGATCCTCATTGTACTGAGAAGACCTTATTTGTATATATTCTTTTTTACTATGTGTTGTCCATCTTTGCTTATCTTCAGTAGGAGTTCATAACTCCCCCTTGGATTTTATGATGAAGCTGTGCGAAGATTTTTTTTTTTTTTTTGTACAATTTCCATGTATTGGTTACATTTTCTTTACATACATTCACAATGTCTATGGAACTATGGCTAGGTGGTCAGCATGGTCACCCTTTACTCTGATTTCTGGTATAATTATTTCTAGATGCATAGAGGATGATGTGCAAAATCTGGTGCAGCTGTGGATGGTAGCCAATCAGCTTCTAACTTCAACTTGTTCAATTAGGGCTCTTTCACACTATCTGTCCATCGGACGGATTCCATTTTTCACAGCGGGGGATCGAGCCGCCGATCCCCCGCTGAGCAGGAGGATGACAGCTATGTCTCCGTGCTGTGTGTGGAGACACAGCTGTCAGTTCCCCATACATCTCTATGGGGGAAATCGGATGGGAATGGACCGTCGGTCCGTTTTCATCCGATCCCATCTGATTCGATCCGCTGGACGGATGGAAAATAGGGTTTCCATCCGTCCAGATTTGACGGATCGGATCGGGTGTCAGCGGACATGTCTCCGCTGACATCCGATCCCCCATAGAGATGCATGGGGGGGGGGGACCGTTCAGATCCGCCAAAAAAACGGACAGGCGGATCTGAACGGTCCGCCTGTGTGAAAGGGGCCTAAAACTTTGGCAAACAAACCTGGAAGCTGATTGGTTACTATGCAGAGCTGCACCAGAGTTTGCACTCTCCAGTTTTAGTAAATCGACTCCATATTTGTGTCCATAGCAGATGTACAATAGACACAATAAGCCACCTACAGCGATGTAATCCTTTTTGCAGCAATGTGTTCTGTTATTAAAATCATGCTGTGTTTTCTTTCTAGGATTTTTTAGCCATTGTGTTAAATATTTTTATTTCTAAAAGCCCTAAAGCCGGCCATATATGAAGCAATTTTCTTAATTTCTTCATCCTAGGGTTGCTGCATTGTGTTCGGACAGGGTGAGGTTTACTTGCCATCAGAATACAATGTTCACCATTGGCAGCTATAGCCGCCGGCAGTGATTGAACAACAAAAACACCTGCCAGGCTGGTTGTACTAAAGTCTATCAATGAATCAATTTCAGTACAACCAGCCTGCCCATAAATGGATCAAAATGCAGCCAAGCCCTGCTAAACCGGCCAACTTTCGATCCATCTATGACCGTCTAAATCTCCCTTTCCTCTGGAGCCCACGCAAAGGAAAACGGTTGGTGGATGGCAAAAGCATGGCTCAACTGTGAATTTGTGCCCCCCACCCGCCCCACCCAAACTGCTCATTTTAAATTAAGCCTTAGACCCCTTTCACACGGGCGATCTGATCCGATCCGCCTGTCAGTTTTTCAGGCGGACCTGATCGGATGCTCCATGCATCCCTATGGGGCAGCGGGTGTCAGCGGAGACATGTCTATCCGATTCTGACCGTGAAATCCGGATGGATGGAAACCCTATTTTTCATCTGTCTGGAGGATTGGATCGGATGGGATCGGATGAGAACGGACAGGTGGTCTGTTCTCATCCGATCTCCCCATAGAGGAGAGCGGGGATCTCACAGCTCCGTTTCTGCACACAGAGCAGAGATGGAGCTGTCATCCTCCTGCTCAGCGAGGATCGGTGGATCGATCCCCCCACTGAGCAGAACGGACTCCGCTGGGCGCACCGTCCTAGTGAAAAAGCCCTTACAGTGCCTTTAAAGTACACCCACTATACATACCTAACCAAGGCAGACATTCTGTTGGTTGATTTTGAACAAACATTCAGCCAGTGAATTCCCTGGGAACCAGTTATCTTTGTGGAGTGAAGCATTTCTTGTGCCTTATAGGATAACCAGTGCTGGGCGAAATGCCTGCACTACTATTGCTGACTTCTGATGAAAATGCTGGTTCCCTGGCTGCCTCTAGGTTTTACAGTCTAATTCCAGAATTTTTAAAGTAGAACTAAAGGTATTTCTTTTTTATTTTGGATTCAGTAAGGCAGGGTTATAACCCCTATCCGTTTTTTTTTTTTTTATTGCCATGGGGCAGACTTCCTGTCACTTCCTGTAACATTAGCCAAACAGGAAGTGGGAGGGAACTCCTCATGGTCACCAGAACTAGTTTCCCCATTGGAAGATGTATATACATATTCTGGGGACAACCAAAATTTGGTGATTTTCTTTCACATTTGATGATAACAGTAAACAGGGCAAATAGAGAGGGTGAATCTCCTAACAGGGGCACATATAGCAATAGATAAAAAACTGACAGGGGTTCCAATCCCTCTCACTGTCCACTAAACAAAAAAAAAAAGTTTTGCCTTTAGTTCTACTTTTCTAGAGTTACACATTTTGTCAGGTTTTTGTTTGTCTGTGACCCCTTTAGGAGCCTGTCCTTCATTTCCTGCCCCTGAGACATTCATTTAAAGCGGTAGTATCCCGCTTTTTGACACTTTTACCTACAGGTAAGCCTATAATAAGGCTTACCTGTAGGTACAAATAATATCTCCTAAACCGGCACCGTTTAGGAGATATTTACAGTGCATGCAGCCGCTCGCGCGAGCGGCGCATGCGCTCTGAAGGTCCGGGGGACCTTCAATTAAGTTGCCGGGAGCTTGCCGGAAAAATCACTCCCGCGCGCATGCGCGGGAGTGACGTCATCGCGGCTCCGGCCAATCATCGCGCCGGAGCCGTCTCTTCCGGCCAATCAGCGCGCCGGAGCCGCCGAACCCGGAAGAGACGACGAGGGACCATGGCAGCGCCCGCAGCGATGTCCGGGGGTCCGTGTCGGGGCTTCGTTTTAAGGTAAGTTACACATAATGGGCTAGTATGCGATGCATACTAGCTCATTATGCCTTTATCTTGCAGGTTTTTTATTTTTTATTTTTTTTTTTTATTGAGTTTACAACCGCTTTAAGAAATGGGGAGAGCGTTGTCACCAGGACAGGAAGCACAGGCAATCAAGCTAATGTTTTACTCCTATCTCACTAAACATGCGCTTTTGTCTGAGTTTCCATCATTTCCTGTACAGCCAGTTGGGGGAATTCTCTACAGAAGGGACATAGATGGCAAACGCACCAACATTTTCCTTCTCTGCAAGACAAAATAAAACGTTTGGATTTGAGCTTTAAAGCTGAACCCTTCAGTCTTGCACAGTTGTACAGTCTCCTCTCCTGTACTGAAAGGGCTTACTCTGATTTCACTGCACACTGTAAGCTTCTCATAGTGTGTATAAGAAGGGGAGTCAAACAGAGCCTGCCTCATTTCCTGTATTATCTAATGCCCCGTACACACGTGCAGATTATCTGAAGACTTTTGTCTTCAGATTTACCTTTTCTATGTAGTGCAAGGGCCTGCCGGATTGCATACAAATTGAAAGTGTTTAGGTTTGACCTCATATTATATGGTTTTGGTAAGTCTGCAGACAAAAGTCTGCAGATAATCTGCACGTGTGTACGGGGCATTACCCTTTCCTCCTCGGCTTGACTGCCCCTGCCCGCCCCTTTCATTCATTGGATTTTAGTTCCTTCAATCATGGAGGCTTGGCATCACATGTGGGTGGTCTGCATGGATGTGAAGACTGCCTAGAACACCCACTCCTCCAGACTGCCACCTGTTCATGAAGGCATTTAAACAAACCCAGGAAGATTTTAATTAAAGAGGTTGTAAACCCACTTTCTCTTACGTCCTCCGACAGTCGCCGCCTCTTCATATTCGTCACATATGGGGTATTAGACTTTGCTCCGAAGGAGTAGCTAGGCAACAGAATATGTTAACATTAAAGCTTTTAACATATCCCACCCTCAAGGGGTGGTCCCCTCAGTCAATACCCTCCTACTTCCTGCAACCATATCTCAGTTTTAATGTCTAGCTTGCCAGGAGTGGCTGGCTTTTTCTGTGCTGGGGCTTTCTGCCCCAGACTCTTTCTTCTTTTTGAAATTTTGTTTGAGTTTTCTCTCTACCTTTACTTAGCTGTTATTTTTGTCAGCGTTAGTTAGTTCTTCTGATGAAGAGGATCATGCGGGCTGGGTCTCGGGCTGATCCCCCTGGTCGCAGGTCGTGGGTCAGTGGCTTCCCAGCCTGCCATCGAGCGTTCAGCCAGGTAACGCTCCTGGCACAGTGAACGACCCATCCCTGTTCGGTGCAGGGATGATTGGTGAGGTGGCTACCTCACTGGACGCTGTGCGGTTTCTTAACCCCCATTTTGTGCGTCTTGAATTGCGACTCTCCCTGCCTCATGTGCAGCGGCTTGTTCGCCTGTGCGGGTCCCCCACGCCATGTGAGGTAAGTGTATTTATGTGGGGACCTGTCTGTCTGGGGGGGTGTCAGTCTGGGACTGTGTAACCTGCCTCTATTCACACTGCTTGTCTCCCTATCTCTCGGCTGCATGCTGTGGGCTGCAAGGGGGGGGGGGGGGAGCTGTGTGACACTGTGTGTGTCAGTCTGATCAGTGTGTGAAGCTGTGTGCTGTGGGGCATGTTTTTTTGGCATGTTTGGGCATATACAGCGATCGCTGCGGCGATCTGACATGTATTCTTATACAGGGATGTCATGTGTGCTTTACTGCACTGTGGAGCGGCGGTTTCGGCGCCAAACGGCGCCATTTTGCCTACACTCGCTCCGGCCGCATGTTTTACATGCATGGCGGCCATTTTCTTGTAGCCTCCATAGGCTTTCATAGAGCGCCCTGGCAGCATCACTTCCTCTTTCCAGGAACACCGATCGAGGCAGCAGCAGCGGCGAGGGTCTCCTCAGGTTTTATCCTTCTGTTCTTGCTATCCATTGCCTGTGTTCAGTTTGCATATTCCCTGTGGGGGTCTCATTGTGCTTGAGTGTGGTGCGGTGGGCTGCGCTTGCCGCGCTTGCTTAAAGGGGCAGTTAACCCTTTATTGTACAGCATTACAGGGGCAATGGATTCTCAGGAGGGCAAATTTCCTACCGCCTTGGTGGAAAGCCAGGGGACCGCTGTTTCCCCCCCAGGGGGGGATTTAGCCACTATTGTGGCTGGCCTTGCTGCTCAGGTACAGATGCTGATGGCTGCTCAATCTACTAAAAGGCCCAGAGTTGTGCTTTCCTCTGATTCTGAGGGTGAAGGTGATGGGGCTGTTATGGTGGGGGCCTCCTTATTGGGGTCCCGCTCCTCCCTAGATCTAGTGGGGTCCGAGGTGGAGACTGATGTTGAGGGGGTTGATAATTCTCCCCCTGGCTCGCCTGAAGAGCTTGCAATCATGGATGAGTTGATTGCTTCCATAAAGCAAACGCTGCGTTTGCAGGATGAAGTGTGTCCTCCCACCGCCTTGGCGGCTTATGGGACGCAGAGAAAACGCAGGACGCCGCAGGTTTTTCCCTGCAATGATGATTTTCAGCGCGCTGTTAAGGAACAATGGCGCAATCTGCGCAAACCTTTTGCTGTACCAAGTAGATTTAAGCTGCGTTATCCTTTCTCCCCTTCCACTGATGAAAGGTGGTGTGTGCCTCCCCCAGTGGATCACGCAATTGCGGTTTTAAACAAAGCCACTGCGATTCCTGCAGAGGATTCCCCTGTGTTCCGTGATGCCACGGATAGGAGATTGGAGTCTCTTGCCCGTCATACTTATTCTGTTACGGGTTCTATGCTTAAGGCTCTGTTTGCTTCTCTCATGGCGGCCCAGGCGATCGCAAGTTGGACGCAGATGCTTAGGCGCGTCCTAGTGGCCGATTCGGCCTCGCCGGCGACCCTGGATATGGTGGATCAAATCCACCAGGGTGTCATGTATCTGTGTGATGCGGACCTGGACCTGGTTCCGTTAGCTGCACGCGTGCACAGCGTGGCGGTGTTGTCTCGCCGCCTGGTTTGGTTAAAATGTTGGTCGGTGGACCAGTCTTCACGTAAGACCTTAGTCAATCTACCTTATGATGGGTCTCGCCTTTTTGGGGAGTCCTTGGATGTGTTGATTAAGGGGATCACCGGGGGTAAGAGCACTCTCTTGCCCCATTTCCCCAAGGCTAAGGGGGCTTCTGGGAAGAAGCATGCTAATTTTCGGCCCCCTCAGGGGTCCTTTCGTGCCTTTCGGCCGCACTACAAGGGCAAGCCGTTCAAAGGTCAAGGCTCTCAGAAGAAGCCCTGGTCTGGGAAACAGAAGTCCGGCCAATCCGGATCTGCAGCCCATAACAGTTCGGCCTGAAGGGGCGCCCTCACCCAGTTTTGGGGTGGGGGGACGCTTGCTCGGTTTTCTTCAACCCTGGTTGGCCCGTGTGCGGGACAGATGGGTTCAGGAGATCGTTCGATCTGGTTACAAGATCGAGTTTCTCTCTCGGCCGGAGAGCAGATTTTTTCCCTCAAATTTTCAACTGTCTCCAGAGCGTTTGCGGGACCTGCACCTGGCGGTGCGGGACCTGAGGGCTCAGGGAGTGGTGGTTCCGGTGCCTCATCGGGACAGATTTCGGGGGTTTTATTCCAATCTGTTCACCGTGCCCAGAAAGGAGGGCAAGGTTCGTCCAATTCTGGACTTGAAGGCTCTGAACCGCTCTGTGCGGGTTCGCAAGTTCCGCATGGAATCCCTGCGGTCGGTGGTGGCTGCCCTGGTTCCGGGGGAATTCATGGCCTCCATCGATTTGAAGGATGCGTATCTTCACATCCCCATTTTCGAGGGTCACCAGAGGTTCCTTCGATTTGCCATTGCGGAGGATCACTACCAGTTCGTGGCTTTGCCTTTTGGTCTCGCCTCGGCTCCGCGGGTCTTCACCAAGGTGCTTGCACCGGTTCTGGCATTATTGAGGGCCCAGGGCATTTCTGTCCTGGGGTATCTGGACGACATTCTGGTTCGGTCTGCGACCAGCCAGGGTCTGGAGAAGGACCTGTCTGTCACGATGCAAACTCTACAGGAGTTTGGTTGGACGATAAATTTTCCAAAGTCGACACTGAGTCCGTCGGTTCGTCTTCCCTACCTGGGAATGATTCTGGACTCGGTGCAGGCGAAGGTCTTCCTGCCGGAAGACAAACTCAGAACTCTTCAGGAGGAAGTCAGGTCCCTCAGGGACGTTCCGCACTCGTCTCTGCGGACGTGCATGAGATGTCTGGGATTGATGGTCTCGGCCTTCGAGGCGATTCCCTTCGCCCAGTTTCACACGCGGGGTCTCCAAGCGGAGATCCTGTCCAGGTGGGACGGGCGACCTCAATCTCTGGATCTTCAAATCTCGTTGAGTCATCGCACCAGAAGAGACCTTCTGTGGTGGCTCCAGTCCCCGATGGTGTCCGGGGGCAAGTCGTTTCGTCCTGTCTCGTGGACGGTGATCACCACGGATGCCAGCCTGTCGGGCTGGGGTGGTGTTCTGGGCGTTCTGTCCGCCCAGGGAACTTGGTCGGAGGGGGAGTCTTCCCTTCCGATCAACATTCTGGAATTGCGTGCGATAAGTCTCTGTCTTCATCGCTGGACGGACCGGCTGCAGGGCTGCCCGGTTCGGGTGCAGACGGACAATGCCACGGCGGTGGCCTACATCAACCACCAAGGGGGCACCAGGAGTGCCCGAGCGGCTCGAGAAGTGACCGACATTCTGACTTGGGCCGAGACTCATGTCCCGGCGATAACGGCGGTGCACATTCCGGGGGTGGAGAACTGGCAGGCGGACTATCTGAGTCGCCAGACCCTGGATCAGGGGGAATGGTCTCTCCACCCGGCTGTCTTCCAGATGTTGTGTGCGAAGTGGGGTCTTCCGGATGTGGACCTGTTCGCGTCTCGTCTCAACAACAAGGTGAAAAGGTTCGTGGCAAGGACGCGCGACCCTCGGGCAGACGCGTCGGACGCGTTAGTGGCCCCGTGGCATCAGTACAGGCTGATGTATGCGTTTCCACCGATTCAGTTGCTGTTCAGGTTCCTTCGCAGGTTACACTCGGAACGCAGCACGGTGATTCTTGTGGCACCGGACTGGCCTCGCCGGTCCTGGTACGCAGACCTCGTGAATCTGGCGGTCGACGCCCCGTGGCGTCTGCCTCTTCGAGACGATCTACTGTCTCAAGGACAGATATACCATCCTGCTTTACAGTCGCTGGCTTTGACGGCCTGGCTGTTGAGATCGAGGTCCTGAAGGAGAAGGGTCTCTCTCCGGAGGTCGTTCATACTTTGATCAACGTGAGGAAGTCTTCCTCGGGGAAGGTTTATTACCGTACTTGGAAGGCCTATTTTGCCTGGTGTGAGTCCAGGGGGTTTTCACCCCGCACGTACTCGGTTTCCCGTGTACTGTCTTTCCTTCAAACGGGAGTTGATCAGCGTTTGGCGCTGGCTACGATAAAGGGTCAGGTCTCTGCACTGGCCGTTCTGTTTCAACGTCCCGTGGCTTCCAACTCTTTGGTTGGCACCTTTGTTCAGGGTGTGAGGCATCTGGTCCCTCCTAGGAGGGATCCTTTGCCCCCTTGGGACTTGAATCTCGTTCTGTCTGTGTTGCAACGTGCTCCTTTTGAACAGATCAGGGAGATCTCGTTGTCTATGTTGTCCAAAAAGGTCGCCTTTTTGGTGACGATCACTTCGGCTCGCAGAGTGTCGGAGCTGGCAGCCTTGTCCTGCAAGTCTCCGTACCTGGTTGTTCATTTGGATAAGGTGGTCTTGCGACCTAATCCTTCTTTTCTTCCGAAACGAGTTTCGGAATTCCATCTTAACGAGGATATTGTCTTGCCTTCGCTGTGCGCGAAGCCTAAACATCCAAAGGAGGTGAGACTACATTCTTTGGATGTTGTTCGGGCGATTAGGGTTTACCTTAAATCGACTGAGTCTTTTCGAAAGACGGACTCCTTGTTTGTTCTTCCAGAGGGTCCTCGGAAGGGCATGGCGGCTTCGGCCTCTACCATTGCCAAATGGATCAGGCAGACCATTGAACAGGCCTATGCTTTGCAGGGGAAGGTTCCCCCTGTGCCTGTGAAGGCGCACTCTACTAGATCTTTGAGTACGTCTTGGGCCTGTCGTCATGGGGCTTCTGTAGCCCAGGTGTGTAAGGCGGCGACCTGGTCGACCGTACACACGTTCACAAGATTCTACAAAGTAGATGTTCAGGCATCGGCGGATGCTTCCTTTGGCCGCAAGGTTCTTAGTGCGGCAATTTCCTAGGGTCCCTTGTTGGGGACCTCTGGCTGTTGGGATATGTTTTACATTCCCTGGTTTTTTGTCTTTTCCTGGGTTGTTGCTCCTGTTGAGCACTTGTTTTTTCCTGTTGCCCAGCTGGTTTCCTTCCTTTGGTAAGGTTCCTTTCTTTGATGCGGAGACTGCGTTGCCTTTTCGGCGCGGATGCGTTTCCCACCCCTCATGTTTGCACTGCTTTGGGACGTCCCCATATGTGACGAATATGAAGAGGTGGCGACTGTCGGAGGACGTAAGAGAAAACGGAATTTTTGTAAAATCTTACCTGTAAAATTCCTTTCTCTGAGTCCTCCGACAGTCGCCGCCCCCGCCCCTCTTTTGGGGTTTGGTTGTATACTCTACTGCTATTCCACTAAAACTGAGATATGGTTGCAGGAAGTAGGAGGGTATTGACTGAGGGGACCACCCCTTGAGGGTGGGATATGTTAAAAGCTTTAATGTTAACATATTCTGTTGCCTAGCTACTCCTTCGGAGCAAAGTCTAATACCCCATATGTGACGAATATGAAGAGGCGGCGACTGTCGGAGGACTCAGAGAAAGGAATTTTACAGGTAAGATTTTACAAAAATTCCGTTTTTATGACTTTTACCTATAGATCAGCCTTTATTGAGGCTTACCTATAGGTATTGTAAATATTAGGGATTGACCAATTATCAGCAAAGCTGATATATCGAGGGCCGATCTGCACTTGTGCTTGTACCGGAGTGATGCCTGCAGCTAGAGAAGCCGCTCGGCTGTCATTACAAGGAGTGGGAGGGGACGCCCCCTCCCGCCGCCTTCCGCGGCTCGCCTGGGCCTCCCGTCCCACTGGGAGACCCGGGCAACAAGCCTACACAGCCGCCGAAAAGAAGACCCGATCAAAGCCACATTCGGCTTTGACCGGGTCTCCATGTAAAAACCCGGAAGTGATGTCATTACATCACTTCCGGGGACTCTGCGCCAAATTCAAAAAAATTACAGCATTCAAAATAGCCAAACTTGGCGTTTTGAATGCTTTTAAGTGCAGAGGAGGGGTTTGGGGTCTTTTAGACCCCCAGATCCCTCCACAAAAGTACCTGTCAAAAAAAAAATTTTAATGTACGAAAATATCGGCCAATACCAATATGCGATGACCAAAATATCGGTATTGGCAATAAAAAAACGATATCGATCGATCACTAGTAAATATCTCCTAAACTTGCACGCTATAGGAGATATTTACATTGCATGCAGCCGACTACGTCATTCAGCGCATGCACTCTGAAGAAACGGCCGCTCGTGCCATTTCTTCAGAGCCCTGTGCCGTAATCGGCGGCTCCCGCGCGCATGATGTCACGCGGCTCCGACCAGTAATGCAGCCTGAGCCCGCAGACCCGGAAGGAAGATGGTTGTGCCCGGCAAAGCGGACTTTGTTGCAGGTAAGTGTCACATAATC
Organism: Pelophylax lessonae; assembly: GCF_965119305.1. Classification (NCBI taxonomy): domain Eukaryota; kingdom Metazoa; phylum Chordata; class Amphibia; order Anura; family Ranidae; genus Pelophylax; species Pelophylax lessonae. The sequence goes on from NC_138772.1 coordinate 62,881,079, forward strand.
TGATAGTATGTGATGCATACTAGCACATTATGCATTTACTTTGCAGGGAAAAAGAAAAAAAAAAGGAAGAGTTCACTTCCTCTTTAAACATTTCTTTAGCAAGTTGAAAGACATGGTGGTGGGGAGCAACCAGGATTATTCGTTTTCCCATTTTCTGAGTCACAAACCTGGAAATATTTATCTAGTGGAGTCAAGCACCTGATCTATATACTTGTGCCAGGTCAGTGACTCCAATACTACTGAAGATATTGGATCAGGTTAACAAGCCAGGTAACAAGCATTCCTCAATGACCTAAGCAGTAGTAGCTCAGGTATTTCTCTCACACCAATTCCTTGTGTTAAATTGCTTCCTCTTCTGTCGATCACACAGAATGGCTGCTTCCATTGTGTGTGAGACAGGTACTCTTTACCAGGTTTGAATTGTCTAGATTGTAAAAGACATGAAAGTGCCTTTCTATTGTATTGCTTTGTCAGCCTCCGTACGAATAAAGTATTTTTTTTCTAATCATACACGCTCAGGTGCCTTTTATGTAAAGTGTGAATACTGCTTACCCCAATATTTCATATTCCTGATATGTGTCTGCTGTACCATGTACTTGTATGAGAAAGTATCCTGTTCTCATTGTATTGCTTCTATTGTGTGAAAACCCTGGTGTTCCTGACAGTCCCTCTGCTTTCCTATCAAAATCTGACCACACTAAGCAGGAGAGCACACCGTGGTCAATTCTCTAGCTGTGCTGGGAACTCAGTGTAATGATCAGACTTGTCCTGACACGTCCCCGCTGCACCACCATTCACTGGGAAGCTCTGTGTGCTGCTGCTTCTCCTCCCCCAGCTCTTATGCAGCTGAAAACAGAGGGAACGTGACCACTTGAAAAAAGGGAAAAAAGGTATTTATAATATTTTTTTTATATCTATGGAAAAATGTTTTGGCTTTCATTTCTATTTTAAACTAAATGGGTTGTTTTACAAGATGATCATTTACAATCACTTTAAACAGTACAGTGTGCATGCAGGACACAATCACTGGTACAACTAAAGGCAAAACTTATTTTTTTCATTTTGGATAGAGTATGGTAGGGTTATAACCCCTGTCAGTAGTTTTCTTTTGCCATCTTTGTACCCCTGGAGAGATTTCCCTTCACTTTTCTGTCCTATAACTAAAACAGGAAGTGAGAGGAAATACCTCCATAAGTGAGAGAAATCCCTAGTTGCCCCCAGAACTTGTTTCTTCATTGGAAGATTTTCCCTCTATTCTGGTGACCACTCAAAATTTGGATTGTTTTCATGTTCGATGATAATGGTCACCAGGACAAGGGTGTATCTCCTTAACAGGAGCACAGATAATAAAAACTGACAGGTTTTTCGAATCCCATTCACTCTATCAAAAAACTAAAAAAAAGTTTTCCCTTTAGGTAAACTTTCATCTTGAGCATATTGGTGCTTCATGCAGTAGGGAAATTGCCCACAAGATGGCAGCACAACTTCCAAAACCTTTTTTTTTTTTTAAATAGAAATTACAATGTAAGTTTAGTGAACACATTTCAAGCTATCTTTTTGCAGTTAAAGTGATTGTAAAGTCTTTTTTTTTTTTCTTAAGCCCCGGAAGATTTTACCCCCTTCCTGACCAGGCCCTATTTTGCGATTCGGCACTGCGTGACTTTAACGTGCGTCGTGCGACGCTGTACCTAAACAAATTTGACGTTCTTTTTTTTCCCACAAACAGAGCTTTCTTTTGGTGGTATTTGATCACCTGTGTGATTTTTTGATCATGCGCTATAAACGAAGAGCGACAATTTTTGCAAAAATAACAATATTTTTCACATTTTTTTTATATGAAATTCCCAAAAAAAAAAAAAAAAAAAAAAGTAAAATCAAAATTTTTTAACATTTTTGGCCAATTTGTTTTCTGCTACATATGTTTGGTAAAAAAAAATCGCAATAAGCGTATTTTTATTGGTTTGCGCAAAAGTTATTGCGTTTACTAAGGGAAAGATTTTTGTCTTTTTTTTTTTTTTTTTAACGAGTAATGACGGCGGTCTGCGATATTTTTTTGCGGGACTGCGCCATTGCGGCGGACAGATCGGACCCTTGACTGACATTTTTGACACTTTTGGGGGTACCAGTGACATTACTACAGTAATCAGTGCTATACATATGCACTGTTACTGTAAAAATGACACTGGCAGGGAAGGGGTTAACTTTATTAGAGAAGGAGGGGCTAAGTGTGTCCCTAGGGGCGTGCTTCTTACTGTGCAGGGATGTGGCTTTTCATGTAACAGCAGAGATCTATGACCCTACATAGCAGGACCGTATGATCTGTGCTGTTACACAGGGGAGAATGACAGGCGGCTTTGTTTACATTAGCCGCCTGCCTTTCTCCCTCTGTAACTGACAATCGCGAGTGACCGGCGGACATCGGGTCCGCCAGTCACTCGCGCGGAGGTGTCCGTGAACGAGCGGGGGCGGGAGTGCACCTCCGGCGGCGGGCGCTCGCCCCCTATTGGCTCACAGGTGAGTGACGTACCCATACGTCACTTTGCCTGCACGGGGCTGACCGCCGCAGTATATGTACTTGCGGCGGTCGGCAAGCGGTTAAATAATGTCATACCTGCTGGTAAAAATGGTTCTGAACAGCAAGGTGCCCCGCCATCGCTTCTGGCAGTACCCCATAGGAAGCCACTTCCTATGGGGTACCACTTGCGGGCTCACTCCTGAGCCACGCTGCCTGAATCCATAGACGTAGACAGTGTGGCTTGGCCTCATCCCTGCTGCCTCTTCCCTGGCATTGATTGACAGCAGCAGGAGCCAATAGCTCCCCTACCACAGCAAAGCCTTTGAGACCAGGAAGTGGGAGGAGAGAGCTACTGCAGATGGGAACAGCGCTGGATCGAGTGATTACTCAGTTAACAACTTAAGCCCCGGAGGATTTGGCTGCTCAAAGACCAGGCCCTATTTTGCGATTCGGTACTGCGTGACTTTTACGGACAATTGCGCGGTCGTGCGACGCTGTACCCAAATTAAATAAAGACAAGAGAACGGTCGCCCAGGCGGGACTTTATATGAGGTTGCCACAATAGTCATGAAGAGTCAAAGAGTAAAATTTATTAGTAGAGTAAAAGCATACAATAGATATAAATGTATAGCCATAAGCATAGTTACAAAACATGTACAGCATGTAGGAAACAATTGACAAAATAACAATATAGCAGCAAATTGCGCATGATGACAGCATTGCAGCATCCGTGTAGCATAGTATTGGGTATATCTGTATTGAAAACTCTACGCGTTTCGTGGGTCTAATATGCCCACTCATCAGGAGTATATAAGTAGATCTGTCTAAAAGTAAATAATAAAATATCAATATTTGCTGTGCGTTTATATTGGCCAACAACTGTGAAGTTTCAACAAATGTATGACCCAAGTGGGGAAACAACACTTACATTGGGCCAAATCAGATTGAGAAATGCTGCCATGAGGTGGGGTGCCAACGTCTGATCCGGGAGCTGAAGAGACAAGAGTACCCACAAGAAAATGGGGAGCCGGGCAAGGAAACATGAGTGATGGAAAATGTGATATGACACTGGCTGAAAAATGCAAGAAATAATATATCAAAGTATTAGAATATGGGCTGTATCACATAGTGAAACATGAAAGTATTCAATGTACAAGGTATGTTCCAGCAGAAACAGTGTCAACATTAGAGAAGAAAAAAAAAAAAAAAAACGAAAGAAAGCACCGAAGAAAAACGCAGATCCCCAGAAAAAGTGCTGATCACAGTGTGACCAATGACCAGGAATAGTGATGAGAAAGCTGTGATGAATAATATAGAGTGAGGTAGGGGAGCTCATATGGTTTCATAACACTGGTTGAGTAAACATAAATAGTGAAGCATAGTATCTCAGGATATTGAAAGTACAAAAAAGTATCAATATAATGAAAATAAAGATGATACAAATAAAAATATATAGTAAAATTGAGACAGGTGTAGGAACCATAGAGTGATGAGCTCACAGGGTGACGCCTGTTCTAAGGACAGCAATGCTGGGAGTAGTGAAAGAGTGAAAGAGTGAGGTGTCTAAAAGAATGGGAGGTGGAGATGGTGAGGGAAGTGGTGGGAATTAGACAAGGTGTGTAATTATGTCCACATAGTAAACCCATTGGAGAGAGAAAATATAGGATATCAGTGCATTAACAGGAGTGCATAAAAGTGGAGTTCCTCACCCGAATATCCACATAGGTTGCATGTAGATCTTGTCCCTAGCGCCATGTGTATGGTAGGACAAACCAAACCTGTTCGTTAACATGGAAAAAGCCAGCACAGGCTGGCAACCATGACCATAGATGTTACAACCATCACCAGCCACCTATATATCGGCGTCATGTTCCTGCTGGTCACATGCACCGCTGCAATTGCGGCGTCTACATGTGCTGGTGATGGTTGTAACATCTATGGTCATGGCTGCCAGCCTGTGCTGGCTTTTTCCATGTTGACAAACAGGTTCGGTTTGTCCTACCATACACATGGCGCTAGGGACAAGATCTACGTGCAACCTATGTGGATATTCGGGTGAGGAACTCCACTTTTATGCACTCCTGTCCATGCACTGATATCCTATATTTTCTCTCTCCAATGGGTTTACTATGTGGACATGATTACACACCTTGTCTAATCCCCACCACTTCCCTCACCATCTCCACCTCCCATTCTTTTAGACACCTCACTCTTTCACTCTTTCACTACTCCCAGCATTGCTGTCCTTAGAACAGGCGTCACCCTGTGAGCTCATTACTCTATGGTTCCTACACCTGTCTCAATTTTACTATATATTTTTATTTGTATCATCTTTATTTTCATTATATTGATACTTTTTTGTACTTTCAATATCCTGAGATACTATGCTTCACTATATTTATGTTTACTCAACCAGTGTTATGAAACCATATGAGCTCACCTACCTCACTCTATATTTTATTCATCACAGCTTTCTCATCACTATTCCTGGTCATTGGTCACACTGTGATCAGCACTTTTTCTGGGGATCTGCGTTTTTCTTCGGTGCTTTCTTTCGTTTTTTTTTTTTTTTTTCTTCTCTAATGTTGACACTGTTTCTGCTGGAACATACCTTGTACATTGAATACTTTCATGTTTCACTATGTGATACAGCCCATATTCTAATACTCTGATATATTATTTCTTGCATTTTCAACCAGTGTCGTATCATCTCTAATTGATCACATTCTCCATCACATATGTTTCCTTGCCTGGCTCCCCATTTTCTTGTGGGTACTCTTGTCTCTTCAGCTCCCGGATCAGACGTTGGCACCCCACCTCATGGCAGCATTTCTCAATCTGATTTGGCCCAATGTAAGTGTTGTTTCCCCACTTGGGTCATACATTTGTTGAAACTTCACAGTTGTTGGCCAATATAAACGCACAGCAAATATTGATATTTTATTATTTACTTTTAGACAGATCTACTTATATACTCCTGATGAGTGGGCATATTAGACCCACGAAACGCGTAGAGTTTTCAATACAGATATACCCAATACTATGCTACACGGATGCTGCAATGCTGTCATCATGCGCAATTTGCTGCTATGTTGTTATTTTGTCAATTGTTTCCTACATGCTGTACATGTTTTGTAACTATGCTTATGGCTATACATTTATATCTATTGTATGCTTTTACTCTACTAATAAATTTTACTATTTGATTCTTCATGACTATTGTGGCAACCTCTTATAAAGTCCCGCCTGGGCGACCGTTCTCTTGTCTTTACAAAATTTTAGGGATGGAGATGTACACAATTGCAAGTGCTAGACCAGTTTTCTTTTACCCAAATTAAATTGGCGTCCTTTTTTTCCCACAAACAGAGCTTTGTTTTGGTGGTATTTGATCACCTGTGCGATTTTTTATTTTTTTTTTATTTTTACTTTTTGCGCTATAAACAAAAAAAAAAGAGTGAGAATTTTGAAAAAATTACAATATTTTTCACATTTTTTATATGAAATTCTCAAAAAAAATTGTAAAAATCAAACTTTTTTTACCATTTTAGGCCAATTTGTTTTCTGCTACATATTTTTGGTAAAAAAAAATCGCAATAAGCGTATTTTGATTGGTTTGCACAAAAGTTATTGCGTTTACTAACTAAGGGAAAGATTTATGTAATTTTTATTGTTTTTTTTTTTTTTAACTAGTAATGGCGGCGATCTGCGAATTTTTTTTATTTTTTGCGGGAATGCGACATTGCAGCAGACAGATTTGACCCCTAACTGACATTTTTGACACTTTTGGGGGGACCAGTGACATTACTACAGTAATCAGTGCTATAAATATGCACTGTTACTGTAAAAATTACACTCGCAGGGAAGGGGTTAACTTTATTGGTGATCAGTGGGTTAAGTGTGTCCCTAGGGGCGTGATTCTAACTGGGGGGGACGTGGCTTGTGATGTAACCACAGAGACATACGATCCTACATAGCAGGATCGCATAGCCTCTGTGCTTACATGACACCTTTTTTTTTTTTTTTTTTTGGGACCAGTGACACATACAGTGATCAGTGCTAAAAATATGCAATGTCACTGTACTAATGACAGTGGCTGGGAAGGGGTTAACATAAGGGGCGATCAAAGGGTTAATTATGTGCCACCTGGTGATTTAGTGTAGTGGGGGAGGTGCTTTCACTAGTGGAAGGTATGGATCCCATGTCCCTGTAAAACTGGCAGAACAGCAATCTGCCTTGTGTAGGAAGTTAGACTGACATTCTGCCTGTGTACTGAACGATCATCGGGTCCGCGGGTCCTACGGTGTAAAATAACAGCAGGAGCGAGCCACACGCGGTGCGCACTTGTGCCCGGTACAGTACCCAAAACTGCAGGATCATGCATATACACATATATATATATATATATATATATATATATATATATATATACTGTGTGTATGTGTGTGTGTGTGTATATATATATATATATATATATATATATATGTGTGTGTGATCATGCGCCATCCTGTAGCAGTAAATGTGCTATAGGGCGGTCGGCAAAGGGTGTAAAAATAGCACAGCTGTGCAGGGCTCTGCCCATATGGCCGCATTAATACTTCATAGTTCTGTGAATACAGGAACTACAAGTACCATCCTCCACCACGGCTGCTGATGGCTTCTAGTTCTCCATAAACCGCGAGGACGTTGGTGAGAGATAGTTCATTGATTCTTCCTGCAATTCGGTAACTGTCTGCTCATATTAAAGGTACAGGCAGACAGCGTACTGAGAGTCTGCAGGATCCCACCCTTGCACCTGCAATCTGCTGAATGCTTTACAGGCTCCAGCATAAACAAATAATGCACGTTTCCCTGCAAAAATATGTGCATTTATTATTATTATTTATTTTTTTATTATAAAATGTGAACTTATCCTTTTAAGAATACTTTTTAGCCACTTCTGGTCATATAGTAAAATGACAGCAGGTGGGATGCACTCTCTTTCTGAGACGACGTCATATGACGGCGCTCCAGAACTGCCACTCTTGCGCACTCGCGGGGGCGCGCAGCGCTGCGATCCCGGCCGCGCCACATTCCTAGGATACGGCGTGACCCTGATCTTGGTAAGGAGCCGATGATGCGGCTCTTTGCCCATTGGATTAGCTGTGTCCAATCACAGCCGGTCACATGTAAACACAGAAATACTGTTTATCGGTTCTCCTCAGCTCACAATGACAGAATGTGTAGCGAGGAGAGCCGATCAGCAGCATCTCCTTGCAGGGGAGACCTGTACAGGTAATTGGTGCCCTGATTACAGCCCCAGCAGTGCCCATCAGTGACACCAATCAGTGCCCATTAGTGATCAGTGCAGCATATTAGTGCCGCTCCATCAGCGCACATCAGCGAAGGAGAAAAATAACTTATTTACAAAATTTATTGACAGAAACTTAAAAAAAAAAAATTTTTTTTTTTTTTATTCATAGTTTTGGTCTTTTTTCGTTTTTGTAGCACAAAATTAAAAACCCAGAAGTGAATAAATACTGCTCTATTTAAGTGAAAAAAATGTTATTGTGGTACAGCATTGCATGACTGCGCAATTGTCATTCAAAGTGTGACAGTGCTGAAAGCTGAAAATTGGCCTGGGCAGGAAGGGAGTAAAAGTGCCCCTTAGAAAAAAAAAAAAAAAAAGTGCCCAGCAGACAAGTAGTTAACCACTTGCCGACCAACCGCCCACCTGCTGCAGATATACTTGGGCAGGCTGGCTCGGGTGCACAAACCGACGTATGTTATATAGCAGAATGTGAAAAATATATATTTTTGTTTTTCAGAATTGTCGCTCTTTTTTTGTTGATAGTGCAAAAAATAAAAATCGCACAGGTGATCAAATACCACCAAAAGAAAGCTCTGTTGGTGGGGAAAAAAAGACATCAATTTTATTGGGGCACAGTGTCGCACGACCACGCAATTGTCCGTTAAATTAACGCAGTGCCGAATCGCAAAAAATGGCCTGGTCATTAAGGGGGTAAAATCTTCCGGTCCAGAAGTGGTTAAATATTTTTTTTATTTTTTTTTACCAGAGTTTAGTGTCACTTTAATGTCATGCTTACACTGTTTAAACACGGATTGAATTGATCCTAGACACAGGAAGAGGGGTGATCTTGCACCCAGGCCCATTGCACTTAGAAAATGTTCCTCTTGGATCACAAGGTGAAAAGAAAGAAAGAAAGCCTAAAATAAGAAAATGCAGCCGCCACATCCAAGGCACAGAAGGCTGCAATATATTACATTTTGTGTTTAATACCGCTCTAAGCAAAGCCTCGTCAGGATAACAAACAGTGTGACAGAAGTAAGAAATTTTCTTCCAATAATCAATAAATCCGTGCAGCGTATTTGTTGTTGATTCAAGTTTTTATTTCTCAGTTCTTTTCAATGGATGGATTTTCCTGGCACATACAAAAATAGAAAAGGCGGCCCCGGAACGCCGCCGTGCGGCCCAGCAATGGCACAGAAAACGTGAAGCTTCCAACAGAAACGTTACAATGCCCGAACAAGCAACTTGTGCCACATTGCCATATAAAAAAGGACGCGTACATAAACATAGGGCAGTCCACTTTTACTTCAGGACGGCGTGATTGTAATTAAAGGAGAACTCCACAACAGGGCGGTCAACAGCAAGGTGGATGCCCTGTCATCAATCTGATCCTTTACGTTCAGCATGCTTAAGAAGCATTTTTATTGTTTTTGCTGCTAAAAAAAAAAAAAAAAATTATAATTTACTTTTCTCTTCTATTTTGCAATTAGGCTACGTTCACATGTGTGCGCAGCGGATCACGGGCAGAATCACCGCGATCCGGAAACCATTGCAAATCGCGGGACGCCTGTGCGATGCCCGTGATTTGCAATGGCACCCCAAACGCTGTGCGATTTCGCCGCGATTTCCAACTGCCGAATCGCGGTAACATCGCGCAAACAGAATCTCAGGACGCATGACGCACAAAAGAAGCTCTTGTACCTTTTTTGAGCGTCATGCGTCCCGCGATTCTGTTTGCGCGATGTTACCGCGATTCGGCAGGCGGAAATCACGGCGACATCGCACAGCGTTTGGGGTGCCATTGCAAATCACGGGCATCGCACAGGCGTCCCGCGATTTGCAATGGTTTCCGGATCGCGGTGATTCTGCCCGTGATCCGCTGCGCCCACATGTGAACGTAGCCTAACCAGAGATGATCCCAGCAGAGGGGGCAGTATTATTATTTACATCACTAATATAATTATTTTTCCGTTGGGAAAAGCAGCAGGGGGGGGGGGGGTGTGGAAAACGGGGATTTAAAGTGGAGCTCTCCTTTAATCTGGCAGAGGGGTGACACAGAAATCAGACATATTTATTAGACAGTAAACTTACCTCCCGTTCTGCCACTGAACACAATATACTTCCCTTTAATACTAATAACATATACAGAGAGCTGCCGCTTAGGTCATCGCAAAAATATACTATATGCAGATATACAGATGCATCTCATAAAATTAGAATATCATCAAAAAGTTCATTTATTTCAGTTTTTCACTTCAAAAAGTAAAACTTATACAGTTTTATATAAATGCGTTACACACAGATTGATATATTTTAAGCTTTTCTTTCTTTTAATTTTGATGATTATGGCTCACAGATAGTGACAACCTGATTGCTGTATCTCAGAAAATTTGAATATTACATAAAGACCAATAAAAAAAAAAAAAAAGGATTTTTAATACAGAAATGTTGGCTTAGTGAAAAGTATGTCCATGTACAGTATAGTAAGCACTCAATACTTGGTCGGGGCTCCATTTGGATGAATTACTGCATCGATGCGGCGTGGCATGGAGGCGATCAGCCTGTTGTACTGACTGTGGAAACTTCACACTGGACCTCATGCAACTTGGATTTTGAGCCTCTCCACTCTTCCTCCAGACTCTAGGACCTTGATTTCCAAATGAAATGCAACATTTTCCACAGTCAGTGATGATTTGGAGAGCCATGTCATCTTCTGGTGTTGGTCCACTGTGTTTTATCAAATCCAAAGTCAGTGCGGTCCTCTACCCGGAAATTCTAGAGCATTCATGCTTCCCTCTGCTGACCAACTTTATGGAGATGCTGATTCCATTTTCCAGCAGGACTTGGCACCGCCCACACTGCCAAAACTACCAATACCTGGTTTCATGATCATGGTATCACTGTAGTTGATTGGCCAGCAAACTTGTCTGACCTAAACCCCATAGAGAATCTGTGGGGTATTGTCAAGAGGAAGATGAGACACCAGACCCAACAATGCGGATGAGCTGAAGGCCGCTATCAAAGTAACCTGGACTTCCATAACATCTCAGCAATGCCACAGGCTGATCGCCTTCATGCCACGCCGCGTTGATGCCGTAATTCATGCAAAAGGAGCCCCAACCAAGTATTGAGTGCTTACTATACTGTACATGGACATACTTTTTAGTAAGGCCACCTTTTTTTTTATTGGTTTATATAATATTCCAATTTTCTGAGATACTGAGTTTTGGGTTTTCATTAGCTGTAAGCCAAAATCATCAAACTGAAAAGAAAGAAATGCTTAATATATATCACTCTGTGTGTAACCCATCTATATAATATATAGGAGTTTCACTTTTTGAATTGAATTACTGAAATAAATTAACTTTTTGATGATATTCTAATTTTATGAGATGCACCTGTATGTTTACCTCTTCCTGAAAACTTTTTTTTTTCTTTTTTTTTTAATGAAAAGCTAACAACAAACATTTTTACATGTGTTTAATGCCCCGTACACACGTGCAGATTATCTGCAGACTTTTGTCTGCAGACTTACCTTTTCTATGTAGTGCAAGGGCCTGCCGGATTGCATAAAAATTTAAAGTGTTTAGGTTTGACCTCATATTATATGGTTTTGGTAAGTCTGCAGACAAAAGTCTGCAGATAATCTGCACATGTGTATGGGGCATAATAATGCCTTGAAGTCTATCCAAACCAAAAATTTAATATATTGCAGTTTACTAGTTCTTGTAGTGGCTGCATTTGTTTTATTTTTTCAAGCTCATTTTGCTTTATTTTTATCCGGTAGTCCTGCAAATAACACACTTCCTGTCCCTGGGTGTAGCCCCCCCCCCTCCTTACTCCTCTATCTATGGAGGGAGCCCTTGTTGTTACCCTAGGCTACTCTCCTGATATAGACTCCAAATACATCTCTACCTCCTCATCTTCAGTACATGGGGAGAAGGACAATGGGTAGTTTACAGAAGATAGCTAGGAAGGAAGGAAGAGATACATAAGGAAGTGACAAAGACACTGCACTTCTGGCAGGATCAACAGGTATGTTCTATATTTGAAAGAAAATGGCCTCTGCCCCCACCTATAACTGGCCTTCATAGCAAAGAACACATGGAAGGGCAACACACATGAAACAAACAAAGATAAAATTCCCAGTTCAATTTGCCAACCAGTCTGCTTACCAACCAAATTGGCCTGTCTAACAGTTTGCGTCAATACAGGGGTTTAGTTAGCACACATTTGCAAACGCATGTGAAAGCTGCAGGGCCACGTCAAGGCTCCCTGTTACCTGCAGTCCTAACTCTAATGAATTTTAAAGAGTCTCCACAGTGGGAGCACATGCAAGCTAATGGATAGATAGGGGGCAGGTGACCCTGGAGGTGGCCCATCCCTCCTGAAAGGTAATTGGGGGCATAATGGGAGCCCAGCTGATAGTATTACAGCAAAGGCACCCAGTATGTCCACTCACCAGTACACATATACAACAAAGAAAATGGCCTCTGCCCCCACCTATAACTGGCCTTCATAGCAAAGAACACATGGAGCCTTGACGTGGCCCTGCAGCTTTCACATGCGTTTGCAAATGTGTGCTAACTAAACCCCTGTATTGACGCAAACTGTTAGACAGGCCAATTTGGTTGGTAAGCAGACTGGTTGGCAAATTGAACTGGGAATTTTATCTTTGTTTGTTTCATGTGCGTTGCCCTTCCATGTGTTCTTTGCTATGAAGGCCAGTTATAGGTGGGGGCAGAGGCCATTTTCTTTGTTGTATATGTGTACTGGTGAGTGGACATACTGGGTGCCTTTGCTGTAATACTATCAGCTGGGCTCCCATTATGCCCCCAATTACCTTTCAGGAGGGATGGGCTACCTCCAGGCTCACCTGCCCCCTATCTATCCATTAGCTTGCATGTGCTCCCACTGTGGAGACTCTTTAAAATTCATTAGAGTTAGGACTGCAGGTAACAGGGAGCCTTGACGTGGCCCTGCAGCTTTCACATGCGTTTGCAAATGTGTGCTAACTAAACCCCTGTATTGACGCAAACTGTTAGACAGGCCAATTTGGTTGGTAAGCAGACTGGTTGGCAAATTGAACTGGGAATTTTATCTTTGTTTGTTTCATGTTCTATATTTGCTGAAAATTTTCATAGTTCTTATGCCTTAAACACGCATCGATAGTTGGCCGTGAATTTTCGGCCAACGTCCGATCGGCCGATTTTGGCTTGTTAGTATGATGCTTTTGACAACGGACTCCGACTCCGGCCAAAAAAAATCTGGTGTGCATGCTATAAAATTTTTGTTGGCTGTCAACACAACGGCCAATTTTCCGTCAGTCAGTACAGATTTCGGCAGACAAAAATCTGATGAGCAAGACTGGGCATGCTCAGAGAAGAAAAAACACAGGGAAAGTTAACCAGCACATGACATCACTTCTGAAGTTGGTTTTTGTTGGCCGAGAAAATTTGTGTGCAGTCTAGAGCACATTTCAACCAACACAACACTGGACAAAAGTCGGCCGATCGGTCGGCCGATAATCGTTGCGTGTGTGCGAGGCATTAGTTTGAAAAAAAAGAAAACAAATGCAATCACAACATATAAGGACTGTAAGTTGCAATATATTGCATTTTTGTATCCTCCGAAGTGGCAGTAAAATGGGTAACTACAAATTCCACTTACAGGCAGGGTTTATATAACAGAAGAGATCCTAGAGGTCTTTTCTATCATAAATGTCCCCCTGCCTGTCAGTGGGTAATATGATGTGAGCTGCACATGCGCAGCTCAGACCTCATTTATGGGCTGCCCTGTGTGGCGCAGATGTGACTACTGTGCGCATGCGCGACGTCACCTCTGCACGGCCATTCAAGCAAGGAGGATCCGAAATCTGGAAACTAGGCCCGGTGAAGATGGAAGCGTCATGGACCAGAGGCTGTAGGTAAGTCTGTCATAATGGACTGGAATTCAGTGCACAGTAGCTCATTATGAGCTAAACCTGCACGGGGGGGAACATTTTTTTCACTTATGTAAAAGACTTTACTACAGCTTTAAAGCCCAATGAAACTTTCAGGGTAAATCATATGGGAAGCAGGTTAGTGGTTAGCACTTCTGCCTTACAGCACCGCGGCCCTTGGTCTGAATCCCAATCAAGACACTATTTACATGGAGTTTGTATTTTTTCCCTGTGCTTCCTCCTAGGCTCCAAACACATGTTGTTGGGATAGGTGGATGCTGCCTAAACTCGCCCTAGTATGCATGATAGAGATAGGGACCTGAGACTGTAAGTTCTTCGAGGGCAGGGACTGATGTGAATGTACAGTCTGTAGAGTGCTGTGTACATTCATGGCCTGTAATAGATAAATAATTAATTCCATTAAAGTGATTGCTATGGGGGCACAGGTGCGTGCTTGCTCCCGAGCCGGCTCTCTGCATTCGTAAGACACAGAGAGCCCAGCTCAGTCCCGGTCCGCCGCTCCCACCTCATTGGCCGTGATTGACAGCAGTGGGAGCCAATGGCTCCTACATCTCAGCCAGTCACGAGGGAGAGACTTGGGTCTCGTGCTTATCGCTGGATCGATATCGGGCTTAAGTATTGGGGGGGGGGCTGAGGGGAGAGCTGCACAATGAAGGTTTTTTACCTTTAAGCATAAAATGCATGAAGGTAAAAAACCCTTTACAACCACTTTAGGCAAAGCAGCACCACGCTGTGTGCAGACAAGGTTCCATAAAAGCACTGAACATGCAAAAGACCACCCCGCTATAAAGTATCCACACTACCAAAAAATGTATATTTCATGAAAAAATCCTTTATTACAATAACAATTACTATATAGAGAGTCACATCACACAACCTAAACCCTAAATAACATACTACCAGTCCGTAATGGAAGGTTTCAATTGACATGGAGCTCATGGAGAGCCCTGAGTTAAACCAGCCAGGGTCAGTCAATAGCTGCTCCTAATACACCCCAATATATATTAAAGCACAATTGCCCCTGATGAAACGGCCATCACAGTGACACATGTAGAGCGTTCTGGTACCAATTCCAGTTTTGACTTCTTAGCACCATGGACCGATCCAAGATGCACCACCTCTCTAGTTTCGTCACACGTACATTTCAGCATATAGTGAATACAGGACCCTGGAATGCATTGAATGTATTACAAATGTACTGAAGTGCATATGGAATGTATTAAAGTGGACCCCCCCCCTAATCTGATAATACCTATATTACTGCACTGTAAAGGCCCCATTCACATTATCACGCTGTGGGAACAAGCATTTCCGATACACGATTTTGACAGCGTGATTTTCACTTGATTCTGCGCATAGTCGCATAGGGCCAGCCTTAAATGGGCTGCCAAATGCGTAATTGTCTCCCAAAAAGAAGCTCCTGCTTCTTTTCAGGCGTTCATTTTTGAAGGCACAGTTTGCCATGATTGCCGAACGGCAAACACGGCAGAATTACATCACATTTGGGGTGTCATTGAAGGATAATGGTACCCAAATGTGCACGCGCATTGTGCTGTGCTTGCCACTTGATATAGAATCACATGCAGAATCACTGAGATTCTGCCTGCCATTCTCAATCGCAAAGTGAAAACAGAGCCTGAAAGATCCTGTTTAAACTAGCCCACAGATGGCGTTGCTCCTAAAGTATATAAATAAATTTAAAGGTAACTGTTTTTGTCCTTTACTGAGTGGCCTCACTCTAACATGCCGCTTTTCCTCCTCCCCACATCCCGTGCCTCTATTTTCACACTTCTTACTTGTTCTGTTCCACCCAAGCGTTGTCATCACTCCTAATCTATGCATACAAATACATTTAAAGATAACTTTATTCCTTCTTAATTGAATGGCCTCACTATAATGTACTGCTCCTGGCATCTTGCGCCACCATTTTCAGTCATCTCACTTGTTCTGTGCCGATTGATCCACAGATAATGTCGCTCGCGATGTCCTGCATGCGCGGTATGGGAGAAGCATCTGTGAGATCAGGTGATATTTCCCTGGACGGCACTGGTCACGTAGCCTTCCTAGGGCACACCAATGCCTCTGGGGAACCCGGAAGTAGAAAATAAAATAAGTTCACCAAAAACTGCTGACTTTAAAGCAGCCCAAAGAATATTCAATTTTTTCATTCCGGTGGAAGGGAAGAAACTTGCTTGATTCCCCAATCAGCACAGTCAGATTTAGGGGGAATCCCTCCCACAGCACTTTTGTGTTCTTGATGGATGGACTTGGGTACAATTAGCCTGCCCATACATGGATCGCATCTTGGCTGGTCCCTGCTGAACCAGCTTAATTTCGATCCATGTATGGCTGGCTTTCCAAATAACTTAAGACATTTATGGACAGGCATCCAGTGTTGCATGCACCATGGATATTTTTTTGTTTGGGGGGTAAAGGTCCTCTTTAACAATAGCTATTGATTGACCCCGGTTGGTTCAACTCCAGGCTCAACATGAGCTTGCTGTCCGCTGAAATTTTGGTGATGTGTTATGTGGGGTTTAGAATGTTTTTTGCACTGTGGTTTTAGTTAGGCGATGCGATTTTGAGATCTCTATACATAGCGATTGTAATTTGTAATAAAGGATATTTATCATTTAGCGGACATTTGTGTAGGAGTATTGTCTTTTGAGTGTCTATAAATACATTGCGGGAGCATCAAATCTCAAAAGTTGTAGAGATAGGCCCTTGCTTTATTTGTGTAAGCAGTAGAGATGGACTCTGGCGTGTTTGGGATCCTAGTCCCATCCCACCTGTCCGATCCCGCCAGGAAGCCGACACTCCACACCGCTAATCAAAGACATTGAGATATTTCCCGGTCTGTGGAGGTGCGGATCGGGAAATGTCTCACTGCCTGTGATTAGCGGGGGGGAATGTCGGCTTCGTGGCGGAATCAGGCAGGTGGGTTGGGACTAGGATCCCAAACACGCCTGAACCCATATCCAGTAAGCAGCAGCCCCTCTGTAGAGATCTGACATGCCCTCTACTGGGTCAGAGCCAAAGCTCTCCAATCAGCAGGGAGCATGAGATTTACTGATTGCAAAGCTAAAGGTCTGACTGAGCGTGTTTCCACCATTTTTTCACAGAGATCAAAGGTCCTTCTCTGCAGGATGCTGGCAGAGGACAGGCTTTTCTGCAGCCTAGACCAGCCTTTCTCAACCCTTTCAACACAGAGGAACCCTTGAAATAAATTTCTGGTCTCGGGGAACCCCTGCTAAAGATTAAAAATCTACAACTCTTGACACATTAGTGTGACAGTCAGTGGGAAGAATGCCCCTTACTCTTGTCATCATTGGGAAGAATTACCCCATTACAGATAGCTAAAAGGAACAATGGTGTCATTGGGAACTTATCTGAGGGGCAGAAATTGCCCATCTCTTAAGGAACCCCCAGGAACCTCAGGAGGAACCCTGGTTGAGAAACCCTGGCCTAGACAGTCTGCTTCCTAAAGAAAACAAACTGTAACACTTTAAACAGCTTTTGTTATACCTGAAATGTATTTAGTTAATTTAAACAGAATGTTGAAGTGGGCTTTGGGGGAAGACGCCCCATATTACCCCTCTGAAAACAATTTCACTTTATTACTAAGGGGTTGACTTCTATAACTTTGGAGCTAAGCCCCACCCATCATCCTCCATCCAATGAGAGTGCCCTTTCTGGTCATGAAGGCACTTTCACAGGGTAAGGTTAAGCCCTGTAGACTGGAAAGTCAAGCCCTTCGTAGTACAGTGAAACTATTTCAGAGTGGTGCACAAGGAGGGCTTTCTAAATAATGTGGGCACTTTCTGGCGTCTGTTCTTAGGAGTTTTACATTCAAAATTTTTAAATAGGAGGATTTCCAGGAAAACTGTACATTTTTATATCCTTTTGGTTCCCCTTAACCCGGTTAGGGCCATGTCCCATTAGCAATCTTTAGGTTGGCGGCTAATCTGCAATTACAGATTTCACTCACAGGGCCACCTGTTGGTTAAATTTGGCATAGCAGAACAGACTTTTGTCTGCCAGACACTGCAAATACCAGCAGGACTGGGGTTCAAGAAAAGGGCTGTAAGGACTACTATAAAACAGGATTTTCTATTTTCTTGGAAATCCCTTTTTTTTTTTTTTTTTTTTTTTTTTAGCAGAGCTCTAGTTCCAATACCTGCCCCCTATAACAAAAGCAAGTTTGGATGGGTACATCCAGAATCATCATTGTCAGTAAACAGCAAGCCCCATCTATAAACCTGTCTGAAGGTAGAACTGATCATGTAGCCAATAACCAATCCGATTCTTGTTTTTACCTTTCCATACTGCACAGGAAAATGAACAACACAATCTGATTGGTTGCTATGAGGGAAACAAAGTTCTCTCTTCAAACACTTTGAAAAGCAAGGCGGGCTGTAGTTCCGGAGAGGCAGCAGTATGTGAAAACAGCAGGAAAGTCAAATGGTGTGTAATCAACATTTTTTGGCTTTTTTAGTAACATGGCAGACATATCAATGATGTGTAGTAACCTCCAGAAAACAATCAATCAGTTTTCACTGTTCTGCCTATGCCAAGCTGATGAAGGCTGATTTCTGATTGGTTGCGGACGGTTACTACATGCCACTTATGTGTACCATCAGTCTTGTGTATCAAAACAGAAAAAGCATCCAGGATTCCCATAGGAATCAATCATAACTTCCATTTAAATAAAGACCTCCTGGTAGAAATATTATGTATTGTAAACAGATATTAGGCCTCATTCAAACGGGTGTGCCGATCCGTACACCATCTGAATGGCCTTCTTCACGCATATGGGATCCAAAGGTGTTCTGTGCAGCACTGTGCAGGCAGTTTGTTCAGATCAGTGATAGGCGTCTAGTTGCACGTATCTCCAAGCACATCCTAGAGCTTACATGTGTGTGGGTCTGATACACGGATCAGTGTGTCTGGGTTCTGATCTAAGCGTTGGACCCACATGGATGTCAAGTTGGGGATCAGCTTGGCGATCCATTAGGCTGGCCGTCTGTCATTGATTTGAACAGGATGCTTGAACTGAACACCTGTACACCCCAGGTGGATGAAGATGGCCTTTGGCATGGGTGTACAGGTCAGTATGCCTGTGTGAATAAGGTGTTTGGTTCAAGTCACAAAGTAGACACGCCAGGATAAGGATCCTTATTTTAAAAAAAGAGGTAGTTATTTTCATCTAATTCAAAGGAGGTTTTAAAATTACAGTCACATGGATAAAAAGCAATGGTCTCCATATTGTGGCCAGTGGGCTAAGATGTGGCTCTTTGCTTGTCTTTATCTGGCTCTTAGGGGACTATTCTTCTCACTGCCACCAACAATGGGTCACGGTTCCTTCCACTGACACCCTAGATAGGTCAGTATTCCTCCCACTGACACCAATGATGGGACACTTTTCCTCCTACTAATACCAATGACGGGGCACTATTCTTTCAACTGACACCAACAATAGGGCACTATTCCTCCTACTGATACCAACGATGCCACACAATTCCTCCTACTGACACCAATGATGGAGATTATTCTTCCCACTAATACTAATACCTCCTACTGCCCACCTGTAATATGTAATTATGTTTCCTCTCACTGAAGAGGGGGCACTATTCTTCCCATTGACTCCAATCATGGGGCACAATTCTTCCCATTGACTCCAATCATGGGACACTATCCCCCCACTGATATCGATGATGGGGTACCATTCGCCCCACTGACTCAAATGATGGGGCACTATACTACCCATTGACTCCAATGATGGAGCACTATTCTTCCTAATGACCCCAATGATGCCACACTTTTTCTCCTACTAATACCAATGATGGGGCACTATTCTGCCTACTAATACCAATGACAGGCACTATTCTTTCAACTGACACCAACAATAGGGCACTATTCCTCCTACTGATACCAACGATGCCACACAATTCCTCCTACTGACACCAATGATGGAGATTATTCTTCCCACTAATACTAATACCTCCTACTGCCCACAGGTAATATGTAATTATTTTACCTTCCTCTAAAGAGGGGGCACTATTCTTCCTATTGACTCCAATGATAGGACACTATCCCCCCCACTGGTATCAATGATGGGGTACCATTCGTCCCACTGACTCCAATGATGGGGCACTATTCTTCCCATTGACTCCAATTAATGGAGCACTATTCTTCCCATTGACTCCAATCATGGGGCACTATTCTCCTCATTGACTCCAATGATGGGACACTATTCCCCCCCCCCCCCACTGATATCAAAGAGGGGGCAAATCCCCCCCCAACTGACTCCAATTATGGGGCACTATTCTTCCCATTGACTCTGTTGGGGCACGTTCCTCCCATTGACTCCAATGTTAGGACACTATCCCTCCCCCCACATATATCAATGATGGGGTACCATTCCTCCCATGGACACCAATGATGGGGCACTTTTCCTTCCACTGAAACCAACGATGTGACACTATTCCTCCTACTGACACCAATGATGCAGATTATTCTTCCCACTAATACTAATACCTTCTACTGCCCACAGGTATTATATAATTATTTCACCCCCCCACTGACCACCAAGTCTGAGACATTTTCTACTCCCACTGGCCATAATCTGGCCCTACTAAAGTCTGAAGAACAGCAAATTGGCCTTTTGCTTAGATAGTTTGGAGACCCTTGTTTTAAAGGGTGGAGAAACATTTAAACAAAGCCTTCTTACCCTTTTCCCAATACTACCCTAAGCAGATGTAGACCTCCCCCCTTCCAAATGTGCTTCTATGGTGCTGGGAGGAAGATTGGTTCCTACTCATCTACCTGCACCATAAAAGTCTATGGGGCTGAACAGTTCATGCCCAGATATCAGGTGACGTACCCAGCTATCCAGGACCCTACTGCTCGATGATGTGAAAAGACACTGTGTCCCCTTCATACAGTCCATAGTTATAGATTGCTGCCTTCAGTGGGGTTAGGCAGAGCAGGCTCACATAGGGATACGATTGAGGCTCAATTCATGACATTTAACACAAGAATAAGAATCTTAATTTTCAGCCATGTGGCTGTATTTTTAAAATCCTAATGACTTAAATAATTATCACTTTAAATAAAAAAAATCTATCTTTGTGATTTGAATCTTTGAATGTGCCCTCCATTGTTCTCTTTGCCCTAGTAGTGATGATGGGCAAATGAAGAACTTTAAAGGGACACTTGTTGCCTTGGGTTGGTAACCTGAACTGGGTTAAAGGCAGAGGTTTCCTATTTTTGTCTAGAGTTCACCATTAGCAAAAGGGGACCTTGTGATGTCACTGTCAACCCAAGCTGCCTAATAATGCTGACACAGGGGTGTGTCCATGACACAGGGTTTCAGGATAGGGAGATTCAACCTGAATATGGGACAGCCAACAGTATAAGAGGAGGAATAAGGTCTCATTCACATGGGTGTACTTCAGTTTACACCCGTGCGAGAGCCGTGTTTACCTGCGAGGGGATGCAGAGGTGTTTTGTGCATCTCCATGCAGACAGTCCCTTTTATGCCTATTGGGACACAGCCGTTGTTCCCAATTGGACATCTGTGCAGGTGCAGGGCCCCAAAGGCACACAGTCTGTAGACATGAATTGGACTGCCTGCATGGGGATGTATAAAATAGCTGTGCATCCCCTTGCAGGTAAACACGGCCCTTGCATGGATGTACTCCTAACTATACCCATATGAACAAGGCCCAAGAATGCAGCTATGGGGTGCATTGTATTGTATTTTATTTTTGCAATACACACAGTAGGGGGAAAAAATCAAAGCTTGAGCTGTGCTTAAAGTTTTGAATGTAATGTGGAATGGTGAGGCTCACAATCAGGATTTTACTGCTGTCCAAGGCATATTGGGTAGATCTCCAACAGACCGCACAAAAAAAAAAAAACAACAACAACAATAGAGTGCAGAAGGCTAGAATTTCCTTTTTTGCTATTTCACCATTGCAGGTTTTTCTCATTTCCTGTTTGGTGACAATGTTGTCACCAGGACAAAAAGCGAGGGTAATCTTTCCAATGGGACCTCAGACAGCAACAATCCCCTGACCAGGGCTTCCAACCTTCCCCTTCTCTATTCAAAATGAAATAATTTGACTTAAGTTGCACTTTAACACTGAGGGTTGATTTACGAAAACTGGAGAGATCAAAATCTGGTGCAGCTCTGCACAGAAACCAATCAGATTCCAGTTTTTTTTAATTGAACAAGCTGAAGTTAGAAGATGATTGGCTACTATGCAGAGCTGCACCGGATTGTACATTCTCCAGTTTTAATAAATCAACCCCTCTGTGTTTTGTTCAATGAATTGTGATCAGTGACTGTAGGATTACTGCACTTTGACCTCGTACCATTTATTGAATGAGCATGAATTCGTCTTTAGTATGATTCTATCCTGGCCAACCATTGTTCCTCCCAAAAATAACAGTTTCATATTAATAATAAACCACCCAATGCCAAACAATTACCATATGTCACTGTAGGCGGTCTGGTGCATTATGGAGATTTGTTTGTAAAAATGCTTCTAGTCCACATTTTTTTTACGGGACAGAAAAAGTTAAGGTTGAGTTGGGAAACCCACGAGACTACTGTTTGCCATGTTTGAATCATAACCATTAGGAGAACCTTAGTAATTCCCAGACATTTTTTGATACACAAGGCCCGATGTTAATAAATAAAGCTTTCTTTCACAGCCATTCAAACACGGAATGTAGTTGCATATGACACAATATAAGCTTGTCCTTAAATAATGGCTTCTTCATGATGGAGTTAGGCCTGGGCTTGTCATCTCTGTGGTGGGGCTGGCGAGACATTCACTGGATTTCAGACTTGCGAGGGATTTGTAACTGGCAACTGATGTGAGGGAGCCACACAGGCCTAATAATGATGGCGTCTCTTCTTTACCTGACAGTAGAAAAAGGGAACAGAGAAGAGCAATCAAACAATGAGCATACAAGGAAACTGAAGTTTTCATGAATGAAGGAGCTGTTAAACCCATACATTTATTTAAAGAGGACATGTATTGTACACATAAAATACTTTCCCTTGTCCTTGCTTGCCACCTGATTAAACTACAATGAAAAAATTTTAATCAAATAGTTTAATTATCAAAATATATCTAATTTAATGGCCATTAATGGCCATCATTGGGTTTGTCTGCTGGTTTTTGCTCTATAGTAAGATCAAAATTGGTAGAAGGGGCTGGCATGCTCCTATAAACCCTGCGTCGAATGTTATATCAAAGAACACATTACCGAAATCACTTTGGGTGTGCATCCCTACTGGACATTTGGTGCTGCAGACTTTAGTTGTGCATTATGCAGGTCGATTACACTATAGCTCATGGGCGTTCAATCTGTTATTCTCCAGCAGTTGCAGAACTACAAGTCCGATGAGGCATTGCAAGGCTAATAGGTACAAGCATGACTCTCAAAGGCAGAGGCATGATGGGACTTGGAGTTTCACAGCAGCTGGAGGGCCACAAGTTGCGCACCCATGCAGCTCTTCAATCTGTCGATCGGTTGCTTAATTTCGCTCTATTAGATTGTAATCAAGCAACTGATCAGCAGATTGCACAGCTAAAGGAATGCATGTCTAAAAGGATGTGATTGTAATCAAGCAACTGATGAGCAAATTGCACAACTAAAGTCTTTCATATAATGCTAGGGAACAGCAGTACAGTGATCGATGCAAACCCTACAGATCCCACCCACACATGACAAAGAGCAAAAGTAACTGATGACAGAGAAAAAAAAATGTATGAAGAGAAAAACCGGGACTTTAAAGGTGTTGAGCTCCCCCAAAGCTGATGACAAAGAAAACTAATAGCTGTGAGGGGTGAGCCAACAACAGTATAGATCAGGTTAAGTGGGGATTGATGATGACCAAGGTTGTTCAGACAGGAAATTAAGGCAGGCTCCAGAAAGTTATATTGTGGAGCAGCAAGTTTGTCTGGCATTGAATAATCAGTTTCAGCACAGGGGAGGACTAGCTACAAGTGGGAAAAAAAGAGAGGGCTGGAGTTCAGCTTTAAAGTGTTCCTAAACTCGGGAGCATGCATTCACTATATCTGGTCTCCCACAGAACATGGAAATGCATCACTTTTAATAACTATAAAGTGCTAAATACCTTTTCTCATCAGCAGTATATAGCAGTCTTGTGACTTCTATCAGTGTCTGGTTAAAGCTTGGAGGAGGAGTTTTCATTCTCCCCTGATTGTCCTATGAGGCTGCATGACCCCTGACTCTCTGTCTGGACAGTGTTGATTGGCCCTGTGCTAATCACATGCACCCTCCCAAGAATAAAAATAGCTCTCTAGCAATGCACACCAAATTGAGCATGTGCCGAGTGACTCCAAAGGCTCTGTTCTATCACGGGATGGATTGGGGACAATGGAAATGGGGAAGATAAGATAGGATCAAACAACCTTTCTCAGTCAAAGGATTACCCGTTCCACAGTGAGTATTACAAGCATGCTTTACTTTATATATAGACTGATTTTACTGTTGTGGGTTTAGTAACACTTTAAGGTGAACCAGTCATGAATGTACTCATATTAGAAATTGAATACACAGTTTGAAAAATCAACTCCAGGCACCACTGCAGTACTGTGTTTTTCTTTCTCATTCTTTTCTTCTATCATTACAAAGCTTGGAGCTCTAGTTGTGCCTTTTCCCCTGATGTGTATTTTCCCTTTGAAGACATTTCTATTCACAAAACAAAGCCTGTGCTACTGCTGCCATGCAGCTGGGGAGGTTCACTTTAAAACTTGGAATTGTTGGTGCGTGGTTGTGGTATTTAGAAATGACTTGGAGGTTCAGAAGTAAATCTTCCTGTTCACAATCTTGAATCTTCCGAATTGGATTTACCTGGTCTTACTTTTCTGTGTTGGTTTTGCTAATCATATTCTTCACTGCAGCAAACAGTAAGTAACATGTCCACAAGATGGCAGCACTTCTGTGTAATAACTGATTGAAGTGTTTACAAAACCAAACTCCAGGCTAATATAAAAGACACAAATTATTGTATTGTATTTATTAATAAATACTTAAGGCCCCGTTCACATAGGGGGCGACGCTACTTCGCACCGCGACCTCGGAGCGGCCGCCACGGACTTCATAACATTGAAGTCTATGGCGGTCGCCTCCTGGTCGCCCCAAAGAAGCTCCGGACCCTTTTTCTAAGTCGGAGCGACTTGTGTCGCTCCTATTAGAACGGGTCCGCAGCTTCCCTATGGGAGGCGACCTACGGCGACCTGTGAGGCCACCAGGTCGCCTCACAGGTCGCCTTAGTGTGAACCGGGACTAAATGTACAGTTCTGTGCAAAACTTTTAGGCAGGTGTGAAGAAATGCTGTAAAGTAAGAATGCTTTCCAAAATAATTATTTTAATCATTTATTTTTATCAATTTGAAAAATGCAAAGTGAGTGAACAGAAGAGAAATCTAACTCAAATCAATATTTGGTGTGACTGCCCTTTGGCTTCAAGCCAGCATCATATTTTACACACTTTGTGCACTTGCACAAAGTCAGGGATTTTGTGGATAAGAGTCAGGTGTATGATTAACCGATTATACCAAGCAGGTGCTAATGATCATCAATTTCCTACGTAGGTTAAAACACAGCCATTAGGTGAAACAGAAACAGTTGTGTAGGAGGCTTAAAACTGTGTGAGGAACAGCCAAACTCTGCTACTAAGGTGAGGCTGTGGAAGACCATTTCATGTCACAGGTCATACTTCATGGCAAAACTGAACACAGCAACAAGACACAAGGTAGTTACACTGCATCAGGAAGGTCTCTCCCAGGCAAAGATTTCAAAGCAGACTGGGGTTTCAAGATGTGCTGTTCAAGCTCTTTTGAAGAAGCACAAAGAAATGGGCAAAGTTGGC
Source organism: Pelophylax lessonae (assembly GCF_965119305.1). Lineage (NCBI taxonomy): Eukaryota > Metazoa > Chordata > Amphibia > Anura > Ranidae > Pelophylax > Pelophylax lessonae. The sequence continues at coordinate 62,906,759 of NC_138772.1, forward strand.
GACTGTAGACGCAGTGGTCGGCCAAGGAAACAATGCAGCAGATGAAAGCAGAGGAAACCAGTGAGACCAAGGTACACCCATCTACTGTCCGGAGAAGCTGTAGTAGTCTTCATGGAAGACTGTCAGGAAAAGGCCCGCCAGACAGATCACTGTGTTCTGGGGAGCCTCCCGTAGTGTTTTGACAAAGGAGCCGTGGGCGGCTCCAAAACACGTTAGCCACACCCGGTTCCTGTCTCAAGCACTGAGGCCATCTCTGGCCACCGGTGTATGCCGTTCTGGCAGTCCTTCTCCTGACTAAGAATATGTTCTGGACTCTAAAGATCTTTCCATGCTGTGATCCTCCTGACTCCAGGTGGGTCTGACAAGCACCATCCTTTTCTTTACATGTAAGCTGACATTTGTCTAATAAACTGGTTGTTTAGTTTTAATGCTGTACTTAGAGTGATGCTCTGTTTTGTTTTTAGTCCATGCAGAGATTCCTTCACATCTCCTACTGACCTTGTCCTCTGCCCGCTGACCCCATCCTGTGCCCTGCTGACCCCATTCTCTGCCCTGCTGACCCTGTCCTATATCCTGCTGTCCGCATCCTCTGCCCCATTGAGCACATATGTGGCACCTGGACGAATTGTGTCTCAGGGTTTGATAAGGAAGCTGCAGCTGTTCACTGAGAATGGCTGCAGCTTCCTTATCCGACCCTGAGAGAAGAATGGTACAAATTTAGAGAGGGGCACCTGATTTTAGTCTTGCCTAGGGCAGCACAAAACCACAATACACAACTGACTCAACTATGCATGAAAACATAGGAACTGGGGTGCAGAAAAATGGCGACAGATGCCACTGATGAGTCAAAATGTGAAACATTTGGCTGTAGCAGGAGGCAGTTTGTTTGTCAAAGGGCTGGAGAGCGGTACAATAATGAGTGTCTATAAAGCATGAAATCTCATAGAAATGTTACAGTAAAGAACATAGTACAAAATTCCAGTAGGGCAGGCTATAATAATGTCATAAGATCGCAGTACACCTCAACAGAGATGCACTTAATGATTGTTGTGCAAAAGTCCATAAAAAGTCCATAAACAGCATCCAATAGAGAGGTGCTTGTGTATTTATGGGATCACCAACACACTCCGCCACCACCGTGTCAGGAACACACAAATTAATGGTGAAGTCGGATATGACAAAACGCGTCGGACGTGACCATACGACGTCCACATCCTGTCTGTTCCAGAGCCGCAAGTGTCTCCAGCAGTCACTTTTACCAGCGTGGAGCTGGTGGGAGGACCCATGGTGGCAACGTCTCAGCAGTTTTGGCAGTCTATGCGAGTTGTACTATACCTACAAGTGAGTGCAAGGATTGTTGATTTTATTTAATAAACTTAATTTAAAACGGTATCACGCTAGTGGAAGCTTCGGTTTATATCCTTACATGTAAATGTATGAAGAGGCATCTATTCAGAGGAGCAGCTGGCGTTCTGAGAGGATCTTATGATTAAATCACACGCTAATTTGCCTCATCCATGTGAGTGGGTAGGCAAATCTATTTGGTGAGTCTCTCATTTGTCCGGTGTGTTTCTGACACGGTGGTGGTGGAGTGTGTTGGTCATCCCATAAATACACAAGCACCTCTCTATTGGATGCTGTTTATGGACTTTTTAAAGACTTTTAATGAAGGATTTTAGGATTCAATTGTAAATGAGCTATTTGGTTTGTTTGCACAACAATACTTTAGTGCAGTTCTCTGTTGAGGTGTACTGCGATCTTATGACATTATTATAGTCTGCGCTACTGGAATTTTGTACCATGTTCTTTACTGTAAAATTTCTATGATATTTCATGCTTTATATTTACTCATTATAAGTAGCAGCATTAAGTTTTAGCTACACTTTAATCCACACTATACTCCTGAGCGCATAGGTTCACTTTACATTTTCCACCTTTTGTTGGTCTGTAGGTGATTTTTCTGCAATAATGAGTGTCTGCAGGCAACAGTGAAGCATGATGGAGGTTCCTTGCAAGCTTGGGGTTTCATTTATGCAAATGGAGTTGGAGATTTGGTCAGGATCAATGGTGTCCTCAATACTGAGGAACACAGGCAGATACATTTCCATCATGCCATACCATCAGGGAGGCGTATAATTGGCCCCAAATGTATTCCGCAGCAGGGCAACGACCCCAATCATACAGCCAATGTCATTAAAAACTATCTTCAGTGTAAAGAAGAACAAGGAGCCCTGGAAGTAATCGTTTGGCCCCCACGGAGCTCTGATCTCAACATCATGGAGTCTGTCTGGGATTACATGAAGGGACAGAAGGATCTGAGGCAGCATTTTTTCATACCTGCCAAAGACTTTTGCACAGTAGTGTATATATATTTAAATGAAAGCAGTGTAAGTACCTGAACTGATATCAGCCTATTTCATTCCCTATATAACAGAGCTTAGACTGAGGGAGTGAAAAACAATACAAGAAGCCAACCAGGTTGTTGTAAGTACAGGTGTGCCGTAGTGCAAGGAGCATGCTCAGAGTAAAGAGTTCATCGGAGATAGATGAGCTCACCTTTCTGCTGCATCTCCTTTCACAAGATGGCATATAGGGAAAGTCATAGGCATCTGACACTCCCAGAAATGCTTTTTTATGGCTATAAATGGGTAGTAGTCTTCCAGTAATATGGCTGCTGACAGACACTGATCTTGTCAAAGAATTTGAAGTATAAAGAAACTGATCAACTGCAGAAAATCTACAGGAGGTTGGAAATCACAAGCCTGTGATAACAAATCCTTTTGAAGCAGAATTTACCCTTTTGTGGCTTGGTTGTTCCTTTTATTGATAAATATCATGGTATGTATCTGATGGGATGCCCAGCATACCTTCACTTAAATGGGAGCTGTCATGTTTTCCATTTTCATCTTGCGACTGTCCAGGGTCAAATGAAATCTGCGAGAGGCTGGCGTCTGCGGATAAATGCCCCAAGCTCTGGAAACTTTTTCTGAAAAACAAAAAAGTCATGAGGGTGTAATGAACAGTTTACTGAAAGACCCACAATTATATACAGTACAACAGGGCTCGACAAATGTCAGGTTCAAGGTCGCCATGGCGACTAGAAATCATGTCCTGGCGCCTGGGCTATTGTCAGTGACAGGTATTTCAGCTGCCATTACAGGGCAGGCTGCGGGGCACCACCATCCTCATAGGGAATGTGATTAGCGGTGGCAGCAGGGATGAAGACAACCCGGGGATTAAGTATGAAGAGACAGGGCGGGAGAAGCGTGCATCCAGCAGAGTGAAGTCCAGCTTGGGATCACCGGCAGCCCATTATCCATGCTGCTGCTGCCGCCCTTCCCAAGGGTTTTGCTAGAGCAGGCTGAGCTGGAGCTAGTGGATTCCTGGCAGGCCATCATCCGCGCTGCTGCTGTTGCCACCCCCCAGGGTGTTGCTAGAGTAGGCCCAGGGAAGCAGCGGCCCGGCTCAGGGATGTGGGGGCCCGGAGTCGGTGCTTTCACGGCACAGAGTGCCATGCTCCAGTAGGGTGGTGGAGGTCGGCGAATGGAAAGGGAAGAAGAGCAGATGCTGGGAGCAGAACCGCTGTCCATGCCATCCAGAGCCAGGGGCCCGAGTGGGGGAGAGCTCATTGCCACAACCACCATCTGTCCTCTGCTGTAGAGAGGAGATTAGTACCTGAGCTTTGATATCGGGGGAGGATTAGGAGATCAATGTGGCTGCTGATGTGAAGGAAGGGGGGTTATCTCCCAGGTAAGATCTGATTGGGGGTGAGATGTGCTACTACCTGATTCATACCATCTGGGGGGTAAGGAGGTGACTGACAGGTGCTTGCACCTTTTTTGTCTGATGTTCTGTGCATAGGGGGCAGCTCCACCTGTGCCTTCCCCTAACCATGCCTGGGCACCTGAGATTTCTCCGCTTTTTCTAAACTTTATACACGGCACATGAAATCTGGGGTACCAATTTTATACACAGTGTATACCCAAAAATAAAAGGCTGTGGAGCAATTGGAGGCTCAAGCCTATACACACTAGCAGTTTATTTTCGTTCAACAACAAAAAAAAAACGAGGAGCCCGCAAGGAGCTCGCTGTACTAACTATTCGATGTTAATGTTGAACAGAATGTCCTTATGGGGCGGTCACCATGGACATGAATGGATATAACAGTGCCACGTCCTGATATATGTACACAAGGAAAGGGCTAAATAATATGGACTTTACAGGCACATAAACACAGGTAAGCCATTGAAGTAAAACCAAAGTATTCATTAAAAAAGTATGTATAGTTCATACTCATAGATCACACGGATAAAATAATTTTTTACAAAATGTGAACACACATGTGTTTCTATATTACATTTATATGCATCTCTAAGCATATGGGTGCCTAATACCACTCAATGTTCCAAGAAGGTAAATCTGTAACTTTCCTTCATAAATTCCAAAGGTGGCTTTTCAGAAGAGCGAGTTCAAGAGTAGTAGAAAATGGTGGTAAGGCAGTTCCAATGCTTGACATCTGTTTTAAAGTTCAGGCTCGGCATGTTTCGCACGTTCACGCTTTCTCAGGGGCCTATCAATGAGCACAGAAGGAGGGCCACTCAATTGAACCATCAAAGAACACTGAAGGTGGGGACGCATCCATGAACAATAGACCTCTACTCTTGAACTCGCTCTTCTGAAAAACCACCTACACTTGCCGGTGGAATTTATGAAGGAAAGTTACAGATTTACCTTCTTGGAACATTGAGTGGTATTAGGCACCCATATGCTTAGAGATGTATATACATGTAATATATATACATGTGTTCAGATTTTGTAAAAAATCTTTTTATCCGTGTGATCTATGAGTATGAACTATACATACTTTTTTTTAAATGAATACTTAAATAAATATTTGGTTTTACTTCAACTATTCAATGTTAGTTCTATTGTGTTCTGACAGGGGGATTGTGTCCCCCACCAGAACACACCAGTCAGCGCTCTTAGCCACTGGCTTAGAGTGCTTATCGGATGCCAGTCAGCAGACCATTTTCAGTCATGCCCCTTTAACAGAAGCCGGCCTTTCTGCAACATAAGAGAGCAGGTTTTATGGTTAAAAATAAAGCTTTAGTAGGTAAAAAAAAAAAAAAACTGGCTCCTAAATTTTTCAGCTGGCTTCTAGATTTAAAGCAAATTTGTTAAGCCCTTCAGTACAAGATATTTCTTATAAATGCCAAATTATTTTATATTTCCCCATCAGATGGCAGAATAGATTATATAATGTATATTTTATATATATTTTTTAAATGTATTTATGTACCGCTTGGCTTAATCACATTTTGCTGTTTTGCGTGCATTGCGTTGGCACACATGTGATGTGTCTTGTGTTGCATTATGGCAAACTATTCAAATGAATGGGGTGCCAACCCACTAAAATAGACATAAAAGTAGACATGTAGCATTTTTTGTTCAGGTAGGCCACCGCAATGCATGTTAGTGCATTACTGTACATTGTGGGGCACTGAAACTATGTACATCAATGCTATGTTGTCTATGTGTGTTGGGGTTCTATTAAAAATTAATTGCACCACGCGATTCTACCCTAATAGATGTTAAATTCTTTAATAAATGAGGCAGGCATTGGGTATTGTATATTGCGTTTGATATATATATATATATATATATATATATATATATATATATATCTGTTTTATGATTTTATACTCAGACTTTACTGTACATGGAGGAATCTGTTTAATAGTTTGTCTTAGAAACAGAAATCAGGTTACTTTTGAATGTTTGAGTGGACTTCTCAAACAAATGCCACTGGATACAATGGTAACATGGATACCATTGTTGTATTTCAGTTGACAGTTGGATCAATCTCATGTTCTGTAACTGTGGTCAAACAATGGCTTGACCTTCTGACATATGTGTCCTATGGCATGTATGATACAAAAGTGCCATCTAGAGGGCAAACTGGAGCATTCTTCTCCCAATAAAACAGTATTGCAAAAGGGGCCGCACCCTTGTGGGGATGGTAAATTTTCCAAATAAAAGGACAACGGCATAAGCTGACAAGAGGACTCCATAATGACCTAACACCAAGGAAGGTCTGTACTGCCAAAAGAAGCTATACCTGAAGAAGCTTTCACTTGATCTCCAGCAACTGCTTATAGATTAAGCCTGGGATCCTCGTTACCTAAGGAGATAGTGCAGCCAGTGTACCCTGAGTTAAGTAACTTTTGGGCCCATTTCACACTTGTGTGACTTGTTCTGCGACTTGGGACTACAAAGTTGCATGACAAGTCGTACCCTATGATTTCCAATAAATATTGTTCATATCTGTGCGACTTGGAGTCGCAGAAACTTCAAAATAGTCCCTGCAATACTTTTGTCCGACTTTGATGCGCACACGTGTGAAAGGGGCCTTAACTGTATTTCTACTGTTTACAAACAATAATTCTGCTTATTTGCTAGAAAGTAGGTAGCATTTTTCATGTTAGAGGTATATCTTCCAGTCTTGTATTGTATTCCTAGAATTGTAAAAGTTTTGTATGTACAGCATTTGTTTAAGTAAAAGCACATCAATATATCGCAGAGATTTAGACTTCCTTTTCTTACACCGCAAAGTAACCTAAATAGACACAAGTAAAACAATTGGGGGCTCGTCCGGGATAGTATATCAGCAGGGAAAGGAGTTCACCAGTCACCTGTAGAAACCTGTAGAAATAAAGAAATCATTCCACGCCATACCTTTAACAACCTGCTGGAGGGTGAACATTTCAAACAATATAAAGTAGCCCTTGCTGGAGAGTGCACAACCAAACGTGATGCTATAATAAACGTATAAACCTGTAGTCTGCTCTTGCATCATGTGACTTGAAGCTACAGTCCACCGGGGAGCTGATGTCAGCAATCTTCAGCCCAAGTGAATGCTGGCAATGGTGCTCACAATGCAGGCCTGCTCTAGGTCATGTAACCTTATCCTTTTAAAGTTTATCTGTCGCTAAAAGTTTTCTTTCTAGTTTTGGATAAAGTAAGAAAGAGTTCCCACTGAGGAGATTCACCTTCTCTGTTGGTCCTATGACCATTGTTAGTGGAATAGAAAGTGATGGGAAGTCACATTCTATTCCACTGTAAAATAAATAGACACAATTTCCCAACTGTTCCAGTGACAACTGTTTAAAAGGGGATTTCCTAACTTTGGAGAGATTTCCTATTACTTTCTGGTGTTTCACTGGGACAAGAAGTAAAGGGAAATCTCACCAATAGGACACAGCCAAAAACAACAAAATGCCTAAAAAATACATTTAACATGTTACTAAACCCACAAAAGTAAAATCAGTCTGTATATGCAGTAAAGCATGCTTGTTATACTCACTATGGACACTAAGGGGTTAATTCTCTGCATTGTGTAAAAAGGCTGTTTGATGCTGTCTTCTCTGATCCTCCCCTTCTTTTGCTGTCCCCAATTCATCTCCTGATAGAACAGAGCCTAGGGGGGACTCTGCACATGCTCAGTTTGGTGTGCATTGCTAGAGAGTTTTTATTTTTTGGGAGAGTGCATGTGATTTTCACAAAGCCAATCAGCACTGTCCGGGCAGAGGGTCAGGGGTCATGCAGCCTCATAGGACAGTCAGAGGAGAATTAACCACACACTGATAGAAATCACAATACTGCTATATACTGCTGATGAGAAAAAGTACTTAGCAGTTTATATTTACTAAAACTATTGCATGTCCATGTTCTGTGTACTGTGGGAGACCAGATATAGTGAAGGCAGGCTCCTGGGTTTAGTATCACTTTAAACCTTTTGACTCTCTAAATGGTATAGCAAGTCAAAAACATTTTTCTAGTTGTGGTTGGAGTCAGGAAAGATTAGAACTCCTGCCTGATTTTTACTGCTATCTGTGGTTCTGTTGATGAGATTTACCCTCACTTCCTGTTCTGCTGACAACAGGAAGTGAGGGAAAATCTGCAACACAGGCACAAATAGGAAAAAACCTGACAGGGGTTCTAGACCCCATCCCCTACTCTACTAAAAAAAAGCATTTGTATTTCTGTATGGGATTTTGTTGCATATTTTCCCTTCCTTCCTGTCTGCAGGACACGAAAAGAGGGAAAATCCTTTTATTGGGGCCCTGGATATTAACAAAAACATGTCAGGGGTTCCAACCCTAAGACACTCTATCTAAAACAAAGAAACGTTTTATTTGGATGTACACTTTAACCACTTAAGCTCCGCTCACATTGCTGCTACTGCAGCAATGTGGCTCGTTATCGTCCAGCGACGTAGACCTACGTTGCTGGACTCCGCCCCTCGTGGGCGGCACGCGCGCGCCGCCGGAGGCTCGCTCCCACTGTGTTCAGTCACAGCGGGAGTCGGGCCAGGGGAGGAGCGGCGGCGATCGCCGCCGCTCTTCCCCGATCGTCGGGGAATCTAGTTTGGAGATCCGCCCGCTTGTGTAAACAGAGCGGGCGGATCTCCTAAGTGACAGGGAGTGACAGATCGGAGTGTTCAGCATAGCTGAACATCCGATCTGTCCCTGACTCACTCAGTCACCTCCCCCCCCCACACGTTAGTAAGCACCAGGCATACATTAACCCCTCCCTCTCCAATAAAATTAACCCCTTCCCTGCCAGTGTCATTTTTACAGTAACAGTGCATATACAGTGGGTACGGAAAGTGTTCAGACCCCCTTAAATTTTTCACTCTTTGTTATATTGCAGCCATTTGCTGAAATCATTTAAGTTCATTCTTCTTCCTCATGAATGTACACATAGCACCCCATACTGACAGAAAAACACAGAATTGTTGACATTGTTGTAGATTTATTAAAAAAGAAAAACTGAAATATCACATGGTCCTAAGTATTCAGACCCTTTGCTCAGTATTTAGTAGAAGCCCCCTTTTGATCTAATACAGCCAGGAGTCTTTTTGGGAAAGATGCAACAAGTCTTTCACACCTGGATTTGGGGATCCTCTGCCATTCCTCCTTGCAGATCCTCTCCAGTTCTGTCAGGTTGGATGGTAAACGTTGGTGGACAGCCATTTTTAGGTCTCTCCAGAGATGCTCAATTGGGTTTAAGTCAGGGCTCTGGCTGGGCCATTCAAGAACAGTCATGGAGTTGTTGTGAAGCCACTCCTTCGTTATTTTAGCTGTGTGCTTAGGGTCATTGTCTTGTTGGAAGGTAAACCTTCGGCCCAGTCTGAAGTCCAGAGCACTCTGGAGAAGGTTTTTGTCCAGGATATCCCTGTACTTGGCCGCATTCATCTTTCCCTCGATTGCAACCAGTCGTCCTGTCCCTGCAGCTGAAAAACACTCCCACAGCATGATGCTGCCACCACCATGCTTCACTGTTGGGACTGTATTGGACAGGTGATGAGCAGTGCCTGGTTTTCTCCACACATACCGCTTAGAATTAAGGCCAAAAAGTTCTATTTTGGTCTCATCAGACCAGAGAATCTTATTTCTCACCATCTTGGAGTCCTTCAGGTGTTTTTTAGCAAACTCCATGCGGGCTTTCATGTGTCTTACACTGAGGAGAGGCTTCCGTCGGGCCACTCTGCCATAAAGCCCCGACTGGTGGAGGGCTGCAGTGATGGTTGACTTTCTACAACTTTCTCCCATCTCCTGACTGCATCTCTGGAGCTCAGCCACAGTGATCTTTGGGTTCTTCTTTACCTCTCTCACCAAGGCTCTTCTCCCCCGATAGCTCAGTTTGGCCGGACGGCCAGCTCTAGGAAGGATTCTGGTCGTCCCAAACGTCTTCCATTTGAGGATTATGGAGGCCACTGTGCTCTTAGGAACCTTAAGTGCAGCAGAAATCTTTTTGTAACCTTGGCCAGATCTGTGCCTTGCCACAATTCTGTCTCTGAGCTCTTCAGGCAGTTCCTTTGACCTCATGATTCTCATTTGCTCTGACATGCATTGTGATCTGGAAGGTCTTTTATAGACAGGTGTGTGGCTTTCCTAATCAAGTCCAATCAGTATAATCAAACACAGCTGGACTCAAATGAAGGTGTAGAACCATCTCAAGGATGATCAGAAGAAATGGAAAGCACCTGAGTTAAATATATGAGTGTCACAGCAAAGGGTCTGAATACTTAGGACCATGTGATATTTCAGTTTTTCTTTTTTAATAAATCTGCAACAATGTCAACAATTCTGTGTTTTTCTGTCAGTATGGGGTGCTATGTGTACATTCATGAGGAAGAAGAATGAACTTAAATGATTTTAGCAAATGGCTGCAATATAACAAAGAGTGAAAAATTTAAGGGGGTCTGAATACTTTCCGTACCCACTGTATATAGCACTGATTACTGTAGTAATGTCACTGGTACCCCCAAAAGTGTCAAAAATGTCAGTTAGGGGTCTGATCTGTCCGCCGAAATGTCGCAGTCCCGCAAAAAAAAAAAATCGCAGATCGCCGCCATTACGCGTTAAAAAAAACCCACCAAAAATGACAGAAATCTTTCCCTTACTTTCCCTTACACTAACTTTTGCGCAAACCAATCAAAATACGCTTATTGTGATTTTTTTTACCAAACATAGGTAGCAGAAAACAAATTGGCCAAAAATGTAAAAAACATTTTGATTTTTACATTTTTTTGGGGGGGAATTTCATATAAAAAAATGTTAAAAATATTGTTATTTTTTCAAAATAAACGCTATTTTTTTGTTTATAGCGCAAAAAGTAAAAATCGCACAGGTGATCAAATACCACAAAAAGAAAGCTCTGTTTGTGGGGAAAAAAAGGACGTAAATTTTGTTTGGGTACGGCGTCGCACGACCGCGCAATTGTCAGTTAAAGTCGCACAGCGCCGAATCGCAAAAAGTGGCCTGGACGTAAGACAGCAAAATCCTCCGGTGGTAAGTGGTTAATGTTAGACATTCCTACCAACTAATGGTTTCCCTTGTGCCCAGCAAACAGATTTTCCCTTGTGGTGCTGCAATTGTATTTACACCTCTGCCTCTATTACATGATGAGACTTCAGGTCACTACCTGCCCAGCTGATGCCAGTTCTCTACACTCATTTATATTATGCTGACATCTTCTATTCTGCTTCACAGAGTACATAGATCTATTCTCAGCAGTCCTTAGGAGGCTCACAATCACAAAACTCGGGCAAACAATGGGAGAATATACCTGATAGGAACTGAAGTCAGTGCCCCAGTGCGGCAAGACAAGCACAACAACCAAGCAGTTGGTGCATTTTGAAGGAAACATTCTCTTCCTTTAGAGTTAACTTGCTTTCTAATCAACTTGCTTTTAAAGTAGAACTAGAGCTGCACAATTGATCGTTAAAAGATTGTGATCTCAATTGGACCCCCACACAATCTTAATCCAGCATTTCTACGATTCAGACAATTATAATTTGGTGCAGCGCTTTACATAAATGAAAAAAAGTCCATGTTTTGGATCAATAAACAAAGTCCTATGTGTAACCAACTGCCATGAACTGACGATTCTTTCTTGATTCAAAAGCCCATTGTGACAGTGAGATGGATCAAAACACTCACCAGAAAGCGAAGATTATCCAGCATTCAATTGTAAACACTTGTGCCCAAAGTGTTGCACAGTGCTCCTTACCCGTAAGAACCCTCCATTATTCAATACCCTCACCAGACGGTAAGCCATTGCCATAGAACCTGGTGACATCATATCCAGAAGTGTGGGGGTTTAAAAGGACACGCTGACGTCATTGCTGCCGGGACCTTGTAGTAAGAACCGCGGCCATCTGTCGCTGATTCCTCGTGAAGTCCTCTTATCCCACTACATGTCTGGGTATGATGTCACCAGGTTCTTTGGCAATGGCTCAAGGCTTGTAATGGCTTACCGTCTGGTGAGTGTATAGAATAGTGGAGGGTTATTACGGATAAGGAGCACTGTGCAACACTTTGGGCACAAGTGTTTAAAATTGAATGCTGGACATTATTCGCTCTCCAGTGAGTGTTTGGACATGTCGCACAGTGCTCCTTATCCCTAAAAACCCTCCATTATTCTATACACTCACCAGATGGTAAGCCATTGCCATAGAACCTGGTGACACATCATATCCAGAACTTGTGATAGGAGCGGCAGCCATCTGTCGCTGGTTCCTCATGAAGTCCTCTTATCCCCCTACAGTTCTGGATATGATGTCACCAGGTTCTATGGCAATGGCTCAAGGCTTGTATTGGCTTACCGTCTGGTGAGTGTATAGAATGGTGGAGGATTATCAAGGATAAGGAGCACTGTGCGACACTTTGGACGAGAGTGTTTATAATTGAATGCTGGACATTATTCACTCTTCAGTAAGTGTTTTGACACATCGCACTGTCACAGTGGGCTTTTGAATCAAGAAAGGATCATTAGTTCACAGCAGTTGGTTACACATAGGAATTTTTTTTTTTCATTTATTTAAAGCACTGCACCAAATGTGTTTAGTATATGGTCTATTAGAGATTGTATATTCACCTTTGTGTGTGCTAACTAATACATTTTTTATATTTTCAGCCATCTTGTTTGATTAAAGCAAAGTCTTATATTATTGCTATCTTGTTTGATAACCTAATATTCAGGGGTTGTAAATCTTTAAAATAAAAAAGTTCTTCAGAATCCTGAGAGAATCGCGCTTTATTCTAAACACAAAAATTGTGATTCTCATCCAGAACTGTGCAGCTCTAAGTGGAACTATACTGTATCTGAGCACCACAAGCCAAAAACACTAATAATATTAAGAACAAACTCCTCCATCAATCCATGTGCTTTATTTTGTTGAGAAATCACTTTGAAAAACATCTCCCTGGCATTTCTGGCCACTGCCATCTTGAGTAAGGGCAAATCGTTCATGTAGCATTTGCTTACTGGAATCCATCTGCCGTTAGCTCAGGCATGCAGGCAGGAGGGTGTGCCTATCTGAGAAAGCCCCTCCTTACTTCCTGAAGACTCCTGGGTTGTATGATGTCATTTTTGGCCTAGGAACAAGGATGTAACTTAAGGAATGTAAAAAAAAAAAAAAAAAAAGATATTTAGCAAGGGAGGAGGGGGGGGGGGGCATCTGAAAAGAGGAGGATCAGAGCTGCTCTGTGCAAAACCATTGCACACAGCAGGTAAGTATAAAACGTTTGTTATTTTAATTTAAAAAAAAATGAACCTTTACAGTGACTTTAAATCAAGTAAATAAAATATACGTTCCTATGTATTTACTAATGCTAAAAACATGAGGATTAAAAATAGTCAACGTTGATTGAGAGAGTGAAGTTCTGCTTTAAAGCGATTGTAAAGTCTTGTTTTTTTTTTTTTTAAATAGCAAACATGTTATACTTACCTGCTCTATGCAGTTGGTTTTCCACAGAGTAGCCCGGCTCCTCCTCTTCCTCGGGTTTCCTGGCCCCTCCCTCCTGTTGAGTGCCCCCACAACAAGCAGCTTGCTATGGGGGCACCTGAGCCGAGTCACAGTTCCCTGTGTCCATTCACAGACGGAGCCGTGACCCGGCCCCGCCCCCTCTCTCCTGATTGGCTGAATGATTTTGATTGACAGCAACAGGAGCCAATCACGCCGCACTGCTGTCAGCCAATGAGGAGGGGCGTCCCAGGCAGCTGAGACACTCCTGCAACATCGCTGGATGAAGACAGGCTCAGGTAAGTATTAGGGGGGCTGAGGGTGCTTCTGAACACAGAAGTTTTTTTTTTATCTTAACCTCCCTGGCGGTCTGATTATGTCAGTATTTTTGAATGTCAAAGCGGTAAATGGTTTTGCATGGAAATCTGTTGTTTTATATTGTAGGCCTGTAATTCTTAGGAATAAAACAGTAAAAGTGAATAAAAATTATTAATAAATTTATAAACTAAATAAAAAAATTATGATTAAAAAATAATTAATAAAAATAAAAGAAATAAAACAGTAAAAGTGCAGGCAGGGCACTGGAAAAAGCACTAGGGACAAAGCTGAGGTGAAATGGTTTGATACAGTAATGTAATCCTAACAGATTACAATGTATCATGTCATATTCTGTGTACTTTTTTTTATTAAATTTTCCGCCCGGTTCCGCACCCCTGCGTCACGGCGCTTGCAGGGAAGGGAACCCAGCAGATGGATGCCGGCGTTCTATCAGAATACTGCGACTTATCAGATTCTGCAACTGGAAGCGACATTCCGAAAGAAAAACTTACTGCGCATGCGCCATGTGTTCCATTATGGTGCCAACTATGCGTTCTAATAGCTTTCCTAATGTGACAGAACACGAAGCAGCTGCGGACATCTTACACCCACACAACTCTTGAATTTTAGATTTATTTTACCAGTAAAATGACTGAAAAACAGTATTACATTTCTAATATTATTGTAATATAGTAAATACAGCAAGTAACCTGCAGGTAGAAGGTGGCGACGGCCATCTTGGTACACCCCTCACTGGTTACCAACAAACTGATTATATAGTGAAATAGTCTATTTGACTCGGTCGCTGTGAAATAGTCTATTTCAGTATAAAAGGTGAGTTTACTGCAAAAATCAGTCCGAAATTCAAGAGTTGGTTGGGTGTAAGAACATGTCTGCTGCTGCTTTGTGTTCTGTCACATTAGGAAAGCTATTGGAACGCATAGTGCCCATGGTGGAACGCATGGCGCATGCGGAGTACGTTTTCTCGGCCGAACGTCACTTCCGGTTGCAGAAACTGATAGGTAGCGGTATTCTGATAGAACCCCGGGGGGGGGGGGGATCGTAGGGACAAGATACGTTTCACTACAGGGTGACCCCAGGTGTGGCTCGGGAGTTACCGCTTTTGGTACTGAAAATTAACCCCGAGCCACACTCGGGATTACCGCAAGGGAGGTTAAAGCGGAGTTCCGCCTTCCCCTGCCAAAATTAAAAGTCAGCAGCTACACATACTGTACACATACTTTTAATATTAGGACACTTACCTGTCCTGGAGTCCAGCGATGTCGGCACCGCAGCTGATGTTTCCATTGGCTGTCGGGCGCTGCCGCCGCCATTGCTGGTAAGGGAACCTGGCAGTGAAGCCTTGTGGCTTCACGGGCGGGTCCCTACTGCGCATGCGCGAAGCGTGCTGCGCATTCCTATTGGCTTAGCGGCAGGGAAAGGAGGAGTGGGCCAAACTTCCGAGGGACGGCGCCGCTGCGCCATATCCCGGAAGTGGGGAAGGGTATCTGTCAAAAACAGGTACCCGTTACCCCCTCCCCCCTGAAAGGTGCCAAATGTGGCACCGGAGGGGGGAGAAAGCAAAAGAGGGGAAGTTCCACTTTTATGCATAGAATGTATTAAGATAAAAAAAAACTTCTGCCTTTACAATCCATTTAAGTATTATTAGTAACAAGAATAATTACCAAGCCCCTCCTCTACCAATAGGGGGAGCTTCATTACAAGATCAGCCCACTGGAGAGGACCATCAGGAAACACAATAAGCCCCAATAGGAGACTATCAATAGACATAATAAAGAAGTAAATAAAGAGTAGCAATAGTAACGCATTTGCGCATCAAATAGGCTTTAGAATGGTACTCCGGCCAACACTTTGCTTTTTGGTTTTGGCTGGACAAAACGCATGTCAGCCATAAGTAAAACGCTCATGTTTTGGCTAAAGTTCCACTTCAAGTATCCAATAGTATTTCTATCCCTTGACATACTGATTGTGAGGTGTCAATCTAAAATTGTTTTACAACAATAAAGGTTACAATGACCTTACAAAATATAAAAAGTATAATGGCAGTTCTTACATTCGGAATATATTTTCCATGAAATTTGTATTCATGACTCTGTGGCGATTGTTCATTGGCTCTGCTAACATTTGCGCTAATAAATTACCATTAGGCTGATATTTAAAGCCTGCCGAAATGCCACAACGCTTTCTGTGCTTGGCTGCCTATTATGCGGATAACCTTTTCTACAATTTCTGCACTTCACATAGAAAATTCTGTCATGCTCCATCGCTAAGAATCCCTGGAAGGGAGAACTAAATTAAAACCGAACTCCAGGCAATAGCTACACATAGGGGGTAGATTTACTAAAGGTAAAAAGACTCTGCAAGTGCAGTTTCTCCAGAGCTTAGTAAATTAAGGGAAGCTCTGCTGACTTCCATCATCCAATAAGTTGCAAGCAAAAAGTTTTCTTTATTTTCCTTGCATGTGATTGGGTATTCTTTGTAAAGTGAAATGTCACCTTATTTACTAAGCTCTGGAGCAACTGCACTTGGACAAAGGACAGTCTTTTTGCCTTTAGTAAACCAACCCCTTGTGTTTCTTGAGTTTTACACACCACTGCCACACTGCACAGTCAGGCAGGCAATTCACTTGTTTTACATCTCCACCTCCACCTTGTTTACTGGGCAACTAGGGCTCATTCACACCAACCCTATTGGGCAGCATTTCTCAACACAGTACCATTCCACTGACAAGGCAATTTGCTTTATGTCCAATTGGACTGCATTGGGGTGCGCTGAAAAAAAAAAAAAAAAAAAAAGGATTGTACATGTTTTTGCAGCGTGCTCCAACACACTGTAATACATTGCAATGTGCTGCCATTCATAGAATTAAATATAAGCATTTGCACAACACATCCCAGTGCATGGCAGCGTATGCACAATGCAAACCAGATGCGCACCTACTGCTGGTGTGAGTCTGTGTACCAAAGGATGTGCAAGTGCTTTAAATGTGGGTGCACTTATCCTTATATGAAAGGCACAAATAACTGAGATATAAGGAATACTCATATTTTAAAGCAGAACTTTCACTTGGCAAGCCTCTCCCCTTTCCTCTTCCTAAAACACTGTTTACAAGTACTTGTAGGGGATGGGGGGATGGAGGGTTTAGATAATATCAAGGCTTTTTTTATTTTAACAGGAACGCACCTCCGGCATTGAAAATATGTAATGGTGGGGTATGCTGTAGGGTCTACTGATGCTGGCTGCTGGGGATCTATTGTTGCGGGTGGGAGATCTAATTTTGCTGGGATGGATCTACTGTTGTAGGAGGGGTCCATTAATGCTGGTTGCTGGGAGACCTATTTTTGGCATGGGGAGGGGTGGGGGGTGGGCGTGCTGGCCTGGGATGGAAATACACTAAATTGTCGAAACTATTGGGACGCCTGCCTTTACACACACATGAACTTTAATGGCATCCCAGTCTTAGTCCATAGGGTTCAATATGGAGTTGGCCCACCCTTTGCAGCTATAACAGTCTCAATTCTTCTGGGAAGGCTGTCCACAAGGTTTAGGAGTGTGTTTTTGGGAATGTTTGACCATTCTTCCAAAAGGGCATTTGTGAGGTCAGGCACTGTTTATATTGTTGCTGGGAGGGGAGTATTTTGTTGCAGGGTGGATCTATTGTTGCTCAAAGGATCTATTATTGCTGGCTGCAGGGGATCTATTCTACTGCTTTTCTTGTCATCAATAACACATTTCATCCAATTTACTTAACACCACAATATGATACTTGGTTCTCCATTCTCTAAAAGGGGCGGCAGGAAGTTAGTAGGGGGTGGGACTAAGGGACAGTGCTCAGAGACAGAAAGGGATAGAGACAAGGGGTGGCTTGAAAGGGGGGAGGACCTGCACTTATTCTCTGAGAAAAAAAGTCCTGGATAATATACATACCTTTCACTGTGTGTTATAGTGCAGGAGGCAATATCACCCTCCCAACAGGATCCCGGGGAATGCTGAGTAGCCCAAATTTTAGGAGAAGACCCTGCAGCACAGTGCTGGATCATGTTCTTGAAAGAGTTGGGCTATTCGACATTTGTCAAGATCTGGTGGGAATGCAGGATGATGTCACTCTCACATAGGCGCTGTGGGAAGAAATTGAGGAAAGGGAAGTTTTATCTATTCCCACCCGTCTGGTACTTTTAGAGTGGGGAGTGATGTTAATAGGTGGACCTTGCCACTGATGTAGAATAGACGTACTCCCCTGCGCCCGTTCTCTACCTCCTTGCTCTGGCTGACCATGGTTGGCATGGATGGTGCACTGCGCCTGTGTAGCCGATCACTTGTTCACATGCCACGTCGGAGCACAATGTGACAGCGTGGATGTCACCCCACTTCCTCAAACTCAATCTGTCTGAAACTGAGCTTGTAATATTTCCTCCTCCCTGATCACCCCCCCCCCCTCATGACTTTACCATTGAGATCAATAGCACAATCATTGGTCCCTCCACACATGCCAGGGCGCTGGGTGTAATCCTAGACTCTGATCTCTCCTTCAGCCCTCACTTCCAATCACTGGCTAAATCTTGCCACCTCCTCCCAACGTCAGCGGCAGTGCTCGGCCCCACCCGCTGGAGCTGTCAGCCGGGCAGGGGAGAGAGCCGAGGAGTCAGCTGAGCGCCAGGAGCCGCTGTAAAATAGGTACCAATCGCATATTTTTCTACAACACAGGCACAGGGACACTTATTGTTATATTAAAGAGGGGATGGTATGATTTTATATAAGTGGCTTACCAATCACTTTAAGGTGGCAAGATTTAGATATTAAATATGAGAGCAGCAGGAGGGGAGGGTTCGGGCACTGACAGGCAGGGAGAGGAGGACAGAGAGGATAGAGCAGGGCTGCGGATGATGGAGGTACGTACACTGACCACGGTGTCAGGGCCCAGCAGCCATGATATACTGTAGTCAGTTTACAGAGGGGAGGTTAGAAACTGGCAGGATCAGTCAGGTCTTTTAGGTGATACAGGGGGGCCAAATGACACAGCACAAGCACTGTGCTGCATAACATACTTTAAGGGAACATGATCTGTTTTTTTTTTTCTAGGATAACAAACGCTTTAAACTCCGTAAAATTTAAGGCTAGGTTCAAACTGTTGCGAGTTTGCGGCTCAGGTTTGCATGGGCACGGCAAACCAGTATTCAGTATTTTGAAAACGCAGCCGCAGGGAAGTTGCATGGTGCAGAAGCATTTCCCTGCGATTTTAGATGCATAGGGATGCCATTAGGAATAAATGATAAAGTGGTATGGAGCGGCGCTATATCTATTAAATAGAAAACAGTGAGATAACAAATACTCATGCTTCAACAAATATAGATGCATGTGAGAAAATTTTTTTTAAGACTATAAAACTATAAAAGTTTGAAGTGAATGTGCAAAAAAATATATACACAAATTAATAATGCACACCATGCAGCAAGTGAATGATAAATCCAAGTCCCAAAAAAATTCAAAGAAATAAACATAAAGTGTCCAAATGCAATGTACACCATTTTTTTGAATCACAACATTCACGGATTATTATACCTTTTTTGTTGGTCATTTATCACCATTGCATCTATATTTGTTGGAAGCACGAGTGCATACTCATATATATATATATATATATATATATATATATAGCAAGTTTTCCAGGCCTGTGGCCTGATGTGGGTCTGCCATTAGTACCGGTAACCTCTCCAACCCTTGTGAGCTGTGACCCTGGGTGAGAAAAAGGAAGCAGCGACAACTCCGGCATCTTTGTTTGTGGTTTTTATTGAATTTAAAGGGATGGGAGAAGGGAATGAGTGGGATACTCATTTAGGCTCCGACTAATTCCAATTGGGACTTTGCTTCTGAAAAATGCCCGTTGGCGCTTCCTTGACGCCAGCCGGCACCAGCCAACGCTCACTGACACTGAGAACACTCTGTAGAACAATGGAAGTGCTGAATCATCGACTTGTAGTCCAGAAGATCCAGGACTGAGAACTGTAGAACCTCTGGCACTGTGGTACTGCAAAAGTCACTGAATACTTTCCCCCGCCTTGCCTGGCTTGAGATAGTATGATGTAGTATTCTGTATAGGTGCAACTTTAACTGACACACTCTGTACAATTCAGGACCCAACTGACGGTGCCCCCTTTAACCTTGAACTCTTCAGGGTCCACTGACTATGTACCCCCCTCTGTAACTTCAGGGTCCTCAACCTAGGTACCCCCTTTACAGCTAGCTGATAACTGGATCCCAGAACCTCCTCCGGAGTGGTCCCATCTAACTTCAGGCAGACCCCCAGGGGCAATCCGCAGTACTCACAACCTGTGTAGGCTTTCTTGGGACTGGACCCCTCTCTCTCTCCGCAGGCTCTCGGCACACCGGATCCCCTCAGCTCAACTCAGCACTCTCTGGATTCTCAGGCGACACCCCGAGACATCCACTTCCTCAGACAGGTGAAGAGACAGCCACACTCTCCTTCCTCAGACTCTGCTCCCGCCAAAGACACCGTGCCACGCACTTCCCCCAAACTTATACCCACTCCCAGAATCCTTTGCAGCAAAATCTGCCTTCTGGGGTAGTTACAAGTTTGGATGTGTCCCCTGATTGGGCTTCCCACACTGCCCTATGAGAAGCCTCTCACAGGAGCCAATGGGGATACTTCTCCCTTCAGCAGGCAGATCTGGAAACCATGACACTATACCTAATAAATCACGGCCCTGCTGTTAGGCAGACAAGGCCCACTATACCTTTACCTAGCACCTACCTGTAGGGTGCTACATATATATATATATATATTTTTTTTCCATATATATATATATATATATGTATATATATATATATATATATACACATACATACATTCATATATATATATATATATATATATATATATATATATATATATATATATATATATATATATTTGTCATAGTTGTTATCTCACTGTTTTCTTTTAAATAGATATAGCACTGATATATACCGCATTATAATTATTATCAGTGTATGTGGTGACAACACAGGGACTGGCTACTTTATCCAGCTTTATATTATTTTTTATTTTTGTTTGTTTTTCATTTGGTAGCGCATTGGTATCCTTTCTTTAGGTTAAGAATAAATGGCACCCCCATGCGTCTCTAAAAGCGCAGTGCATTTTGACCGCAAGTGTGCAAACTGCTGCAATTCCCACAACCACCGGCAATATTGTGAACCTTGCCTAACTAATGACACCACAAAACAACTCACTGCCTGGCTATCTCCAACCTTCACTACTGCAACTCCCTCCTCGCTGGCCTACCTTTACACAGGCTTTACCCCTTCAGTTTATTATTAATGCTGCTGCTAGACTAATACACCTTACTAACCGATCTATGGCTGCTGCCCCTCTCTGCCAATCCCTTCACTGTCTTCCAGTAGCTCAATGTAAAAGAAAAACTGAAAATACCAAACACAACGTACAAAGCCATCTACAACAACGCACCCAGCTACATCATCTCCAGATATCCCCAAACCGTCCTCTCCACTCCTCCCAAGACATTTCTCTTTCTAGCTATCATGTCACCTCTCCCCACGCTTCTCCAGAGCCTCTCCCATTCTCTGGAACTCCCTGCCCCAGGATGTCCAGTCAGCTCCTATCCTGTCCGCTTTTAGGCGATCCTTAAAAACTAATTTATTCAGGGAAGCCCACCCCACCTCCACCTAGGAACTATACCCGTGTCCCCTCCATCAGATCATCCCATGCAGCTATTACCTTTTGTACCACCTCCCCCTCCCTTTAGATGGTAAGCTCCATGAGCAGGGCCCTCCTATTCCTTCTGTATTGAACTGTTTTGTAGGTGTACTGTCCCCCTTTATATTGTAAAGCGCTGCGGTAACTGTTGGTGCTATATAAATCC
This sequence comes from Pelophylax lessonae, assembly GCF_965119305.1. Taxonomy (NCBI): domain Eukaryota; kingdom Metazoa; phylum Chordata; class Amphibia; order Anura; family Ranidae; genus Pelophylax; species Pelophylax lessonae. The sequence continues at coordinate 62,928,308 of NC_138772.1, forward strand.
TGTATAATAGATTAATAATAATATTAGTAAAGCCATGGTTGCTGAATGTCAGCCACTCATCTGGAGCATGCACGCGGGGAGGGGAGCACGGCTTGCCATCTGGCAAGAAGCAGTTTTAAGTGGGGTACACACTATAGGAAAATCGGGCGAAGGATTATCCGATTTTCTTTGTTGTTTAACAGCAAATCGGAACCGATGTACGAAAATTCTCATAGGACAAAGGCTTTTTTTTGTTGTTTGTGGTTTCTGATCATGCGCAGTCTTTCTTTTCGGATTTTTCTTGTACAAAAATTGTACGAAAGCGGTACACATTAAATGAAAATTGTTCGTTTTTTTCCGTAAGAGAAAAATTTTGGAGTTTGTCCCTTCGAGAATCTTCGTACGAAAAATTCAGAATCGGTTGTCGAAATTTGTATACACACTATACAAAAATCGCACAAAAATTCTTTGGACGAAAATGTTCGCCTTATTTTCTTATAGTGTGTACGACCCTTAAGAGGAACTATAATCTACTTTTAAAGCTGAACTCCAGGCAGATATAAAATACACAAATACACAATACACCACTCTGTATTCATAAATACATTATTAAATGTATATTTTAAAATACAAGCAGTACCTGAATCTGACCTGGTATCAGCCTCTTAGGGTCCTTTCACACGGACGATCCGATCAGATCCGCCTATCAGTTTTTCAGGTGGATCTGATCGGATCCTCCATGCATCCCTATGGGGCAGTGGATGTCAGCGGAGACATGTCTGCTGACACCCGCTGCTATCCGCTTCTGATCCTATCCGTGAAATCCGGACGGATGGAAACCCTATTTTCCATCCGTTCAGCGGATCGGATCGGATGGGAATCGGATGAGAACGGACAGGCGGTCCGTTCTCATCCGATTCCCCCATAGAGGACAGCGGGGATCTGACAGCTCTGTGTGCGGAGACAGAGCTGTCATCCGCCTGCTCAGCGGGGATCGGCGGATCGATCCCCCGCTGAACAGAACTGCTCCGTCGGCGGATGCGGGCTGTGTGAAAGGACAGTCCTCATACAGCAGAGCTTAGCTTGGGGGAGGGAGAAGCAGTACACTGAGTCAGTCTGTTATTCTGCAGTCCAAGTCGCATGCTGATAGGAGTAGAGAGAAGAGTGACCGAGAGATGTCGGCTGCTTCTATCATTTTTCAGTCACAGGCTGGGGAAGGGAGAAGGCCTGTAAATGTTACTTAGATGTGCATACTGATAAGAGTAGAGAGCAGAGTGACTGAGAAAGGTTGGCTGCTTCTTTCATTATTCGGTCACAAGCTGGGAGAGGCCTGCATATGTTATTCAGATATATCAGAGAAAAACTGTCTTCTGCCCTGGACATAGGGCTGTACTCTGTGGCAGAGCTGTGTACATTTTAGGACTGGATGGACATAAGTAAAAATCCTTTGCCAGCTTACATGTAATTTCATCTGTGCTCTGGAGTTCAGATTTAAATATACATAGCACATCTTTTACATACAGTAACCAATTTTATTTCTCTTCACCCATTTTTTGCCCAAATACTAGCTGGTGCTAAAGCTTTGATAAAGCTTCCAACGAGTTAACTGATTTTCATTTGGAGTGTCATGTAGCGCTGTCTGCACAGAACATCGGAACACTGCGATTTCCATATGAATAGGCAGAAGCAGCTCCCCGCCTCTGATAAAAGGCATCAACGTGACACCGCGGGTCAGACACTTTTCTATGTAATAGAATTTTAACCAGCAGCACACAAAAATGACGATCTGCTCCATTGTGTGCACTTTAATCACATGCAAGGCAACATTATCTTCTCTCCATTTAGAATTGTAATACATAAAGAAGGTGCCATTTACCAATGTGTCAAGGCAACACAGGATTAACCATCTTGGCAGGTAGAGAGGAAGAGCCTGTTGCTTGATCTGGCTGATTTCGCTGCAGCGACTATGGGGACCTATGCGACTCCTGCAAAAAAATATTTTTCTCGCTAACTGCTATTTTTTCCCTAAGGCTGCGTTAAAACTCAGGCATCCCAGGTCATGGGCAGAATCACGGCAAATCAAGGGAAGCTCGTGCGATACCTGCCACTTCCAATGGCCCCTCCATCTGCAGTGTGATTTTGCCGTGATTGTCACCTGACGAATCGCAGTAAAACCGTGCAAACAGAATTACGGGACACCTGTCGCCCAAAAGAAGTTTGGCAACAGGCGTCCCGCGATTCTGTTTGCACGATTTTACCACGATTTGTCAGGTGACAATGGCGCCGCCATCAGGGGGCCATTGGAAGTGACGGAGATCACACAGGCGTCCCATGGTTTGCCGTGATTCAGGATCGCAGACTGAATCTCCTAGATGTGAAGGAGCCTAAAAGAGGTCTGGTAGGGGGAGTGCCCATCAGAAATATCTGTAGTGGTAGGGAAAGAGTTAACGTCTTGTTAATTTTAAGATCAACATACATAATATATACCCATATTGAAGCCCATCTGCAGGAATTAGGAAAAAAAACCCACCCTTGCAGTGACCTCTACCCCCCCCCTCCCCGTACTACAAGCAGGTGCCAGAAAAATAAGTACTTACCTTGTTCTACGCCCCAGAAGGGCCCCTCCAACGGTGCAACTGGCCACCACAGCCTCCTCTTTAGGGACTCATCCACATGTGAGGTTGAGGGATGTAAAAACCCTGTGGCAGAGCTGCGTTTTTACCACCCCCTCAACCGCTCCCTTTTTAGCTGCAGAGGCGGGGGGTGTACACATTCCTTGGCAAGAATATTAATCCCTGTTGCTTTAATTGAATGGGGCAGTTCTGCAAACGCCCCGCAACCAAATGAAATTCACGCAGTTGACACGCTCTAGTGCGGGGATCAAGGGGTTAAAGCAGGTGGTGAAAAGGCGATACAGATAATGCAAATTGATGTTCAGAGAGCAGGCAAATATGCACAAGTCCGAAGGTGCTCCTGCCTGTGGTCGCATTACTGGTGATCTCACATTTGTTCCAGGGTCACATGCCCTGGGTGCTAACTTGGGGGGGGGGGTGCCAAATTGTCTGCAGTGCTGACACTAGCTGGGGTTTGGGAGGTTGGGTCGGGCTGGACTGACCTAGCTGAGCCGCTAAGCTGCATTCACACCACTGGCTGCTCTCTAATATATCTATCCCGCTGATTGCAGAATCTGAACCCAGAGGATTCAGCCTGCTTCCTTGCTGCCTTTAAATCAAACCTGGACAGGAGGGGCGGCGGGAACAGCATTTGCTAGAACCGATCACCTGTATTCTCCGTCCTGCAGCTGCTGAAAGCCAGATTCAGTGGCTGCAGAATCAAAGTACAGCCCATGGCGATCAGTTCTAGTAATGCCGCTCCTCCACCCCCTCCTCTCCTTCTGCTGCCTGGGTCCCCCCTGTCCTTTCCCCTGTCCTTTCCCCTGTCCTTTCCCTCGCCTCTGCAGCCCCCCCCCCCCTCACCTCTCCAATGGACTGCTGTGGTATGTGTCAGTGATGGGGAAGGGGCGGTAAATATGTGATTTACTGGCCCCTTCCTCTTCTAAATTTCCAGTGTAAGTGATCTGAAATGCTCACTCACTGTTTAATAATGGAAGCATAGTAAACTGTGTTGTTTACTATGGTTCAGTTTGTGAATGAACAGGAAGACGCTCAGCACAGAGCACATCCCATTCATTCACTCTCCAATGCAGCTGAGGCTGCAGAGAAAGGAATTGAAGAACCTGTGTCCTCAAGTCTTTTCTCTATCTTAAAAGCGAGACATAAGGGCTCTGTTTAGAACCCAGATATTTCACCAAATCCCCCCAACAGGCTCCAAAAAAAAAAATAATTATGTAAAAAAAATTGTATAAAATAATTGTAAAAAATAATATAAAATAAAAAACTACTGACACCATCTGCTACTCTACTGACATCATCGACTGCTCTAGTGACTGACACAATCCACTTCCTTACTGACAGCAGCCTCTGCCCTACTGACACCGTCCACTGCCGACACCAACCTCTCCCCTACTGACACCAAACTCTTCCTTACTGACATCATCCACTGCTCTATTGACACCAACCTCTGCCCTTATGACACCGCCCACTGCTCAATTGACACCATCCAATGATCTACTGAAACCATCCGCTAAGTGTTTGGGACTGGCTTGAAAAAAAGTTGGCAACCCTAGGTGCCACTCCAGAAGAAGGCAGCAGCACTTTATATGGAGATTTCAAGCCTCACCCCCACAGAAGAAGAAGAGCACACAGAAGTAGAACTTAATAAAGACTCGCTTCTTTTGCTCACTTCTTCTTTCCTGGCGGCGTCCGTCCTAATCTGCTACAGAAGTGAGGCTTGAAATCACTATTACCAAAACTTTTATTATTATTACTATCCTATGACTTATCTACATATTTATTACACTTCTCTCTCTGGACAGGGGGCTGGGAGTGTATGGATGAAGAACGTCTCTCTGGGGTGGGGGTGGGGGCAGGCACCAAACTGAGTCTTTGCCCCGAGTGAAAGAATGTCTAGCTTAGCCACTGATTGTTGTAGCCTCTCTGAACAGTTTCCCCCTGGCACTTTCATCCAGTTTGGAGCGACGTCCTGATCTAGGGAGGGTCTGTGTTGTACCAAATACCTTCCACTTCTTAATAATAGACTTCACTGTGCTTCTAGGCATTGATAAAGCCTTTGAATTTTGTTTGTATTCATCTCCTGACTTGTGCCTGTCCATAACTTTATCCTAAAGATCCCAGTGCCTTGCCATCCATAGTTGATTGTTTGCTTCAGTTGCACTATCAGGGACTGAAATGCTCCAAGAAAGCTCTTTTCATGCTGAGATAATTAAAATGACCACAGGGCATCACAACTGAAAGCAAAATGGCTTTGTGTGCCATGGAGGAGGGTAATTTTTACAAGAAGGGGGATCCTTTTTCCAACTCAGTGATTCTCTTTTGATTTTTTTTTTCTGATATGATGGTGTTAAATCTTTTACTTGGATGCTATAATTTTCACTGAGTAAATACAGCTGGATGCAACAAAAACTGTGTCTCTTCATTTCAGGCTGCAAAGCAACAAAATATGAATATTTTAAAGGGGGGGTGATTCTTTTCTATACCCGTCGTAGAATGGAGTGGTGAGGGGATAAAACCCCTGTAATTTTTTGCTGCCTGTGCCCTATTGGGGAGATTTACCTTCACTTCCTTTAGACACAAAAAAAGTGAAGAATTCTCTTCAATGTGAGTAAAATCCCCTTTTAAATATCTGCCAACTGAACAAGCGCCACCAATTGGAGGATTGTCTCTCTATTCCTGTTCCAGTGACATCTTAACATTTTGGATGTTTCTACCATTTTAAATTCCAGGACAGGAGAAATGAAGAAAGAGAATTTTCCCAGGGGAACACGGACATCATCAAAAACCTAGCAGAGGTACCACTGCCTTCAAAACTAAAAGCAGCAAGTTTTTACTTTAGATACAATTTAAAACTCATATAATGTATTTTAATTACTTCAATACCAGAAACTTTTACCCTCTGACTGCCCAGGCCAAATTTCAGTGTTGTTGCACTTTGAATGACAATTGCGCAGTCATGCATCACTGTACCCATATAAACATTTTTATCATTTTTTTTTTTACATAAATAGAACTTTCTTTTGGTGTTATTTAATCACCACTGATTATTTTATTTTTTGCTAAACAAATTAAAAAAAGACCAAAAAAACTTGAAAAGAAAAACGGGTTTTTCTTCATTCCTGTTATAAAATTTTGTAAAAAAATATTATTTCTTCATAAATTTAGGCCAAACTGTATACTGCTATGCTTCTTATGTAAAAATAAACCAAATCAGTGTATATTATTAAGTCTATAGGAAGTTATAGGGTCCACAAACTATGGTATATACTGTAAATCTGAATATGGATCAATCCTAATCCTAATCCTTTTTTAATATGTATAGCATTTTTCCTTTTTTATTACATTTTTTTTTTTTCAAGATTTTTTTTACCACACTGTGACCAGAGCAATACAGTGTTATCAAAGTAACACTGTAATACGCTAGGGAAGTAATCAGATTTATTATTTTTTTAACACATTATGATTACTTATCCCAGTGAATTTTACCGTTATAAGCAACCATTTGTACTGATAGAAATTGATTCAGTGTGTATTGTTGTGATTGACCCTGATTGGTACAGATGGGCTGTGACTGGCCATGTGATCAATTTGACCAATCACAGCTAGCAACACAATTGTACACAATGAATGGGCATGAAAGGCAGCCATCTATTGTTTACAATTGTCATGTATTCTTCTGTGATTGGTCACAGCAATCACATGGTACCAGCAGCGGCCCGATACAGTGATCTGTCATCAGCTGTGTCCGGCGGACGTCATATGATGTCCACCCAGAACGACAAAAAGAACTGGTTTAAATTACCAGTGTATATTACTTGAATCTGACTTGATCTCAGCCACTCCGCTGTAGACCTGCACTGACAGAGAGAGGGGCCAATCAAGTGTCCTGCATGCACATGTGCTGACAAGGATGACAACATGCTGACCGTAGAAGAGAGCAGAGAGATAACCTCATTAGCTTGTTGCTTCTACTCCACTTTCCAATACCATGCAGTCTGGGAGCAGGAATGTGACCAAGCCGTGTTGCTTAACTGCAGTAAATAAAGGTCAGGTCACCCCGTGTGCACATGGCAAATGCCCGCTATAGGAGTGTTATTTTACAAATCATTTCCTTGCGTGTTTCAGCTGTGCATTTTGTCTGAAGCTGTCTGTTAATGATAAGGATTTATTTTTAATTCCATATATTTTTGACATTAGTCATGAAATTTGCGGTTGACAGTACCGTAGGCTGAGTAATCCCACTGACAAACGGAACACAAGCTGTCAGTGTGTGGGCACTGGACGCGGTTAGAAAGCTCTAATTTCAGCATTTCTGCCACTCTCCTTGGTGGAACTCGTCATTTTAGCCATTAGGATGTTTGGGAAAATTACATATCTCCTTCTTATTATCACAAACCTCTTAGTTGTGAGAGTGATGCTTCGAGTTTATTTAGGCATTTAGAGATGTATAAATACAGCTAAGAAGTAGCAATTACCTGGCGAGAACTCTCCATGAAACGCTGGGTGGGAGTCGGGTATCTAGAGGGGATAACTAGAACACGGGCAGTTTCTAAGTACAAAGTAGCTCAATCATGCTACTAAACTTCCTCGGAATAGTGATTAGTCACTACACAGATCAGACAAAGGGCTCCCTATGGTGTAAGCTACACACATAGCATGTAGCAGCAAGTCAGAAGAGATTAAAATGGTTATAAAGCCTAAACATGTTTTTTACCTTAAGGCTCCATGTACACGGGACGTTGTAAATGGCCGTTTAGGAGCAGTTGGGCGTTTTTTTTTCAGAAGCCCCTGAACCCATCTACATTTTATCTTATCTGTTCCATGTACACAGGGTCGTTTACAGTCATTTGCAGGCAGTTGAGTTCAGGGACATTTTTTGGAACGCATTTATTTGCGTTCGAACGTGTGTTTCCCGGCGTTTCAAGCGCAGAAACGCGGCCGAACGTGACCAAACGTGACCGAACGTGATGAACGTGCGTTCAGCCACGTTATAAGTTTTTTTTCTTCCATTCAAAATCAATGGTAACCTATGGGAGCCTATTGATTTGAATGGAAGTTGCACCGCAAGTCGGATCAGGATGATCCGACTTGCGGCGCGACTTGCACTGTGAGAATCTTGAGGGGGAACTCCACGCCAAAAATGGGAAAAAACTGCGTGGGGGTCCCCCCCAGGCCCTTCAGGTCTGGTATGGAATTTGAGGGTAGCCCCACGCCGAAAAAACGGCGTGGGGTCCCCCCCAAAATCCATACCAGACCCTTATCCGAGCACGCAGCCCGGTAGGGCAGGAAGGGGGAGGGGACGAGCGAGTGGCCCCACCCCCCCTGGACCATACCAGGCCACATGCCCTCAACATGGGGGGGGGTGTTGGTGCTTTGGGGGAGGGGGAGCGGGCAGGGGGCTCATCGAAATCTGGAAGCCCCCCAGATCCCGGACCCCCTTCCTATGTGAAGGCAGCCATAAAAGGCAGTGTATGTAAATAACGACAGGAGACGTTTTGGAAAGTTTATTAAAAATCTTCATCTGTTCTTCTCTGCTCTGGTCTTCTTCCTCTCCTGGTCTTCTGCTCTTTTGCTGTCCGCTCTTCTGCTCTTCTGCCCTCGGCTCTTCCCTTCTTCTTCCTCCAGTCCTCCTCCGACGATGTCTCCGGTGATTATGCCGGTCTCTGCAGCTTGTTATATAGCCATTGTGGGCGTAGCCCCGATGACTTAATCGGGGGCCACGACCACAGTGGCTATATAACAAGCTGCAGAGACCGGCATAATCACCGGAGACATCGTCGGAGGAGGACCGGAGGAAGGAAAAGAGAAGAGCCGAGGGCAAAAGAGCGGACAGCAAAAGAGCAGAAGAGGGGACAGCAAAGGAGCAGAAGACCAGAAGACCAAGAGAGGGAGAAGACCAGAGCAGAGAAGAACAGATGAAGATTTTTAATAAACTTTCCAAAACGTCTCCTGTCGTTATTTACATACACTGCCTTTTATGGGCTGAATGGGTAGGGGTACAGTGTACCCCATTCCCATTCACATAGGGAGGGGGTCCGGGATCTGGGGGGCCCCCTTGTTAAAGGGGGCTTCCAGATTCCGATGAGCCCCCTGCCCGCAGACCCCCACAACCACCGGCCAGGGTTGTGGGGATGAGGCCCTTGTCCTCATCAACATGGGGGCAAGGTGCTTTGGGGTGGGGGGTGTAGAGCTCCCCCTGCCCCAAAGCACCAACACCCCCCCATGTTGAGGGCATGTGGCCTGGTATGGTCCAGGGGGGGTGGGGCCACTCGCTTGTTCCCTGCCCCCTTCCTGCCCTACTGGGCTGCGTGCTCGGATAAGGGTCTGGTATGGATTTTGGGGGGGACCCCACGCCGTTTTTTCGGCGTGGGGCTACCCTCAAATTCCATACCAGACCCGAAGGGCCTGGTTTGGAACCTGGGGGGGGGGACCCCCACGCAGTTTTTTTCCCATTTTTGGCATGGAGTTCCCCCTCAAGATTCTCACAGCGCAAGTCGCGCCGCAAGTCGGATCACCCTGATCCGACTTGCGGTGCGACTTCCATTCAAATCAATAGGCTCCCATTGATTTTGAATGGAGGCAGAAAAAACGCTGCCAAAAGCAACGGGGCCAAACGTGCAATAACGCCAATGGAAAAAGCTACTGAAAGCACGTTTAACAGCTGCTTTTTCCCGGCATCAGAACTAGCTTTGCAGCACGTTTTTTCTAACGTCCCGTGTACATGGAGCCTAATGCATTCCTTGCAATGAGGTACAAAAATGTTTAGGCATTAGTGTACCCCCTCAACCCCCCCCCCTTTTACTTACCTGAGCCCTCTTTGGATCCAGCACTGTGCTCATCTGTAGCTCATCTAGTGAAGTCTTGCACGGACTTCACATAATGGAAGTCAATGCGAGTCGCTCCGACTTTGGTCAAAAGTAGTGCAGGAACTATTTTCTAAGTCGGAGCGACTTGAGTGGCTCCTATTAGAACGGTTCCAATTGCACTGAATGGACCGTGACTTGTCAGACGGCCAAGTTGCCTGACAAGTCGCGGTAGTGTGAACCGGGACTTAGGCTCATAGTTACACAGTGAGTGCGACATTTACCAAACATTCACTGCCTGTAAACCAATCTCTGTGGATAAAACTCATGCACCATTAAGATTAAACTGCAGTGAGAGAGACACGATCAGGAAGAAAGAGGACTTCAGCCACGAAGAATGGGAGGACCTCACTGAAATGCATCCTTGCACTGACATTGACTGATCATCTTATGTCATTACTGTAGGTGGGTCCGAGTTTGCAGCGGGAAGCAATATTCCTGTTCCTCTTGTGGCTACAGCATTCTATCTCTATCCAGATCTGCACCAGCATCCTTTACATCTATTCCTGGACTGTACCATCTTCAAAGGTCTCTGCTTTGTGGGAATGCAGATCCATTGTATAGCCTCCTGCCACCTCCCATTTTTGTGTATATTCTGTAAACTTAATAAAATTTTACCTACTACACTATCAGCGCTTTTGCGATGGTGTTTCCGAGTTTGGCTTCAGCCTGTAAAACAAATATGGCTTCCTCCATAGATTCAGTGGGGCAATGACTGTAGCTACTTAGTAACAGCAAGTGCTTTATTTGGAGTGTAGCACCCTCCTAGGTAGGTGCTACAGAGAGAGTATAGTTTTTGAATCCTGTCTGCTTACCAGAGGGATTGCAGGTAAGTCTATACTGTTCTTTGCCTAGCAGAGAGCAGGATCTGTTAGTAAGGTCTGCTCAATGTGCTCAGGTGCAACTAAGTCTGTCTGCAGAGTGTTTCATACTGGTCCAATGGAGGCATATTGGACAGTAGGAGGAAACCTGACAAATGAGTGCACAGGCGTTTAATACAGCCCTGGTGATCTGGCAGAGGAAAGTGCCTCGTTGCATGCTGGGATACTGTATAAATGCCCGGGGCACGTGCTCAGGGTCTTTCGTCTGAAGTCCCAGAGGGAGGGGGCAGCTGCCTCCTCCTCTGTAGGGGTGCCATGTGGCCTCAGGTAGTGGACCTGAGGGCCTAAAGAGGTAGAGAGGAACTGAACCCGGAGGTCTTGTAAAGCTGACTGTAAGGGGAGACACTGAATGATCTCATTCTGCAGTACAGTGAGTACAGATCTGTGCCAAGGAGCCTGACCTGAGGGGGGCCACCCCTGCAGCTACAAGAGTCAGTGGACCTGTGTCAGTAAAAGGGATGCTAGAGAGTGTCCTGAAGAGAATGTAGCTCACCAAGTCTATTGCTGGAGAGAGAGCAAGGAGACTTAACCCTTTCCATACAAGTGGCAGTATGGTTTAAGCAGTGTGACTGCTTCCACAAGCAACCTGGTGAGGCCAAGTGAGAGTTTTCCTTATCCAATGTACATTGTTCCAGTTGGAGTATCCCACTATTCCCTTCTCCCATCCAAGTTCCACAATAAATACTAACAACCAATACCCCTGGACTGTTTATTGAGCAATGAGCCATTGGGAGTAAGGATGAATGTGTGAACTGTACCCTAAGGAGGCCCAACAAGTCATCACACAGCAAGCCCTACGGCAGGCATGTCCCACCTGTGGCCCGAGGGCCGCATGCGGCCCGGAAACTCAGGCAATGCGGCCCACTGCCCCCTGACAATTTTTGCTGGGGAGGAAGGAAGTCAGGTCGGGGGCACGACCACAGCAGCTTCCAACTAACGGTAGGCAGAGGCTGCCTCAGAGGAGGGGGGAGGGGGAAGCATGTGCAGTGTTTTTGACTCCTACCACCATGACCACTTGAAATCACTGAGGTGGTCATGGTGGTTAGAGTGTTCCTTAATTATAATTTAGAAAAAGTAAACCTCTGTATACTGATTCAATTTCATTTGATCATCCTCTAGTTGTGTTAAATTAGTGCGGGGCCATGGTGGCGTGGGAAGGGCGCGGCGGCATTTTTTTTACTTATACCTTAACAATAGTATATATATTATATGTGGCCCGAGAAAATTTCTCTACACTCAATGTGGCCCAGAGAAGCCAAAAGGTTGGACAACCATGCCCTACGGGGACAGTGCTACAGGAGGATTACCAGGTGAAAATAAATAAAAAAATATATAAAGAAAAGAAACTATTGTAGCCACCTTGTCTAAGGTTTGGTAAACGGAATATATAAAAATCATTGTTAAAGGAGAATGGAATAGGTATAAAACATTTTAAAACATATTAACTTTAAATATAGAAAATGATTAGAATAAAATTAACCTACACTCATTATGGAAAAGCCGATAATTTCTAATAAGCACATGCCTTTAGGCACTGTTTAAAAAAGCATGCATTCGGCTACCATTTGACCAGCTCAAAGTAATGCTTTTCTAGCTAATTATACATGAACAGTTATCTGCAATCCTACATGACAAGATGAAGGTTTGAAAAGGTCTGGGGCCCATGGATCAGATACTTGACAAATGATCCCCAGACTATACCAGACTAAAATGTCTTCTGGTGGCGTGTGCCAGAGCGCAGAGTCTCCCCCCCATTTTATCATTCTCACATTTCCTTTCTTTCCTTTATTTGCATGATTGAAATATTCAGATTACGTAATTTACAGCTGTGGAAGGTGAAAAGGCCACTCTTCATGTACTTCTGACTGAGAGGGCGTACCCGCAACTCCATTGAACCCAATAGTTTTCATGGCAATAGAAAGACATATTGAGATTACCAGGTTCTACAGTCTTTTCATAAGCTATAATGGCTAGACTGTATATGGCTAAGAATAGATCATAAGCCCGCAGTTATGTATTTCGGATGTGATAACGATAGCCAATCTAGAGGAAGCAGTCTTTAGCTACTGTGGGGCTTGGGTTTATATTCCTTCTGTTCTTCCTTTGATTATAATGCAATTTTTTTTTGTTTTGTTGTTACCATATATATGTATTTCATGTTGTGGAAATTGCGTAATGTTTGTTCTACTCTCTGTGAAAATCTTCAATAAAAATATTGAAACAAAAAAAGAATGCGTTTGTAACTTTTCTACCTATCTTTGGCATTGTGTTTACCCCCACCTATTATATTTTTTTTAATCCCTGGTTATCTTTTAAGTAAGAAATGTTTTCATTCTTCACCCCCCGACCCTCTTTTTGCCGTACTCTTACATACTTTGGGTAGTAAGCTCCTCTGATGGTGTGTGCCTTTTATACTAAGCTGATAATTGTTTTGAAGCATGATGTAGCTTTTGCTACACATTGTTTATTCTGTCAATGTCTATGTACCAACCACGCGGCACACTGTTTGTTTCTTATGTATGACTGCAATTGTTTTCCTGATAATTTTCCTCTTGTTCTGTATAAGGCCTCTTTCACACGGGCGTTCTGTATGTCCGTATATCACCCCATCCGTTTGCGGGTGATATACGGACATAATGCATGTCAATGGGATTGCGGATGTCAGCGGATGACCATCCGCTGACATCCGATTTGCGTCCTTTCAGTTCTGTTCCGTTTTTTGGAACTGAACAGAACCCTATTTTTCTTCCGTTTAAAAAACGGAAAGGAAGCAAAATCGGATGTCAGCGGTGTCATCCGCTGACATCCGCAATCCCCATAGACATACCTTATGTCCGTATATCATCCGCAAATGGATGGGATGATATGCGAACATATGGACCGGATGACACAAGTGTCATCCGTGTTCATAAAAAAAAAAAAGTCCCGGAGCGGATCGAAATACGGTCCGCTCCGTGTGAAAGAGACCTAAAAATTAAAAAAAAAAACTTGAGAATATATATATATTCTCTAGTTATATATATATATATATATATATATATATATATATATATATATATTATACTCAAACAGTGCTGTGCCAGATAAAATGATATATATAAACATAAATCATAAAAACCATAAATACATAAATCACCATTCCTTCCATATAGTGCTAAAAAAAGTCCATGAATGGTGCAAATTATATAATGTGCAGATAAAGGTGACAGAAGCAGTCCATTATATAAATCCCATAAAGCAACTTGTGATATAACACCTCCGTGGTCGTGTGGAAACCCCCACCACTAGCTAGAGTTGCCTCTCACCTCACTTTTTGACCCAAGAATCACCCCGGGTCCTCCACGGCTGTCCCCACACTGGGGTATGCAAATACAGATGGTGGTTCCCAAAGGAAAGTGCTTTCAGGTTCCAGGCTCCACTCTCATAACGTCAGGGGTACATATGAAGATAAACAGAACAAATCTAGAGCTCTCCGCTTAGTAATACAAGAAATGTATTCATAGAGCTGCACTTACATCAGAAGGCACTCAGCAGTGTGTGCATGCAGTACAGTTCCGTAATGCTCGGGAAGGGATGTCTTCTGATGTAAGTGCAGCTCTATGAATACATTTCTTGTATTTCTAAGCGGAGAGCACTAGATTTGTTCTGTTTATCTTCATATGTACTCCTGACATTATGAGAGTGGAGCCTGGAACCTGAAAGCACTTTCCTTTGGGAATCACCATCTGTATTTGCATACCCCAGTGTGGGGACAGCCGTGTAAGACCTGGGGTGATTCTTGGGTCAAAAAGTGAGGTGAGAGACCACTCTAGTTGGTGGTGGGGGTGTTCACACGACCACTGAGGTGTTATATCACAAGTTGCTTTATGGGATTTATATAATGGACTGCTTCTGTCACCTTTATCTGTACATAAAATAATTTGCACTATTCATGGACTTTTTTTAGCACTATATGGAAGGAATGGTGATTTATGTATTATGATTTTTATTATTATGATTTTTATGATTTATGTTTATATATACTAAGTTTTGGATTGTGAGGAGTGAACACAGTTTGGTGTGTGCAGCCGGATAGCAATTATTATTGAAGGATCACTAATATTATTTTCACTAAGTATTTTCACTATATATTGATTTACCTAATCATTTATTCATCACATTTTTGCGCTGATAGTTTTTTCACTATATATATATATACACATACATACATACATACACAGTGCCTTGCGAAAGTATTCGGCCCCCTTGAACTTTGCGACCTTTTGCCACATTTCAGGCTTCAAACATAAAGATATAAAACTGTAATTTTATATGAAGAATCAACAACAAGAGGGACACAATCATGAAGTGGAACGAAATTTATTGGATATTTCAAACTTTGTTAACAAATAAAAAACTGAAAAATTGGGCGTGCAAAATTATTCAGCCCCTTTACTTTCAGTGCAGCAAACTCTCTCCAGAAGTTCAGTGAGGATCTCTGAATGATCCAATGTTGACCTAAATGACTAATGATGCTATTTAGAATCCACCTGCGTGTAATCAAGTCTCTGTATAAATGCACCTGCACTGTGATAGTCTCAGAGTTCCGTTTAAAGCGCAAAGAGCATCATGAAGAACAAGGAACACACCAGGCAGGTCCGAGATATTGCTGTGGAGAGGTTTAAAGCCGGATTTGGATACAAAAAGATTTCTCAAGCTTTAAACATCCCAAGGAGCACTGTACAAGCGATAATATTGAAATGGAAGGAGTATCAGACCACTGCAAATCTACGAAGACCTGGCCGTCCCTCTAAACTTTCAGCTCATACAAGGAGAAGACTGATCAGAGATGCAGCCAAGAGGCCCATGATCACTCTGGATGAACTGCAGAGATCTACAGCTGAGGTGGGAGACTCTGTCCATAGGACAACAATCAGTCGTATACTGCACAAATCTGGCCTTTATGGAAGAGTGGCAAGAAGAAAGCCATTTCCTAAAGATATCCATAAAAAGTGTCATTTAAAGTTTGCCACAAGCCACCTGGGAGACACACCAAACATGTGGAAGAAGGTGCTCTGGTCAGATGAAACCAAAATCAAACTTTTTGGCAACAATGCAAAACGTTATGTTTGGCGTAAAAGCAACACAGCTCATCACCCTGAACACACCATCTCCACTGTCAAACATGGTGGTGGCAGCATCATGGTTTGGGCCTGCTTTTCTTCAGCAGGGACAGGGAAGATGGTTAAAATTGATGGGAAGATGGATGGAGCCAAATACAGGACCATTCTGGAAGAAAACCTGATGGAGTCTGCAAAAGACCTGAGACTGGGACGAAGATTTGTCTTCCAACAAGACAATGATCCAAAACATAAAGCAAAATCTACAATGGAATGGTTCACAAATAAACATATCCAGGTGTTAGAATGGCCAAGTCAAAGTCCAGACCTGAATCCAATCGAGAATCTGTGGAAAGAACTGAAAACTGCTGTTCACAAACGCTCTCCATCCAACCTCACTGAGCTCGAGCTGTTTCTCTGATAGAGACATACCCCAAGCGACTTATAGCTGTAATTGCAGCAAAAGGTGGCGCTACAAAGTATTAACTTAAGGGAGCTGAACAATTTTGCACACCCAATTTTTCAGTTTTTTATTTGTTAACAAAGTTTGAAATATCCAATAAATTTCGTTCCACTTCATGATTGTGTCCCACTTGTTGTTGATTCTTCACAAAAAATTACAGTTTTATATCTTTATGTTTGAAGCCTGAAATGTGGCAAAAGGTCGAAAAGTTCAAGGGGGCCGAATACTTTCGCAAGGCACTGTGTGTGTATATATATATATATATTAAAAAAAAGCATGCATTCAAAAGCAAAAACACAACGAACAGAACCCCAAGAAAGCAGGCATCCCCACCTTTCCCTAGGATTGCCCACGTGACTAGGCTTTTAGAATTATGTGCAACTCAGCACACTGATGTGCCTAGATGGTGCATCAAATGGTGCTCATATTTTGAAGGTGGCTTAAAGTAAACAGAAAGGCTTCTAAACTGGCTGGATTTTAGGGACAGCTCATAAAAAAAGAGGAAACCAAGGGGGAATGGTTATATTTACAAACCTGTTGCATTTGCATGGACACACTAAATGAGCAAATTGATATAAACTGCACTATCCTTTAAGCAAGTACATGATAAAGCAATAGTCTGGAATATTAGTACTTGTAAAGATTTTATAGTGTTCATTAGTGTGCAGATTCATGGGCAGACATGCTTTAGGAAGCCGCCATTAATCAGCAGCTACGATCCATGGGGGAATGTCTACACTGGGATCCCTGTAGCAGTTGGTCGGACAAGAATGACATATTAAACTTACTCATGCCAATGTTCATTGTGCTTTTGGTAGATCAGTGTATCCAGGGCCACAGCTTTAACATCCGGAGCTCCTGGGGAAGGCCACTGGTTGGTGAGGTGTGTGGTAAGCTCCTGTCTTGATCTTAAGTCATTATTCTTTAGAATAGTCCTGTGAAGATATAGATAGGGAACTCCTTTATTTTCTCCCAAAATAAAGGCTTGATAATGAATGGAGGCACAACAGAGACTCAAGGAAATGGATGGAAGTGATGAAGGACAGGGATATTTAAAGGGTTAATCCACCCAAAAGAAATAATGCTGGTATGCTGGCACTTCATGCCCACGAGTTGTCTGTAACCAGCATGAAATTAAACTTTATAAATTTTAAAACTGGTCATGAAAAATGTTTCAACATTTTTAATCATGATGGTTCTGTGTCTTGTCCAAGGACTTTGTCTCAGGCACATCATTACCATTTTCCAGACACATGGACATGAGTAGTTAGGAAACATAATGTTCTTTTTTGGTTGCTAATCAAAAGGCTTGAAAAAATGATGATGAAATAAGGTATGACTGCAATTGTGAATAATAGGCTAAGGCAAGCCATAGATGAATCAAATGTCTTTGCTTCCTCCATGGGTGGAAGGAAAGAAAATTGCTTGATTCCCCCATCAACACAGTCAGTGTTAATAGGGGAATGCCTCCCACAGAAGTGTTGTATTTTGCCAGCGGGGAAAGCATCCCTGGAAAGCAGAATGCAATGATCACTGCTAGCAGCTATAGCTGCCGGCAGTAATCACATGTAGAAAATCTGACAGGCTGGTTGTAGCCAAGACAATCCATGGATCAACTTGGGTACAATCAGCCTGCCCATACATGGATCGAAATTTGGCCGGTCCATGCTGAACAGCTGCATTTTGATCCATGTATGGCCAGATTCAGCACCAAGGCAGTGAGTTAAACCCAGAATTACCCCCACTGACCATGGTGACTGAAATCTCTGAGCTGAATAGGCTGATGGCCGTTGTATCAACCTCTGAGTATCCACTCAATACATCGAATTATAGATGTAGGTGTTATTTTTAAACTACCTTCCTGTTCTTAGAAAAATTAATACAAGGGCTGTACTGAAAGTAATCTAAAAGTGGGCATAGCATTGTATGAACTTACATAGGTTGTTCAAATTTCACATGTTGGTAGAGTAACTCTTCCTCTAGAGAACTCTTCCTCTCTTCTTTTTCATTGCAGGTAAATAATGGATTCCAAGCTTAAGAAACATGCGGTCATTGTGTTTTGATGTCTGACATCCATAGAAGGCTACAGAATGTTTATGGAGATGAGACCATTGGCAAGAGCAATGTTTTTCATTGGTGACTCATCAATGGTGTCATCTCAGTAAATATTCTGTACCCAGCCGGAAAGCCTGCACCCCTCCTTCGTCAAGTACTCAGTGATGGCACGTTGCTTCTGCTTGGAATTCATTTACCACCTGCAATTATAGAGAAGGAGAAGAGTTACTATAGAGGAAGAGTTATCCTACCAACATGTTAAATTTGAACAACCAAAATTAATAAAAACAGTTATGCCTAAGTTTGCATTACTTTTGGTACAGCCCTTGTGTATTTTCTTTGTTATGTGATAAGTTGCAGATGAATGGGCAGGAGAGGATAGGAGATCACCAGAGGAAATCCATAAAAGAGACCTACAAGCTAGTAGGCTCATTTAAATGCCACTAACCTGTGGCGTTCACGATGCCTGCCTAACTCACACAGAAAAAAAATTGGTATGACCTACTCTCTCAATCATCTGTTATATACAAGTCATTTATTATTTATTACAGATACTTCTATAGCACCGGCAATTTAAACTCACCACTTTATTAGGCACACCTGTTCAATTGCTTGGTAACACAAATTGCTAATAAGCCAATCACATGGCTGAAACTCAATGCATTTAGGCATCTACAGTACAGACCAAAAGTTTGGACACACCTTCTCATTCAAAGAGTTTTCTTTATTTTCATGACTATGAAAATTATAGAGTCACACTTCAAGAGGTAGTCACCTGTAATGGTTTTCACTTCACAGGTGTGCCCTGTCAGGTTTAATAAGTGTGATTTCTTGCCTTATAAATGGGGTTGGGACCATCAGTTGTGTTGTGCAGAAGTCAGGTGGATACACAGCTGATAGTCCTACTGAATAGACTGTTAGAATTTGTATTATGGCAGGAAAAAAGCAGCTAAGTGCAGGAAAACGAGTGGCCACCATTACTTTAAGAAATGGTCAGTCAGTCCGAAAAACTGGGAAAACTTTGAAAGTGTCCCCAAGTGCAGTCCCAAAAACCATCAAGCGCTACAAAGAAACTGGCTCACATGCGGACCGCCCCAGGAAAGGAAGACCAAGAGTCACCTCTGCTGCGGAGGATAAGTTCATCCGAGTCACCAGCCTCAGAAATCGCAGGTTAACAGCAGCTCAGATTAGAGACCAGGTCAATGGCACACGGAGTTCTAGCAGCAGACACATCTCTAGAACAACTGTTAGTGGAGACTGTGTGAATCCGGCCTTTATGGTAGAATATCTGCTAGGAAACCACTGCTATAAAGAAAGGCAACAAGCAGAAGAGACTTGTTTGGGCTAAAGAACACAAGGAATGGACATTAGACCAGTGGAAATCTGTGATTTGGTCTGATGAGTCCAAATTTGAGATCTTTGGTTCCAACCACCGTGTCTTTGTGCGACGCAGAAAAGGTGAACGGATGGACTCTACATGCCTGGTTCCCACCGTGAAGCATGGAGGAGGAGGTGTGATGGTGTGGGGGTGCTTTGCTGGTGACACTGTTGGGGATTTATTCAAAATTGAAAGCATACTGAACCAGCACGGCTACCACAGCATCTTGCAGCGGCATGCTATTCCATCCGGTTTGCGTTTAGTTGAACCATCATTTATTTTTCAACAGGACAATGACCCCAAACACATCTCCAGGCTGTGTAAGGGCTATTTGACCAAGAAGGAGAGTGATGGGTGCTGCGCCAGATGACCTGGCCTCCACAGTCACCGGACCTGAACCCAATCCAGATGGTTTGGGGTGAGCTGGACCGCAGAGTGAAGGCAAAAGGGCCAACAAGTGCTAAGGAACTCTGGGAACTCCTTCAAGACTGTTGGAAGACCATTTCAGGTGACTACCTCTTGAAGTGTGACTCTACAATTTTCATAGTCATGAAAATAAAGAAAACTCTTTGAATGAGAAGGTGTGTCTAATTTTTTGGTCTGTACTGTAGATGTGGTGAAGATGACTTGCTAAAGTTCAAACAGAGCATCAGAATGGGTATGAAAGGGGATTTAAGTGACTTTGAACATGGCATGGTTATGGATTTTCACGCACAACCATCTCTAGGGTTTACAGAGAATTGTCCAAAAAGGAGAAAATATTCAGTGCGCGGCATTTGTGTGGACAAAAATGCCTTGTAGATGTCAGAAGACAGAGGAGAATGGGCAGACTCATTTGAGATGATAGAAAGGCAACAATAACTCAAATAACTCGTTACAACCAAGGTATGCAGAATATCATCTCTGAGCGCACAACACACCGGGTGCCACTCCTGTCAGCTACTAACACAAAACTGAGACTACAATTGGCACAGGTTCACCAAAGATGGACAATAGAAGATTGGAAAAACGTTGCCTGCTCGGAGGAGTCTCGAATACAGCTGCAACATTCAGATGGTAGGGTCAGAATTTGGCATAAACAACATGAAAGCATGGATCCACCCTGCCTTGTATCAATGGTTCAGGCTGGTGGTGTAATGGTGTGGGGGATATTTTCTTGGCACACTTTGGTTTGTTTAAACACCAAGGCCTACCTGAGTATTGTTGCTGACCATATCCATCCCTTTATGTCTACAGCAGTGGTTCTCAACTCCAGTCCTCAGGACCCACTAACAGGACAGATTTTAAGTATTACCTTAGGGAGATGCAGACTAGAGTACTGCAATCACTGAGCAGCAAATTATATCACCTGTTATGTATTTCAGTTATCTTGCAAACCTGACCTGTTAGTGGGTCCTGAGGACCGGAGTTAAGAACCTCTGGTCTACAGTGTACCCATCTTCTGATGGCTCCTTCCAGCAGGATAACGCACCATGTCTCAAAGCTCAAATCATCTCACCACTGGTTTCTTGAACATGACAATGAGGTCACTGAACTCCAATGGCCTCCAAATTCACCAGATCTTATTCCAATAGAGCACTTCTGGGATGTGGTGAAACCGGAGATTTGCATCATGGATGTGCAGCCGACAAATCTGCAGCAACTGTGTGACGCTTTTATGTCAATATGAACCAAAATCTTTGAGGAATGTTTCCAACACCTTGTTGAATCTATGCCATGAAGAATTAAGGCAGTTCTGAAGGCAAAAGGGGGTCCAACCTGGTACTAGCAAGGTGTACCTACTAAAGTGGCTGGTGAATGTATATTGTACATTTACATCAGTCCCTTCCCTCAAGGAGCTCACAATCTAAGGTCCCTCATTCACATTCATCCATACACATACTAGGGAGAATTTAGACAGGAGCCAATTAACCTACCAGCATATGTCTTTGGAGCGTGGGAGGAAACTGTAGTAATCGGAGGAAACCCATACAGTCTCGGGGAGCACAGGAAAACTCAAAATAAGCCTGTAGGTCCCTCTTACTGGTTTCCTCTCTCTTACCCATCCTTTCTGCAATGTCTCAGAGTGATGTATAGTAGGGTACACTCAAAGCAGGTTCCTTTAGCCATCGGTCACAGTCCATTAAATGCTCCAAGGAAGGACAGGGAGACTGTTCACCATATAAAAGCCTTGGAATAGTTTAATAAATCTTACAATATGCATATTAATGCATCCGGAA
The DNA here is from genome assembly GCF_965119305.1 of Pelophylax lessonae. Classification (NCBI taxonomy): domain Eukaryota; kingdom Metazoa; phylum Chordata; class Amphibia; order Anura; family Ranidae; genus Pelophylax; species Pelophylax lessonae. The sequence continues at coordinate 62,949,878 of NC_138772.1, forward strand.
TACACCCCCCGCCCCCATGCGTTTCACTGGGTCAGGATTACACATACTTACGAGTATCGTCCTTACTAAGTGGAATGCAGTTATGAAGGATCTTTTTAGCCAATGGATTTGTCCATGTATTTGTGGATTTAACCACTTAAGCCCCGGAAAAGATTTTACCCCCTTTCTGACCAGGGGGTATTTTGCGATTTGACTTTAACGGACAATTGCGCGGTTGTGCGACGCTGTACCCAAACAAGTTTGACGTCCTTTATTTCCCACAAACAGAGCTTTCTTTTGGTGGTATTTGATCACCTGTGCAATTTTTTGATCATGCACTATAAACAAAAAAAGAGCGTCAATTTTGCAAAAATAACAATATTTTTAAATTTTTTTTATATGAAATTCCCCAAAAAAAATTTAAAAATCAAAATTTTTTAACATTTTAGGCCAATTTGTTTTATGCTACATATTTTTGGTAAAAAAAATTGCAAAAAGCGTATTTTGATTGGTTTGCGCAAAAGTTATTGCGTTTACTAACTAAGGGAAAGATTTTTGTCATTTTTGTTGTTTTTTTTTTTAACGCGTAATGGCGGCGATCTGCCATTTTTTTTGCGGGACTGCGACATTGCGGCGGACAGATCGGACCCTTGACTGACATTTTTGACACTTTTGGGGTTACCAGTGACATTACTACAGTATGCACTGTTACTGTAAAATGACACTGGTAGTGAAGGGGTTTTGAGAGGTAGGGGTGGTGTGTGTCCCTAGGGGCGTGATTCTTACTGTGATTGGCTGTGGCTTGAGGTGTAGGAACAGTGATCAACGGTCCTGCATAGCAGAACCGTATGATCACTGTTCTTACACAGGGGAGACTGACAGGCGGCTTTGTTTACATCATCCGCCTGCCTTTCTTCCGCTGTCACGGACGATCGCGACTGCCTGGCGGACATCGGGTCCGCTGGGCACACGCGCAGGGGGGTCCGTGACCGAGCGGGAGCGCACCTCCGGCGGTGCGCGCTCGCTCCCCAGAGCCTCACAGGCTAGTGACGTACCCATACGTCACTTTGCCTGTGAGGGGCTGACCGCCGCAGTATATGTACTTGCGGCGGTCGGCAAGTGGTTAATAAATGGTTTCCAGGGCTTTTTTTTGGTGTCGTTCTTTGTACCCCTGTGCAGACTGTGATAGCACTCACATTTGTGGATGATTGTTCATTAGAGTTACTATGGCAGACAGTCAACATCTGCATATATTGGCAGGGAAAGAGGTCAGTAGAAGAACTTATAATACTGAACCTTCCTACTGAGGCTATTAGCAAACAATTTAATGGGAGTTTCTGCTTTTGACTTCATCCTTTACTTTACTCTTAGATTATAGCCATCTGTCATTAGAACCAAAGTACACCGCTCCAGCAACTGGTCCTTTGGGCCAATGAAAGTTCTCGGTGACAGCAAAGCATAACTCCAGACAAAATGTTTCATTTAGTTTTGGATAGAGTGGGGAAGGGGTAGAACATCTGTCAGGTTTTTATTGCTGTCAGTGGTCTTGTTTGGGAAATTTCCCCTCATTTACTACCAGGATAGAAAGTGGTGGGAAATCTACCCAAGGACACAAACCTAAACAAAATCTTAATAGTTAGGGGTTAAAACTTTGGAAAATGTTATCGCGGGCTATGGCTCTCTAGTGTTTTAACAACTGCAGCCCCAATTTGTTGTGTCAGGCGTCATTGTGTCAGTAAGGAAATCCTACCCAGTGGAGTCACAGACAAAACTCATATACAGTATCTCACAAAAGTGAGTACACCCCTCACATTTTTGTAAATAATTTATTATATCTTTTCATGTGACAACACTGAAGAAATGACACTTTGCTACAATGTAAAGTAGTGAGTGTACAGCTTGTATAAATTTGCTGTACCCTCAAAATAACTTAACACACAGCCATTAATGCTGGCAACAAAAGCCCAAACTGGGCCCAATTAGCCATTTTCCCTCCTCGGTGTCATGTGACTTGTTAGTGTTACAAGGTCTCAGGTGTGAATGGGGAGCAGGTGTGTTAAATTTGGTGTTATCACTCTTACTTTCTCATACTGGTCACTGGAAGTTCAACATGGAATTGTTGCTGTAAATAAAGATGGCCTAGGCTATAAGAAGATTGCCAAAACCCTGAAACTGAGCTGCAGCGCGGTAGCCAAGACTATACAGCGGTTTAACAGGACAGGTTCCGCTCAGAACAGACCTCACCATGATCGACCAAAGAAGTTGAGTGCACGTGCTCAGCATCTTATCCAGGGGTTGTCTTTGGGAAATAGATGTATGAGTGCTGCCAGCATTGCTGCAGAGGTTGAGGGGTTGGGGGGTCAGCCTGTCAGTGCTCAGACCATATGCCGTAAACTGCATCAAATTGGTCTGCACGGCTGTCGTCCTAGAAGAAAGCCTCTTCTAAAGATGATGCACAAGAAAGCTCGCAAACAGTTTGCTAAAGACAAGCACATTAAGGACATAGATTACTGGGACAATGCCCTGTGATCTGATGAGACCAAGATAAACTTATTTGGTTCAGATGGTGTCAAGCGTGTGTGGCGGCAACTAGGTGAGGAGTACAAAGACAAATGTGTCTTGCCTACAGTCAAGCATGGTGGTGGGAGTGTCATGGTCTGGGACTGCATGAGTGCTGCCAGCACTGGGGTGCTACAGTTTATTGAGGGAACCATGAATGCCAACATTTACTGTGACATACTGAAGCAGAGCATGATCCCCTTCCTTCAGGGAGTGGGGCGCAGGGCAGTATTCCAACATGATAATGACCCCAAACCCACCTCCAAGATGATCACTGCCTTGCTAAAGAAGCTGAGGGTAAAGGTGATGGATTGGCCAAGCATGTCTCCAGACCTAAACCCTATTAGGCATCTGTGGGGCACCCTCAAATGGAAGGTGGAGAAGCGCAAGGTCTCTAACATCCATCAACTCTGTGATGTCGTCATGGAGGAGTGGAGGAGGATTCCAGTGGCAACCTGTGAAGCTCTGGTGAACTCCATGCCCATGTAGTTAATGTAGCGCCTCTAAAATAATGGTGGCCACACAAAATATTGACACTTTGGGCCCAATTTGGACTTTTTCACTTATACTGTTATACAAGCTGTACACTCACTACTTTACATTGTGGCAAAGTGTCATTTCTTCAGTGTTGTCACATGAGAAGGTATAATAAAATATTTACAAAAATATGAGGGGTGTACTCACTTTTGTGAGATATTGTATGTGGCAAAGAGGTACCTTAATGCATCCTTTGCATTAAAGCGCAACTCCACTTTTGTTGAGAATAAAACATTCCCCTCTGGGTGATCTCTGTACATAACAAGGATTTTAACAACCTTTGTTGCAGATTCCTACCTTTTGTTATTCTGAAGGAATCAATTTGTTTGTTCCTCTGTGCTGAGTGGGTCTAATGGGAGAGGTTTTATAATTATCAGCTGTGCAGCTGCTGGGCACTAATGAGGAAATCTGCTGGGCCTGCTTCCCTTTAGACGTGTTCCTATTGGGAGTATCTCACCAAAAATGAAATTTTTGTTGCAGGGGATGCCAGAAATCTGGCTTGTATCTTAGTGCAGACTTCTGGGAAAATTGGTGAGCCAATCAAACAAGCAGGAAATTATGTTTCTGGGGTGTGGTCAGTATACATTCTGTATACAGAACATCTCCAGGTAGCCATATTGCACTGCATTTTCAGAAAATGACAGCGGCTGCAGATTGAAAAGGAAAGGTGATTTTTAATAACATTCAATTACAATATGATTTTTGTCGCAATTGTATACGCTATATTATTTTTTTCTTTATTTGCTATTTTTTCCCCCCACGAAAGTGGAGTTACCCTTTAAGGTAAAACATGTTTAGATGCCGAGGCATTAAAGTCGGGGTCATCGAAGAGAAGTTGTCCTTGTATGCAGACGATACTCTGATCTATTTGGCTGATGCTTCCACTTCATTACATAGGGCCCTACAATTATTCGACATTTTTGGTCGTTTTTCAGGTATACGTATTAATTGGTCTAAGTCTGTCCTCTTTCCACTTCATCCATCGGTACCTTTAATTGATACTCAGACACCGTTGAAATGGGTACAGGACATGGTGTATCTGGGTATCAAAGTGGGTCCAACATTGGATGTGTACCAACAAAATAACATCGACCCTTTAGTTTTACAATTAAATAAAAGGTGTGCGTCATGGCGTATGCTTCCCCTATCCCCGGTTGGTAGAATCAATTTATTAAAAATGAGTTATCTTCCAAAATTTTTGTATTTTTTTCGTAACTCCCCTATCGATATGACTAAAAACTTTTTTTCGAGATTAGACAGTTTGGTAACAACCTTTGTATGGGCCGGGCGTATTCCACGAGTCGCAAAACGTACGTTATATCTTCCACTTGCAAAAGGGGGCTTAGCGCTTCCTAACTTTAAGCTGTACTTTTGGGCGGCTGTACTGGTGACGGTCCGGTGGTGGTTTTCCCAACCCAAAACTAACTCCGCAGTTACACTAGAAGCAGCATTGCTGGGTTCCTATGCGGCCCTTAGTAATCTGGTTTTCCGGGGGGGAACGGGCACATCCTCAAATAACCAGTCTGATGAAGACGGTGCTGCGGATATGGACGCGGGCGCGGGTGATATATAATACACCTCTACATATATCCCCCCACACTCCGTTGTGGGGTAATCCTAATCTATTACATTTGTACCAACTTCCTGAACCCCAGGTATGGGCTGCCAGAGGGATTGTCACTATGAAACATGTTATTAAAGATGGAAGACTTCTAGGGTTTGACGCACTCCAGTATACCTACTCATTGCCTCCCACTATGGTTTTTCGTTACCACCAGCTTAGTCATGCTATGCGGGCTCAGTTTCAAGGCCCTGTTATCTTGGAATCAGACCCTTTGGAGAAAGGGTTAACGTTCAAGGTAATAGGGAAAACTCTCTCTGCTATATACTCTATCCTTTCAACAGATCATAGTCGGTCTCTTGAGAAAATCTATAATAAATGGAAGGACGATATCCCTGACCTGACGGTTGAAGATTGGGAGGACTCGGTTAATAATTATATCCCCTCAATGATAGCGGCTAGGGATAGATTTATACAACTTAAATTTTTACACAGAGCATACTATACGCCACAACGTCTTGCTAGGATATATCCTATGAAAGATCCCTCCTGTGCCAGATGTGGGCATGGAATTGGTACTTTTATACATGTAGTTTGGTCATGTCCGGAGCTGGCAACCTTTTGGAAGGCCGTGACAGATACTATTGGGGAAATTTTTGACATTACGATTCCCTTGGACCCAAAGGTAACTCTACTGAGTAACCTTACACAAGTGGGAGGGGATAGATACGATAAAATGTGCATTATGTATACCTTGTTTTACGCCAGGAGAGAAATCCTTTTGCGATGGAAGCTACCCGAACCTCCCACCCGATCAACCTGGATAGCTGCCGTTACTAAGACACTTCCATTCTACCGTTTCACATACGGTAGTAGGAATTGCCCAAAAAAATTTGATAAAGTGTGGTCAGCTTGGATTGATGCTGTAGGCGTGCCAATCTCACCTGTTCCATAATGACAGAAGTAGGAACTTATTAAAAATATTTTTTTTTTTTTTTTTTTGTTGTTGTTGTTGTTTTGTTTTGTTTTCTTCTTGTGCAGAGTAATGTAATGTAGTTGTAATTACTTGTTCTGTTTATATGTTTAATAAAAGAAAAATCTATTTGTTAAAAAAAAAAAAAACATGTTTAGATGATTAGTCACCTCTCCTTATACCTACCTGAGCTCTCATTTAATCCAGTGCTGTGCCCGTCTGCAGTTCTTTTCTCCCCTCACTTCCGGGTCTTACAGGCTTTGTTAAAGCAGCAGCTATCAATCAAAGCCATTGATAGGGTCGGGTATGAGCCCATTCGAGGACCCCTTATAGAAAGTGGCTTTCTATGGGGGTACTCGCAGGAGAGGAGGAGCACTGGTGGGGGACCCGAGAAAAGGCGGTTTGCGACCACAACTGTGCAATTCTAAAAAACTTCCCTTTAAAAAATGTAAAGTATAACTAGCAGCAAAACTTTTTTATTTTCCAATAGAATATAGAGGGAATAGAACACCTGGCGGTTATTTATTGCAGTCTGTGCCCACTTTAGGGAGAGTCACTCTCTGTATTTGTTCTATTTATCTTTATAGCCAACAGTGAACACTAGTTCTGTTGACCCTGGTGATGAGGGATTTTTTTTTACTTTGGAGAGATTTCCTGTTTTTTCTTTTCTTTTGCTATTAAAGGTAAATGAGAGATCTGGGGTCTTTTTGAGCCCAGATCTCTTAATAAAGAGGACCACTTATCCTCAATAAAGAGGATGTTTACATTCCTTGTAATAGGAATAAAAGTGTTAGGCTTCTTTCACACGGCCGCTCCGTGTGAAAGGTCCGCTGCGGGACTTTTTTTTTTTTTTTTCCACGGAGCGGATGACATTTCTGTCATCCGCTCCGTGTGCCCGCATATCATCCCATCAGTTTGCGGATGATATACGGACATAATGTAAGTATATGGCACTGCGGATGTCAGCGGATGACACCGCTGACATCCGATTTTCCTTCCTTTCCGTTTTTTACACGGAAGAAAAAATGGGGTTCTGTTCCATTCGTAAAAACGGAACAGAACTGAAAGGAGGAAAATCGGATGTCAGCGGATGGTATTCCACTGACATTCGCAATGCCATTCACTTACATTATGTCCGCAAATCATCCGCAAACGGATGGGATGATTTGCGGACACACGGAGCGGCCGTGTGAAAGGAACCTAAAAAAAAAAAAAAAAAAAAGTTAAATAAATAATAAAAGAGGGAAAAAAAAAAATTTAAAAGCACCCTAGCCCTTGCGGGCAGAAGCCCACACATACGTAAGTCGCTCCCGCACTTGTAAACTGTGTTCAAACCACACATGAGATATCGCCACAATTGTTAGAGCAATAATTCTAGTGATAGACCTCCTCTGTAACTCTAAACAGGTAGCCTGTAAAAAATTATTAAAACATCGCTTATTGAGATTTTTAAGTACCATAGTGTGTCGCCATTCCACGGTCCGCAATTTTAAAGCATTACATGTTCGGTATCTTTTTACTAACTCTTTCACATTATACAAAATATTTTGGGCTAACTTTTTTTTTTTTTTTTTTTTTAATTCATCAGTGTATTTTTTCCAAACAAACTGCGTTTGAAAGACCGCTGCGCAAATACAGTGTGACATAAAATATTGCAACAATCTCCATTTTATGCTCTAGGGTCTCTGCTAATGTTTGGGGATTTGAAGTCATTTTCTAGAACAAAATACAGATTTTTACTTGAAAACAACAAATGTCACAAAAAGGCCTTGTCCCTTGTCTTAAAGTGAAAAAGTTTTCAAAAACCGCTGACAGGTAGGATTTTTATAACAGAAGAGGCCCTAGTGGTCTCTCTGGTCATAAAAGCCTCTCCTGGCCTTTCAACGGTAATGTAATATGAACCCCTGTATGCGCGGCTCAGACTAAATTAATGGGACCTGCTCTGTTCCGCAGTGAAGGGACTCCCATGCACATGTATGGAAGTGACATTCAAGTGGTCGGAGAGAGCGAACCCGGAAGAAGGATCAGGTGAAGATGGAAGCGCCTGGGACCTGCTTGAGCGGTGACAGGTAATTCTGCCATAGGATACTAATATGTAGTGCATATAGCGCATTATGGCACCAACCACCTGGGGCCCACAAAAAATGTAGCAGAGTTTAATACTGCTTTAAACCGTATTTGAAGGTACAGTTACAATGTAAGAAAACCATGCATCTATTACCGCCAACAAAATCAAAATGATTTGGCTTTCAGGGCCAGTTCATACCACATGCAGTCCATTGCATTTTTTTCTGCATCAAAAATGCATGGAAAGTAAGTTACATGGTTGCCAATGGCATACTTTACCCCAGTGCGTTCAGTTCCAGAAAAAAAAGTAGAACATGCTGCATTTTTTCTGAACTGGACTGTATTGGAATGTGGTAAAGCACATTAACCACCTCCTTCCAAAGCCTATTCGACCACTTCACTCCTACATGTAAAAATTTACTTTACTTAGAAACCCCAAACATTATATATATATATATATATATATTTTAGCAGAGACCCTGTAGAATAAAATGGTGTGTGTTGCAGCGGATTTTTAAACATAGTTTTTTTGGCAAAAAAAAACACATTTATGAATAAAAAAAAAAAAAAGCAGTAAAGTTAGCCCAATTTTTTTTGGATAATGTGAAAGATGATGTTACATCTAGTAAATAGTTACCTAACATGTCACACGTTAAAATTGCATCTGCCCGTGGAATGGCGGCAAACTACGGTGCTTAAAATTCTCCATAGGCGACGCTTTAAACGCCTTTACAGGTTACCAGTTTAGAGTGGCACAGGAGGACTGGTTCTAGAATTATTGCTTTCGCTCTGATGACAATACCTCACGTGTAGTGCGATCACCATTTACAAATGCGTGCGGGAGTAACATATGCGTTCGCATTTGCGTGTAAGCATGGAGGGACTTTCAATTTTTTCTTTTTATTTTATTTATTTTATACAAAACATTTTTTTTGTTTAAACTTTATTGCTATCACAAGGGATGAACAACATCTCTTGTGACAGCATGGGCCGTGACAGGTCCTCTTTATGGAGAGATTTGGGGTCTATTAGGCCCCAAATCTCTCCTCTGGCCCTCCTTGCAGCCGATCTGACCGAGATCGGTCCGATCGGCTGCTTCTTTGGCCGCTGGTGGCCAGGTAAACAAAGGGGTGGAACCGGAAGTGACGAATACTCGTTGCACCCGGTTTCCAGGGTTGCAGAGAGAGGGGAATGACGTCAGTTCCTCTCTCTCTGTCCCAGGCAGCCATCGCCGCCAGCCGCATCGCTCCCGGCCTCCGCAATGGGATTGGAGAGCCCAAGTGCAGTGGGAGGGGGGTGGGATCCCCTTCTGCTACCTGCAGAAGTGATCGAGTGGCTAATTAGATTACGTCTGCCTTCTACTGACTTGCAGGCTGAAAATAATGGTACTGGGATGATACCTGTAGGGGCAGGTATTATCCCGGTGTAACCACTGAAACCCAAGGACGTACGGGTACGTCCTTGGGTGGGAAGTGGTTAAAAATGCACCGGAATGCACTGGAACGCATCAAAAACGCACCAGAACCCAGTACAGTGAAAAAAAAAAAACAGGAAAAAAGAAGAACAAAAGCATCTGGAATGCATCCGGAAAAGCATCAAAAACGCACTAGAACGCGTTAAATACGCGCATTCAGAAATGCATCCAGAACGGATCTGCAGTGTGTTTTTTTGGTGTGAACCAGCCCTCAAACCTTAATATTAGAATGTAAACAGGTTGGTATATTTGGATTGGATGTACAAAGTGTGCTTAGCGTTGTGTGATAAAGCGGTCTCTGCAGTGCTGTAGGGACGGCAGTGGCTGTCCAGGGTAAGCGTTCTCTGAAACTGTCCAATTAATCTAGCATAAATGCAATTTCATGTTAAATGATATCGACTGCCGCAGGCTCCCACGCTTTGCTTACATGACTGCAATCATCTGATAAATCACCTTCACATAATTACCAACACTTAACAGTATTTTCCAGAGACATTTTCATTTACTGCGTACAATGTCTCTTCTCTCAGTGGCTAATTGGAAGGACAGGGAAGTGTTGGAAAGGTAGGGGGTGAAGTGTCAGAGCAGTCCTGAAAGTGTATCCAATGCAAAAACTTTTTCATTTTTACTTTTACGTAAAGGGTTGAACCTTTGAAGGGTCAGAACCCTTTTCAGGGGTTTGTAGCTGTACATGGATCGAAATTCAGCTGGTTCAGTAGGGACAGGCCAAATTTCAATCCATGTATTGGCAGGCTGGTTGTACCGTGTCTGGTTTTTCCCAAACGATCACAGCCACCAGCTACTAATGTGTGGATGGGGGAATTGGTTCACTTTTTTTTCCCCTTCAACCTGCTGGTTGAAAGAAAAGCAAAAAAGGTTAATGACACCCACAGCTGTCATCATCGGAACTGGATAAAGGGTATACCTAAAGGACAAATGATGAGATTAAAAAGAAACCGTTGAGTCCAATCAATACTGGAAGAACAAATCCAGACCCTTATGACAAGATTCAAGGAAAAGGGATACAAACAAGACAAATTAGAAAAGGTGAAAAGAGAGGTTGACCAAATGGATAGAGGAACATTATTGGAAGATAAAGTAAAACAGAATAAGGACTATGGACTTGCTTTCATCACAAATTATAATGTCCGACACAAGGAAATTGAACAAATTATACAAAAACACTGGCATCTACTTCTAAGACACGAACAACTAAAATAAATTCTTCCGGAATGGCCAAAATTTATCTATAGGAGAGGTCCAAATCTGAGAGATAAACTAGCCAAGAATGTCCCAAACCCCCCAAAAAAACTGTACACTTTCTTTGACCTAAAGGGATTCTATACCTGCGGGAGATGCAAACCCTGCAAAACAGTTAAAAATAGGAAAAAAAGAACATTTGAATTTACATCAAACACTACCAACAAAACCTACAAAATTAAGAGTTTTATAACCTGCCAAAGCACACACGTCACGTATTTGCTGACTTGCCCCTGCAAGTTACAATACGTGGGACGCACCACGAGGAATCTGAAAACACGCATTGGGGAACACATAGACAACATAAGAAAAGGCTTCAGATACCATAGTGTTTCCAACCATTTCCAGATAAAACACAACAGAGACCCCACTCTACTCACATTCTGTGGAATAGACATCATTGAACCTCACTGGAGGGGGAAAAATATGAGGATTGCAGTTTCATGTAACGAATCCAAATGGATCTACCAATTATCCACGTTACATCCCAAAGGAATTAATATTGATATGGATATAAACTGTTTCATATCAAATCCATAAAAATATATATAAAAAACACACAAAAATAATTAACCCGCTCAGGTAGCCAAACATGCATGGGGAAATAGTCAATTAGGTTCCCTTTATTTCAGGAATATTTTTTCAATATTAACATTATGTGAATCTATATATATATTTTTTAAAATACCGTCCTGTAATTTGATTATATATTAACAGCCATTCCCTAATTAACTTTATATTCACAATAAATATTTAGATGTTTACAACACTGTTCATAACTATTATTATTATTTATAATTAATTAATTTTTTAATAATCACTTAAACATATTTATTTATTATTAAGGCACGTCCATTCATTTATATGAGATCATAGAGATTGTCATTTATCCACTTAATCACATTGTTAATTTATATATTGATATTTCATATGCTTATAATTATTTAATCTTTGGCTATTAATCTGATGAATTTTTAACCATTATTTACCTGGTGATATTTATGACAGAGTTTAATATTTATCCAGGGCAATTTTATTAATAGGTTTTTTATACATAAATATATCATTTTCAAAAAAAATATTTTACCATGTTTTAATATTACGATCATCCACTGTTTATTATATACATATTTCTAATAATTTAATATATGTATTGTGCGGCTGCCAATCCACCCTATTACCCAATACAAAATCAAATTTAGGGATACATTCGAGGGAGATTTGGCCAAATCAGTAATATGGGGACACCTCCGGTTTCTCGGCTCCTTCCGGTTGCGTAATTGCGGGCGGAGATAGGGGCGGAACCTTCACTATATCAGCCCATACCTCGCTATGCCTTCCAAACTCTGAGGACGTCACTGGAAGTGACGAAACGCGTCAGTTTGGACCGCATAGCGTCATCACATCACGTTGAGGTGGAGTGCAAGCCAGAAGCCAGCCCGCCACTTTGCGAGGAGGACGAACAGCCAACACTGCTAGACCACCAGTGATGTTTTAACCCTTTTTATGCTGATTCTTACCCGGTATATGGGAAATAAACTACTTTCTTAACATTATTACACTATTTGGAGCTTTCTTTCTCCTTTTATACCACAACTGGCCGATTACCCCGGAGCCTAAAGGAGCCATCAGCAGCCCATAGGACCACTAAAGAGGGAACCCATTAAGCCCAGGGGGCTTTCTAAGCGCGAAAGGTTCTAATGCCGTATGGCATGTAGGACCCACTTGATCTGGTAAGTGATCCAATCTACTTACTTACACTGCAAAGGAATTGATGTCACGGCCAATCATGCCAGAGCACTTGCACCTTCGAATTTGAAGATACACTTTCACTAAGGACTTTACCATTCTTTTGAGCACTGAAGTCACTACTTATTCTGGACTATACATTAATATTTTAAATTTTTTATTTTTCTCCTATTGATTGGAATTTGCTTTATATATTTATTCACTATGCACTATTTTGCACAATAATTTGTCATTGAGAGGTTTGATGATTTTATATTCATTTATATTTATAAGTTATTTGATACACCATGTTTGACTGACACCATACAAAGAGTGGTATAGAAACTGCTATCCACCAGTTATTCTCAGCAAGTGCAGTATTTTGGTCTTCTACAAGACCATTCAAAAGGTTAATGTATGGCCATCTTTAAGGAGATTTGCTCTACTTGTCCTGGGACTATGAAAATCCAAAACACCAGAACACAAATGGAGGGGAAATCTTTAAACTGGGACACATATTCCAGTGACCACTTATCTAAGAGGGGATTTCCTTCAGAGAAGCTCTTTCACGTCATACTGTTCCTATAGAACAGAAAGCAAAGGAAATCCTCCATAATGGGACACAGCAGAAAAACTCAGATGTGTTTTACTATTCCTTACTCTTTCCAACTTTTTTTTTTTTTTTTTTTGCAATACTGGTATTAGAAATTATTGAAGAATAGAAGGACCTATGCAGTTCAGTGAGAATGAGACTTGGCAACTGAGATAAGACTTAGCGGACTGGAGTGGGGCCTGGCTTTCTGTGGCCAAATGCTCATGTGCTTCTACGTTGGTATTGGGTCCCTGACTGCATTGCCCATGCCAATCCATCCTACAGTGATCGTTGTTTCTGGGGTAGTGGCCATCAGGGTGATGTCGTACACATATGGTGGAAGTGCCCTGGACTAATTGGCTCCTGGTCCAATGTATTTGGCCTCCAATGCATGTTGTTCTATCTGCCCATAGAAAAAGAAGCCAAGTTTGCCTTATTACATTTTCCAATTCCGGGCCTCTTCTCCTATCAGCGGAAGCTCACTTCCTATCTATTTTTGTCAGCCAAAAGAAGAATTGTGCCCAAGCCTGGAAAAAAACATCTGTCTCCTTTCAGGGGGTGAGAGATTGCATGACCACGTTGATGCTTAACGAACAGATGTTAAGCATTCACACTAACTCTAATGCCAAGTTCCTCAAAATCTGAGCGCCATGGCTGTCATATGTCTTTTCTACCCTCCCACCAGCTAGCTTGGGCCACCTGTGACGGACAGTTCCAATGCTCCCAAGCCCTTACCTTCTTCCCTTCTCTTGGCCTCTAACCTTCTGGCCCTCCCTTCTCCCCTAGACTACCCTATCCTTTCTCTGGCTCCCTACTCAGTAGGTGCACAAGCTCCTTTCCTTTAGCTTCACCATCCTGCCTAACTTCAGTCTGGTTTCCGCTCCTTTTTTCCTTATTAGATCTGTATAGGCTGTATATTGCACCACCGTATGGATATTGACCAGCCCAGGGGATGCCCCGTTGTTGTGGGGAACCTCTTCAGGATCCCTTGGTCCTTATGGCTTCATGAACAAGTCTATTTACTGTTGTTGCCTTCGCTCTCATTGTTCCTTTTTGTTTATTGCCTAATTTTTGCCTTCCTTGGGAGCAAACTTCTGTTACAATAGTCAATGCTAGCCCCTGCGTGGATTAACTTTTGCATGTTAACTACTTGTTAAAACCAAATAAAAACTATTGAAACAGAAGAATAGAAGGACTTTAGGAAGTCTCAAATTCTTGCTGGCTAAGCAGGGTGCCAGTAGCAGCCTGGAACCTGGGACTAAGCCACTATCAGAAAGCCACTATGGGAAAGCCTCAGGATGTTACAAAAACACTGGAGTTTACAAAAGACACAATTGATAAGGTACACCAAGGGCCCAAGGTATTGGCAGATAATTGGCTATACATGGATTTAATTTTTTTGATTTCTTCTAAATATGCTAACATTTGTTCAATGGGTGGCCCTGTCAGTGCCAGCCAGCTTGACAAAAGTCGATCCAAGTGACTTTTGTTGAAGGAGCCAGGTGTAAAATTCTTGGCTGAAGAGTGCCTGCTTCTAGTCACATGCAGGTACTCTTTAGCCATTGGTACCAGCTGTCAGAATACAATAGCCAAAACTGCAGATTTGTCCACTTAGGGAAAGTGAGTTACTTCAATTGCCTATCCCAGGAGGGATGGCCAGCTTAAATCTAAGTTCACCTTTTGGAGCATGTTACATGTTACATGCATATTTAGGGTATAACGTGCAACATGCCCCAGCACCAGTCCCCGCACCTCCCTGATCCCCCTCTTCCCGAGACAGTGGGCAGAGGTTCCTCTCTCTCCCCACATTAGCTGCCACATTTGAAAATGGCGCAGCTGTTGCAGGGCTCCATTTGTACAGCCACGTCAGTCATTCATAGGAAACTGTGAATGAGAAAGTCCCACCTTCACTAAGGCAGACAGCTTGTAGTTCTCAATGAAGTGCAAGGCACTGATGAGCACCTTCATAGTTCATTCATCCAGTCCTGCAGCTTTTAAAGGGACAGCCTGTATGGAGGTAGGTGAAAGCTGTAGGTCTTATCTGCAGGAGACTGATACTGCACCCACGATTCACCGATCACAAGTGCAATGCTTTGCAGGCTCCTGTGCATGAAATAATAAACGCACATTTTTTGCCAGCAACAATATGTGCATTTATTACTTTTTGCAGAAAGGTGAACTTAGTCTTTAAGTCCACACAATATACACTGCAATTCCTGATAACAGATTAAAAAAACAAAAGAATAGGATGACATCACAGAAGAAAGAATAATCATCCTCTGAAACAAAAAGAAGCAATACTGACTCTGTACTAAATTAATAAACAAATATATATATATTCACTACATTACCAAAATTATTGGTACGCCTGCCTTTCCACGCACATGAACTTTAATGGCATCCCAGTCTTAGTCCGTAGGGTTCAATATTGAGTTGGCCCACCCTTTGCATCTATAACAGCTTCAACTCTTCTGGGAAGGCTGTCCACAATGTTTAGGAGTGTGTCTATGGGAATGTTCGACCATTCTTCCAGAATCACATTTGTGGGGTAGGCCTGGCTCGCAGTTTCCGCTCTAATTCATCCCAAAGGTCTTCTATGGGGTTGAGGTCAGGACTCTGTGCAGGCCAGTCAAGTTCCTCCCCCCCCCCCCCCCCCCCCCAAACTTGTCTATCTGCATAATTTGCAGTTTTTTAAATTGTACTTTTTTTTTTTACTCTTTTTGCCCGACCCTTCCACTACCCCCTCCACTGCCATTCTCACTTAGGCAAGAATGACATGTGCCTGATCCCTCAGCCTCCTGGGATAGCATATATGACATATCCCATGAGGATGCAGGAGTAGGGGGTCATCAGAGACTAGCTACCTGAACCCAGAATAGGCAGATGGCTTCCGATGACTGAGGAGGACTATGAGGATGATGAGGACCCAGGCTGCTGCACCCGATCAGCGGATCACTGTAAGGCAAAGCTGGAAACTTTATAGCAGGTAAGTATCTGAAATGAGGACAACGCTGCATATAAGTAGGAAAAAAAAAAGGGGCAAGTGAAGTTCCTCTTTGAGAATGTCAAGCTGACCCTTTAGCGCACAGCGACATAATAATATTTCCTACTTTATAAAGGCAGTGCTGTACTTTTAAACCATATTATGCAGTTATTAGGCACAGTAGAAAATGTGTTCTGATCAATATTTTAACAAGAGGAACCCATCGCTCTTTTCTTTGATCTGTATAGACATAATGCTAATGGCTTTGGAGACGGCAGTAATTTGCATTTTCCATTCATCTCCAGACTTGCGGTAAAGTTGTCAGGATCGCCGTTCTCCGACTTTCCACCTCCCACCGCAGCGCGATCCCCCATCTCCTACAGAGACTCCTCCACTCAGACGCTCTCTGTACTTCTCAGTGACAGTCCTTGCTTTGAATTTACAGAGGTGATGCGAGTTCAGCACTCACACCCTAGCAACACAAATCTTCAGCGGTAATAAGAGGTCTCATTTCTCCTCTCAGCAATACACCAATTGGAATTATCCCCCAGAGCATCAAAAGGGCCCGGTTCAATCTGATTCTCTGGCACAAATTTTCCTTTGTTTTATTTTTCCTAGCTTTTATGAGGAGGAATTAGCTGGAAAAAAGGATATCCTAAAAAAAAGAACTTCTCTTCTGAAGCTAATAAATGCGCTATCATTATGTAATAGCAGCTTGAATGCACATTTTATTTGTTTTAGTGGAACTCTGGTATATTTCATGCAAATACTGACTTTTTACCAGTTTACGCTTAAAGTATCATTAACCGCTTGCCTACTGGGCAGTTTTACCCCTTCCTGCACAGGCAAATTTTCAGCTATTAGTGCTGTTGCACTTTGAATGCAACACTGAATCCAAATGAAATTGTCATCATTTTTTTCACACAAATAGCGCTTTCTTTGGGTGGGATTTACTCACCACTGGGTTTTATATTTTTTGCTAAATAAATGAAAATTATGAAAAAAAAAAGATGCAAACCGGTAATTATTCTCCTTCACTAATGTACTCTGATGAGGCTGCACTGATGGGCACTCATGAGGAGGCACTGGTGGGCATTGCTGAGGAGGTACTGATAGGCAGCACTGATGGGCACTGGTTGGTGGCACTGATGGGCACAGATAGGTGACGCTGATGAGGAGGCACGGATATGGCACAGATTGGCAGCACTGATAGTCAGGACACTGATAATCAGTGCCCTGATTATCAGTGTAGATGTCCCTTTCACACAAGCCAGTTACGGTCTCGCCGATAACCAGCTTGTGTGATTGGACACAGCTGATCACGTGGTAAAGGGCTGCTATAATTGGCCCTTTACCCTGATCTGTGATAAGCTCTGTCCAAAAGACACATTGATCACAGAGCGCGCCTGGTGCAACCTGCAGTGGGTGCGGTTCTGGGAGGGCGTCAATACACCCCCTCCCAGAACTAGACAATTGCGCTGTAGCCGGCATTCAGCTATAGGAAAGTCAGGAAGTGGCTAAACCCCATAATATTAAAAACTATCAACAAATGGTGTATAACATGCTGTTCATACTCACTTGGGATTTGTTTTCTGTATTCTGCAAAAAAAACTTGGTTGATCCTGCTGTTCTCTGTCTCCCCCTCCCGTCCATGTCTCCACTGCTGTTGGGGATTTTGCAGAGCACTGTTGGCAGCTCTGCACATGAACAGTTTTCAGTGAGTTTTCTTCCCTGAGCATTTCCTTCCTATCACATCTGAGTAGCCAATGTGACTATAGAGTCAAACATTTGAGTGTATACACAGTGGTAAATGACAGCCCACTCCCTCCCAACTACTCCATATCCCTTAAACAGCTAAATACAATAGGATGGATTACATCTTGATTAATGGTGGCTTCACCTCCCTGTTATTCTAAGACACAGGCTGGAGGGGCATAACACAGCCTGTGACTGGCAGAAATCTGCCCACACCATGTTATTGCCAAAAAATAATAAAGATTTGATTTCAAATATATATTTGTATGACAATTTAAAACAGTTTATTGATATTAATTATTTTTCCTCTGCATTCCAAAGGCTGTTTTTTTTTTTTTTTGAACATGTGACTAGCAGCAGAGGACTAGAAGCTCCTCCTGCTACTGTTTCCCTGCAGACAGGCTGGGAAAGAGGTGAGTTATAGGACAGCTGTATTTCGAATAGGGAAAAATTTAATGTTTTTTAAAAAAAATGTAAATAATTACAGTTCCACCATCTATATACAGCGGTTTTATTACGATTAAAATCGAACGCCTGCAACAATTTGTTATTTCATTCTGACTAGATTGGGGATGGGTTAAAGCAACCTTTCTCATTCTTTTTGTCCCAGAAGAAGCCCTGAAATAGTCTTCAGGTCTTGAGAAACCCCTGCTAAAACCAATTCATTGGGAAGAATGCTCCTATTACAGATTACTACAGTTACAGACAGCTAAAAATCGGTGTCTTGTTGATGGCTCTGCTAAATGGTGTTGACCCCCAGAACTATGCAGGCACCATGAGGTGGGAGGTCAATCAGCCACAGCTCAAAGAAGACTTACCAACCTCTGGAGGAATGCTAGGGGGTCCATGGACCCCTGGTTGAGAATGTCTTGGTTACAGTCTCGATTTTTTATTTGGCTCTGTGATTCCCTCTCATTTGCTGTCTTTTTCTAACTAAAAACAACTGTATCTATAGTTTAGGCATTGCAACAAGTAATCTATATATTTTTGAAATAGTAGTGCAAGCATTAGTAAAAAAGATGGTACATGCCTGACATATATCCACACAAATCAAGCAAGTTTGTAAATATACTTCATCTGCTGTCCCCTGACAGATCTACTGGAAACCTCTATAGTTCGGTAAATTTAAATTTCTTGCCTGGTGGCTAATACAGACCTATGCACATCTTCAAGCAAAGAATGGCTGTATACATAGAGTTGTAATAAAAAAGGCAACCTCGGCATTCCCCCATATGCACACAATCTCATTGAGGAGCATTGAAAAGGAACATACAAAGAGTATCTATAAATACTCTCTTATACAACTAAAATGCATACTGTCTGCCTTGTCTTCCAATATTTGGGATTTTTCTTTTATTCAAGAAGAGCTGAACTCTAGAAACGATTATTTAGGCCTGCAAGCTACTGTCTACGACCCAGCTAGGCAAGAAGGCTCAGAGGTTTTTGTTAAGGAGTACATTTGTTTTAAGTTTGCTAACAGTTTTTGTGCAATCCTATATTTTGTTATATATTTTATAATTGTTATATTTATTATATTTTGTGGACTAAAATATAGAATATAAAGCAGGTTATTATTTAGCTAACATTGATTTATTGGTGCTGTGGTTTGTGTCTTGTTAGGCTCGACAATCGTCATTAAAAGTACATATAAACAGCATGTGGAGTTGGAATGAAGAAAAAAGAAAAAAAAAAAAGCTAAGGCCCCAAATTGCACAAAAATGCATGCACCGTCGCACCTGCATAGGTGTGAACACAGCTTTAACTTGCTAAGCTTTAAAAATGCAGTACTTTAATCGGGTCAAATACTAAATACACTTTGGACAATTCCTGATAATTGACAAAAATTCCAGTGGTCGGTGACCCAGCTTGACAAACTTCGACTAAAACATTGAAGGAGCCAGGCCGAAAAAAGTGTAAAAAAAAAAAAGTCAAATAGTGATTGCAGCCAATTAAGGGTGCTGGCTGCCAGAATACAATAGCCAGCAACAGAAGATTCATCTGTCCACTCTGCTTAGCATGAGGAATCCTTTCATGTATGACCAACTACATTGGTTCTCCTATTTCTACATACTACTCCCTAAAGTATTGGCATGCCTAGAAGAGCTCCTTCCTTTTATTCTAATTGCCCTCCTTTCACACACAAATCCAAGACTTCTCCCAGACTGCTCTCCTACTGTGAAACACCTTCCCTCGTACCAGTAGACATTTCCATAAGCTCCAATTCTTTACACAGTCTCTCAAAATGTACTTCTTCACACTAGCATATGATATGGCATTATAGCTACTCAACTCATGAGATAATTCAGCTTCCAATAGGCGTCACACATATTTTTGTACTCACTGTAAAGTCATTTTGTCCATTAGTTCACTGGAGGACATAGAAGTCTATTCTCCAACATGTGGGTATAGCTCACACCTCTAGGGTTTCCATCCGTCCAGATTTGATGGACAGGATCGGATCGGATGTCAGCGGACATGTCTCCACTGACATCCGATGCCCCATAGACATGCATGGGGGGACCGTTCAGATCCGTCAAAAAAACGGACAGGCGGATCTGAACGGTCCGCCTGTGTGAAAGGGGCCTAAAGCATAAAAAACGAATTTAGCGACCAAATTAAAGGATGTGCTGCAATATATTATAATTTTGTTTTTGGGTTTAGAGGCACTTAAACTAAACAAAAATACGCTCATGAGCATGTGCATGTAAAGCCAATAGCTTGGACTGGGACCTTTTTGCAAGTGGGTTTTGCATGGTAATGCAAACTCAGCTGGAAGAAGATCAAATGCAGGCCAGAACAAGGTCATCCGCAGGTCAAATGCACCTGTCAATATATTCTGAATAATCTAAGAAGGGTCTCAAATGTGTGTCAAATCAATGCCATCAACATGAGCCCAATATATTAACACAGGTCCCTATATTTATATATTTCCTGGTAATTGTATTGTTGTACTAAATTGTACCAGTCATATTGTCCCATACAGTATGTGCTGCTTTTTGTGCTGTGGAAAACTGCTGCCCTGTGAATATTAGGAGAATAGTAATAACAAACAGGCAGGCACACCCACTACGCCACTACTACACAAGGCAAACAGCACTGACACTATCTTCCAAACGATTACATTGAGAATCTGGGATTATGGTGATCTTGCTGCTGGAGACCCTTAAACTGACCTAGAACCTGAGTGATGTCTCCCACCGCTAAGATGCGGATATCATACCATAGACAGGTTGACCTAATTATAGTGTATGGTTACTAGAGTTAAAGAACATTTTTTTTCTCATACTCACAGCTGGTCCTGGAGTTCTACAATTATGTATTCTAGCTGTTCTTTCTCCAGCTTGTGGTTCACTTCAAGGTCCTTAATCCTCTGTAGTATTAACTTGTTTTGAGATACTGAGTCCGATAGTTGAACTTCCCGAAGGCGGACCAATTCTTCAAGATAACCCTGAAAAGAGAACAGTACAGATTAATCACCTCGGTGTTCAGGATTGCATCTTGTTGATCAGAAGTCCTCCAACATAGGTTCATCCTACACTTTACTATTGCAATGGCTATACCGAGGTGTATCCATTTTCAGGTGACTGCGCAAACCTTTCGTCACTGAATGTACAAATCTTAAATTCTGAGAAAAAGTGAAGGGCTGACCTAACCCTTTTGCCACCCAAAGCTGCCTTTTGGTTCATTAATGTGATACTGTAGGTTGCCTCAACATCCTATAGAGAGCTGAAGGCCTGGCAAGCCATCTTTCTCAAACTGAAATTTGCTCCTTAAGGTATATTTAAAGCCATTTTGGTGAATGGGTTGGAAACCATTTCACCTAAGGGTACTAGAATTTCATGTCACTTTACATGGCCTTCCGGAATGGCAGTTTTACTTTCAAACTTCTCTGGTGTGAAAGTCGCATAAAAAGTTACTGATAAATGTTGAAATAATGACTAAAAAATATTATCATTTTTAAAAATACCAAACACATGCAAACTTTACACAGGATCTCTCAGCTCTGAAAAGGAGCGGGTCGGGAGCTGAAGTTACATCAGTGAGGAGATCTCTGAGAGCTGATTGGAGGGAAGGGACACATTTCCTTCACACAGCACACAGGAACAGAGCTGAGGCTGTCAGTCACAGGCTAGGCCCTTCCCTGTTACCATTTTTTTCTTGGTGTCAGAAAAACTCATCTGAGGTGACTCATGCTTATAGCAGAGGAATGAGGCAGCGGATAGAAATGACACTTAGTGCTCTGGATTGAGACAAATATACACTATAGAGGGATATGCTTTATTCATATTTCATGTCTGAGGCTTACAACCACTTTAAAAGTCCATTCTGGCTGCTGCTATAAACATTGAATTTCTATAAAGTGTCTAATGAGGAGAGCCAGAAAAAAAAACATTTAAGATACCGAATAACCAATGACTCAAGAAATAAAATACTGATTCATAAGATATAGAAGATTACAAAACGTATTAATGTAGATAAACCCTTAGCTGGAATACATTTAGGGACATGTAACATCCGGTGATAATTCTTCAGTGTCATGATTGCTAAGAGACTGTATCCAAGTGTCTATGGAATCACTTCCTTGCTAGCCGGGCCATTGGATATATTGCTTTTTTTATTGCCCCACAGTGTTTATGGCCAGCAAGATTTCACAGAGATAAGTGAAAGGCAATAATGTGACTCTGCCATGTGGGATTTCCGCACAGGTATATCTTACGTCTATTGCATTGCAGATAAGTGGCCAGAGCTGAACCTGTAGGTCTCCTACAACTTGTGTATATCTCCCCCATATTGGCACTACATACTCTGTAGCATTTACATTTTGTAGAGTAAAGTAGGGACTGGCCATAGAGGGTTTACTTTGATGCAGTTGGCTAGCTTAAAGAGGAAGTAAACCCTCCTCTGACACTTTTACCTATAGGTAAGCCTATGATAAGGCTTACCTATAGGTACTGTAAATATCTCCTAAACATGTACTGTTTAGGAGATATTTACCTTACATGCAGCCAGTGACGTCACTGGCGCATGCGCTCTGAAGCAACGGCCGCTGGTGCCGTTCCTT
Organism: Pelophylax lessonae; assembly: GCF_965119305.1. NCBI lineage: Eukaryota > Metazoa > Chordata > Amphibia > Anura > Ranidae > Pelophylax > Pelophylax lessonae. Next base: position 62,972,408 of record NC_138772.1, read on the forward strand.
CAGAGTCCCGTGCCGTGACCGTCTGCTCCCGCGTACGTGCGCGGGAGTGACGTCACCACGGCTCCGGCCAATCAGATGGCCGGATGCCGCGATCCCGGAAGACGGGCGACTGAACATGTCGTCCGTCATAGAGGTGAGCGGTCGGCACGGCGGGGGTTCGTTCTAAGGTAAGTATTGCATAATGAGCTAGTATGGGATGCATACTAGCCCATTATGCTTTTCTCTTTCAGGGTGAAAAAGAAAAAAAAAAAAAAATATTTGAGTTTACAACCTCTTTAAACATGTATTGGAATGTATGTTTTTTTTTTTTTTTAAAGTTTGCTAGTAAGGGTTTATAGCTATGTGCACAGGGTTCATACAGAATTGTAAGTATCTGCCATATGTGAGTTGCATGTGTTACATTAGCCTCAAATTCCTAGAATACTGTGGATCATAAACAACTGACTTTTTTTGTTTTCTAATAAAATACTTCTATCAACTTTTTGAATCCTTTGTTGCATCTCATGGCTGCTGAACTCCTGCAGCTTCTTTGCAGATATCTTCTGTTTACATGCAATTTTGAGAGCACTGCATGGCATTTCCAGATGGTGACCACAGTAGACCATGCCTGTGTCATGTGTGCCACTTGTAAACTTCATCTAAAGCCCTTAGGCAAGTTGACCATGCAGAAGCTCAGTTAGGAGGCAAGAAAAGAACATTGTCACCCTAAAACAGAAGTACCTGTACAAGTCATTGCAACATTACCAGGTATTGTCTTAATACACAGCTGCAGTTTAAAAATAATTAAAAATTATGTTTGAAATTACAATACAATCTTGAGCTTATTTTGAGATTTGATTTACAGATACAACCCCAATGCCAAACAAGTTGAGACATTATGTAAAATCTACAAAAAAAATAGAAACCAATGATTTGGAAATCTCATAAACCCATATTTTATTAACAACAGAAAATGGATAACATATCAAATGTTTAAACTGAGAAAATTTACCATTTGAAGAAAAAATAAGGTCATTTTAAAATTGATGGAAGCAACATGTCTCAAAAAAGATGGGGCAGGGCAACAAAAAGCCTGCTAAGTAACAAGGAAGAACTGCAAGAATATTGTGCAACTAATTATGTTAATTGGCAACAAGTCAGTAACATTATTGGGTATAAAAAGAGCATCTTAGATAGGTAAGATGTCTCAGAAGTAAAGATGGGCAGAGGTTCACCAATCTGTCAACAGCTGTGTCTAAAAATTGTCGAACCATTTTAGAATAATATTCCTCAACATAAAATTGCAAAGGCTTTGAATAGATCATCATCTATAGTACATAATATCATCAAATGATTACGGGAATCTGGACAAATCTCTGTACACATGGATAAAATTGCGAAGACTTTGAATATATCATTATCTACAGTACATAATATCATCAAATGATTACGGGAATCTGGACAAATTTCTGTACACATGGACAAGGCAGGAACGTAATATTGGATGCCCGTTATCTTCGGGCCCTCAGACGGCAATACGTTAAATAGAGGCATGATTCTGTGATTGACATCACTGCATGGGCTCAGGAATACTTCCAAAAATCACTGTCTACGAACACAGTTCCCTGAGCCATCCAAAAGGTAAAGCTCTATCATGCAAAAAAGAAGCCATATCTGAACACGATCCAGAAACCCGGCTGTCTTCTCTGGGCCAAAGCTCATTTAAATTGGTCTGCTGCAAAGTGGAAAACTGTTGTGGTCAGACAATTTAAAATTTGATATTCTTTTTGGAAACCATAGACTAAAGAGGAGAGGGACCTTCCGGCTTGCTATCAGGGCTCCGTTGACAAGCCAGCATCTCTTCTGGTATGGGGGTGTATTAGTGTGTACGGAATGGACAGCTTACACATCTGGAAAGACACCATCAATACTAAATGATATATCTAGGTTTTAGAGCAGGGATATGAAAACTGTGGCCCTACAGCTGTTGCAAAACTATGAGTCCCATCATGCCTCTGCCTCTGGGTGTTATGCTTGTGGCTGTCAGAGTCTTGCTATGCCTCATAGGACTTGTAGTTCTGCAACAGCTGGAGGGCCACAGTTTGCATATCCCCGTTTTAGAGCATCACATGCTCCTATCCAGATGACATCTTTTTTAGGGAAGGCTTTGAAAATTTAACAGGACAATTCTAAACTGCATATTATATCTATGACAATAGCATGAATTGGTAGTAGAAGAGTCCTGGTGTTTAACTGCAAAAAAAAAAAAAACAAAGAAAATTCCCAGCTCAACTCTTAAACCAGCCTGCTACCAACAGAATTATCCTGTCTAACACTTTACGTTAAAAACAGGGGTTTGGTTTGCACACATTTGCAAATACATGGGTAAGCTGCAGAACCGCTCCAATGCACCCCAATATATCTGCAGTCCAAACTCTTGTAAATTTTTGAGAGCCTCCATAGTAGAAGCACATAGATAGAGGGCAAGTGAGCCTATTAGACAGGATAATTCGGTTGGTAGCAGACTAGTTGGTGAGTTGAGCTGGGAATTTTCTTAGGTTTTGTTTTGCATGCATTGCCCTTCCATTTGCTCCTTGCTGTTAAGGCCAGTTATAAGTGGGAGCAGGGGCTATTTTTTTGTTACTGGGGCTTCACTAGCCTGCCTGCCGTCCAGACCTTACACCAACTGAAAATATTTGGTGCATTTAGAAACTAAAAATACGACAAAGTAGACCAGGGCATTTGAGCAGTTAGAATCCTTTATCAGGCAAGAATGGGACAACATTCCTCTCGCAGAATTCCAGCAACTAGTCTCCTCAGTTCCCAGACATTTACAGTGTTGGTAAAAGAAAAGGGGATGCTACACCATGGGTAATCATGGCCCTGTCCCAACTTTTTTGGAATTGGGGTTGTACTTTGCCAGTTTTATGTTTCCCTGTCCCAACTTTTTTTTGAGACATGTTGCTGCCATCAATTTCAAAATTACCTTTTTTTTTTGAGAAAAAGGCCCAGCAGCCTTCCTGGTAGTCTTACGCACCCAGTCTGCGGCAGTGTTTAATGCTTTCTGGCTTGTATTGACAATGACTCTGGAGATGACATTGGTGCTGGCTCATAGGAGTTACGACAAGTTTAAATCTTTTATTTTGTGAGGTGTCTTTCTCTAAGACTATGATGAATGTGATTTTTTGCTACGCTTAGATTTGCACCCTCTGATGTTCCTTTTTTATATCTGACTTGCTGCTGCTTCTATTGCACACTGTGAGAAGCTCACAGTGTGAAGTGAAAACAGAGTTAGCAATGCTGTGTAATGTTGCAGTTTAACTTTAAATAATTTTAATATAATTTAATGTTCATTTCATTTTAAACGATGACTACAATCCAAAGCGGTATTCATTTTTGTGAATTGAACATTTGGTTGTAGAGAAAACTGTCCAGAGACACAATAAGAAAGGCATGCAAAATAAGTTGTGGTGCTCTGTGAATTGAACTTAATGTGTCCTCACTGAAACACTCTCTATAACTAGCTATAAAGTGTCTGCATTATCTGAGGGTTTCACAGAATTAAAATGAAAATAAACAGAGGGAGCTCATCTGGAGCGAAGGGAATAAGATCGCAGGCAGTGCAATTAACAGGATAACACTCTCTAAGTAATTTCTAGAAACATCACAGAAATCCAATTAGATCTAGTGCACAAGCCAAAAGATTTTTGTACTTACCGTAAAATCCATTTCTCTGAATTCATCGACGGACACAACGCTCTATAACCATAAATCATAACTACTGGGTTTTATTGCCTCCTCCAGGAGTAGGACTAGACAGAACAAAAAACACCTGGCTACGCCCATGGGCTGTCTTCAGCTTGGTATATAACCCCACTCTCTGCTCTAGCTAATCAGTTTAATAGCAAGTAGTATTAGAAGTATCAGAACTCCATAGAGGGGTGGGTGCTGTGTCCATCAATGAACTTAGAGAAATGGATTTTACGTTAAGTACAAAAATCACATTTTCTGTTTTGTTCATCGACAGACACAACGCTCCATTAATTTATAACTACTGGGATGTCCAAAAGCAGTGCCAGAAGTAAAATGAGGGATGGGGAAAATAACCCAAGGCTAAACATATGAGCCCTTAACCAGGACACATGAGCCTTAACTGGGTCACAGGAGCCCCATCTGAAAAATAAAAGTTTAAAGAAAAACAGCCCTCAAGAGGGAACAGCCCCTTAAACAGCAGCATGCAAAACTTTGCAGCCAAAAGAAGCATCGGCAGATGCCAAAATATCTACCTTATAGAATTTTGTGAAGGTATGCACTGACAACCAAGTGGCCGCCTTGCAAACTTGCAATATTGATGCCTGATGACAGAAGACCCAAGAAGCACTCAGTGCCCAAGTAGAATGCGCCGTGACAGGGAAAGGTGGAACCTAACCTTTAATGGAACAGGCCTGAGTCAGCGTCTGTCTGATCTATCTGGAGATGGTAGGTGAAGAAGCGGCAAGCCCTTTTCTTGGTCTGACCATAACCACAAAAAGCAAGTCTGACCTCTGAAAGTACTCAGTAGCTGCTAGATACACCCGAATCGCACAAACCACATCCAAAGTATGTAAAGCAAATTCCTTGGGACGAGTCTGCTTGGGACACAAGGAAGGCAACACAATGTCCTCATTCTAATGGAAGTCAGAGACAACTCTGGGCAGGAACAGGATAATGCCGCCAAATCTGATACCCTGTGGGCCGAGGTAATAGCCACCAAGAATGTCACTTTCTGGGATAACCGGGGCAGGGGAACCTCCCGAATATTCTCAAATGGAGGTTCCTGGAGAACCGAAAGTACTAAATTTAAATCCCATGGCGGCAAAAGAGACCGCACAGGTGGAGCCACATGTCAAACCCCCTGAATGAAGGTACGAACTAAAGAGTGCTTGGCTGAAAGAAGCTTGCCAAGGCAGACACCTGGCCCTTGATGGTACTCAAGGCCAACTTCTAATCAACGCCCTGTTGAAGAAAGGTTAAGATCCAAGGCACAGAAAAGGATCGAGGATGAGCACCAATCGACTCACACCAAGAAATGAACGCTTTCCACGTATGATGGTATATCTTGCTGGAAGACAACTTCCTCGCCTTCACCATAGTAGGGACCACTGATCCAGACAGACCTCTATCCCTCAGTACCTGGCTTTCAATAGTTAAGTCATTAAAACCAGCGACTAAAGCAGGATGGTAGATCAGCCCTTGGGACAACTGGTCTTCTCTGAAAGGAAGTGCCCAAGGAACATTTCTGGCCTTACCGTGGCCCTTGGACGCCTGCAACATCTGCAAGAGGAACCCATGATCTCTCCCACGAACCTCGGTATCCTCGTGTGGAGCCGAACCTGCTAAAGGAGCTGCATGTAGGACCGTGCAAAGAGAACTGTCTTGAAGGTGGATACCACCAGACTCAGAACCTGCATGCAGAATGGGAGAGAGAACTGTGTGACAGCAGCCGGTGAATCACGGCCTGTGATTTCTGAAGTTTGTCTAGAGGAAGGACCACCCTGGCCGGAATTGGAATCAGACCTAGGTAAATCAATTCTCTGGACAGGGATAGGGAGGACCTTAGGTGAATCGGACATCACCTAAACCTTTGCAGGAATTAAATCCACACAAGCAGACTCAGGACTTAAAAGACCTGAAAAGGACAAGCTTTGTCCCCCTTTCTGGATACCCCCAAAAGAATCATTTCGTGGTTCCCCTTGACGCTCATAAAGGAGGTCCACGAGGCCAGAAACCAGAGAAGATGTCCCCCCACCCCAATAATGGGTGAGGGCAGATCTTCATGCTGAAGGGGTCTTGTCTCCGGGTCCGGAGAAGCTAGCTCTAAGCTTACAAGACCAAGAATGCTTGGAAACTCCCAGGGAAGATTTGAAAGATCTATTTCCCTTATTCTCCATCCCAAAAGCACAAAATAATTTTCTATGTGCTGCGAAGGAGGACCTCCATCTGTGACGAGGCTCCTTCCCTGTGGGAAAAAAAGGACGTCAAATTCGTTTAGGTACGGCGTCGCACGACTGCGCAATTGTCCGTTAAAGTCACGCAGTGCCGAATTGCAAAATACCCCCTGGTCAGGAAGGGGGTAAAATCTTCCGGGGCTTAAGTGGTTAACAACCAGTCTCCACCTACACAAAAAAAAATGCAGAATTATGAAAACACAAAAAAAAAAAATACATCAAAAAGGCACCACAAAAAAAATAGAAAATAAAAAAAATGATGTGAACCTAGCCTATACAGCAATCTCACTAAATAGTCTGCTGCCTTTTATGTGCAAGTGCTGTTCACACTGAACAAATTGTTGCTAATTATTATTAATCGATTTTTAATTTTGTGCTAGTATGTGTTTCATTTAGATTATGTTATTGTTGCTACTAGCACCTGGGTGACTTAATTTGTTCCCTTTCACACACAAGTTCTGGAATAGCAACAAAAACATCCTTATCCTTACTGCAATATTTCAAGAGTTGCTGTGCGTTGCTTTAGGCCAGCCTATAAATTTTGTATGGCAACGCAAACCAATGGAATAAAAACTGGCCCACGTTGTTCCTTTTTTTTTTTTTTTTTTTAACACATCTGCAGTGCACCACAATGTACAGAACATGAATAGTAGAGCACTGCAGTATAGCTTTATTGACACCCACTGTACTGTGTGTTACCACGCTGCATAGATGTAACCGAGCCTAAAAACGATGTTAGATCCCCGAATTCAGACATTAAGGAAAATATATATTAGACACTACACATCACTTAAAGCTGAACTCCCGGGATGGTTCTTATTGCATACTTACATTAGTCTAGTTTGGACCAATGGAAGTATATTTATTTTATAAAGGAACATAAGAAGGGCGCATTAGCCTTGTGTATTATCCAAGGCAGTGTTTCTCAACCTTTTTTCAGTCAAGGCATCCTTTAAAATTATGGACAGTCTCGAAGCACCCTCCGAAATTTTGGACAGTCTTGAAATGCCCTATTCTAAAACGTACAAACTATTCTAATAGTTTTACATAATGCAGCAACATTAATACACGTAGGACACCCAATGTTAGAGGTGAGTTATTCTTCCAAAGCAAATACTCTTTTGCAAACTGATACCGACTAGCATTCCAATGTTTCCCTTCTCCCTTAGTTTTTCTCCATCACTTAGCTAATGAGACCCCAAAGCTGATGGGAGAGAGGCAAGGAAGGGTCAAACAAGGATGATATGCAGGCAACTGACGTTCTCCTTATCAACTGATGTAATTGTTTGTTAGGATGCCGGCAGCTAGTAGGTTGTAATGGTGTACAATGAAAACCTGTGGCTTTGTGTAACTAAAATGGCAGGTTTCATTCACCCACTGGCTTGTATCCAATTTCGGGGCAATTTTTAGGCACTTTGCCAAGGCACCCCTGAAGAAACCTCAAGGCACCCTGATTGAAAAAGACTGACCTAAGGCACCATTTATTTGAATTTTTAAAAAATATCATATAACCACAAACCCAGTTGACTATTGAGCTTAGATAAGCAAAACAAACTCCAACAAGAGACTCGAACAACAACATTAGGTGTGCATCAGCAACATCAGAAAGCAGAACCAGATGCGAACACATTTTGAGAGGTATACCTTATTCTCCTGAAGGGTATACCCCTCTAAATGCATTAGCATCTGGTTCTGCTTTGTGATGTCACTGATGCACACCTAGAGTTGTGAATCGAGTCTCTTCTTGGAGTTTGTTTCGCTTTATGTATTTAAAGTGGTTGTAAACCTCAAGCATGAAATATGAACAAAGGATATCTGTCAGGGTACCAGGGAACAAGACCACACAGGGATGCAGGTAAAAGAAAGCAGTTTATTGGAGCAGACAACAATAAACACACAGCAAGAGTGAGAAAGTGAGAGCAGGAACAAGCTGGAGTCAAGTCCAGAAGCGGGTAGTCATCCAAGCCGGGGTCGACAGCCAGGAGAGTCATCAGCCAAGCCAGGTCAAACACGGAGAACAGAACACTGCCAGCAGAGATGCACCTTGGAGCACAAACGCAAGGGCAAGGATTGCAACCCATCAGGTGATATAGTCAGGTTTGCAGCATCATCACTGTGCGACACCCAGGCAGCAGGCAAGTGATGATGCAATCAGGGTTTATAAGAGGCAGCAGTCTGCACATGTCCAAGATGGCTGCCAACAGGAGGGCAAGGTAAGACCTTGACAGTACCGTCACCCCTCAACGGCCCCTTCTCCGCGGAGCAAAAAACGGTTTCTGAGGAAAGCAGGGAGAGAAGGGCAGGGGGCATAAACATCAGCGGAGGGGACCCAGGAGAGCTTCTCAGGACCATAATCCTTCCAGTGCACCAGGTACTGAACCTGACCTTGGAACAGACGAGAATCCAAGATGCTGCTAACCTCATACTCCTCATGATTGCCCACAGGAATGGGATGAGGGCAAGGAAGTGAAGAAATATAGTGATTGCAAACCAGTGGCTTCAAAAGTGACACACGAAAGACAATGAAGATACGTATGCCAGGGGGAAGTCCAAGGACATAGACCACCGGGTTCACCTTGCGGAGGATGTAAAAGGCCCAACAAAATGGGGTGCCAGTTTTGGAGTGGGCACCCTGAGGTTGAGATTATGGGTCGACAACCACACCCTCTCTCCGACCTGGTACGAAAGAGCAGATAAACTACTCCGGTCTGCCTGGAGCTTCTGACGCTGTGCAGAGACCTGTAAAGACTCATGAATGTTCAGCCAAGAGGAATGGAGGGCAGGAAGATGATCCTCCACAGCTGGGATGTCCTGTGGCGAGAACGACTCGGGCAACACATCGGATTGGAACCCATAATTGGCAATGAATGGGGACATTCAAGAAGACGAGTTGATGGCAGTGTTCCTGGCAAACAATCATTTTGATAACTAGTGGAGAAACACGAGGCTGTAAGGGTATGGAATTCGCAGTAGCAAACATACTGTCAATAAAATAACCGCCAGCACCGGAGTCTACCAACGCCTGAATACCAACCGAACCCGCTCGCTGCCCAAGAGAGGACAACTGTGATTAGCGATTTATCTTTACGGGAAACTGGGGACGAGGAAGTTCCACCTAAGATCTTCCACCGACAGCACCTTAGGTACGAGCGTTTCCCGGACGGCTCGCACAAGATTTCAGGAAATGCCCACCAAGACCGCAATGCAGGCATCGGCCCTGCCTTCTCCAGAAGCAGGTAGTCATCCAAGCTGGGGTCGAGTCCAGAAACGGATATTCTACCAAAGCAGGGTCATCTGCCAGTGAGAACCAGGAGAGCCGTCAGCCAAGCCAGGTCATACACAGAGAACAGAGATGCACTTTGCACAAACACAAGGGCAAGGACTGCAACCCATCAGGTGATAGATATAGTTAGGTGTGCAGCATCATTACTGAGCGACACCCAGGCAGCAGGCAAGTGATGATGCAATCAGAGTTTATAAGAGGCAGCAGTCTGTACATGTCCAAGATGGCTGCCAACAGGAGGGCAAGGTAACACCTTGACAATATCCCTCTATAGTGTGTACTTATCTCTATTCAGGGCACTAAGTGTAATTTCTGCCTGCTGCTTAATTCCTCTGATATCTGCATGAATTGCTTCTGACAATTTTTCCTGACACCAAAAGGTAAAAGGGGACAGTGAAGGGAGCTCCAACACACAACCGTTGATTGACAGCCTCAAATCTGTTTCTGTGTGATGTGTGAAGGGGGTTCCCTTCAATCCAATCAGCTCTCAGAGCGCACATCACTGAGCTCTCCGCCCCCTGCTTTCTGGAAGCTCAGACAAGGTTTATAAATTCTGCACTTCGAAGGGCTGTACTGGACATATGACTGTAGATAAATAGGTACAACTTATGTAGGAGGATTTGTTTCATCTTTGTGTATCACCTGAAGTCAGTCACTATACTGGGTATATACAATAGGAAACAACAGAGCGCCTCTAAGTGCAGTATTTATTGAATGAGCGTGAACACATTGATATAACAACTCACATGGTAGAAGACATAATGGGCTTGAACAGACTCCGGTGGTGCATCAGATGAAAGATGTAAGTCCAGGGGTCCTGGAGAGTAGAAAGCCTTGTGCCGGTCTGGTGTACTCCGAGGACGGGTAGACGCTTACCAAAGGATCCTCCATCTTCTGGGTTCGGCTAGGCGCCAGGGACCAAGCTGGAACGCGGCGTGCGCTGCGTGACGTCACCGGAGATAGTGGTGACACGAGGCGTTTCAGAGCTCGCGCAAGGCTCGCAGTGGGCATGCGTGCTCTTTTTTCAAGTGTGGTAACCGGAAGACGGAGGATCCTCTGATCAGCGTCTGCCCGTCCTCGGAGTACACCAGACTGGCACAAGGCTTTATTTATACTGCTGAAGCTAGCAAGGAAGTCGGTCACCTTTTGTTTTTTTCATCTAAATTATTATTCACCCAACTTAAATGCAGAAAAGTTAATTTTTATAAGTATTTTTTTTACCTGTGGGACCACTGTGAAAGCACAGAATCCCTGTAGTAGTTGGCACTGGTACAGTGATCGCTGCCATCTTCTGCGTCCTGTGATGAGGCGCTTCTGCATAGTGAACATAGAGGCTTGCTCAGCATGGATGCCATTCACAGAACACCTTGTATTTTTTTTTTTGTGAATACAAAGCCTTGGTAGCATAGGTGTGATGGAGGTGAGGGGTGGTGATGTCACAAATGCAACCTTGTCCAGTCAGAGAACACCTTGTAACCATTGAAAAAAATACAAGGCGTTCTATGAATGACATCGGTGCCAAGCCAGGAACACCCTCTGTTCACTATGCAGAAAGGCAGCCACTCAGCACGGGACCCGGGAGATAGCAGCGATCTCCACTTCCACAACGGTCTCAAAGATATGGAATACGTATATATTGGTCCAGACGGGACTAATGTACCTATGCAAAAAAAAACATAACTGGAGTTCAGCTTGAAAAAGATTATAGGACAAAATATTATAGGAATGGATTTATACAGAACAGAGGAAAAGAATTGACTTATCAGATCTCATTCAAGATCGAATTCTTATGCAGAAAACACACAGTCTTCATAGAGGAGAGCTCTCCTTCTGTCTCATTTCACATTCTCTACTGCCGGGGATGTTAACAATACACTTCTGTACACACAGCTCCTACAGCTCAGGATTCTGAATATATTCACAACAGCCAGACGATTATCATAAAACTGGCAGAGCATGTGCTAAGGCCTCAGCAGTCACACAATCCTATTATAGTCATTTCTGTACCGCTTATCACCAAATTCATAGACTCACTTCAATGCTTCCACTTACAGATTCTAAAATCATTAAGCTGAACATGGGTAAAAGAGATTCTTTTAAGAGGATTTTCTACATAAAAGTATTACAGGATGCATGAAGACCTTTTCCCAAAATCATTCTTATTGTCCACATGCAAGAATATCCTCATGTGGAGAATCAGACTTTAACACGGGGAAAAATATTGTTTTCTCTACTACAGTATAGAAAAGCCTTTCCCAACCTTTTCATCACAGTGGAGCACTTGAAATCATTTTTTAGGTCACGGGGTACCCCTCCTAAAACCAATTTATTGCTGGTCAGTGGAAAAAATGCCCCTTACATTGGTAGTTATTGGGAAAAATGCCCTGTTCATTGGTGGTAATTGCAAAGAACACTGCTTAGATTAGTGGCCATTGGGAATAATGCCTCTTACATTGGAGATAATTGGGAAGAATGCTCCATACATTGGTGGTCAGTGGGAAGAATGCCCTTTACATTGGTGCCCTTCACTGGTGGCCAGTGGGAAGAATGTTCCTTACATTGGTGGTCAGTGGGAAGCATGCCCTTACACTGGTGGTCAATGAGAAGAATGCTCCTTACGATGGTGCCGTTACACTGGTGGCCAGTGGGAAGAATGATCTTTACATTGGTGCCCCTTCACTGGTGGCCAGTGGGAAGAATGTTCCTTACATTGGTGGTCAGTAGGAAGAATGATTTTTATATTGGTGGTCAGTGGGAAGAATGCTCCATACATTGGTGGTCAGTGGGAAGCATGCCCTTACACTGGTGGTCAATGAGAAGAATGCTCTTTACGTTATTGGTCTTTGGGAGGAATGCACTCCCCCTTACAGACAACTAAAAAGATCATCCCTATCATGCAGCTGGCTCTGCCGAGTGGTACAGGCCCTGGGATTATGGTGGCACCATCAAATGTAAAGTTAATTGGCCACAGCTCAAGGAATCCCTATCAAGTCAGGCTAAAGCAGTAAAATGATTTATACACTCATACTTCCCTCCATTCTTGTGACTTTTTCTTTAAAAAATTACCTATTACTTATGCTGCCTGGGTAACCCTCCCCACACCATTTTGAACTTGTTTGCAATACTACACATGCCAGGTTTTGATTGTTGTCTCTGTCCCTGCTGGCAAGATTAACCACATTTGTCCTGATGGCTACTCTCTCTGGGACTGAAAATGCAGAAAAGTTCATAATTGGTTAGTGACAGGACAAACTCTGCTGCCAGGGAGAAACAAAAGAGTTAAACTTACAAGGATAGTGACCTATCTTATCTCCCTGATATTCTCTCCTTTTAATCTAGGCAGCAGCAGCCTGTGAACTTCAGCACTATAAAGTTTCTGTCAGCCTTCCTCTATAGGTGAGCCAAGGCATACACTGAAGGCTGGAAATGCACATATTTTAATTACAAAAGTGGCATATAGTTCTTAAAACCGAAGAGGGGGGGGGGACACCAAAAAAAGTTTCCAAAAAGGAAGTGACTGCTGGCGGCCTCAAGCAAGAAGAAACAGGAACAATGCTGGAGGCTATTTACAGCACACACTAATTTTGGTAGCATATTGTGGAATATATTCTTTTGTAAAATAACATTATTTGTTATGAAACTGTTATGGATAAAGTTCTGACTTAAGACAAACAATAAAATAAAACCCCCCTTTTCTTATATTGATAGTAATTTTTTTAGCACATGATTGTACCTTTTGCTCCAACGCCAGCCGATACTTCTGCTCCACCCTTTTGCACTTGTTGTACCAACTATTTTCATCCATGATAAATGGAGGACCAATATTTTCAGGGGTACTGCTCTCACTGCCGCTGCTCCCCAGTGTCCGCAGCTCTTCCTCATCGCTACTGATACTCTCAGAGCTGAGAAACAAGAAGAGAATAATCAACTCATGATTAAAAACCTAATTAACAGTTGTCTAAGTTTCAGATCTCTTAATGAATTATTGCAACATTTTGAAAAGCATCTAAATAGATTTTAATTAGTGGTGGTTAAAGCTAAACTCCAGGCAGATGCTAAAAACACCAATGAGTCCATTTATGTTCTCCAACAAAATTAATTAAATATACAGTAGGTTTAAGTGCAGGTAACATAAGGACCAGAGTATGGTTTTTAATTAGCTCCCTGCATTACCCTGTATATCTGGAATCAGACTGAGCGAGAGCTAGTATTGCACGGTGCTGTAATTTTAACATTGGAGCTTGCTGATAAGAGGAGAGACCACAGTGAGGACATTATCAGAGAATCATGCCCACAAAAAGCAGGCAGAGGACAAAGGATTAGTCATAAGCCCACTTTTACACTTGTGTGTTTTTATTTCCTATGTTGCTGTCATGCTGCACTGCACAACAATGGAAATTATTTTATTCTCCATGGCGCAGTTCCCATAAGTGCAGCACAATAGGAGATCTGGCTTCTTGGATGGTCACCTTCTGTGGTGTAGAATCTTTTAATTAAGTAAAATATTTTCGACTGCCCTTGTGTGGTTTCTTGTGTATGGGAAGGTGCATTATGTAGCAAGTGTTCATAATTACATGCACTGAGCATTAGGGATGAGATAGGGTTTGGTGAAACTTGAGCTTGGACCAAACCCGGAAGGAAGCAGTCACTCCTGCCCAATGCTGCTCAATCAACTGCAAATATCCGAGATAGCAAGCAATTGTGCTGCAAGTTTGAAAATGACTTGCTAAGCTATTCCTAGACTTGCCAGGCTTCACAAATTTGTTGCACAATTGCAGGAAGTCCGCATCGCATGAGTCCAGATCAACTTTCTTTGCAAACATTCTGCAAATCTGCTGCAAGTTCTTGTTCAGTTATGTTGTGCAATATTCATCCCACCACAGGGGTCACTGTGGCTGAATTATCACGCTGTAGACATGCAGAGCTCTTGCTGAAGACTCACCACTGCAACTCTGCTCTTGCTAGAGACTTGCCACGCAAATTTGCTACAAATTGGAAAAGTGTCAACCAGAACTTGTGCTTCAAGTGCTCTGCAAGTGTACAACTAGCCAGTGAAAACGTGCAGCAAGTTAACAGACTTACAATTCAACACTGCCACAAATTTGTGGCAAGTCATCCCTGCTATCTGGGATAGCATTCACCACCCTGCAGCTGCACTCACACACTGGGACATGGATGCTTGTGACATCATTGGCTAATATAGCCACATTACATCAATGACATTTACCTAATTTGGTCATGTGACACTGACCTAATATGGTTAAGCTCGGACTAAACCCTACGGAGCACCTATCAAAAGGTGGAAGGGAACAGGGCTGCCACTAGAAATCATGGGGCCCCATGCAGCCAGTGTACAGTGTAATTCCTACACTGTTCACCTGATTTGGATGTAAATACCCTCAAATTAAAGCTGAAACTCTGCAGTTAAAGCACATCTTCTTTGTTTCATTTCAAGGATGTGCTGGAATTGGAAAGAGTCCAGAGAAGGGCAACAAAAATAATAAGGGGAATGGAGGACATCAGCTATGAGGAAAGGCTACAAGCATTGAACTTATTCTCTCTGGAGAAGAGACGATTGAGGGGGGATATGATATCAATGTACAAATACTGTACTGGTGCCCCTAGCATAAGGAACAAACTATTCAGAGTAAGGGAATACAATAAGACACGTGGCCACTCACTAAAACTAGAGGAAAGGCGGTTTAACCTTAAAATGCGTAAGGAGTTCTTCACTGTAAGAGCGGTAAGGATGTGGAATTCTCTTCCACAAGCAGTCGTATCAGCAGGAAGCATTGATAGTTTCAAAAAACTATTAGATGGGCACCTTAGAGACCACAACATACAGGGGTATACAATGTACGATTAACAGCAAACACACACACACACACATCATAGGTTGAACTGGATGGACTGATGTCTTTTTTCAACCTCACTAACTATTTCAAATCCATTGTGGTGGTATATAGAGCCAAAAAGATTAGAATTGTGTCGATGTCCCAATATTAATGGACTTGACTGTAAGTACACACTATCCTAATTGCACAAGAAGACTAATGTGTATGCCCAGCCTAAAGGCCAACACTAGGCTCCAGGCTCTTCCCCTCCCCCCCTGAAGGTCCCCGGAAGTATTTTAGATTTAATTTTCTTCTACACACCTTTTTAAGATGTTTTTAGTCCAGTTACATGACACACATGGTCCTCTATGGATCTCCTACAGCGGAGGGCATTCTTCCTATTTGGATCTTCTCCAGCGGCGGATGGTCCTTGGAATTGCAGAGAGTGATGACCTCAGTACTCCTGGGTGTCATTCATCCCAGAAGACTGGTGACATCTAGGGCAGGAAAGGAATTACTGTGGGGACAGCTTCTGATAGAAGGTGAGTATTGTAGCCAGAGATGCTTTTTTGTTTTTTAATTGCTGCTGGGGACTATTTTCAAGTCATAATAAAATGTTGCCTGCAGTTAGGCTTTAAGCCCCAACACAACGACCAACTCATCTCACCTTTGTGTAAACTTGAGATAAGGCGTGTAGTCTATGACTGCTGGAAAGCTCCCATCAAGGCCCTCTCCTTTAAGGCAAAAGCTAGAAGAGAGGAGCACACAGTTAGCACTGAATCAATACAGACCACAAAACTTTGTACTAATAATCTTGACTGAGGTCACAAGCTGTCTACTTATCACAGACCAGCTTGACAATTTTATCATCAGCTTTATAGGGGGCTTCATCACCTTTATTACTTGTGAACATTTTAAAGAGGTCCTTGTATTGGGATCACATAAAAGAAATCTATATGTAGATAATTTCTGTTGCAGTATAATTTTATGACATATTTCCAGCACCACCGTCTAGTCATTAATTGGTCTGTGTTCCAGTTTAACCAATAAAACAAATACAATAAAACTCGCTGAGCACACATATAAAAGTGTACAAAAATAAATGGTCATAATAGCAAACCCTGCATCAGTATAAGAACAGAGCCCTGAATAATGGACCCATTTGGGAAGAGAGAAGAATAATAAAAAGATGCATCACTTGCATTAGAGAAATAACATATGTTAAAATGGAATACAGTCACCAATGGAGTCTGTAATCTTCTGATGGATAGGCTTTCTTCAAGTTGCAGGCACATACTGCAGCTGTAAGGTTACTTTGCAATACACCATTTCGCCAGCAGGTGACATGGAAAATTTCAGAGCTGTAGCTATAAGCTCTCATAAAGAATTTATATTTTAATAACCAATTCCACTTTTCTTCCATTGTTTCAAGATACACCCATATTTAAGGTGTAACATAAAACATGGTGCCATTCTGCAGCACTCCACCCTCAAACTGCACCCCCCCCCCCACCGGAATTGCGGGGTGCTTAGGCTGGACATGCACTATGCAATTTTCTTTCCATCAACCACAGACTGAAGGAAAGAAAATTGCTTGATTCTTCCATCAACACACACAGTGTTGATGGGGGAATCCTTCCTGTTGAGTATTGTATTCTGACAGTGGGAGGTTTCCCAGCCGTCAGAATGCAGTGATCACTGCTGGCAGCTGTAGCCACTGGTTGTTTTGAAGTCGATCGATAGATGTTCACCCCTCTTCTCCATCCCACAGCTTATATATATCATTCTCACTTCTGTCATCTCCTTATTACTGTACTCACCATTCTCCTGCTATTTCTAAATCCACACGCACACAAAATCTCCAGGACACTGGGACATATCCCTTCATATAAATCACACTCTCATATTACCTCCCTCCCCTTTCTGCTTCACCTAACCTCTGGAGACGTATCCCCAAACCCTGGGCCTCCATCATTTACCTGTACTCAACACACCTATTACCTTGCTGCCGCCGCAATCAGCACAATTTAGTTCCCTTTTCTCTTTTTCCAAAGACCAGACTCCCTTTCTCTTGCGCCCTTTGGAATGCCCGCTCTGTCTGTATTAAACTCAACTCTCTCTATGACTTCTTTATCGCTAACTCATTTAATCTACTCACCATTACCGAAACCTGGCTTCATGAATCCAACACTGCGTCTTCTGCTGCCCTATCCCAAGGTGGTCTTCTCTGGACTCACTCCCCCAGACCCAGTGGACGCAAGGGAGGGGGTTTCAGGATCCTTCTAGCCCCACATAGCACTTTTCAGGTACTTCACCCACCTCCCTCTCTGTCACTCTCATTTGAGGCACACTGCATTCGTCTTTTCTCTCCAGTTTCTCTAAGAATAGCTGTGATCTACCACTCCCCTGGACTAGTATCAACCTTTCTTGACGACTTCTCTGCCTGGCTACCCTACTTTCTCTCTTCTGAAATCCCCACAATCATTCACGGCAACTTCAACATCCCTATTAATACTAACACTCCTACCCCTTCCAAACTTCTGTCTAACCTCCTCCTTTGACCTGAAGCAATGGATACATGCTTCTACTCACTCTGAAGGCAATATCCTTGACCTTGTTTTCTCCCAACTATGCACTCCATGCAACCTCTCCAACTATCCTTTACCTCTCTCTGATCACTGCCTTATTAGTTTCACTTTCTCCCTCTCCTCCACCTCCAACTGCCTTATAGTTACCCGTAGAAACCTACACCATCTCCACCCTTCTTTTCTTGACTCTGCTACCGACCACCTCTATGACAAAATCGCACCCCTGTCCTGCACCAACCTAGCCACTTCTGTCAACGACGCTTCACTTTTAGCCTCCCTGAACACACTGGCCCCCCTCACTACACATCAAATCAGGCCCCGACCCCTTCAACCTTGGCAAACAGAT
This sequence comes from Pelophylax lessonae, assembly GCF_965119305.1. Classification (NCBI taxonomy): domain Eukaryota; kingdom Metazoa; phylum Chordata; class Amphibia; order Anura; family Ranidae; genus Pelophylax; species Pelophylax lessonae. The sequence continues at coordinate 62,990,425 of NC_138772.1, forward strand.
AACACCAGAAGTCTGAAAAATTATAGCAGTGCTCTTGAGCTCCTATGGCGTAAGACTAGGTCTCAGAAAGATTTCAACCAACATAAATCTGCCCTCCAAAAATACAATTCCAGTCTCCACACTGCCAAGCAGACCTATTTTATCACTCTTATTAACAACTTTTTATCCCGTCCCCGGAAACTCTTCTCTACCTTCAACTCTCTACATTGTCCTCCACTCACTAACTTTCTCACTGCCCAGGAGATCGCCAATCACTTGAAACAGAAGATTGATACAATTTTGTGAGGAGATCTCTGCTGTTCAGATACCTTCCACGCTTTACACTTTATGGCCACAGGTACAATCACTACTTCCCTCACTCAACCCCACCACCATAGACAAGGTTGCTAAACTACTTGCTAACGTCCAGCTAACCACCTGCCCTCTAGATCCTGTTCCCTCGCAAATGCTACGTTCACCCTCTGGCTCTATTCTTCACTCTCTAACCCACATCTTCAATCTCTCCCTCTCTTCTGGCATCTTCCCCAACTCTCTAAAACATGCACTAGTCAGCCCCATACTTAAAAAGCCCCACTGGACCCAACCAATCTTAACCACTTCCAGAAATTGTTTGTTCTGTTCCTGAAGAATTTTGGAGCTTGTCCCTTTGGAAATTTTCACTCAGAAAGTTGGAATCAGCTGTAGAAAGTTTGCCCGATTTTCTTATAGTGTGTATGAGCCTTAAGGAAGTTACTCCTATGCTACCAGCTGCTCCAAGTCAGAGGATTGGATCTGTAAAGTGGTGCTCTTTAAAATCACTTTATTAGAAAATGGTGTTGTCTACCTAGCTGTGCTAAGTCACAGGGCTGTTTAAATCTAAGGACTGGTAGAACAGAAATAAAAATACTTTGGCCACTACAACATATGTATTTCATCTGCCTATTCAGTAGTTTGCCAGGAAACAGATGACTTATGACCCTCCTGACAAGTACAACTGAATTCAGTACTCTTTTCATTCCAGTAGGACCCTATAACACTTTTGCAGTGGAGGCAGCAAGTGGGTCAAATACCTGAAATCAATGGCATTGAGTCCAAGCAGCATACCGGCGAGCATATTGGCTTCTTCACCCAGCACTATCGCTCCATCGTCGTAAAATCTCCTGTGGGGGCAGAAAACAGCTTTCGCTTCAGCAATCTTAATATCAATAAAGCAGTAGGCCTGCAATGCATTACCAGGACATAAACACATGTGGCCACTCCAGCTGGGCCTGCTACTGAATTTTTAACATCTTCGTAGAAACATGCACTGTGATTAATACTTTCTGTGTATAGTGTGCACTGAGGGAGTTTATATTTACATGACAGGCCATGAAGCACAAATTGTATTGGAGCGCTGAATACACTATAGAGGATATGTCCGTAATTTCTGAGAATCAGCTACAAAATTTAGATAAGGCATTTACTCTAAACTGGGATCACTTGATTTGTTGCACAAATGGAGTTATGTTTTTAAAAGGGAAAGTACAGTGCATTTTCAGTGAGCACCCGTTTTGAATAATTGTTTTTTGGTGATAACCACAGAGGGTAAAGTTTCTGCTCCAGCCACGAAACAAAGTGTTATGGCTGCGGCATGTGTACACCACTGGCCGCTGCCCCTGCAGTTGAAGGGGTAGAAGCTGGTGGATGGTAAAAGCGTGGCTTAACTATAGGGTTTTACCCAACCCAACCCCCCCTCCCATGATCCAGTGTGAACAAGCCCTAAATGTTTTTGTAAACCCTTACATATAACCACCTAGGTAACTGGTCTCAAATGGTACAAAGATATGAAACAAATGCATCCTATATAAGTTGTACCTGTTTATCTGCGAACCCTTTCTTCTCTAGAACTGCTTAAAGTCCAGAATTTACACAGCATTTTTGAGCTTCTGGAGGCAGGGGATGGAGATCTGATGTCACACACAGAACAGAGAGGAATGCTGAGTGTAATCTGAGACCTGAGTGAAGGGAATGGACACATCCCCTTTACACAATCTCATAGGGAAACAGGCACAGATGACCCTGTCAATCACAAGCTTTGTGCTGCTCCCCTACCCAATTACTTTGAGGCACAACATGTCAGAAATGACTGTGGAAAGAAAGCACATTAGAAACTATTGATTGAGACAATTTACCACTATAGAAGAAAATGCAGTGTTCATTTTTCATATCAGATGTTTACAACCACTTAGACAAGTTAATGCCCAACTTAAGCTAACACTTCCTAAACAAAAAAGCAACTTTTTTTTCTTTTGGAAAAAAAGGGTTAAAGCCATATGAAGAAAAAATGGGATTTTTGTAGTTACCGTAAAATCTTTTTCTCTGAGTTAATTGACGGACACAGCTCTCCATATTCAGAACCACAAGGTTATATTGCCCCCTACAGGAGTAGGACACTAGGCAGAAAAAAAAACTTGACTATGCCTATGGGCAGTCCTAGCTGGTATACAGCCCCCTCTCTGCTATAGGCCTTCAGTTAAGTAACAAGCGGTATCAGAAGTATCAAAAACTCCATAAAGGGGTGGGTGATGTGTCTGTCAATGAACTCAGAGAAATGGATTTTACGATAAGTACAAAAATCCCATTTTCTCTTTCCTTTATTGATGGACACAGCCCTCCATATTCAGAAACACAGAGACATCCAAAAGCAGCGCCAAACATGAGGGGTGGGACAACAAAAAATCCCAAGGCTAAACACAATAGCTAACCAGGTAAACAGGAGCTTAACAAAAAACAACTGGAGTTCAATCTGAACAATAGACCCCCAAAGAGGGAACAGACCCTCTAAACAGCAGCCTGCAAAACCTTGCGGCCAAAGGAAGCATCCACAGATGCCAACACATTTGCCACTTTGTAGAATTTAGTGAAAGTGTGCACCGACGACCAAGTGGCCTCCTTGCAAACCTGCACAACTGACGCCTGATGACGGAAGGCCAAAGAAGCACTAAGCGCCCGAGTAGAGTGCACCTTTACAGGGAAAGGAATAACCTGACCCTTGATAGAATAGGCCTGAGTCACAGTCTGTCTGATCCATCTGGAAATGGTCACAGAAGAAGCAGACACCCCTTTTCTTGAGTGAGTCTGACCTCTGTAAAGACTCACTGGCTGCCAAATACACCTGAAACACATCCAGGGCATGCAAAGCAAATTCTGTAGGATGTTTGGGCCTGGGACACAGGGAAGGAGACACAATGTCTTCATTCAAATGGAAATCAGAGACTACCTTAAGAAGGAACGACGGACATGTGCGAAGAACCACCTTATCTTTGTGGACCACCAAGAAGAATCAGATGTTGAACCCCTTGAATAAAAGTACGCACCAGGGTGTGCGTGGCCAGGGGTCAGTGAAAGAAGACCGCCAAGGCTAACAGCTGGCTCTTGATGGTACTCAAGGTCAATTTCTGCTCAACACCTCGTTGAAGGAAGGTAAAAATCAGAGCCACCGAAAAAGAGCGAAGGTGAACACCGAGCGACTCACACCACAAAATATACGCTTTCTGCATAAGATGGTAGATCTTCCTATAGGTAGACTTCCTAGCATTCAGCAGCATCAGAATCACCGATGCAGGCAAACCTCTATCCTTCAGCACCTGGCTTTCAACAGCCAGGCCATCAAAGCCAGCGACTGTAAAGCAGGATGGAAGATCAGCCCTTGGGACAGCAGAACCTCACTGAGAGGCAGTCTCCAAGGGATATCGGTGACCATTTGTACCAGGTTGGCATACTGGGATGGGCATGGCCAGTCTGGGGCCACTAGGATGACTGGAACCCTTTCAGCCTCGATCCTGTGCAAAAATCTGTTGTTCTACCTATCGAATCCTCCTATCTCCCTACCAGTTCTTATGTCTGAATTCCAGACATATGGGAGCTTAGCAGACTTTAAAGTCAACTTACAAAAATCGGATTGTTAATCTTTCCTCTCGAGCGACTGCCCAACTTAGTGCGAATTTCCCATTCCCATGAGCGCCTCAGACTATTCAGTACTTAGGGACTAGAATACCGTCAAATCTTTTTTTTTTTCAATATAACTTTCAACCATTATTGACTACCCTTTCAGCTGACCTAGAGACATGGAAAACTTTGGCGGTTTCTTGGTTTGGAAGATGTAACTTTTAAAAAATTAATGTGATGCCCCATCTTCTTTACCTGCTTTACCAGGTAAACTCCCATGAGAGTTCTTTTGCAAACTTTGGACAGCTTTTATCAGGTATGTCTGGCAAGGGATAGCTTCTCGTCTTAAGCAATCATTCTTGCAATGACCCAAACATGGAGGTGGCGTTGGTCTTCCTGACCCTACATTATACTGCACAGCGGTACATATGACCAGAGTGATTGACTGGTGCAGACATGCCCCTCATAAGCTATAGGTTTCGTTGGAACAGGAATCGGTAGTAGCCCCTTGGCTGGTCCCCCCCCCCCCACTCCCTAACTGAAGCTACCCTGACTGATTTATCTAGATACTTTAGGATAGCAGAGATAGCTGCCAGCTTCCCCTCCCCACTGACACCTATCATCAGCCACCCAGACTTTGCTCCAGAACTCTCTGTCAGAGCCTTTCAACTTCAGGCTGATGGGAATGTTGTCAGGGCTTCTTCTTTTCTTAGCCAATCTGGCTGGGTCATTTGAGGACCTCTGTGCGGGAGAAGTACCGATTTGTAAATCCCTCTCAGTTTCCAATGTCATTTTACTCACTGCTGCTGCTCACCAAGAATAAACATATCTGCTCAAATGGGAAAGAGACCAAAATACCACATTCTCAGAAGATCAAAAGAATGGGATACTCTTGATATGTAAAAGATTCCGCGCAAGTGGATGAAGCTGAAAGGTTGGCTGCAGCCTACCCCAAAAATATAGTGTAAAAGCTATATTCAAGTGTTATAAAAAAGTAGGGTAAATCGGCGCTGCCAAAAATTGTAGATCGGTCAATAGACAAAGTGTGTTGCTGTAAAACACCAAATAAATATGGGCAATTGCACTAAACCAATAAATAAGTAAAAAACACAATAATATAAATAGCAATAATATAAATAGATTTGTAAGTGGTATGGTGCAGATCAAAGTGGCTAGTGCTAATTAAATATACATAAAAATTAGAATGAAGAAATAAGTGAAATTAGTGCTACCAGAGGTGTATGAAGTGACTCTCAAAAATTGTGATAACGTGATCTAAAAACCAGATAAACTATATCAATAAATTAGGTGATTTATAGTAAATCAAAAATTATATATGTGTATAACTAAATCAATATGAGTGATCCAGTAAAAAAGTCCATATTAAACAATTAATTTCCAAAAAAAGTCCATAAGTGAGATTATTATAAAAATTAAATAAAATCTATAGGTGAAAAAAATTCTTCTTAAAGAAAAAGGGTGAATCCCAGAAGTGGCTCCAAAACGTGGGTGCTGGGTGAGGAAATCGGTGCTCCCCTCTCAATACTTCCCACATTTACCAGAGAGCGGCACCCCTACAGGGGTAACCAGCATGTAGAACCTTAGGGTGAATTGCTCAGCCAAAACAAATCTTCCCTTTGCAGTAAATATCAAGAGACCTGTTATAAAATTTTAAAGCGTTGGTATCATACTCCGACAATACTAGCATCCATTTTTCCAGGTCACAACCCTCTTTGTTGGCGTTGTGGTACCCAAAATGACACACTTATCCACATTTTCTGGGAATGTCACAAGATTTGCCCTTTTTGACAGCAAGTCTGGCTAATTGTGCATAAACTTAATGATTACTCTCTGTTTGACAACCCAGCTGCTATACTTCTTAACTTGACGCTGATGTCAAGCAAGAGGTACCATAAGTCCTTATTGAAGCACCTTCTGAACGTCGCTAGGGCATGCAGTCCCAGTATGTGGCAACAACAAGTACCTCCCCTTATCTCTCATTGGTTTGCCAGAGAGAATGATATACAGCAAATGGAACACCTCACGGCGATCCTGAGAGAGACAAGACAGAAGAGCACAATATACATTGGCTTCACTGGGACTTGTTTCACTTCTCGGATGACTACTTATCATACTCATGAATAGCCGAGCGGATACATAAAGAGAACCTTGACAACCCCCACTTTAAGCCCCCCATTTTTTCTTTCTGACCCCCCTCTGTTTTTTCTGTTCTCCTCTCTCTCCTTTTTTATGACACTGACAGTGTCTTCTTTTCTTTCTAAAAATATGTTAAAATACCCACTCGGTATGCACAAACCATCTAGCAAGAATGTCTAGTGTGCAGTTATCATTACATTATGTTTATTATGTACCACAGTTAACTGACCTCAGGACAATGATGCCATGTATTGTTATTGTCTCCATTTCATGCATACCTTTAAATAAAGAATTTAAAAAATTAATAAATAGGAGGGATAAGGAAACCCTTTCACCGTTCAAGACGGCTTGTGGGTGCCAAAGGGGACAGGCACCTCTGCCACAGTCTCAGCTGCATCCACCATTTTTAAAGTCTCCCACACAGATGTAATCAGTGCGTCAACTAGCGGCTTCTCATGCGCAGCTACAGGTATGGAGGAATCATCCTCACTATCTGTTAAATCAGGGAGCGTAGCTACAAACCCCGACAGGTGGGCCACGTCTGTGGCGCCAGAGTCAGATTCAGAGACAGATGAGGCAGGGGAGGGTGGGGGACACTTTTTGCTAGCCTGCCGCCCAAAGGCCACCTCCACCTGGGAAACAAAAGACTCCAGGACAGTGCATCAATGGGTGGCTGGGACCCTAAAGGACCTGCTGCCTCCAAGTAGGGATCAGGTGGGGAAACATGCTCCTGAGACTCCATAAAGTAAAAGGGGGAACCCACCACAAATAGTGTCTTGCATCATGATGGGACACCCCCACTTCACTGGTAACACCACCGGGCATCAGTAAGAAGAGCACCCACAACCTGCAGCAGAGAGAGGGAGGGACCCCACCAGACTCACTACCCCAACAGAGTAGCACTGGTCTGCACCAGAGATAGCTCAGAATCCATGTGTGTCATCCAAGGGAGAAGAAAACCCGGGAGTCAACACCAGGGAAAAAGAAGGACCCGGTCGTATGCAACCTTACATGGTGTTTAACTTGCAGGCCAGCCCCCGTTTAGTGGGGCTTTGTCGCAGCCAACCCAGTGCAGAGCTCTGGTCTGAGCGTGCTCGCTGGCTAGGCTGGGGGAATCACTGGATCTAGATATCCAGCTCATCGCCCAGTCCAGCAGTTGATTGTAGATCTCACAGGAAAAAAACAGGAGAAAAAATGCCATGTAAAAAGAAAAAAATGCCAGGGCCAGAGATCCGTCAATGAACGTAAGAGAAAATCAAAGGATTTACAGGCAGGGTCAACAGTAAATTAAATATACTACAGAGGGACTCAGAAAAACAAAAAACTACTGTATTATAGTATAACTAAAGTCAAAACTTTTTTTCATAGAATGGAGGGGGATAAGAACCCCAGTCAGTTCTTTATTGTTATAGGTGACCCATTGGGAAGATTCCCCCTCTCTATTATAGTATATTTTGGCTATGTGAAGGGAAATCTCGCCAATGGGACGCAGATGGCAAAAACCCCATAAGGTGTTATAACCCTCTATACAAAATGAGAAAAAAAAATGTCTTTAGTTCTACTAGTTCTGCTAGTGACAGACTTCAGATATACAGTATATCATAGTTACACTTGACATTTGCTCGCAGATGGACTTTAAACTTTAAAATGCCTGCCAGGAAGTCCGAAATTTCATACTGAGGTTTGAAAGAAAAACATAAATAAATTACAAAATCTTTCCTAAGGAACACTTCAGCGCTGACAGTTCAATAAGGAGTTTCTACAAATAGCTGAATGCAACGGAACACATTATCCCTTCAGCTACATTGGTCTGTCAATACCATGAAGGCTTCCCCATTGATCTAGGTGAGATCCAAAGAAAAGGCCATGAATCTCCTCTTGCTTGCCATGGTGTTTCCAGGCTAGGATATGAGGGAACATATCCTCCATGGGTCACAGACAAAAAAAAAACAACAAAAAAAACTACCACCTATGACAAAGTTTTGGCTTTGGAGATACTTAACCACTTGCCAACCGCCGCAAGTACATATACTGCGGCGGTCAGCCCCTCACAGGCAAAGTGACATATGGGTACGTCACTAGCCTGTGAGGCTCTGGGGAGCAAGCGCGCGCCGCCGGAGGCGCGCTCCCGCTCCCGCGCAGTCACGGCCCCCCCCCGCACGTGTGACCGGCGGACCCGATGTCCCCCGGTCACTCGGCGATCGTCGGTGGAGAGGGAGAAAGGCAGGCGGCTAGTGTAAACAAGCCGCCTGTCATTCTCCCCTGTGTAGAAACAGTGATCATACGGTTCTACTATGTAGGACCGTTGATCACTGTTCCTACAGCTCAAGCCACAGCCAATCACAGTTAGAATCACGCCCCTAGGGACACACACCACCCCTCCCTCTCAAAAAAAGTTAAACCCTTCACTACCAGTGTCATTTTGCAGTAACAGTGCATATGTATAGCACTGATTACTGTAGAAATGTCACTGGTAACCCCAAAAGTGTCAAAAATGTCAGTCAAGGGTCCGATATGTCCGCCCCAATGTCGCAGTCCCGCAAAAAAAAACGCAGATCGCAGCCATTACGCGTTAAAAAAAAAAACAACAAAAATGACAAAAATCTTTCCCTTTGTTAGTAAACGCGATAACTTTTGCGCAAACCAATCAAAATACGCTTTTTGCGATTTTTTTTACCAAACATATGTAGCATAAAACAAATTGGCCGAAAATGTTAAAAAATTTAGATTTTTACATTTTTTTGGGGGGGGAATTTCATATAAAAAAATGTGAAAATATTCTTATTTTTGCAAAATTGTCGCACTTTTTTTGTTTATAGCGCATGATCAAAAAATCGCACAGGTGATGAAAATACCACCAAAAGAAAGCTCTGTTTGTGGGAAAAAAAGGACGTCAAATTCGTTTAGGTACATCGTCGCACGACTGCGCAATTGTCCGTTAAAGTCACGCAGTGCCGAATCGCAAAATACCCCCTGGTCAGGAAGGGGGTAAAATCTTCCGGGGCTTAAGTGGTTAAACTAGTAAAATTAGAAAGAGTGATTGGATTAATATAAAATAAAAATATCTGGATACAGGTTATGTAGAAGGCCCTGCTAATTTATCACGTTCCCATACAAAAAAAATGGTAGAATGAAATGTAGAAGACCTTGTCGTTTTATAGTCCCTCAGCGCTGCTGTAATGTATTCTGATAAGCGTTTTTCCATCAGTGCAACTCGGATCCAGGCCCTGCCCTGAAACAAAATGCACAAAATTAGGCAGAAAACAAATATATACAATAAAAAAGTGTTTGCGTTTCCCATAACAACTGCATCTCCCCAAAGTCGAAACCGCTTTCAGCAGAATCTGATACAAGGCCGGCCCCCACTTAAGTAGCTCTTTCCAAAATATTAGCATGCTGCCCCACAAACAATTATAAAAATGATATATTTTTTCCCTGTAAAAATCTGCATAATAAAACTGACAAGAAAAGCAGATGGATGTGAGTGGGCTCTTGGTGTCCTTATTTACAATGCAGGACTATCGATCCTGAATTGTACTTGATGCAACCGATGGTCAGAGAACCTTACAGAAAAGGCTTTACCGAACCGGTCACACAGTTGGATGGAGCCAGCCTGAGAGGGGAATAAGATAGGAATTAGGGCTCTTTCACACTGGCGTTCCGTATGTCCGTTTTTCATCCCATCCATTTGCGGATGAAAAACGGACATAATGTATCTCTATGTAAATACGGATGTCAGCGGATGATCATCCACTGACATCCGTTTTTCGTCCTTTCCGCTCAGTTCAGTTTTTTGGAACGGAAGAGAAACCTATTTTCGGAACGGACGCAAAAACGGATGTCAGTGGTGTCATCCGCTGACATCCGTATTTACATAGAGATACATTATGTCCGTTTTTCATCCGCAAACGGATGGGATGAAAAACGGACAGACGGACCAGATGACACAAGTGTCATCCGTGTCCGTTTCAAAAAAAAAAAAAAAAGGACCTGATCGGGCAAAAAAAAACTGAACGCCCGTGTGAAAGAGCCCTTACTCTCTGACCCTTAACAAATATTTAACTCTTGCAAGGTGGGGGTGCCAACTGCATGGGTGATTTTTTTCTGTCCAGAATGTTGCATTAAAGAAGAATTCAAGCTTGGACCCATGTGATTATGTATATACTGTAGTATACCTGGCCAATGCCCCTGGAAGCTGGAAATCACTGAAGTAGGCACCGCTACTCCAATGATCACCACTTCCTTCTGAGTCCTGTGCTAAGCGGCTGGCCTGATGCATTCTGAGCACAGGAGGTTGGCTGCATTAGCACAGGTGCCATTCAGAGAATGCTTTGCTCTCTGATAGGATGAGGTGGAGAGGCCTTGTCCAATCAGAGAATGGTTTCTGTGCTCAGAATGCAGTAGGCCAGCAGCTCAGCATGGGACCCAGAAGCAAGTGGAGATCACTGGAGGTGCAGTGCCTACTACAGTAATTTCTAGCTTCCAGGGCCGTTGGCCACATATTGTATTTACATAAAGTATATCACAAAAGTGAGTACACCCCTCACATTTTTGTAAATATTTTATATCTTTTCATGTGACAACACTGAAGAAATGACACTTTGCTACAATGTAAAGTAGTGAGTGTACAGCTTGTATAACAGTGTAAATCTGCTGTCATCTCAAAATAACCCCACACATAGCCATTAATGTCCAAAACGCTGGCAACAAAAGTGAGTACACCCCTCAGTGAAAATGTCCAAATTGGGCCAAATTAGCCATTTTCCCTCCCCGATATCATGTGACTTGTTAGTGTTACAAGGTCTCAGGTGTGAATAGGGAGCAGGTGTTTTAAATTTGGTATTATCGCTCTCACTCTTTCATACTGGTCACTGGAAGTGCAATATGGCACCTCATGGCAAAGAACTCTCTGGGCATCTGAAAAAAAAAAATTGTTGCTCTACATAAAGATGGCCTAGGCTATAAGAAGATTACAGTGGGTTAACAGGACAGGTTCCACTCAGAACAGGCCTTTCCATGGTCGACCAAAGAAGTTGAGTGCACCTGCTCAGCGTCATAACCAGAGCCTGTCTTTGGGAAATAGACGTATGAGTGCTGGCAGCATTGCTGCAGAGGTTGAAGGGGTGGGGGGGTCAGTCTGTCAGTGCTCAGACCATATGCCACACACTGCATAAAATTGGTCTGCATGGCTGTCATCCCAGAAGGAAGCCTCTTCTAAAGATGATGAACAAGAAAGCCTGCAAACAGTTTGCTGAAGACAAGCAGACTAAGGACATGGATTACTAGAACCATGTCCTGTGGTCTGATGAGACCAAGATAAACTTATTTGGTTTGAATGGTGTCAAGCGTGTGTCACAACAACCAGGTAAGGAGTACAAAGACAAGTGTGTCTTGCCTACAGTCAAGCATGGCGGTGGGAGTGTCATGGTCTGGGGCTGCATGAGTGCTGCCGGCACTGGGGAGCTACAGTTCATTGAGGGAACCATGAATGCCAACATGTACTGTGACATATTGAAGTAGAGCATGATCTCCTCCCTTCAGGGCCGCAGGGCAGTATTCCAACATGATAATGACCCCAAACACACCTCCAAGACGACCACAGCCTTGTAAAGAAGCTGAGGGTAAAGGTGATGGACTGGCCAAGCATGTCTCCAGACCTAAACCCAATTGAGCATCTGTGGGGCATCCTCAAACAGAAGGTGGAGGAGCATAAGGTCTCTAACATCCACCAGCTCTGTGATGTCATCATGGAGGAGTGGAAGAGGACTCCAGTGGCAACCTGTGAAGCTCTGGTGAACTCCATGTCCAAGAGGGTTAAGGCAGTGCTGGAAAATAATGGTGGCCTCACAAAATATTGACACTTTGGGCCCAATTTGGACATTATAACTTAGAGGTGTACTCACTTTTGTTGCCAGCAGTTTAGACATTATTTAGAGTTATTATTTAGAGTTATTTTGAGGGGACAGCAAATTTACACTGTTATACAAGCTGTACACTCACTACTTTACATAGAAGCAATGTGTAATTTCTTTAGTGTTGTCACATGAAAAGATATAATAAAATATTTACAAAAACATGAGGGGTGTACTCACTTTTGTGAGATACTGTAGTTACATTGTTCCAAGCTCGGTGCTTAAGCAGACAAGAACCAGCTGGTGGGAGAAAGGAGAGGGAGTTACATGATCCCCCACAACCTTTATTTCTTTTGGAAGCTGCTGTGGGGGCTATTAGGAATAAGAGATTTCCTGTAGTGTATTATTACATAAGGTTTTGAAGAAATCCTCTTATCATATACTTCAAGCGGAAAGAAAGTGGCCTGAGCTATTAACCAAGATAGGACCAAAAGACGGGGACAATAAGAGAAAATAGAAGTCTTTACTAAATGAATTTGGTTAAGGATAACATCACTGGTAAATCAGCATTAGCAAACATTGCCAAGGCTTTAAAGTAGACCTGTTGTGTATTTAAGGGTTATGACTTCCACCTTCAGGATGCAGTTATACTGAGAAGCAGCCTTGCCTTTCCTATAAATACAGTAAACTGTAAACCTTCCATGTAATTAAGAGTATTAAATGGCCCCCAGTGGTTGATAGGTATCTAAAGATAATGAAATATCTTTGTGGTGTGAGAGGTAACCAAAAGCACCACATCCCTAAACAATTGTTTCCATAACCAGTCCCTTGGGGTCGGACTTTTAAGGTGCTAAATATGAACCTAAAACCATATGATGAAATCATACAATTGCACTTTATTACATTTTCAGACAAAAAGGGCGACTTTTTTCAATTCCATACCAAACCCTAATTTAACAGTGGCCTTAAAATGCAGGACATTATCTCATCTTGCTTCTCTACCATCCACAAATGTGGGTATACAGTATCTGCAAACCATACCCATATGCTCAAAATTATATATTGCACATGGTCATAGTCTACTTCACAAATATGTGCATAAAAGGTGGCTGTAACCCTAATATGTTTCACTATTTGATTTTTTGGGAGATTAAGGCAATAAGTGGATAAAATAAAAATAGAAGATTATGATGCCCAATACTACCAAAGCATCACACTCACCAGATGGCATAGACATGGCTCTCAGGCACCAAGTGAACTCAAGCAAGGGGATAGGCTCTGTATTGAAAGAGGACCTTTGCTGCTACACTGGGGGCATTTATCCAGCCCTCTCCTTGGTGAAAGAGACACTTGCTGTAGGTTACCAGTAAGATTTTACCTCTAGCACCCTTAAGAAACGCAACATTGGGGGAGTAACTGGATACATCAAGCCTCAGGTATATTGTATAATGCCTTCTGTCACCTGCTGCCTGTTCCTGGTGTTTAAACTCTGTTGTCATTCTGATCCATCTGACCACACTTGTACTCTGCCTGAACCGACCCTTGGCGGTTCCCGATGTGCCTGCTAGTTACTGACCCGGCTTGCTTGACCCTGCTCTGTTCTGTGTCCAGCTATCCTTATATCTGTTGTCTGCTACCTGCCATCCTGCCAAGTGCCTGCTTCCTGTGACCTGCCACCCTGCTAAGCATCTCCTGCCTGTGACCAGCCAGTCTGCCAAGTACCTGCTGTCTGCCACCTGCAAAAGTACGCACAGACATCTCATCTGCAGCAATCTGAACTTCTAGGCACTCGTGCCACTCCAGGCTTCTGTGCCTCTTGTTTTCTTTATCAGGGGTACCAGGCCGGAGGTGTAAGAGAACGCCTTCCACTCCACGTCAGGCTTCACCTCCAGGTACGTGACAAATGCATTCTCCCACATGAGGACAGCTGAAAGCTGGAAGCTATTGTTTGAGCATTTTTAGATAATTTAAATAATTAAAGGACTTGGAGGCGTGTTTGAGTGCTCTCTCTCCCCCATGATGGCCCCCACATAGGTAACATCTTTGCCATCACACTTTAGTCCCATTGGTCTATATCAATGTTTCTCAACTCCAGTCCTCAAGTACCACCAACAGGTCATGTTTGCAGGCTTTCCATTATTTTGCACATTGTGATTTGATCAGTTTTTTTAAATATTGCCTTGATCTCTGGGGGAGATTTTCTGAAGTAAATGGTGAAATGCGTTGAAAATACAGCCACCTTACAGTTTGGTACGGAATTTGAAAGTAATTGCTTTTTTATGGTTTCTTAGCATTTGACTGAATATATAATAAAGTTGAACTACATAATTTTATCATATGGTCTTAGACTAGGATAAGTAGCTATTAAAGCCTCATATCTCAGGGAACACTATTATGCAAATAGCAACTTGGTCCTGCCTCCTCAATGTCTTTCTGTCCCAGCACCCCCAAAGCTCAGGGTACTCAATTATGCAAATAGAAATTAGACCTTGCATGGTATTACTGTGGTCAACCTTCTCTGCCTACCTAGTGACTGTCAGGGTGCCAGGAAACCCGACCACACAGGGGGTGCAGGTAAAATAAAGCAGTTTATTGGAGCAAACAACAATAAAAAGCACAGCAAGAGTGAGGAAACGAGAGCAGGAACAAGTCGGGTCAAGTCCAGAAGCGGGTAGTCATTCAAGCCGGGATCGAGTCCAGGAGCGGGCAGTCTACCGATGCTGGGTCATCCGCCGATGCGGGGGTCGAGAGCCAGGAGAGTCATCACCCAAGCCAGCTCATACACAGAGGAACACAGAGAACAGAAGACTACTAGCAGAGATGCACCTTGAAGCACAAACGCAAGGGCAAGGACTCCACCCCATCAGGTGATGGATATAGTCAGGTGTGCAGCATCATCACTGTGCGACACCCCGGCAGTAGGCAAAGGATGATGCAATTAAGAGTTCATAAGAGGCAGCAGTCTGCACAGATCCAAGATGGCTGCCAACAGGAGGGCAAGGTATGACCTGGACAGTACCCTCCCCTCAAAGGCCCCTCCTCCGCAGAGCAAAAAACAGTTTCTAAGGAAAGCGAGCATGGAAAGCGCGGAGAAGGATGGGAGCATGAATATCATCAGAGGGAACCCAGGAGCACTCCTCAGGACCATAATCCTTCCAGTGCACCAGGTAAAGAACCTGACCTCGGAACAGACGAAAATCTAAGATGCTGCTGATCCCATACTCCTCATGCTTGCCACCAGGAATGGGAAGAGGGCGAGGAAGTGAAGAAGTATAGAGTTTGCAAACTGGTGGCATCAAAAGTGACACATGAAAGACATTGGACATATGCATGCCAGGGGGCAAACCAAGGGCATAGGCCACCGGGTCCACCTTACGGAGGATGCAAAAAGGCCCAGCAAAACGGGGTGTCAATTTTGGAGTTGACACCCTGAGGTTGAGATTACGGCTCGACAACTACACCCTCTCCCTGACCTGGTATGAAGGAGCAGATAAACGTCTCTGGTCTGCTTTTAGCTTCTGATGCTGTACAGAGACCCGTAAAGACTCTTGAATCTGCACCTAAGAGGAAAAGAGGTCACTGAGATGATCCCCCACAGCCAGAATGTCCTGTGGCAAGAACGACTCAGGCAACACAGCGGGCTGGAACCCATAATTGGTCATGAATGGAGACATTCCGGAAGACGAGTTAATGGCAGAGTTCCTGGCAAACTCCGCCCAGGGTAGCAGATCAACCCAATTGTCCTGATGGTCAGAGATATAGCAGTGGATAAACTGCTCCAGAGCTTGGTTGGAACGCTCAGCGGCACCATTGGACTGCGGATGGTAGGTCAAGGAGAAGGAGAGTTGAATACCCAACTAGGAGCAAAAGGCGCACCAGAACCTGGAGACAAACTAGCTCCCACGGTCCGAGGCAATCTCCTTAGGCAATCTGTGTAAACCAAAGACCTCCCTTGCAAACACAGAGGCAAGCTCCTTAGCGGTAGGCAGCCGCATAAACGGAACACAGTGGCACAATTTGGAGAACCGGTCAAAAACCAGGAGGATAACCGTGTAACATCAAGATGTGGGAAGATCCATAATAAAATTCATGCCACGTTGAGAACAGGGATGCTCCTCATTGGGATGCAGTAGATCCAAGGGAAGGTGCAGAGGAGATTTGTTCTGGGCACAGACCAAACAAGCAGACACATAAGCAGCAACATTGGTGTGGAGAGATGGCTACCAGAATTGATGGGAAATAGCCCAGGACATCTGGTTCTTACCAGGATGACCGGCGTTCTTGGAATTGTGGTACGTGCACAACAGTCTGATGCGCAACCCCTCAGGTACAAAACATTTGTCTTGTACAATCTCTCTGTGGGAGCATCAGGTTGGACAACTAACAACTATTCCCCAAGAGCAGAGGTTAAGTTGTTGCGGATGGCAGCCAGGATATGATCTAAAGGTATGACCGGTGTCGGCATGGAGTCCTGCCTGGACTCAGAATACTAGCGAGACAAGGCATCAGCCTTAACATTCTTGGAGCTGGGCAAATAGGAGACCACATAGTTAAAACGACATAAGAATAAGGCCCATCTGGCCTGACAGGGTGGAAGCCTCTTGGCCTCTGAGAGATACGTCAGATTCTTAGTATTGGTGAGAATAAAAACTGGAAACACAGAACTGTTGAGCAAGTGTCTGTACTCTTTGAGATCCAGGATAATGGCCAAGAGCTCTCTGTCTCCAATCTCATAATTGCATTCAGCTGGAGTGAACCCACAAGAAAGTAAGGATCCATCAGGTGTCCCACGCTGAGACAGGAGGGCGCCTACTTCCGTCTCAGACTCATCCACCTCTAGGACAAAGGGCAAACCAGGATTTGGTTTAGAGAGAATGGGAGCTGAAGCGAAAGCAGACTTGAGGGCCTTGAAAGCGTGGATGGGAGCAGGCGTCCAATTGTGGGAATCGCTGCCCTTCTTGGTCAGATCTGAGATAGGTTTGGCCAAAGAGGAAAAGTTCCTGATAAATTTCTGATAGTAGTTGGCAAACTCAAGGAAACACTGAATGAAACGGAGACCACTTGGGCGAGGCCATTGTAGAAAAGCCAAAACCTTCTGAGGGTCCATGGAGAACCCTTCAGCAGAAATTATGTAGCCCAAGAAGGCAACCTGAGACATGTGGAATTCACATTTCTCAAGCTTACAGAAAAGCCCATTCTCAAGTAACTGTTGCAGCACCGGTCTGACATCAAGGTAGTGTGATTCAATGAAATCCGAGTAAATTTAAGATGTCGTCCAAATAGACTACCACACATTGTTGCAACATATCAGGAAAGACATTACTGATGAACTCCTGGAAGACAGCGGGCACATTGCACAAGCCAAAGGGTATCACCAGAGATTCGTAATGACTGGTTCTGGTATTAAATGTGGTCTTCCACTCGGCGCCCTCCTTGATCCTTATGAGGTTATACGCGGCCCTTAGGTCAAGCTTGGTAAAGACTGTTGCTCCCTTGAGGCAGTCGAAAAAATTCAGTAATCAACAGAATCGTATATGCATTCTTGACGATTCTTGTGATGCGACTCAGGTCCCTATAATCAATGCAAGGTCTCAACTCACCCCCTCTTTTTTTTTACAAAGAAAAAAACGGCACCCACTGGGGAAGTGGACTTGCAAATGTGCCCCTGGGCAAGCGCATCTGCAATGTACTACTCCATGACCTTTTTATCCGCAACGGAGAGAGGATAAACCCTGCCATGAGGGGGAATGGCACCAGGTTGCAAGTCTATGGCACAATTGTACGGACGATGAGGAGGAAGAGTACCAGCGTGCTCCTTGTCAAATACATCTTGATACTCATGATCTTCAGGAGGCAACACTGAATCCGAGGAGGTACAAAGTAACTTAACAGGCCCATGGATACAAACAGCGCCACACTGTGGAGACCCTGAAAGGATCTCGACCGACTGCCAATTAAAGGTCGGATTGTGTTTCTGAAGCCAAGGGTACCCCAAAACAACAGAGTAATGTGGGGACGAAATAACCTGGAAACAGGTCGACTCCCTGTGAACAGCCCCTATCGCCATATAAACCAGAACAGTACCGTGGGTAACCTGTGCCGGTTGCAGGGGTCTGTCATCAATCGCCTCGATAACTAGTGGAGAAACTTGAGGCTGCAAGGGTATGGAATTCGTAGTAGCAAACGTAATGTCAATAAAAAAACCACCAGCACCGGAGTCTACCAACGCCTGAGTAACCACCGAACCCACTGCCCAGGAGAGGACAGCTGTGATTAGCAGTTTATCTTTAAGGGAAAGCGGGGATGAGGAAATTCCACCTAAGAACTTCCACCGACAGGACCTTAGGTGCGAGCATTTCCCAGACGGCTCGAACAAGATTTCAGGAAATGCCCACCAGAACTGCAATACAGGCACCGGCCCTCCCTCCTCCTAAAGGCCCGCTCAGCCCTGGAAAGGTGAATGAACCCCAGCTGCATGGGTTCACAGCCAGACGGACCATCCCCAGGAGGCGTGGGAGGTAAGAAAGGAATGGGTGGGAAAGAAAACGCAGAAGCCAATCTGGTAGGAGGCCTCCGCAGGCGCTCCTTAAACAATGGTCTCTCTGTGAGCCTGATATTGCTCAAAATCAGGAAGGAAATGAGAGCCTGGAGCTCATCAGGGGGATTCTTGGCCGCAATCTCGCCCTTCAATGGATCGGAAAGACCATGAGAGAAAACAGCCACCAGAGCTTCATTATTCCATTCAACCTCTGCTGCCAGGGTACAAAATTTAATGGTACACTTGGCAATGGTTCGTATACCCTGTTGAATGGACATGAGCAGTTTTGCAGCAGAGGCAGAGCGAGCAAGCACATTGAATACCCTACAAAAGGAGGCAACAAAATTCGGGTAATCGAGTATCATAGGATTATCATTCTCCCATAAGGGATTCGTCCAGGCCAAGGCCTTGTCCGAGAGCAACGAGATTAGGAAGCCCACCTTGGACCTGTCAGAAGGAAACGCCTG
The DNA here is from genome assembly GCF_965119305.1 of Pelophylax lessonae. Classification (NCBI taxonomy): domain Eukaryota; kingdom Metazoa; phylum Chordata; class Amphibia; order Anura; family Ranidae; genus Pelophylax; species Pelophylax lessonae. The sequence continues at coordinate 63,009,345 of NC_138772.1, forward strand.
AGGAACCATCTCATAATAAATGCTCACTTGGTTTAGGAAGCCACGACACTGACTCGGTTCACCCCCATAGTGCTGAAGAAGGGGGGCTGAACCAGTCATACCTCTAGTAACAGCAACTCCAGCTGCAACTGCAGGAGCGGCAACAGGAGCAGCAGCAGATGCAACAACAGGAGGAACCACCGGCCTAGCAGCACCAGGAGCAAGGTGAGCTGTGTGTGCAAGCAACGTCTGCAAAGCCTGAGCCAATTGACCCAAAAGGTGAGCTTGTTGATCGGGCCTTGTAACCAGCATTGGGAGCGTAGGAGCACCTGCATCGTCAGGATTCATGGCCCTTGCGTACTGTCAGGGTGCAAGGAAACCAGACCACACGGGGATGCAGGTAAAATAAAGAAGTTTATTAGATCAAACAACAATAAATGCACCGCAAGAGTGAGAAAGTGAGAGCAGGAACAAGCCAGGACAAGTCCAGAAGCGGGTAGTCATCCAAGCTGGGGTTGAGTCCAGAAGCGGGTAGTCATGCAACCGGGGTTGAGCCCAGAAGTGGGTAGACTACCGATGCCGTGTTGTCTGCCGATGCAGGGTCGGGAGCCAGAAGAGTCGTCAGCCAAGCCAGGTCATACACGGAGGAACAGGGAGAACAGAAGACTGCTAGTAGAGATGCACCGTGGAGCACAAACGCAAGGACTGCAACAATTTAGGTGATAGATATAGTCAGGTGTTCAGCATCATCACTGTGTGACACCCAGGCAGAAGGCAAGTGATGATGCAATCGTAGTTTATAAGAGGCGGCAGTCTACACATGTCCAAGATGGCTGCCAACAGGAGGGCAAGGTAAGACCTTGATAGTGACGCATGAAGCAACCTGTAGCACTTAATGGACAAAACAGAGTTGAGTAACATGGACCTTATTCTGGCCATACAGGGTTGCTTTTTAATAGAGTTATTTAGGGTTTTGGAGGTTCCTAGACACACTGGAAGTAAAGTAAACATACATTCCTACTATAGCATCTTGCAGTCAAATTAAAAGCATAAACAAGCCCACAGGTTTGCTTCAAGTATCATCTTGAATATGCAAACTGCCAGTTTTGATTACAAACAAAATCAAAAGAGAAATCGAAGTGTTCTTAAAAAAAAAGTTCTTACCTTGGCTCTCGAGGAGCTAACGTTTTCCATGTTTTCAATACTACAAATACAGCTATGGGGCACTTTGGAACATGCGACCCGTATGTAATCCCAAAAGCTTCGAGGACTTTCATATCCAAACCAGGTAAGCTGGCCTGTAAGAAAAACACAAAGAACTCAAATTCCTACAAGCAGTATCATGAAAAATAATGCAGAGGCAGGCAACCTGTATTCAGCAATATGATACTATGGGGTTAATTTACAAAAGGCAAATAAGCTGTCCACTTTTCAAGGGAAGTTGCACTTTGCAGGGGAATTTTCCACAGATCTTAGCGAATGTGGTGACTTTCACTTTGCAAAAATACCGAATCATGTGCAAGGAAAATAAAAAAACTATTTTTGCTTGCACGTGATTGGATGATGGAAGTTGATGTTAACAGAGCGAGGCACCTCATTCACTAAGCTAACAGAAATTTCTCTTGTAAAGGGCAACTTGTCTTACTAAGTGAACAACTTATTTGCCTTTAGTAAATTAACCCCTAGAAGACTCAATAAACCACATCAGTCTCTGGATCCATAGTTTATCTGAAACTATGGGAACCAGAAAGCCACATCACAACATACTGGCTCTCTGGTTGTCATAGAACCAAAAATCCTAGCATGGAACTAAGGCCTCTGGTAGCATCAGGGGCTGACTGGCAAATTTGAGCCCAGGGAACATGTACAAACCATGGTGCAGCGACTCAGCCCCCCTCCCACTCTCTCTCTTCCCGGCCTTCTCCTGACCCCCATTCCAGGCTGAAGCTCCGCTGCAGGTACTCTCTACTAGCCGGCCGAACCTGGTTTCCCGACCTGGCCAGCAGGGGCAGTTGGGGGGAGCTGGGAAAGTTCAGTTGAGGCTGGCCGGAGGAGGAGAGTCCCCAGTGGGGCATGGAAGCAGCCTTTGCTCAGACACAGTTTACACCATCCAGCGCTCTGTCTTTGTCATTATCCCACACTCAGTAGGTCAGCGGTGGGGACTTTTTACTTCTCTGCGCCAGGAATCCTTTAGGCAAGTCTGTGACAGAAGCAGTGAAGGCTTTTTATGGGGCATCAGAGTGGCCAGGGAGGCAATTGCCCCCCCTTCACCCTGGCCCAGTCCTCCCCTGGGTAGTACTGTGGGTTTTAGGTGTTCAAGGCTGGATTTATACTTCCTTCCCCCTCCAGGTCTTTGTTTCTGTATTACCTGCAAAGGGGTTTGCATTATTGTCCGTGCAGGCATGCAGTTCTGAAATTTACACAGCTCCGCCTGGGAATGGTCTCCCTTTTTTATACTGCAGTTCACTGCAGTTAAACTCAGCTTGTTCACCTCCCTGTCCTCAGAATGTGACTGAACAGTGAAGTAAAAGCAGAAGACCGATTAGCTCTTCCCTCTGCCATGTTGTACACAAAATCTCAAGAGAACATAGGCAGGTAAAATTCAACTAATTAAATCAACTAACTTCTAAAACACACAGATCAAAGGCTATTTCTCAGCTCCAGGGGGCAAGAAGCAGGGATCCAATGTCACACACTACACAGCATGGAGAAGATAGCTTAGTGTAATCTGAAACCTGAGTGGAGGGAAAGGACACACACCCCTCTACACAGTCTCATAGGGAAACATGCACAGCTGATACTGACAATCACATGCTGTGTGACAGAAATCACATTGGGTGCTTTGGTGGCAAGTACACACTACAGAGGTATATGCTCTGTTCATTTTTCATTTGAGAGGTTTACAACCACTTTTTAACTGATTTAAAAAAAAAGAATAATATCTGTCCACAGCTTAGCTTTTAGCTTTAAACAAGATATTCAGTTTTAGCTTTAAACATGGCACTTCTAAAATCTTAGCAATAGGAAGAGCCACATGCGACGTACACCACCCTTCATCGCAAAAATCAGTTTTCTTTCTATACAGTGACTCTTAAAGTAAATTCATCAGCTAGTAAAAATTTAAATGATTAATGTCTAAATACTTTCAAAAATAAAAAAAAAACAAAAAAAAAACACAGACTGCAATACCCGCCTCCTCCTCTGCGCGATCCCCCGCAGACATTAAAAACATGCTATTTTTTCCAGTTTATTCCTGAGAGAGAGATTGTTTTATTCACTCCGACGTAATGTTTATTATACGGAATGGTTTCCTTTTTATTTGTCTTTGCAGATTCAATTAGAAAAGGAAAAAATTTCACTGATGGTGCGCACTCGAAGCACGCAGGCAGCGGTACTTTATTGAGCGATAACACTGAGATATAATTGGTTCTGAGATTGCCATCTTGCCGCTGTGTTTTATTATATTTGCATTTTAATTTTTAGCTTGATTTTCCAAGGCTTGTCTGCTGCTTAAATGGAAAATATTTGTATTTTTCTAGTACCTGTAAATACCCAAAGTAATTATTGCCTGAAAGTAGTTTGTGATGTGACACTCATACGTATTTGTATATGCTTTATATGCCACATTGGAAAATAATTATATTTCATATACAAAGTTGCAGGCAATTATTTTTTTGTTTTTTTTCTATATGTCAAACAGACTGCTGCTAGATGACTGCTGCATTTCCCATATAAATAATTTAGAGGGGGCTCTGCAATGAACTACAAATGACTACATTTTAGAGCATTGAAATACATTACAATCAAGTCATGTTTTTTTTTTAAATCAAATTTTATGTAGAGATTTTTGCTTTACAAGTACAGAGAAACAGAGGCACACTGTCACACAAAATAAAATATCTAAAAATAGAAAAACATTTAAATTAAAACAAATAGCAAAAAAAAATACAAAAAAAAAAAACAAAAAAGAAAAAAAGACAAAAATACAGCACTAAGCCCAGAAGTTACACTTAAATAAATATATTAGGCTGCATTCACATGTCAGCATATGATCGCGGGCAGAACCGCCGCGGTTCCGCCCGCGATTCGGAGATTTATTGCAAATCGCGGGACGCCTAGCGTTGCCCGTTGATTTGCAATTAGCCCCCCAAACGCCGAGCGATGTTGCCGCGATTTACGCCCGCCGAATCGCGGCAACATCGCGCAAACAAAATCGCGGGACGCAATACGCTCCAAAAAAGTACAAGAGCTTTTTTGGAGCGTATTGCGTCCCGCGATTTTGTTTGCGCGATGTTGCCGCGATTCGGCGGTCATAAATCGCGGCAACATCGCTCGGCGTTTGGGGGGCTATTGCAAATCAACGGGCAACGCTAGGCGTCCCGCGATTTGCAATAAATCTCCGAATCGTGGGCGGAACCGCGGCGGTTCTGCCCGCGATCATACGCTGACATGTGAATGCAGCCTTAATGTCAAGTAATTTTTAATGGGCTGCCTAATGCAACACGCCTTTAACGCATAAAGACGCATGTGTTGTGGACAGCTTGCCAGTAATCAACAGAATCCAGTAAAATGTGAAGGATTAACACAGGGGGATGACATTTTCAGGAAAAAAACATTATCCCAGCAGCATTGCATGGCATTTTCTGCATGGCTACAGTCTAGCCTTCATGACAGCGACCTCAGTTTTAGGTTCACTTTTATGTTGGCCATGCACCTTTTTAACATAAGACTCATTGAAATGTATGCAGTGCATTGCGAAAGTATTCGGCCCCCTTGAACTTTGTGACCTTTTGCCACATTTCAGGCTTCAAACATAAAGATATAAAACTGTAATTTTTTGTGAAGAATCAACAACAAGTGGGACACAATCATGAAGTGGAACGAAATTTATTGGATATTTCAAACTTTTTTAACAAATAAAAAACTGAAAAATTGGGCGTGCAAAATTATTCAGCCCCCTTAAGTTAATATTTTGTAGCGCCACCTTTTGCTGCGATTACAGCTGTAAGTCGCTTGGGGTATATCTCTATCAGTTTTGCACATCGAGAGACTGACATTTTTGCCCATTCCTCCTTGCAAAACAGCTTGAGCTCAGTGAGGTTGGATGGAGAGCGTTTGTGAACAGCAGTTTTCAGTTTTTTCCACAGATTCTCGATTGGATTAAGGTCTGGACTTTGACTTGGCCATTCTAACACCTGGATATGTTTATTTGTGAACCATTCCATTGTAGATTTTGCTTTATGTTTTGGATCATTGTCTTGTTGGAAGACAAATCTCCGTCCCAGTCTCAGGTCTTTTGCAGACTCCATCAGGTTTTCTTCTAGAATGGTCCTGTATTTGGCTCCATCCATCTTCCCATCAATTTTAACCTTCTTCCCTGTCCCTGCTGAAAAAAAGCAGGCCCAAACCATCATGCTGCCACCACCATGTTTGACAGTGGGGATGGTGTGTTCAGGGTGATGAGCTGTGTTGCTTTTACGCCCAGAGATGTATAGTAACTAAGTAGAACTACTTCACTACTGTACTTAAGTACTGAAAGGCGGTATCTGTACTTTCCTAGAGTAGAATTTTTTTCTCCTACTTCCACTTTTACTTCACTACATTTTTTCGATGATTTCAATACTTCTACTCCGATATTTTTTTTTTGTGCTGCATAGTTACTCGTTACTATTATAAAAATGACCACTGCCAGAACAGTAGATGGCAGGTTTCATGAAGCTCAAAAGATGTGTATTATCAGCGCATACGAAAATAAATGCTACTGTATGCATAAATAAAAGCTGCATTTGAAATAATAAAAAACAATATAATGTTCAAACTTTTGACTTCTTTCTTTAATAACTACATAACACAGTACTTGTACTTTTACTTTCAGTACTTGAGTAGCAATTTTTTTTCAAAACTACTGGTACTTTTACTTTCAGTACTTGAGTAGCAAAATTAAAAAAAAAACTACTTGCAATACTTAAGTACAAAAAATGTTGAATACTTTAGTACTTCTACTCAAGTCACTTTGTGATTGAGCACTTCCACTTCTACTCAAGACACTTTTTTATCAAGCACTTGTACTTTTACTCAAGTATGGGTTTCAAGTACTTTATACAACTCTGTTTACGCCAAACATAACGTTTTGCATTGTTGCCAAAAAGTTTGATTTTGGTTTCATCTGACCAGAGCACCTTCTTCCACATGTTTGGTGTGTCTCCCAGGTGGCTTGTGGCAAACTTTAAACGACACTTTTTATGGATATCTTTAAGAAATGGCTTTCTTCTTGCCACTCTTCCATAAAGCCCAGATTTGTGCAGTATACGACTGATTGTTGTCCTATGGACAGAGTCTCCCACCTCAGCTGTAGATCTCTGCAGTTCATCCAGAGTGATCATGGGCCTCTTGGCTGCATCTCTGATCAGTCTTCTCCTTATATGAGCTGAAAGTTTAGAGGGATGGCCAGGTCTTCGTAGATTTGCAGTGGTCTGATACTCCTTCCATTTCAATATTATCGCTTGCACAGTGCTCCTTGGGATGTTTAAAGCTTGGGAAATCTTTTTGTATCCAAATCCGGCTTTAAACTTCTCCACAACAGTATCTCGGACCTGCCTGGTGTGTTCCTTGTTCTTCATGATGATCTCTGCGCTTTAAACGGACCTCTGAGACTATCACAGTGCAGGTGCATTCATACGGAGACTTGATTACACACAGGTGGATTCTATTTATCATCATTAGTCATTTAGGTCGACATTGGATCATTCAGAGATCCTCATTGAACTTCTGGAGAGAGTTTGCTGCACTGAAAGTAAAGGGGCTCAATCATTTTGCACGCCCGATTTTTCAGTTTTTTATTTGTTAACAAAGTTTGAAATATCCAATAAATTTAGTTCCACTTCATGATTGTGTCCCACTTGTTGTTGATTCTTCACAAAAAATTACAGTTTTATATCTTTATGTTTGAAGCCTGAAATGTGGCAAAAGGTCGCAAAGTTCAAGGGGGCCGAATACTTTTGCAAGGCACTGTATCTTTAAATAACTGCAATATTATGCCCCCAACTGTTTTAGAATATGTAGGATTGTCTCAGTTTGTGTGAAGAATCCAACAGTCCCAGTGGGTCAAGGAAATGACCAACCACATAAGCAAATGGGAGGTCACCAAGTTAAACTGTTTACTATAGAAGAGATTGGTGGCCCACTGGACCAATATGTCTACCATAGAAGTAAATGAATGGCTACCTGACCAAGCTGTCTAAGGGTTATGTCTGTCCAATGATACTGAGGAATTTTTCTTTTTACTGACTACAGACACCAAGAAATGTTTTCATCACACTGATGCTGCAAAATTTTTAAACTATGGTTACTTAACTAAAGCCGGCCACAGAGGGTTCAAATATCGGCCAGTTCAGCAGGAACCAGCAGAGATTCGAGCCATGTATGGGCAGGCTGAATGTACCCATGAAAGGTTGCATGAAAGAAATTTGCTCCATCTATGGCTAGCCTAAGCCTCTTTAGGACCAAACCCAATCCCTTCAATGTAGTCACACCCACTTTTCATCTATGTGTCCCTGTTTCTCTAATATTAGGTGTGGAGAAATGCAATAATGCCTCCTACCCATGTGTGACCTGTGCACCCCTAACAGTAAAGCAATGAACTGGGATCATCATGAATGGAGTTCTAGGCATCTACATTCTCAACTGAGGTTCCATGTATTCGTAGGCTTCTTCCAGAAGCTGCTAGGGCTTCACATCTAATGGTGCCTGCATATTATTGGGGCCAGCAGAACAACACCAATCTTTTTAGCTGTCCATAAAGTTTGCAATCTTCTATTGACCACCACTATGAGGGGTGTTCTTCCCACTGATCCTCAACAAAATGATTCATTCTATCATTATTCACCAATGTAAGGGACAATATTCTTATTGAACCTAGATATAAAGAGACACTGCTCTCAATGACCATTATATGAGGGGTCACTTCACTGACCTCCAGTTAGGGGGACAGCTCTTTCACTGATCACAACGTAAAAGGATCTTTAAACTTAACTGAGCACCAATCAAGGAGGCATTTCTCCAATGACATCATACTTGTGAAGAAGTAAGGGATCAGAAGAATAACCTCCAAAAGTAACAGCCTGGGGTATCATCCCATGTAATTAACTAAATGCAAAAAAATCTTTTTTGCATTTCTCCAATGACCACTAGTGTAAGGAAGTCTGTCTGCGTTTCTTTTCTAGTAATTTTATGATTGTTACTGCATATTATGTTATCATATAGAACAAGGGGAGTTAAAATGATCTACCTTGGGTATCAAATGCTCTAGGTCAGGGGTGTCCAAGTCAATTGCATTGCGGGCTACATCAGCAAGTCGCATCACTTCCGGTTCCCACATCGAGGCTTGGATTGCATAGCGCTCCGGACGCTCGACTTCCCTGCCTATATATCACCCACGTTTGTGAGTACTTTTACCCTGCCTTATCAGAATAAAGCACTGTATTTACAGTCTCACACTATGTGCCTCTTTATCGTTTGATCCCTTGCTTTATACACACCGCGGACCCCCGGAGTGGACACCTTTGAAATTCCACCAGACCCATACAGTACATAGTCGATATCCTTTAACCCTTGGACCACCAGGGACCTTCCCAGCTGTCCCCCCCAGGACCTGGAGTAGGAGGGAGGATTTATCCATCTCATATACCCACCTTATACCCCTGTGTGGGGTGGGTATTTCTGGTGAGTGTGTTACCTACTATAGGGGTCACGGTTCACCTCACTACCCACCACGGGGTTATCCATTGGTGTGTACAGGACACACGAAGAAATCTGTTACAGCTTCCTAGAATATGAGCACCCATCACTGCTTCACTAAATAGAGACTCATCTATTTTTTGGACATTGGATACTCATGTTGGGTGTCTTGAGCACATGTCACTTTATTATCACTATTTAAATTATTCCCCCCTATTTACCAGTCACGTTATTTTATTTAATTTGCACAGGTCACTTTAATCATTGGGGACTATTTGAGTTACTTTCCAAGCACGATTGCACATAGATCTATATGTATTATGTTGTATTAAGTTTTATACACTTATACTGTATTATTATTGTCAGCATTCACTTTAGCACTTGTCACTTTATATAGATATATCACTTATGCACGGTTATAATTGTTTATGATTATTTATTGGTTATATCACACTTGTGCAATATTTTACCATCCATTTTCTATATATACAGCATTAGGCACCTTAAGGGTGAATTACATATACTTGGCACTTTGACACAATAGCTACCTCATTTATATATTGGGTTTATACCTGTTACACGTGACTAGTGATAGCACTAACAAATAACCCCCCTTTCTTGGACCATTAGACAGCGCCACCCCCTACCTCTTTCTTATACACCAGCATTCTGGTTGCCCTCAAAGGGCCGGTTGCATCTGTAAGACTAGATGTCCAGAGCACCCCACCCCTCTTACATCAGATTCCGGAGCCCTCCACTATCAGAAGTCAGAGTCCTGACCCTCTCTTACATCACAGTGCACCCCTCTTAGCTTGTTCTGCTGCTGGGAAGAAGTTGGGGGAAGAGCTGGGAAGCAGTAAGTCCAGGGTCTAGAGGAGGACCATAGAAGAGCTTGAGTCTGCTGAATGCTGTGACCAGGGGAGGCAGAGACAAGGGGGTGCTACGTCTGCACAGAGAGGCACAGGATCTGTAAGAGGAGTTCAGTCCTCTTCTCTGTTGCTAACTGCAGAGAAAGGAGGGCAGAGACGAGCCTCTCCAGGGCTGCATAAGGGGGGTACCGCAGCTGCAGGAGAGGTGCGAGGGCCACATTAAATGGCCTGGAGAGCTGTATTCAGCTCACGGGCCTTGTGTTTGACACATGTGCTCTAGGTACTTAACATTCTGAACTCTAATTTATTACTGATCCTTCTAATGCACCCTGAGCTAAAGATATAATTTTAATTTAAGGGTACGTCCAAGGTAAAAGGTTGAGAAAAGCCGATTTACAATATGCCGTATGTGACTGCTTTTACCTTTTATTCCTGAGCATCCATAGAGCCAATGGAGATCTGATATACAAATGTCAACTTCAGGAAGGCAAGTTGAATAATGACCCTCTCCCCGCTCAACTGAAGGTACCTGCATTTCATTTCAAATGCCATTTCACATAGATTTTTAACAGGAAGACCGTTACTTCAGAGAAGACAACAAAAACATAAAAGAAAAAACGCGTTTGGAGCAAAATAATAGACAGAGTAAATATGAAGGTCAAGTCCTTGTCATTCTTCCTGCCTTAGGGATTGCTTACACCACATGAATACACTACATCGGGAAAACAAGTCAGCAATATAACTTCAGCCAACGGACTCCATGATATAACCTTCAAACTGCAAATACAAAAACAAACAAAAAGAAACAGACATGTTAGAAATAGCCCTGTGTTGGAAAGAAGTCCGGAGGATTGTTCAAAAAAATTCACTGATTAAGGGGTCTGGCCTTTTTTCCTACTACGTGTTTCGGCTATACCGGTTAAAACATACAGTACAAACGTTTAGTTATGCGCAACCTTTTAAACGCCGCCAAATAATACATTCCTCTTAACTGGAAACGTCCACAGCAACCGGTCTTTGGTTTAATAAAGTAGAAAAAATCAACAAGATGGAGAATTTCATCCTCACAGCGCTGCATAAACGTGAAACAAAAAACGTGGATGTTGTGGAACATGTTTTTCTACTGTGAAGAGGGGAAGGCTCTTTTTGAACACTGGTTAGTTGATTGGGAGTCGCTCCTGTATCCTTCCGCTAAAACATACTTTGAGGTCACTCCCCCTTTTTTTTCCCTGCCCCCTTCTACGCCTTCTTAACTCTCTTCACTACTGCCTTGCCTTTTTCTCTCGACTTTCCTTTACTCTCCTTCTCTCTTCTTGGTAATTCTAAAAATAAGAAAAAAATGGGGTAGGGCAATCTTGTTTATTCTGACGGCGGCCAGTTCTTGGGAGCTTTTAAGTTCACAGAGCGAGTGTGGCAAATACGTCTTCAATAGAGACACTCCGCAAAATCGCTGCTCCCTTTTCACATCCAGATCTCATGTATCAATTGGTTTTGTATATTCTATGCATACTGGTGTACCGGTATTTCTGTGTTACTCCTTCCTGTTATGATCCAAATTTGCCTTCTCTGGTGGAAAATAAAATATTTGGAAAAAAAAAATTAAATAGCCCCGGTGGGCCTAATACAGAGGTAACTTACTGCATACATGACAGGTTTCTTACTGTTGCCCAGAGTGAGGCTTTAACCACTTAAAGACCAGCTGCCATGTATTTAGTGCGGAAAAGTGGCGCTATTGCTTGAAACGATGTACCTGTACGTTGTTTCATTCAATAGCCGCTTGATGGCGCCATCGCACAGCTGGAGGCGCAATCATGCCATGATTGCCTAGCAGGGATCTCAATCAACCATTCTGGCAGACCCAATGTTTGCTGGCCACCCACGATTATCCCCAGGAGAGGCAGAACGGCGATCTGTCGATGTAAACAAAGCAAACAATGGGGGGCAAGATGGAGATCTTGTGTTCCTGCTAAGCAGGAACCAGGATCTCTTTCTTCTCCTAATCAATGCAACCCCCCACAGTTAGTGAGCACCCCCTAGGGCAGTGGTGGTGAACCTTGGCACCCCAGATGTTTTTGGGACTACATTTCCCATGATAAACATCTGGGGTGCCAAGGTTCTCCATCACTGCCCTAGGGACACACTTACCCTTGGATCGCCCCTGATGTTAACCCCTTCCCTGCTAGAGTCATAAGTACAGTAACAGAGCATTTCTTTTAGCACTGATCACTATATTAGTGTCACTGGTAAAATGTCAAAAGTGTTAATTAGATGTCAGATTTGTCCACCGCAATGTCGCAGTCCTGCTAAAAATCGCTGATCGCCGCCATTACTAGTAAAAAAAAAATGAATAAAAATTCCATAAATATTGCATCGTTTGTAGAGGCTATAACTTTTGCGCAAACCAATCAATATACATGTATTGGGATTTTTTTTTTACCAACAATACGTAGAAGAATACATATTGGCCTAAACTGACGAAAAAATTTGATTTTTTTTTATTGGACATGTTTTATAGCAGAAAGTAAAAAATATTGTTTTGTTTATTTTTTTAATTATCTTTCTTTTTTGTTTATAGCGCAAAAAAAAAAAAAATGCAGAGGTGATCAAATACCACCAAAAGAAACTATTTGTGGGAAAAAAGGACATACATTTTATTTGGGTACAGCATTGCACGACCGTGCAATTATCACTCAAAGTAACGCAGTGCTGTGTCACAAAAAAATGGCCTGTCACTAAGGGGGGAAAACTTTTCATTCCAGAAGTTGTTAAAGTGCATTTATAGCCAAAACGTTTCTTTGCAGTTTTGGGCAATATAGGGAAGGGGATAAAACTCCTGTGAGATTACTTTTTGGTGTCTGACTTTTAGGGAGATTTCCCCTTCACTTCCTGTCCTGGGGACACAACAGAAAATGAAATGGAGGGGAAACAACCTCCAACACTTGTCACTGGAAAAGGGGTCTTCTCTCGTTGTGACAACTGGAACATTTTGGTTTTCCCATATTTTTTTTCTCTCAGTGACAATGGTCACCAGCACAAAATAGAAAGGGTTACGGTGGCCATACTATATTGTGGGTGGCTCTTTCGGCACCTTATTTGAAATTAAAAGACGCCGGCTAGAGAATTGTAGACTAAGGGCCTTTTCACAACGAACGCAGTGGGATGCAGTTGACAGCAGTTGGCTACATTTTGAACTGCACTCCAACTGCATAGACAGCACAAAATCACGGTAATCCTATAAGCACAGTTCACATCATTGCTATGCAGTTGAGCGCAAAATCAAAATTTTTAAAAATTTTCGGCCAATTTATTTTATGCTACCTATGTTTGGTAAAAAAAAATCGCAAAAAGCGTATTTTGATTGGTTTGCGCAAAAGTTATCGCGTTTACTAACAAAGGGAAAGATTTTTGTCATTTTTGTTGTTTTTTTTTTTAACGCGTAATGGCGGCGATCTGCGATTTTTTTGCGGTACTGCGACATTGCGGCGGACAGATCGGACCCTTGACTGACATTTTTGACACTTTTGGGGTTACCAGTGACATTTCTACAGTAATCAGTGCTATACATATGCACTGTTACTGTAAAAATACACTGGTAGTGAAGGGGTTAACTTTATTTGGAAGGGAGGGGCTGTGTGTGTCCCTAGGGGCGTGGTTTCTACTGTGATTGGCTGTGGCTCTAGCTGTAAGGACACTGATCAACGGATCTACATACCAGATCCGTTTTATCAGTGTCTTTGCAGCGAGGAGAATGACAGGCAGTTTGTTTACACAAGCTGCCTGACATTCTCCCTCTCCCCCGCCGATCGCCGAGTGACCGGCGGACATCGGGTCCGCTGGTCACACGCGCGGGGGGGTCCGTGACCACGCGGGAGCGGGAGCGCGCCCCGGGGGGCGCGCGCTCGCTCCCTAGACCCTCACAAGCAAGCAACGTAGCCCTACGTTAGTTTGCCTGTGAGGGGCTGACCGCCGACGTAGATAGTCGTGCGGCGGTCGGCAAGTGGTTAAAAAAAAGTTGAGTATGCAGAATTTTTCTGCACCGCAAATGCAAGGACTGCGATACAAATGCGCTACAAATACCCTTTTAAGACAAGAAAGCCAAGCCCAAAAACATAAAGCAAAATGCCCTGCAAATGCAGTACTAAACACAGCGCAAAATGCATTCAAGGGTGCATCAACACATGCCAAGCACACTTTAAATGCATGTAAACATGCAGTCAAAAATGCGCAGTCATGTATAGTTTCTGGTGTGAATGGGCCCCTTTTGAACTGCACTCCAAATGCATAGACATATGCACAGTTCACATCATTGCAGTGCAGTTCAGCGCAGTTAAAAAAAGTTGAACATGCTGCATTTTTCCTCACCGCAAATACAGGTAACGCCCTACAAACTCACATCAAATGTAACTGTGCCCCTTTAGGCCAGAAAAACCAAGCCCAAAAACTTATAGAAAAATGCACTGAAACACAGTGCTAAATGCAGCACAAAACACTTTCTAATGTGTGTCAATTGTGCGTCTAGCGCGCTTCTGATGCATGTAAGAATGCAGTCAAAAACACACCGTTATATGCAGTTTCTGGTGTGAATGGGTCCTAACAGGGACTGCATCCAATCAGATGCAGTCACTGTTTGGGCATTTAATGAGCTGTGGGTGCTGTGACTGCTTGCATACAACAGTCAGCAATGTAGATTCCTCCATCCAGTGTGGATGGGGAAATGTATTGATTGCCCGTACCCAAGAATGACTGAAGCAGAACTAAAGGCAAAAACTTTTTTATAATAGTAGAGGGGGTATCTCCCAATGGGGACACTAGTTCTGATGACCTGGGGGTCCCCAAGGGATTCCCTTAATTTGCAGAGATTTCCTCTCACTTCCTGTTTTGGCTATGGGACAGGAAGTGACTGGAAATCTCAGCAATGGGACAAAAAAATCTTACAGGGGTTACCACCCTCCCTTACTTTATCCAAAATGTTCTACTTTTACTTTAATTTACCTAGTGAGATACAGACAGTAATAAAAGATCATTTCTTATATCTCTCCAGGACCCTTATGGTGAATCTCAGTGCCGAGTTCCTGGGTCTGAGCACCTGCCGTGTCCATCGTGTGAGTTTACACACTCCCTGTTGGATTCTGTATTAATTTTCTGTTATTGAGAATGCAACAGTGAGAGCTAAAAACCCTGATCAAGTTCCAAATCACATTAGAGCGATGACAGACATTGAATGAAAATCACATGCGATCTCTGTGCGATGTGAAGTCAGCCATACAGATTGTATGGCTGAATTCGCATTGCATTCAGACACAACACGCACAGGACCCTTTTTTGGGTCCGCACCAGAATCAGATCGCATGGTGGTTCACACCTATCCAATTCATGTCCGAACTGACAGTCCCCACTGCGATATACGAACTGATCTGAGGGTGTCGTTAACTTTGTATTGACACCCCCAGCAATTCGCATATGGAAGTGTGAACTGCCGGCGATTTGAATGCGACCCGGGAACTCGCAGTGGATTCACAGGGTTCCCGCATCGCATATATGTGAACCGGCACTTACTCCAATGGGATCTATCTTTAACTAAAAATGAATGTCTGGGTAAGGAACTTGGGACTAACCGTTTAAATGACCCAACCATCATGACAAAATTCAGTGCTAATCAGGCAACATCTTTGCAGGATGTACATAATGTATTGGAGCATCTAAATAAAATTCAGTGTTTAACTTACTCAGCTGCATTCTGCTTTTAAATATACAGTATGTCTCAAGATCCTCTGCATACTCTGTTTAGTTATATATAAATTGTACATTAGAAATCTCATTAAGCTATCGGCATCTCAGATGGTCAGCAAATGGGTATTGATTTTCCATATTTCTCCTTTGCTCTTTACTAACAATTCTTAATGTTACATCTCGAAGGTTCCTCTCCAGTAGATGGATTTGAGAAGAATTTACCAAACATACAAGAAGAGGATGATGGATGGATGGATGGATGGATGGATAGATAGATAGATAGATAGATAGATAGATAGATAGATAGATAGATAGATAGATAGATAGATAGATAGATAGATAGATAGATAGATAGATAGATAGATAGATAGATAGATAGATAGATAGATAGATAGATAGATAGATAGATAGATAGATAGATAGATAGATAGATAGATAGATAGATAGATAGATAGATAGATAGATAGATAGATAGATAGACAGACAGATAAATAGATAGATAGATAAATAGATAGATTAGATAGACAGACAGATTTTTTTCTCCCAGCTTTGCTTACAGTTATGTTTTCTAAACATATAGAAGAGGGGGGGGGGTAGATCAACCAAAAGGTTGGGCTACACCAAGGGGGATTTAAATGTGCCTCTTGAGATAACTGTGTATGCGTATATAACACCAGTTACAAAAAATCATTACTTAAAAAATATCACAAAATTTTATTTAAATATAATGACATACAAATTACATATAATAGTAAAATCTACATTGTTTGATCACATCTGATCATTTCATTGGAAAAGTCCTATAACAGGTACATAATGATGCATAACCGTTGCTGGAACTACGCGTTTCGCAAAGGGTGCTTCCTCAGGGTCCAGCAAGAGTATTTATACATTCATATTTAGCATGTTAAAGTGATCTAAGGATATATAATACAATAATTAGAATTGCAAGAAAAAATACATCAATACAAATTGTAACATTTGGGGGTTATTTTAGCTTAAATGTAGAGCTTACCAGTGAGCTGCGTCCACTCCAGTTGTGCCTTTCAAGGGCTTGTTGGCCCACTTTTATTAAAGAAAAGGAAAACAGTCCATCCAGGATTTCCCACGCAGGGGTTTCAACTTTACACAGCAGTAAAGAAATAATAAGCGAATAATACCAAGCCACCTGGCTCTCTGGTCAGCACTGCTCCTCAGGCTTTCACCTTGGTCCTCTTGACCCTGTAACAGTGTCCTTGTATGGTACACACTCTGTACCCTTCCTGACACTCTCCTTTTACAGCTTCCTTGCTGCTCAGGCCCACAGGTTTTGGCCCTCCGTCTGCTCTGTCAGACTGCCCAGAACCCTGGTCCTGTCTGTGTTAAAATGCCCAGATCCACCTGCACAATCAGTGTGCTGGCTATTCCTAACACCTGGTCCCAGGATTGGAGATATCCTGGGCGACATACACCCTCACAGCTGACTGCACTGTCACAAAATATACAATGTTTTTTTAGTTCTGATCTCTACTACAAAAATACATCCATTTAATCTGTATTATTTCATTTACTTTGAGAGTTGATATTAGAAAATTTTAGCAATTGTATTATATATCCTTAAATCACTTTAACATGCTAAATATGAATGTATAAATACTCTTGCTGGACCCTGAGGAATCACCCTTTGCAAACGCGTAGTTCCAGCAACGGTTATGCATCATTATGTACCTGTTATAGGACTTTTCCAATGAAATGATCAGATGTGATCAAACAATGTAGATTTTACTATTATATGTAATTTGTATGTCATTATATTTAAATAAAATTTTGTGATATTTTTTAAGCAATGATTTTTTGTAACTGGTGTTATATACGCATACACAGGTATCTCAAGAGGCACATTTAAATCCCCCTTGGTGTAGCCCAACCTTTTGGTTTACGCCCCCCTCTTCTATATTTATACTATATGGGGAAAGGTGCCACTATATCTCCTTTGATTATTTTGGGTCATGATCTCCCCCTCCACAATTGACGTTTTCTAAACATATTTTATTTAATCGAGAAAAAATTTAGAAATATATGGTTAGGAGGACCTAAACCATACTTTCACAGAACACATGGACTTTCGGGGGCACCTCGTAGAATGGACAAATGCAATTCACAATTGATAAAAAATATCATTTTATTACACAAACCTTGTATAAAAATGTGAGGAAAAAAGGACAGTCCTCACTCAATACACACATACAAGTAGGGCTGCAACTAACGATTATTTTAATAATCGATTAGTTGCCGATTATTTTTTCGATTAATCGATTAATCGGATAAAATCATAAAAAAACTCAATATGCCTTTTTTTTCATTTATTTAAAATAATAATGAACAAACAGAGTGTTAGTGCCGGTTCACACTTGTGCGGTTTGCGAAATCGCATGTAATTCGGAGCGCACTGCTCCTAAATTACATGCGATCTCATGTGCGGATGCGAGTTCAGCCATATACTTTGTATGGCTGAATTCGCAGCGCAACCACAGCAAACTCGCACATGAGGCTTTTTTTGAGCCGCCTCAGAATCGGATCGCACAGTGGTTCACACTTGTGCAATCTGATTCTGTGCAAACTTGCAGATCGCACTGCAATTGCAACTGGGGGTGTCGTTAACTTTTAATTTGCACCCCCTGTGTATCGCATATGGCAGTGTGAACTGCCAGATGTGCGGATGCGATGCGGGAACACGCTGCATATTCGCAGCGTTCCCGCATCGCACAAATGTGAACCGGCATTAAGGCCATCGCATCCGCAGATCTGGCAGTTCACACTGCCATATGCGATACGCAGGGGGTGCAAATTAAAAGTTAACGACACCCCCAGTTGCGATCGCATATTGCAGTGCGATCTGCAAGTTCGCACAGAATCGGATCGCACAAATGTGAACCACTTACCACTGTGCGCTCCGATTCTGAGGCGGCTCAAAAAAAGCCTCATGTATGGCTGAACTTGCATCCGCACTTGAGATCGCATGTAATTTAGGAGCAGTGCGCTCCGAATTACATGTAATCTCGCAAACCGCACAAGTGTGAACTGGCACTTATACCAAAACTTTTTTTTTTTTTAATTAAGCTGCTATATACTGTAAATAATATAATAAATGCTTATCCAGATAAAAGAGTTAATATTCCTTATAAAGTGCAATATTATAATAGAAAAATAAATGAATAAAAACGTCCATGTCAGCCATAGATATGAAATAGGGAGCATAGAAAGACCCCCTATATGTGTTATATGGACGTTTTTAATCACTTATTTTTCTATTATAATATTGCACTTCATAAGGAATATTAACTTGTTTATCTGGATAAGCTTTTATTCTGTTTTTTGGCGGGCTGCATTGTATGGAATGGACACTGTAACTAGTACTAAGCTCGGCACACTCACGGTTTGCTGCTTCTCCCTCAGCTCGATATGACTCACTCCCTCAATGACTCAGCAAGAAGGCAGAGAGGAGGGGAGGAGGGAGGGGGGAGGTCACGGAAGCCGTGCTGTGAGAGAGACAGTGAGTGCACACTGCAGCTTCACAGAGCAGACGGAGCTCGCTGACAGTCGGGGAATGTCAAGAATGCAGCACAACTAATCGACGGAGCAACTAATCGATAATGACAATCGTTGACAACGATTGTAATTATCGATTATTATCGATTTAGTCGATTAGTTGTTTCAGCCCTACATACAAGACAAGAAAAAAAGAAAACAAATTCTAAAATTAGTAACCCAAACAGTCTCTAAAACCACTATGTTCAAAGGACAAGTGGTTAGGGCTGTAAGGGAATACTTGACTGTTACATAATCATGTCTGATCAACAAGTCATTACAGAGTCAGGTCTGATCAACGGGTCTACGCGTTTCGCAGCGTGCTTCTTCAGGACCAGTTTGTATCAGAATAATTCTTTAAACAAAACAAAGACAGGAATTAGAAAACATTGCATAAATTCACTCAAAAAATACATATAAATGCGTCTGTGCCTAGAAAGGAACAAACCTTCTCAGATAGTACGGCGAATGCCTCCCGGCCGGACAATGAAAGGGACCATGTGTAAGTGGTTAGACTTAATACCTATGGAACAAGACAAATGAGCACTTGTCCATTTACTTTCTATATAAGTTTATTAGATTGAAGGGAACTAAATCAAAAAAACATTTCTTAGGAAAGAAAATAAATGCAGGGCTTGTTCACACCAGTATCCGTGTGAAAACATGGACTATAGCACACATTTTCCTGCACAGTATGGAAACACATAGCAAACGCGGATGCGTTTCAGGCCACCAAACCACATGGTCACACAGCACCATGTGGTTTGGTGTAGCGCAATTTTCGAAATTGTACCTGCACTAATTTTTGAAATGAATGGGCTGGCCAAAAGGCAAAAAAAACACACCTTATAGTGTGAACGAGCCTTTAAAATGGAGCTAAATCCTTCTATCCTTTCTAACCAAGGAAGATGCCATCTTAGCCTCTGTTTGATCTGCAGTTGCCACGGTGCTGCACATGTGATCAGTTATAACACCAGCCATTTGATGGCTTGACAGTTCGGTTGCAAGTACAAGCAACTGTGACAACTATCATTCATGGCAAATTTGTCAATTTTGGGAAACTGTGAAGGAATTTGTTCTGCTTAAAGGTTTGGTAAGCTGTCATATTTACGTTACATTCTTGGGTTTAGATACATTTTAAGGTAGAACTCCAGGCCCATAGCTAAATACATGGCTGAAATAATTATATGCTTTTTGTATTACCTGGCAAACGATTTGTCATTTTGGAAAGTCTTTCATACAATAAACATACCAAGTTACGGATAGTTCAGTAAAAAAGACTTTGCATTTTCGCACACCAGGCTATTTATATATATTGGATTGACCAAAAAACAAATGAATGAAAACCCAATTAATTCACAGGAACCTAAACAAGTGATACACAAATAAAAAGCAATCCAAACAGAAGCCAGCTTCGTTCAGTAAATCTTAATTATCTACCTACAGATTTGTCTTTTCTTAGGAGATGTATTTTTCTGTAGGTAATTAGCGCTAACACTCATTTAATAAAATTAGGCTTCTTTGAATGGAACTCTTGAGGAAATAATCATTTTCTTTTATGAGGATGGAAAAAAAAAACATTTACTGGCTACCTGCCATTTCCACAGCAGAAAAGAGGAATTTTTTCCCCCTGCAATTTAAAAAGATCTGAAGAGTATTAAAAATGTCAGCCGTGGGTCCCGAGGAGGAACCGTTCTTCCTGTTTAATTGGAAAAACTAAATTAGCGCAAAGCCTCCGCTGTAAACAAATTTCTATTATTTTCACAGTTTTTTTTGACAGGAAAATAAATACTTCTGTATTTGCTAACACATATTTCTCTCTAAAAGGAGAAAGGACTTGGTAAATACTGCTTTATGCTATATTAATGCAGTTTTTTTTTTTAACAGCCAGTAATATTTTTTTGAAACATTTAAAAGTTAGTGGTTTTCCACTTTTATGTTACAAAGTATTTTATTAGATTATTAGTTTTGTAAGAAAGGTACTGTAAAACTGATAAATACACTTGAAGTCAGCCTACAAAGAGCATCGGAGGGAAGAAAAGTAATTGTACTCCATCAAACATATACCGGCAGAATACAAAGGTCACGGTTTTGGCCAAGGATGCTGACTAGTACATTACTCACACATCAGCATGGTTACAAAAACAGCCCTGTGGTAATAAAGGCTACCAATCTAAACGTAATCTTGCCACACCATGGGGAGAGAAAAAGGGGGAAAAAAGGAGGACGAAATTCTGGGGCCTGCAAAAGAACACCCCTGTGCAAGAAAAGGTGAAAGGAACAAAAAGGAGCCACCCAAACTCCTCATTAGGCAGCAAAAGAGGAGAAAAGGATAAGAGAAAGAAGTTGACTGGGAAAGGAGACAGGGAGGTAGTCTTGTGGGGTCCAGCCCATTATGCAGTGCAGAAATGGGCTGTACCTATGTTCACAAAGAAAGCAAGGGACCATGAAGATTCAAGTAGTCATTGTAGGGTAACCATGGGTCCCAAATCCTCAGGAATTTAGCGTGAGAATCTTAGAGGATTAAGGTGATATTCTTGTGAACCATGGTCCCCTAAATTGTTTATTAGCTTCATAACAGTTGGCCCCAAGCCTTGGCCAAAGTCTGCCGGGCTGCCAGAAACACAAGCATCCTCTGGGCCTTTGTCAAAGATGGGATTGATTTATGCAGCAAGGCTTCCCAGGGGTTACATACAAGCTGTACCTACAAGACTGATCTTATTAGCAAGTAGACCTAAGACCAGAAACATATGGCTTCTGGGCATGACCACCAGATATGAAACAGGTTGCCTGACTTTCTGCATCCCCAGAAGCACGAAGGGGACATAGAGGGGACACATTTGGTGACCGAATGGGGGTCAAGTATCAACGCGATAATCACTTGTAGGCAATCTCTTTGAGGTTTTCTCCCTTTAAATGGAAAATATATTCACATAAAGCTCAGCTATCCCTCAACTATAGTCAGTTTTCAATGAAGAAAACCAACAGCTTTCAGAGCAATAACATCCCTGGAGCTACATCAGTACTCTTCAATGGAATTGGTCTAAAGACTCAATAGAATGAAAACAAAGTTAAATTTTTAATATCCTCGTTTTGTCTCTTTCTCTACATACTGTATACACTATGCACCAAAAGTTGTGGAAACCTATATGAGCTTGATGGACATCCCATTCCAAAACCATAGGCGTTATTATGGAGTTGCTCCCACTCCAACAGTTTAGTGAAGGTTATTTTCTGTTCCAGCATGACTGGGCCCCTATCCACAAAGTCAGCTCCCTAAAGACATGATTTAACGAGTTTGGTGTGGAGAACCTCAAACTGCCTACACACAGCCCTGACCTCAGCTGTACTGGACACATTTGGGATGAATACAAAACCTAACTGCAGGCTAGGTCTTCTGATCCAATGTGAATACCTGACCTCACAAATGCTCTTTTGGCTCAGTGAGCAAAAATTCCAAAAGCACACTCCAAAATCTTGTGGGAAGCCTTTTTTAGAAGAGTGAAGGCTGTTATAGTCTTCATACGCATAGGGAAATGGGTGGGGGGAGGGGGGGTGTTGAAATCATTCCATATTAATACCTATAGTTTTGGAATGGGATGACTTTGGGAAACCTTCCCAAAAGAGTAAAGGCTGTTACTGCCCCAAATAAAAGGAAAAGGGGGGGGGACTATGGTTTTGTATTGGGATATCTAAATTTGCCTAAACCTCACCCTAAACAGGAGTGTGACATGTAAAATGTTCCAAAAGTTGGAGTTAGACTTTAATATGTGCAATTAATGTAATAAATCAGGGCAAAGTGTAAAAAAAAAAACACTTCTATGATAAAAGAACAGTCTGCAAAAGCAAAGTGTACCTGAAACATGTAGCTTTTTAGCTAATTCTGATAGAGGGCAAAGGATCCCCTGGAGGGAAGGCTGAGTTAGCCTTGATCTCCGCTGATGAAACAAACAGATTTGATAGACCAATAAGACATGTGTCGAGACAAAGTGATAAAGTCAGCTTCACCTGCCATAAAATGTTTCTGCTCTCTTTTAAAGCATATATACATAATTGCATTTCCTCTGCGGCATCTAAAATGCCAATGTCATCAAATATGACCGGCTGCCAAAGATTGGACTTGAAAGACAAGCACTTGGGGAGACGCTCACATTTGCATGTAATTGAAATACACTAGCTTTTAAAATACCTGAAAGACAAGGTTGGAAAATCAGTCAAAACTAATATCTTATGAAGAGTGACAAGGCCAGTAAGTCTTGGTTAACCTAGCTGTTGGGTTCCTAAGGAAAGTAACAGCTGGATATTCTATTTTACTGATATATTTCACAAGAAAGGGACTGCAAAGAAAAGGAGAATACGTTTTTGAGACCCTACCACATGGGAAAAATGTTTAAGCTTTCTTCAAGGTAGGAGTCTCCAAGATTTTCAGTACAAAGGCCACATTATATATTTTACAGATATTCACAGTACAAAAAATATTTTTGCCCTATGAATAGGATCCTTTTGTAATTAGCAAGGTATAATTCAAAACAAAAGAGAGCACTTTATTAAGATTCACCATTGGATTTTCTTCTACAAGAGAACCCACTCCCCCCTTACATCAGAATGCCCCACTTACATCAGGGTCCCCATCAGAGTTCTCCTTTATTTTAAGGCACCATTCCAGCCCCACCTTTACATCAGGGCTCTATTTCAGGGCCCCATTCCAGCCACCCATTGCATCATGGCCCCCATCAGAGTCCCTTCTCACATCAGGGTTCTTACCATAGTCCCCTACTTACATGAGGGTCCCATCAGTGCCCCTGGCTTACATCATGGACGCCATTAGGGTTCCCCATCAACTCTTCTCTGCCTTTAACTCTCTACTTTGTCCTCCACTGCCTTCACCCACTGACTCGATCACTGCTCAAGGGATCACAAAACACTTAAAAATAAGACTGATACAATTTGTGACAAGATCCCCATTGTACGGATACCTCCAACCACTTAACATTCCATGTTTGAGAGCTCTCATTACTTCCTTTATTCAACCCCCAAACTCTTTGAATGTCTGGTCTACAATAGACTAGGCAACCACCTCACTAAGAATAATCTTCTTGACCCCTTTCAGTTTGGATTTCGCCCTCAACACTCCACAGAAACTGTTCTCCGAAGACTCACAAACGATTTACTATTAGCTAAAACCAATGGACACTATTCTATACTTATACGCCTGGACCTCTCTGCTGCACAGTGGACCCCCCCCCCCCTTTAAAAAAAACTCCTTTGGTCTTTATGACTATACTCTTCGCTGGTTCTCATCCTACCTATCCCATCACTCTATCAGCATCACATTTCTACTTCCTCATCTCCTCTTCCTTTCTCTGTTGGGGTCCTCCAAGGGTCTGTTTTTGGACTTCTCCTATTCTTCATCTACACCTCCTCCTATGTCTTTCAATACCATTTCTATACTAATGACTCTCAAATCTACGCTATATTACCAAAAGTTGTGGGATACGCACATGAACTTTAATGGCATCCCAGTCTTCGTCCGTAGGGTTCAATATTGAGTTGGCCCACCCTTTGCAGCTATAACAGCTTCAACTCTTCTGGGAAGGCTGTCCACAAGGTTTAGGAGTGTGTCTATGGGAATGTTTGACCATTCTTCTAGAAGCGTATTTCTGAGGTCAGGCACTGATGTGGAGGAGAAAGCCTGGTTTACAATCTTCGCTCTAATTCATCCCAAAGGTGTTCTATCAGGTTGAAGTTAGAACTCTATGCAGGCCAGCCAAGTACCTCCACCCCAAGTTTGCTCATCCCTGTCTATATGGACCTTGTTTGAGCACTGGTGCACAGTCATGTTGCAACAGGAAGGGGCCATCTCCAAATTGTTCCCACATCCCCTGAAAAACAACCCTCCACCAAAAAATTTGGACCAGTGCACAAAGAAAGGTCCATAAAGACATGAGTGAGCGAGTTTGGGGTGCAGGAACTTGACTGGCCTGCACAGAGTCCTGACCTCAACCTAATAAAACACATTTGGGTAGAGACTGCGAGCCAGGCCTTCCCGTCCACATCAGTACCTGACCTCACAAATGCGCTTCTGGAAGGATGGTCAAACATTCCCATAGACAAACTCCTAAACCTTGTGGACAGCCTTCCCAGAAGAATTGAAGCTGTTATAGCTGCAAAGGGTGGGCCAACTCAATATTGAACCCTACGGACTAAGACTGGGTGCCATTAAAGTTCATGTGGGTGTAAAGGCAGGTGTCCCAATACTTTTGGTAATATGTTGTATCTCTCTACCCCTCTGCTTATTCCATCAGTCTCCTCATGCATCACTAATTTACTAACTGACATATCAGTCTGGATGGTAGTGTGAGTACCAGAGTATTGTTGAGTAACTTTGTATTGTTGAGTATCTGAGTATTGCTGAGTACCTGAGTATTGTTGAGTAACTGTGTATTGTTGAGTAACTGTGTATTGTTGAGTACCTGTGTATTGTTGAGTACCTGTGTATTGTTGAGAAACTGATTATTGTTGAGTAACCAAGTATTGTTGAGTAGTATTGATTACCTGTGTATTGTTGAATACCTGTGTATTGTTGAGTAGCTGATTATTGTTGAGTAGTATTGAGTATCTGTGCTAGACTATATTAAATGGGATAGAATCCTTGGAACAAAGAACATGGGGAAAATGGGAGTGCTTTAAGAACATACTAAATAAAGGTATTGGCCAGTGCATTATGACAGTGAATAGGTTTAAAAGAGCTAAAATAAACCCTGGGTGGCTAAACTCTAATGTAAAAATGCATATAAAAACAAAAGAAAAGGCCTTCAAGAAATACAAAGCAGAGGGGCGTTCCACCACTACGAAGAATGCAATAAGAAATGTAAGAGCGCAATCAAGGCAGCTAAGATAGAACACGAAAGGAACATAGTGGAAGGGAGTAAGAAAAACCCCAAGAAATTCTTTAAGTATATAAGTAGTAAGAAAGTGAGGCCAGAACATATTGGTCCCATAAAGGATGATGAAGGGAATCTGGCTATAAATGACAGAGAGAAGGCAGAAGTTCTAAATAAAAACTTCTCCTCAGTCTTCACAAAAGAATTGGGGGATACAGTAACCTAGTCTCTCCCATCCTATGGAATTCCCTACCCCAATCTATCCGACTATTTCCCTTTCTGTCCATTTGTAGGCGATCTCTGAAAACCCTTCTCTTCAGAGAAGCTTATTCAGCCCCCAACTGTACTTTTATTTTCCCCATCAGTTCATCCCCTACAGCTATTACCTTTTGTATCACTTGACGTGCCGCTTTAGATTGTAAGCTCTAACAAGCCCTCTTATTCCTCCTGTACTGAATTACATTGTAGCTGTACTGTCTGCCCTGATGTTGCAAAGCACAGCTCAAACTGTTGGCACTATTTAAATCCTGTATGATGTTAATAATAATTAAGTATTTAGGTACTCTTTCGGGTTAAATCATGGCCAGCATTATCCAACCACTTCCAGCCCCTTAAGAGCACATTATCACGCAGCCAAATATTACTAACATTTTGGGATTATGCGTGTAACAGTTCCCTGCCATGGAGACAATTTAGAGTTGCCTGTGTTTGGCATGGCAATAACTGCCCAAAAGATGCAATTTCCCAAGAACAACACAGAATACACTGACCACACTGTTACTAGTAGGGTGCTTAAGGGCACAGTTTAAACAAAATCCAGGCCTCCTTGTGCCCATAAAATATGTTTTGATTGCTGTGGCACAATCAAGGATCTCACAGACATACATAAACCTCAGTACAAATGTTATATATATATATATATATATATATTATGTGACAGGAAGTCAGGAAAATCTATGGGTGTTGTCACTGACGGGAGATATATTTCTGCTTGGTTTAGACAATTCACTAATTGCTATCAGGTGTCGGCTGCAGAGGTAGGCAGGAAGGTGTACGGAAGTTGAGAACACTTTCAGCTGTTCAGAATGAGGCAATTAAGATCTCTATAACTTGTCCAAAGGGAGTCTATTGATTGCTGTCTCCTGAGGCTGTGTAAGCTGGGGAGAGCAGTCAGATGAGAGACTTCTAAAGGTGAGGTGTTGAATTTTTTTCTGTGTAAAGAAAACACAAATGGACATTTGAGTGTCTGCTGTAGAACCAGCAGGGTCTGCCCAAAGAGTAGGTTGGGAAGACTCCTTAGATAGGTTCCGGTGTGTGAGAAGGTAGACGCCCACAGTGGCCAGGATTTATTTTGTGTTTTGTTTTATTTTGATGTTTTTGCTGCATGCACTGTTTTGAAGAAATTGGACGAATAAACCATAAACTGTTGTTTTCAACCACTCCTCGGCTATCTCCCTGTGTGACGAACCCCCCCCAAAAGGGGTTATCCACACCCGCTACCGAGCTAATCCCTCACATATGGTGGAGGATGCGGGCAGTTAAAGTAAACCCAAAAAAATGGAGGAAATACTGAAACAACTGATTATATCGAATGCAGCCCAACAGCAGGCAAATGCAGCTCAACAGCAGGCAAATGCGGATTTTCAGCGGAGCTTTGCAGCTCAACAACAAGCTCACCGAGAGGCCATTGAAGGCGTGGAACAGAGACACCAGCAGCAAATGGAGGCCATTGTGAAACAGCTTCAGAGACAGCAGACCGAGGTTGGGAGTCAGGCCAGTAACATACCGACTTTTCGGGTAAACCACTTATTGCCAAAGATGACTACAGATGAGGACCCTGAGATGTTTCTGACCACGTTTGAAAGAACAGCGGAGAAAGAGAGTTGGCCTAAAGAACAGTGGGCTGGACTAGTGGCCCCCCTATTAGCTGGAGAAGCCCAAAAGGCATATTTTGACTTGGAACTTGCAGATGCAAAAAACTATGATCGATTAAAAGTGGAAATATTGGCACGTTTTGGGGTAACCTTGGATGTCCGTGCTCAGCGGGTCCACAATTGGAGTTATCAGCTGAAGAAACCACCCCGGTCGCAGATGTATGACCTCATCCATTTGGCTAAGAAATGGCTGCAGCCAGAAATTCTGTCCGGACCAGAAATTTTGGAGCGAGTAGTCATGGACAAATTTCTTAGGTCTCTTCCTAACACCCTGCAGAAATGGGTAAGCCATGGTGGTCCGGAAACCGCAGACAAATTAGTAGACCTGGTCGAAAGGTACCTAACAACTGAGAATTTGACCTCCAGAGATGCACAGACTTTTCACCCCAAGACCAGACCCTCCCCACCTATAAGTAAGACTGCGTCAGGGGATGGGGGTGGAGAGAGGATCCAAAGAGCAACTCGAGGTGTTAGTAGGACTACTACTAATGTTTGGCGAGAGCGACCTGGAAGACCCATCCCACAGGAGAGGACTGGAAGGTTGATTTGTTACCGTTGCCGGGAAGAGGGACATGTAGCAGCAGTTTGCCCAGCGGTTTGCCCAGTGGATGATGAACCCATGCATTGTGACTTTCTGACAGAGAGACGACAGTCCTTTTTTGCAACCACATACACTGCAGTAAAGGGGAATGAGAAACCTTTATATAGAATGTGTTTAGATGGTAAAGATGTTGTGGTATTGTTGGATTCAGGTAGCCTGGTTACCTTAGTGAGAAGTGATCTAGTGGTGAAAAAAAACGTACATCCTAGGAAAATGGCGGTAGTTTGTGTACATGGGGACACTCGAGAATATCCGGTGACTACAGTTTCCTTTGAAACCTCCCTCGGTAACTTGTGTCACCAAGTGGGTTTAGTTCCCAAACTGCCACATGACGCCATTGTGGGAAGGGATTTCCCAAAATTCTGGGAACTCTGGGATTGCCCAGATTCCCCAGTAGGTGGTTCTTCTGAGCCTGAACCATCTACTCCAGAATCCTCTAACTGTGAGGATTATCCTGAGTTTCCGTGCTCAGTCTTAGCCGGGGAAACACCAGTCCCTAGGGAGGAGCCTGCTACCTCAGAAGAGGAACAGCGGCCGTTAGGGTTGGATGACCTTAAAGTGCACCGAGAAAATTTTATCACTGAGCAATTGAGGGACCCCACATTGCTAAGAGCCCGGGAGAATGTAGTGAAGATAGATGGGGAGCTAGTTAACCCTGACGAGAGGATTGCCCTCCCTTACTTCATTATTGAGAGGGACCTCTTATATCGAGTGTCACAGAGGATAGAGGACACTGTTGAGCAACTGGTAGTGCCTAAACCGTACCGCAAGATGGTTTTGGAACTGGCCCATGGGCACATTCTTGGGGGACATTTGGGAGCAGAAAAAACCCGGGAGAGAATCACCCAGAGGTTTTATTGGCCTGGGATCACTAAGGAAGTGGAATTGTACTGCTCTTCCTGTCCAGTGTGTCAGATTAATGCACCCATGCCCCATTTCCGTAGTCCTTTGGTACCCCTGCCCATTATCGAGGTTCCTTTTGAGAGGATCGCCATGGATTTGGTTGGGCCCTTACTGAAGTCCACAAGAGGGCACCAGCACATCTTGGTGATAATGGATTATGCCACCCGTTACCCAGAAGCGATTCCTCTCCGAAATACCTCTGCTAAAACCATAGCCAAGGAGTTATTTCAAGTTGTCACCCGGGTGGGTCTACCTAAGGAAATCCTAACTGACCAGGGCACCCCGTTTATGTCCAGGGTGACAAGAGAACTTTGTAAACTCCTGAAAGTGACCCAGTTACGTACCTCAGTATATCACCCTCAAACAGATGGGTTAGTGGAGAGGTTTAATAAAACGTTAAAACAAATGTTGAGGAAGGTGGTGGATAAAGACGGAAAGAATTGGGATTATCTGCTCCCTTATCTGATGTTTGCCATAAGAGAGGTTCCCCAATCATCCACAGGGTTCTCTCCGTTTGAGTTGCTGTATGGGAGGCACCCCCGGGGCCTACTTGACATTGCCAGGGAAACATGGGAGAGTGAGAGTTCCCCTCATCGAAGTGTGATTGAGCATGTTGCCCAAATGCAAGATAGAATTGCCCAAGTGATGCCGATTGTGAAGGCACATTTAGCCCAAGCCCAGTTGGCTCAACAAAGGATTTACAATCGTGGGGCCCAGGTCCGTTCTTTTGCACCTGGTGATAGGGTGTTGGTGTTGGTCCCCACGGTCGAAAGTAAATTCCTAGCCAAATGGCAGGGGCCCTATGAAGTATTGGAGAAAATAGGGATGGTGAATTATAAAATTAGCCAACCAGGAAGACGAAAACCTGAGCAGCTCTATCACGTGAACTTGTTAAAACCATGGAAGGATAGAGAGTCCTTGGTCGCTGAGACTACCCGAGTTTCTGCTCCAGTTCACCTGGCTGTCCCTGAAGTTGGGATAGCAGAGACTCTGTCCAAACTTCAGAAACAGGAGGTTAAAGAATTTGTGCTCCGTAATAGGGAGAAGTTTTCAGACCTGCCAGGTTGGGTCTCGGGAGTTAAACATGACATTATCACCACCCCAGGGGATAAGGTCAAGTTAAAGCCTTATAGAATTCCAGAAGCCCGGCGAGATGCCATTCGCCAGGAAGTAAAAAAAATGCTTGAGTTGGGGGTGATAGAAGAGTCAAATAGTGATTGGTCCAGTCCCATTGTCTTAGTGCCCAAACCAGATGGAAGTTGGCGGTTTTGTAATGATTTTCGCCGCCTGAATAAAATCACTAAGTTTGACACCTATCCTATGCCCCGCATAGATGAACTAATTGATCGCCTAGGCACTGCCCGGTACATGACCACGTTAGACCTTACCAAGGGTTATTGGCAAATTCCTCTCTCGGGGTCGGCCAGGGAAAAAACAGCATTTGTAACTCCAGACGGATCTTTCCAATATCGGAGGATGCCTTTTGGGTTACAGAATGCTCCTGCCACATTCCAACGCACCATGGATAAGACCCTTCGGCCTCATCTAGCCTATGCTGCTGCATACCTCGATGACGTGGTCATTCACAGTGAGGATTGGGACTCACACTTACCAAAAGTTCAGGCTGTGTTGGATTCCATCTGGAAAGCTGGGTTTACAGCCAATCCAAAAAAATGTACCATTGGGCTAGAAGAGGCGAAGTATCTGGGGTATACCATTGGTAGAGGTCTAATCAAGCCCCAAATAAACAAAGTTGAAGCTATTAAGGATTGGCCACGTCCCACCAGCAAGAAACAGGTTCGTGCATTTTTGGGGATTGCAGGTTATTATCGCCGTTTTATTCCCCATTTTGCCTCACAGGCTGCTTCCCTGACCAATCTGACCAAAGGGAAGGAGTCTGTCATGATCAAATGGACTCCCGAGGCAGAAACAGCTTTTCAGGCTTTAAAACAGGCCTTATGTAGCCAGCCAGTTTTAAAGTCGCCTGATTTTTCACGAGACTTTGTGGTCCAGACAGATGCATCAAATGTGGGTTTAGGAGCTGTACTGTCCCAGATTATCAATGGGGAAGAACACCCTGTTATGTACCTCAGCCGAAAGTTGAAGGCCCATGAAGAGAATTATGCCACCATTGAGAAAGAGTGTTTGGCGGTGAAATGGGCCTTGGATTCTCTCTGATACTACCTCCTGGGTAGACAGTTTGAACTGGTGACGGATCACGCCCCATTGAAGTGGATGGCACAGAACAAGGAGACCAATAGGAGAATAAATAGGTGGTTTCTGGCCCTTCAGGAATTTAGTTTTGTGGTAACGCATCGCCCCGGTGTTCAAATGGGGAATGCAGATGGTTTGTCCCGTGCACATGCGTGCCTGTCAACCTGTGTCCCAACCCTAGGGTTGAAACAAGAGGGGGGGGTATGTGACAGGAAGTCAGGAAAATCTATGGGTGTTGTCACTGACGGGAGATATATTTCTGCTTGGTTTAGACAATTCACTAATTGCTATCAGGTGTCGGCTGCAGAGGTAGGCAGGAAGGTGTACGGAAGTTGAGAACACTTTCAGCTGTTCAGAATGAGGCAATTAAGATCTCTATAACTTGTCCAAAGGGAGTCTATTGATTGCTGTCTCCTGAGGCTGTGTAAGCTGGGGAGAGCAGTCAGATGAGAGACTTCTAAAGGTGAGGTGTTGAATTTTTTTCTGTGTAAAGAAAACACAAATGGACATTTGAGTGTCTGCTGTAGAACCAGCAGGGTCTGCCCAAAGAGTAGGTTGGGAAGACTCCTTAGATAGGTTCCGGTGTGTGAGAAGGTAGACGCCCACAGTGGCCAGGATTTATTTTGTGTTTTGTTTTATTTTGATGTTTTTGCTGCATGCACTGTTTTGAAGAAATTGGACGAATAAACCATAAACTGTTGTTTTCAACCACTCCTCGGCTATCTCCCTGTGTGACGAACCCCCCCCAAAAGGGGTTATCCACACCCGCTACCGAGCTAATCCCTCACAATATATATATATATATTGTGACAGGAAGTCAGGTAAATCTGTGGATGTTGTCACAGACAGGAGATACATGTCTGCTTGGTTTAGACAATTCACCAATTACTATAGGGTGTCGGCTGAAAAGGTAGCCAGGACGGCTTAAGGAAGTTGAAAAACCTTCAGCTGTTCAGAATGAGGAAATTAAGGCCTCTATAATTTGTCCAGAGGAAGTCTATTGATTGCTGCCTCCTGGCGCTGTGTGAGTAGAGGAGGACAGTCAGATGTGTGCCTCCTGAAGCGATGTGCGCTGAGGAGGGTAAAAAGTGTGAAGACTACTCAAGGTGAGGTCTTGGATTGTTTCTATGTGAAAAGAAACCAATGGACATTTCCTGTGTGAAGGGAAAATGAATTAAGACTGAAGACTACTCAAGGTGAGGTCTGGGATTGTTTCTATGTGAAAAGAAATAAATGAACTATTTCTATGTGAAGAGAAAAGGGACATTTGCTGGGTGAAGAGAAAAACAAAGGAAGGTGTTCTATGTGAAGAGAAAAGGGACATGTTCAATGTGAAGAGAAAAGGGACATGTTCAATGGACATTTGTTGTGTGAAGAGAAAAAAACATGGACTATTGAGTGCCTGCTGTAGGATCAGCAAAGTCTGCCCAACAGTAGGTTGGGGACAGACTCCTTAGATAGGTTCCTGTGTGTGAGAAGGTAGCCGCCCACAGTGGCAAGGATTTATTTTGTGTTTTATTTTATTTTGGATGTTTTTGACGCTTGCACTTGTGTGAAGAAAATTGCATGAATAAACCAAACTG